>NC_140087.1:33246665-33951118 GCF_964237585.1 Gallinula chloropus | reverse complement strand
TCTTCTGCAGAGTTGACCCCTGAGGAGAAAGCCATGAGGATTGCCAAAGCTATGCGTAAACACTCATCAGAGGTAAAAGAGAAATGGGAGAATCTAAATGCCAGTGCCAGTATCTGGCAGAAGCAAGTGGACAAAGCACTTGAAAAACTGAAAGACTTGCAGTGTGCCATGGATGACCTCGATGCTGACTTGAAGGAGGCTGAAAATGTGAGGAATGGCTGGAAAGCTGTGGGAGACTTGCTCATAGATTCATTACCAGATCACATTGAGAAAACTACAGTAAGTGTGGAACACCTGGGAAATATTTAGCCTATCTTCGTTCTTCACATTAGATACATGTGCAGTGTATACTTTAAACCATACATGAGAATTTAAGTGCTCTGTGAAGACTAGGTCTGAGGTCTAAAAGAAAGTCCAGTACTGTGCCACATTTGCTGTGTCAGCTGTGATTGCATAAGCACATGTGATTAGCAAGCTACAGATGTGTATGGAATGGAACATTCATTAAGGAAAAAAGAATTGTGTTCTAGGATTTAAATATTTTCCTCCTAGAAATACTGTCTAATTCGTAGTTAGGCCATGGCTGTGTTTGGAACTTTGCCTAGGGACTGGAGTACAAATGAGCTGACTCAGACATCATCACAGCAGTCGACAGTAGGCTCCTTCCTTTTGTAGTGGTGAGCTGTCAGATCTGTTTGCTGGTCATAGGTAGCTTTCTTCTCAGAAAAAAAAAGTAGACCTCTTTCAGTTATACAGAAGTACATACGTCATTTTACTTTGTTCCTTAACTTTCACAAATGTTTGAGGACCCTGGGGTCATGTACCTGACTGTTCATGTTGGTATTAGAAGAAAGGAAGGCCATGGGGTGCAACCAGTTTTCTGCAAATTCTCTGTGTGTACACAGTCAGTGGACTCATGTGAAAGTGACATAGGACAGCATTATTTCACACATAGCGATACAAGCATCCACATTCTCCAGATTTTGTTGCTACTGTCGGGTTTAACAGAACCACAAACTTAAAAAGAAATGCAGTCAAACCTGAGTTATATCCGGACTGCTGTTTATCAGAGCAGAGTAGTGCATCTTCTCCTTCCCCTCATACATTTGGCTATAGCAGGCACTAAGATGCTAATGCTGGATAACTCTTCCGTTTCATGTTAATAAATCTTTTGTCATCTCTTAACGTCTTTTTCTGTGAAAAAGAGTAAAGCAAAGTCTTTTAGATTTTCATTCCTATGGAAAAACTGAAACATCTGCTGAAGTAATAGGGGGCTGCTGCCTGTCCAGAAGCCAAATGCTTCTTTCTTGCTGGTAGGTGACTTCTGTTCCTGGGCCTGATGAGACAGAATTTGAAGGGAGGTAAATAATTAAAGTGTCCAAATAAAACCTTTTTTCCAGTGGTTTTTGGCTTGTTTGATGATGTTTAATCGAGCCATTTATAGGATTGAACAATTAACTGCTCACAGCAAGAAAGACATTTGATGCATCTTTTCAACTGTAACTAAAACTTGCATCAATTTTGTCTTAATACTGTATTTAGTTCCGTTTGATTCAATAAACCATTTTCTTCTTTTTAATCATTGTAATAGTTTTACTCTACAGTTCTAATCAGGTAAAACATTGTACTTCTTTTCCTTAGAAGATACATTCCTTCATGCTTTGCTAATTCAATAATAGTTTTTAAATTGAATTTCTGCCAGCTGCTTAATGCTGGAAAACTGTAGCTACTGAACATTTTTTTTTTTCTTAAGAGCACTTGACAGGCTGTATACTGTTTAAGCTCCTGATAGAGCATTTTGTATTTCTTTTTGGAAATAAAAGCTCTAAAGCCATATGGCACCACTAGAAACCTTATCTAAATTCGTTTAGGGGCACAATTTGGATAAGGGCATTTAGTTAAATTTCACACTGTTTTTCTTTAAAGATGGATATGAAGGAGTTAATAGGAATATTTAAGTGAAAGAACATCCTTTGCTGGAAAACCCAGCATTACGGTATAGCCGTTTAGGATAAGCTGCCATGTTGGGCAAATAGGCACCGTGTTGAGTGGCTTTTGTGCTGATCGGTTGTCCATTAAGTGTAATTGTATGCTTCTTACTCATCTAGGCTTTTAGAGAAGAAATTGCTCCCATCAACTTGAAAGTTAAAACAGTGAATGATTTGTCCAGTCAGCTGTCTCCACTTGACCTTTATCCGTCATTAAAGATGTCTCGTCAACTGGATGATCTTAATATGCGGTGGAAACTTTTACAGGTATTCTTCTGAACGTGTGCAGTAAGTGTGGGGGGAGGGATGCCTTCTACTGTTCTGTTCTCCTAAAAGATGCATTATGACCATTTGTTCATTATTTCTGTCTTTAAGATGTTGTTTTAGTGGTACCAAAGCAACAAAGGGAGCTGTCCTTCCTTTTACAGCTTGACCAAAATCTTTTCCTTTCAAGCTGTAACAGCAATTTACTCAGGAGACTGTGTTAATCTGTGGATGCTAGTGGGACTATTGCTGTACCTTTTTTATATGTCTTATAGTAGTATCTTTACTGCATAAATCATTGTTACTGAAAACTGATGTACATATTTCTGTTGTGTTTCCAGCTCCTGTGAAAGTTATTTTATTTTGGTTTTGAATGTTCAATTTCTGCAGGGAATTTCACTTAAAGTGCCTTAAATATTAGTAAAGCTATAACAGGATGTGAGCAATAACACATTTAACATTATACCACAGAAGAAGGTATGCTGTGAGAGAGATTCAAATCGCTTAGTTATGATTATTGTCCTTAAATGGTCTGAGAAAGGTAAATCAATTTGCCTGATCACAGTTCAAACTCATGCAGTTTCACAATGAACGATTTAATGAAGTTCCTTACATAAGTTTAAGTTCATTTATCATTTTTTGCATTTTCTCACTGGCAGACAATACTTACTGTAAGCGAGTTGCCACTTACTTCTTTACCTGGTCTCTAAGGGTGCTACTAAGTGTCTGTAATAACTAGGGGAAGGATAGAGGATATGTCACCCCTCTAGCTGAGGGCAGTGGGACTGAACGTTCAAAACCTGGACATCAGATTCTGGGCTAGTAGTTTTGAATCAATTGCTCCTGAGAGGCAAAATTAATAATGTGTCCTTCCATTTCTTGGTGAAATTTGGTGGTGGGATTTTTGTTTGTTTGTGGTTTTTCTTTGGGCTTTGTTGTTGTGTCCTCTCAAATTGAGTTAACTAAGCAACCAAACTGTTGCTGGGTGTGCTAGTGCATTTTCAACTGATAAACCAGGGAGGAGTCATGTCAGCTGGTGAAGTATCTTCCAAAATGGCTCCATGCTGGAAAGGCAGCTGTGAGATCAATACAATCAAACTTGGACCTGCTGTCTGTAGAAATTTGGAAGGGTTGAGAAGAGGTCAGAAACTTCAGCAGTTGTCTGTAGTCACCATTGAAACTACTGTTGTTCGTTATTGATCTGCAGTACTTGCGTGAGAACATTGCAAGACAGGCGTGTAACTTTCATCAAAGCAATGAAGGAAAAAGAAGTAGCCTTGAATAGCTGGGTGTCAAATGAGTGCTATGACACACAGACAAATTTGTTTTACTAGTAGTGAATGTAAACAAGCGATTTTATTATTATAGCCCTGGTGTCACGAAGTAAATGCAAGGTAAATGTTGTGTATCTCTGTTGATGTGCAGGTGTCTGTAGAGGATCGCCTTAAACAATTACAGGAGGCACATCGAGATTTTGGGCCTGCATCACAGCATTTTCTTTCCAGTAAGTTCTTTGAATTAAAAGACGCATGTGAGAGCTGATGATTTTCTCAAATACTGACTGCTATATAGTACAGGTTTCCCTGTGGCTTGAAGATCAGGAGGTTCCTCTTCCACGTTGTTATCTAACTCCTTTTTTTTTTGTAAGGGTGTTTCATCTTCATACTTCCACTGACATTCTCACTGGCACGCTTCCCTTAGGAATCACTAATATGCTGAATTATGGTTGTGCCCCTGGTTGCTTTGTTCTTTGTCCTCTGATTGCTACAAGGTCTGACCTGTAGCTGTTCCAGAATCTTTATGTCTTCATAACCACATTTTCTCATCCCTGCTACCTCTTTCCTTACTTGCCTTTTTCTTCCACATTTGGTGGGATGATGCAAAGGAAACTTCCTGGATTGATTTTTTTGTTTTGTTTATTAAAGACTTCATGTCACACATTCCTGGAACTTGAAATAAAGGAGTGGGGAAAGCATACCTACATCACTTCCTCTTGAGACCCATCCTTGCATCTTTTTCTATTTAATGAAAATTTTAGTACTGACAGCCTACAATCTCCCATATACTAAGAGGGCAAAAGCAGATGCTTTTGCTCTCTTGTTTTCATTTGACTTGTTAGTTTGTGATATCGACACATGTTGATTTTCTGATGTTCCCGCCTATCTGTTCTCATCAAGGCTCATGATGCAAAGTCAGCACTCTGCTTTCTAACTGAGGCCTTCAATAGTCAAGATAAAATTATTGCAGGAGTTGAGAAGTGAACATAAAAATGAGAGACTCTATTGATTCAATGATACATAATAATAATGGATTCTCAAGTGCTGTATATCATTCAAGATGAAGAGCTAATATAATTTAAAAGAATAAATTTTGATTTCTTCATGAGTTATATAACAACCATGTTCTTATTTTTGACAACTAGTTTTTCAGTAAACATCATAGTAAACCAGATGTAGAATATTTAAAATATTGCAGCTGTAACAAAAACAACTTTATCCTTTTTTAAAATTGCAGGTCAAACAAATTTAAAAATATATACATTTGTTTGATTTTATTTTTGAACTCCATCAGAAATATTGCATAGTGTGGCAGTGGTGGTTTTGTAGTCCTTCCAGTCTCAAACTTGTAACATTGACAGTACACCTGTGTAATAATTTGCTGAAAGGTTGTAGATGGAGCGGTACTTTTGGCACTGTTGCAGAAAATGAGATTAACTGTTTGGAAGTGGTCACTCTAGTCTAATTAAAACAAAATGGGAAGCAAAACAGAGAAAATGCCATTCTTGTTGCTCTGTTTTGAGAAGTTCCTGCCTTCACTCCTGTGTCACTGTTAAGGCTGTTCACCCCTACTCACCTGGACCAATGCAAGTGTTCAGGTGACTGAACTGGGGTGGTGCTGGGGGAACAATCAGTGAAAAAGTCCACATATACAACTAGGAAGCCTGCCAGGCAAGGTTGGCTGGTTTTGTTTACCTTGACCTGGATCATTTCCTTGATTTGGCTTGCAGCATGCCACAACAAGTAATTGTATTCACAGGACTGAGTGGTGGACTGGCTTTGTTGCTGGATAAAACATTCATAGAATTACGTCCAGAGAGACTATGCAGTGCCTTATCAGCATGCCTCAGCCTTGCTTAGGGCATCTTCAAGCTTAGGGGACATTCAGTTTATATTACATACAAAAGTCAAGAAGGGAAAGTTTCCAGAATGCATGTGGGTAGATACTGCAAAGAGGTATAGCCATGTACCACAGTCCTGCAAAACCAAATAATATGCAGTTGTCCATTTAATTATTGGGTTTTTTATAAAAACAAACAACCTCCTTCCCCACACAAACTACAGCAAAAACCTCTGAAAAGAAATAAAAGTCTATTTTAAGATCTTGAACTACACAGAGTTGCAGAACTTAATACCGACAACTTTAAATAAAGTCTGTTAAGTGAAAGTCGGGGACAGTAACTTCAAAAGGGAAGTAATAAAAAAATCATTACATCTGGAAAAATGAAGGTTTTAACCTGACAGGTTGAAATAGTGCATATTCTAAATCAAATTTTTCAAACCTTTTTATCAGCCATAAATGACTTCTAGCTGTGAGGAACAAGTAGACTGGTAGTCTGAATAAAATAACCTCAAACTCCTAAACCTGAGGTTACAATACGTATGTTTTGTGAAAATCTTTATCTCCAAAGTTAGAGTGGAGGTTTTTGTCTGGGCTCATTTGACAGTAGTTATTTTAAATTTACCTCACCTATCTTTTACTCTTCTTCCTAATCCTAACAAGAAACCATAGTTTGCTATCACCATTTTCAGCTGACTAGCTCTCAGTCATTTAATCAGTAATTTGTGCTAGCAAGACACCTATTTCTACCTGTTCCTCAGGTTCATGAAATTGCCCATATTGGAAGGGACCTCAAAAGACCATCTGTCCCAACTTTTCATGGGAAAGGGAGCTTAGAAGAGATTTAGCATCCTGAGTCCAGCAATTCCACTGTTGCAGTGGCTAGTAACGTGTCTGTACTAAAAAGACACAGTGCAGCATTTAATACTGCTGTTGGAGTTCTTGGAATGCCAGTTATATCAATTAATCCAGACCATTGTAGAGAAAGTGCTTCCGAATATTTTTGGAGGAAACACTACGACATTGAACCTTCCTAAAATGTCCTGTAGTAGCAGGCGGAGGTAAAGGAGTGTTATTACTATGTCACTACAATACATGATCCTTCTCTTTACAGAGCTATTTTTCCCCTTCCATTGGTGTTAGGTTGCATTTGCTCTTTTTTTCAGTGTTTTTGAGATCTTTTTTCAGTGCTTTTGAAATGGAAAATAAGATCCTTACTGATCAGTAAATTTTACACATCCCTAATATGAATAAAGATGAAGAATCCTTATAACTTGTTATTCTTTGCAAAAATACTGTCTTGCTGTCTCCCGACTGCAGTTTAGAAACAATAACTTGTTTTTCCTGTAATCCGTTTATTTCCTAAGGCACTTTTATCTGTCGGGTTTCTTAGAAGAATCCTTGAACATCTACAGAGTGCTGACTCCACGTGTTCCCTAACAAACAGCCTAGGTCCTCAAGTGCCTTGTTCAAAGCATCTTTTGAGTGGTGTCCAGCCTTACTAATATCTGCAGACCTGCTAGCAAGTGCCAGAATCGATAATTGCTCTGTTCCGTTTTCATCAAGAAACTGATTTTAAAATATGAATGGGAATTTCATTCTGCAGACTTTCATTGAGCAGAGAACTGGCAATGGTTTTAGAATGGCTGTTTCCAAATACATAATGGCTTCATCCGTAATAATTAACAATTTAATTTATAGTGTTGTTTAGTGCATATCTGTGTCAGTGTAGAATATCTACAGTCTGTCATAGCACATAAATTGTACTTAAGTAAACTGTGGTCAGATTTTATTTCTTAGCTAGTTGACATAATTAGTGTAATAGCACCGTAGCCACCATACATGCCAAATTGCACTAAAGAATTGCACTAAAGAATGAAACTCTAAAGCACCTACATGTGCCTTCACTCATTTTTTTCTTTACCAAGTAACTACCTACATCTCTATTGCAAAAGTTATTTTCTTCTTTAAGTAGTAATATGGAATTTTCCCTATTTTTTCCAGTGAACAATGTTGTTTACTTGGTTCATGTAGTTTCCCAGATACTTTTCCTAGTGCTATCTGTCTTTCAGCACATGAATGTTTCTTGAGTTATAAGACATGAAATTTAATGTGGTCCAGGAAGAGGTCACAGCCCTTAAACTGATCAGGGAACAACTGGCTGGGAACAGGGCAAGACCTGACTCTCTCTGAAGGAGCACCAGCCTGTGGGGCTTACACAGCTTTCTGGGTCTTCACTGCAGCATTGGCAGGTCTTAGGGGAAGAGGAGAGAGTTACTTTCAAATGTGTTTTGGATTTTGTTTTTCCAAAGAGGGATAGACTCTACCGTGGGCCATGACTGCAGAAAATTATGTTAATTGAGTATAATTATTTGGGATCCAACGTGGATCAAAGCATATAGCGTTTTAGCAGGCTTTTAAACAGGGATTTTAACATCTAGGCATAGGCACACTTTATTAGAAATGTTGACGTATGTGTACAGTAGAAACTCATCCCATTGTGATGATCGGTTGTTCCCTTCTGTTCTTTCGTCTCTGCTTCTACAGTGAATCTAGTGAAGAGTTTCTTCTACAATAAAACCCCTAATTAACCAGGCACTAGTTTGGTCATTTCTGGAAGGACAAATACTTACGTGTGGCTCTTCAGTAAACAGCTACTTCTATGTTGTGCACCAACAATTCTGTTAGCCAGAACACTTTTCCAATTTATCTCCTGGAATCTTCAGATAAGCAGAGTTGTAGTGTCATGACTACAAACCTCTTGCAACTCAGTGTGCAGAAGGCTCCGGGATGTTATGGATTATATCTGTTGATATATCAGACTTGCACAAATCGCTGTTCAGCAAGGAGTGCACAGACAGGTTTTAATGCCTTTTTTTCCTAGTCGTACGGTGTTAACGTTAATTTGAGTTGCAAATAGGAGCAAATGTTGCAACTAATAAAAATAAGGATGATATTTCTCCTTTTTGTTCTGTTGTAGAGCAATTATTATAATAGTGGAAGCATTTATTTTGAAAGCTTAAACTGATAACAATTCAATGGAGGTAGGAAAACCAGTGTCTCCATTTTTGCTCGATGGATGGATAGCTTGCCTGCTCAGAATTTATCATCCTTCTTTGAAGTAGAATCACCACATTTATTTTATTTCCAGCTTGGCATCAAATGGATGCCTAGAATCATCTTGATAGATTGCTGTCATTTTCTCCAGCTGATTTTCTAATTTCTGAATTTTTTTGGGAAATTTTAATTGTGCCCATTTAATTTATTATCACTGTTTTAATTATAAAATAAATAAAGCATAATTAGAATTTTTTTATTTGTCTAATGATTACCTTCTCTTTATTTTCCTCAGCCTCAGTACAGTTTCCATGGCAGAGATCTGTTTCACATAACAAAGTGCCCTATTATATCAAGTAAGTTTGCTTTGATCCTTTTTTTCCTTAAGCATAACAGAGGGTCTTATTACTATAACCTGGCAGGTTATATACCTTGCAGGTTACATAGGTTCTAAGTAGTAACTAGAAATGTTATGAGGAGCTCCTCTACATAGTGTTATGCTGTATGTACTACATATTTTCATGTTTATTGCTTTGCACACTGTATAATTTGGAAATACGAAAAAAGAAACCAATGACAAACCCTAACTAAAAACCCCAGCTCAGATAGGAAACAGCAGAGATGCTCCAGTGTGATGTAGTGTCAGTATTCAAAGTGATGTTCTTATGTGTCTGGTTCATCCAAAGTTTAAACTGTAAAGGGAAAGAAGCTGAATGCATAATATATATAAAAATGCAAAGTTTGTAACCTATAGCAGAACAGCAGTGACTAATATCTATAAAGCCCATACATCATTTAGTGCAAAATTCCTTTGGAAATAGGCATATGTTGATTGTTCTTCTGTTAGTTTCTTTACTTTGTGGGATTTTTTATAGTGCTTGATATTAGTTTAAATGTAAAATTAACAGAAATATCTACAAATTTGTATATATACCTTGTATATCAAAAAGAATAGTTGAGATATTTATTTGAAAAGAATAAGAAATGCTAAGTTATGGAGGTATGGAGACTTTGATGTGTTCTACTTGGAGCAATCCTTAACTTGGGTTTTCTCATTCCATCAGTGGTTTATTATATAATGCTTGCAAGTATTTTAAAGGTCAGATTGCAGCATTTAGAGGAGGATAGCTTTTTGCCAGAGAGGTAAATGAAGTTTTAAGAAGCTCGAGCAATATAGTATGTCAGACCCAAAATAGTTCATTTTGGACTGAAGGAAATTTGTGTTAAAATGTTATCACTTTGAGCTTGGGAAAAGAGCACGGTTTTAAGTCTGTGGGATGACTATGAATTGGACCTAAAGATAATACATTCTCAAAGAACATGAGTGAGGATGTTGTGCTATTGCATATTGCCCTGTCATAAATCCAAGAGCCACATTTAAGTGCGTTTTCAACAGAGTGCAAGAGCTTTCATCCCCAGGTGTAAGAAACTGGGCAAGGAGGGCAAAAGACTGGCATGGCTGAGTTGAGATCTGCTGATCAAACTAAAAGGCAAGATGGAACTACACAGGCAGTGGAAGCAGGAACAGGGAAAAGTACAAGGATCTTGCCTGGTTCTGTAGGGATGAGATCAGGAAGGCCAAGGTGCACTTGGAGTTAAACTTGGCAAGGAATACCAAGAAAAACAAGGGCTTCTACAGGTATATAAACCAGAAAAGGAAGGCTAAAGAAAGTGTAATGCCCCAATACCCTGCCCCAATGAGTGGCAATGGTGAACTGGTGATAACAGATGACGTCTTCACTGGGGACCTCTCCCCTCATGGTTCTCAAGTTGATGGCCCACAAGTCAGGGACCAGGAGGGACAGAGTTCCTCCCTCTGTAAGTGAAGATGAGGCTCATAACCATTTGAGGAACCTGAGTATCCACGAGTCCATGGGTCCTGATGAGATGCATCCCAGAGTCCTGGAGGAATTGTCTGATGTAGTTACCAAACCACTCTCTATGATATTTGAAAAGTCATGGCGGTCAGTTATAGCCCCTAGTGACTGGAAGAGAGAAATCATCACAGCCATTTTTAAAAAGGGTAGAAAAGAGGACCCTGGGAACTACCAACCTCTCAACTCTATGCCTGGGAAGATCATGGAACAGATCCTCCTAGAAGCTATGCTGAGGCATATGGAGGACAGGGAGGTGATTTGAGACAGCCAACATGGCTTTACTAGGGGCAAGTCCTGCCTGTCCAATTGTGTGGCTTTCTACAATGGAGTAACTGCATCAGTGGACAAGGGAAGAGTTACAGATGTCACCTATCACTTTTCTCATTAGTTCAGAAGAAAGTTGTCTTTCCAGTGTGTGCACCAGATGCAATCCTGCAAGCACACTATGTGGCGTCAAAGCATCCACTGATGATGTGGGCTTGCTCTGCTACCTGTGTGCTGGCTGCCCTGGAGCTACATTGCAGAATGAAACCAGTTGGGGCTGAGAAACAAACCCCAACACTCTCAGAAATTGTTTTAATCGTCTTGCACAGGAACTTTGATAAAGGGGCAGAAGTATAAGGCAAGGTCTCTGAGGGTTGAGGTCATTAGAGAAACAGAAAACACTGTTTTATTTTAAGGATGGTTTTAATAAAGTCGACAGAATTAACTGCTACATCTCCAAGATGAATTTTCCCATAATCTTTCCCTACATTCAATATGATACATGCTGTTGAAGCAATCTCTTAATTCTTGTGTCTTGAATGAGAAGAATGATGTTTCAACCAACCTGTAGGATTTGTTTATTTTAAAAAGCTTGAGGAGGAATACTGAATTTCAGTAGCTCCACAGTCTGACAAGGAGACTAACCTCAACAATTTCCTTAATTTCCTATTGCTTATTGATGTGCACTTCAATATTGGCAGCACCAGCTAGATAAAACACAGAGTTGTGGAAAATAAAGTATAAAATAGCTGATTCTGAATTTTGTTTGTTTTGGTATTATCAGGCTGGAGAGTACTTCTAGCTTTAAATATTCTTTTCAATCTTCCTCTATTCCCAAATTTTGGATATAGTTTAAGGAAGAGAGGAAAATGGTGCTGATACAAAACCATGTTTGATTGGAGTGATTAAATGAGCTTTTGTTATATGGTTTAAGAGAACAGTCAGTAGGATTAATGGTGGTTGTTTATATAGAAAAAAATTCTAGAAAAGAGCCAAAGATTAAGTTAATATATTTTTTTTTTGGTTAATTATACTAACCTTTTTCAATGAGGTGCCTTTGATGCACAGCATGAGTAGAAGAAACAGTTAGTAGGAGTCTCAATAACACTATTATTCAAAAGCAATTATATTTACTGTTTTTACAGCAAGCTGTATGTTCAGAAAGTTTGAGGTACCAGTTGTTTATGAGATAAGAAAAACAGCAGAAAGAATAAGAGTATGATTCAATGATTGGGGGCTGAAAAAAGTGAACTTCTAAAAAATAATTTTGAAAGGGAAATAAATGATAATCGAAATCAGGCTACTTTAATTCTGAATAAGAACATGGACTCTTCTCAGACAACCATAAATTCTTACCTTTGTTTCATTTTGGTTGTTTTTTGTGAGTGTCCTTGAATGAGAAATGTAAAATATTCTGAAGCGACATAGTTGCAGATGATGATGTAGTTGTACCTCTGTTAAAATGAGTGTTTTAAAAAAAACATAAAATGCTGCATTCTTTGCAGTTTTATTGCACATTGAGAATGGAGTTTTAAGAAAAAAATAGGGAATCACAACTGAGAAGGCAGGAGGGAGCACTTTATGTAGCAATGAATCTGGAAGAAGACCGGAAAAATGATGCAAGACACCTGTATTTTCAGATAAGCAGCATTTATTCTGTTCATTTCCTGATGCCAGACGTAACCAGCACTTATATGCATAGAGAGAAGTGTCTCAGAGAAGGACGTCCTTAGTGTGCCAGCCTACCATGGTGGCCTTGAGTGCAGTTCGTTCTCCCCATCCTATTTAGTATTGGTTGCCATGTCTGCTCTTTATGAGGCTGTAATAAAGGTGTGTGAAAGATTAAAAAGCTAGTGTACAAACACCTTGGCCCAATAAGTTCAGACCAAGGCAGACTGGTTTTGGAGCAATTTGGAAAGGAGTGACTATTCTGATTGGCTGGAAGAAGGATTTATAATTCATTGAGCCCACATTTATCAAGATGTATGTGTGTGTGCTTCCTGGTTCGTGCATATCTTTGATCAATCTGAACCTATGTCCAAGTGATTTTATTTAGTCCTTTTTTTCTCCTGTTTGATTTTGTGTTTTCTTAATGGCAATTGATAGAAGTTTTTGTGTTTCTGTAATCTGAGTCTTCTCTGTTGCAATTGAATTCAATCAATGACAACCTGAATCTGTAAAATAAATTAAAAAAAAATTAGTCTTTAATACTTTGTAAAAAACAATGGCACTAATGAGCAGCGCAGAAGGTCTGGTATTTACTGATGCACTTTTGTTAATAAAGTAGAGAACTTACACAAAAGGTTTGGCAAACTTGCCATTGACTAAAAATCTCAGGTTGGTTTGCAAAGGTTTGGATTTAATAAGGAGAGTTTTCTGCTGTTGTTCATTTATAACTCTTTGGATCACATAAGGCACATTTGGCTTCTATAACAGAAAAAAAATAAAGCCTATATTACATAGCACTTCAATAAAAATATTCTGAAGAGAGACAGAAGCATAAAGTAGATGCTATGTATGATTGCTAACCATCTTTGAGGAATACACGATGACCTGAAAGGGATGTGCAGAAAACATAATTAGCCTGGCATTTCTCACTGTTGTTGTTCTGTCACATAAGTTTTCTTCAGCTGTGTACCTTTCAATGCTATAAATTTTTAGATATTTGTACTGTGCAGAAGAAAGAGAAGGGTAATACAGAAGGGGTCACAGTGAGTTTAATCTCATGCAGGGCATTACATAGGGAGAGTAGTTTCTTGACGGAATCATTAAACCAATATCAAACCCTGTAGTCACCTGGTTACTTTTCTGTAGTCCTGTGAAGCAGCTGGCATCACCCTCATCTTAAAAATCCCATTTTGGTACGTTCTACATTATGTTCAGCTTTGTGGGGAATAGGAATAAAATGCTTTCTCCTTTTCAATTTTTTCAAGACTCTTCAGGAAGTCTTTCCTGATGTTTGTTTTATGCCTGTATAGGGAAGAGGGTGAGAAACTGGGAAACTTAACTTTTTTCTTATTCTAGCTATGCCCATAACCCCATTCTTAGAAGCATTAAGTAGTCTTTCTCTTAGAATGGAAAATATAATATAATTTGCAGAAAGAGATACTGCAGGATTCAGTTTAGGAAACGTTCTTCAGTTACCAGTTCCTGCACTGGTCTTCATTTTCTGTTAAAGAAATGCAGACGTACATTTTCTCTGGAGGGATTTCAAAATATCTGCATATAAGTTGCTCTACTAACCTCTAATATACATAACCCTTGCAATGCATAATGCCACCTTTTTCTCACCACAGTGTTTTCTTACAGGCTTTAAAAAAAGAAAATAGGCTGTATCTAGATAAAGCACCATGACACAATCATAAAGTGGGGGTGGTGTTATGCCATTTGAAACTTGGCAAGGGCAACAAAGTCGGGGTCTAGGTGTGGGTGATGAGTAGAGATCCTCATTTCAGGTAATGTTTTGTGCAAAAAACTACACGATCAGATCACTACTTAACATAATGCCAGAGTACTGTTTGAATGTCTGCTCTTGAGGTACTTGCCAGTGATTATTGACAGAGGCATGGGTCTTGTCTGGAGTGAGGAATGGTAAAAACCCCACTGATTCTTGTTTTCTTACTTGTAGACAAAAAGCCAAAAAAAGAACAGGTTGAGTTTTTTTCATGACCCCAAGGGCAGCTCAAAACACCTGGAGAAGTTCAACTTACTCCATTCATTTCAACAGGACTGTTCTCACATTTCTAAAGATCATAAGTTAAATGACATTCTTAACTGTATCTCAGCACTCTTTTTACAAACAGGAGCTGTTTCTAACAAGAATTATCTTTGCCAATTATAATAGGAAAGCTGCCAGCAAACAGAATGGATAAGAAACAGATTGTAAGGGTAAATGTTTGTCACTTAAGCTTTGGAGCACTTCATTAATATGTAGGTTTTTAGATTGGAAATTTTGATGGTTTTAATGTTTATTTTTAGTGAAATTTACAAAAAAGCATTTAGAGTTCTAAAATTACATTGTTTTGTCAAATAAGCTATCCATGGATGCTGAATGAATTCTCTGGTGGCTCAGTCAGTGAATCATTTTAATTTTTTCTTGACTGATCTGTGAGGGAAGATGTGTTCACACCACTTGTGTTACTGACCTGTAGACCAGCTTGTTTCTGTCATAACAGAAATCCCTTCTTACATCACTCACTGTGCAGAGTGATATCTCATAACTTCAGCTCCTGTAGACCTTGAAAAGTTCCTTTCATCTGGTGCCATGTACATGCGAGGTGAATAATGAACCCCACTGTTGTTCACTTTCACTGAAACCAAGTATCACCTCACCCTACAAGTAGTTCTTCCAGAAGCTAGTAGAGAAGGTTCTCCTGGGCATGTGTCACTGTGACCTGTGACAGAACTGCCACAGTAGTTGTAACAGGGAGGGAAAACTCTACATTTGTCTGCTCTTGGTTAAATGCTTGATTTTGATTCTTTTCAGAAGGTCAGTGAGATGACTAAAAATGATAACATTCTCACAGGTTACCATGTAGATTTTTTTTTATTCCTTCTAACTTCAGCATCATTCCAAATTTAGATTTCCATTAGCTTCTCTGCAGGCTCAGTTTTCTGTCACTAGGGGTTACAGATTGTTTTCTATAGAAAAATACAGAAAACGGCATTTCTTCACATTCTTAGCAGATAGTTGCTAGCAGGGCTGAATTTTCTGAAGATATCCTGTTGTGTCTCTGTGGTGAAAACAATCCATTCAATTCTACCTAATTGCCTTCTGGGACTTACCAGAAGTTATGGCCTCTAAAGGAATCAAGTTGTAGTTTTCTTCATGATGTAGTAAAATAATTTTGTCTGGAAATCTTCAGAAAACAACTGTAGCATTTCTGTGAGTGAATTTCATACTGCTTTAGTTGCTTACCTTACCTCATTTTAGCAACTCTGGTAATTAGCAATTTAACAGTTTCTGGTCCTTTGCTCCAAGGATGACATCTTTCACACATACATGTAAAATAAATACAAAGAAATTGTATAGTCTTTATCCATTCCCTTGTTCTTATATGTCTGATGTCTTGTGTCTTATTTGTGGGTACTGAGCGAGGTATCAGAGGAGCAGAGGAACATCCCAGTCTGCTTTTACTTGCTGGGCAATAACTGACAGGCAGTTGTAACTGCAGGAGTGTGTATTTTAGAATAAGTTGCTATGTCGTGAATTTACACAGGAAGGAGTTATGAGATCCTGGTCGGAAAGATCTCTCCCAGTTTCACTGGTCTGTCTCATTTGTTACAGACTGTCCAATCCTGTAAGGTTTCTGAGCACATTTCTCAGTGCTTGATCTGCTTGCATTAGTTGTGCATCAATAACATGAAAGCTACTGTAGCTACAGCAGAGAAAGATGGATCTTATTTCAAAGAGCTGCTTTACAAACCAAATCACCGGAAAGCGCTTTGTCTTGCATGCCCCTGTTGGGAGCACCTAATAAAATGATTCCTTTCTCTGACAGTTTTATTTGTAGCATAGGAAGGTTATCTGCACACCCGTTTTTTTCTTCCTGTGAAAATAAATTTGTGTCCCCATAATGCATGTTATGAAATGGTTATCAAACAGAACTTTACATTAAGAAATGTTGCTGTTGAGACTGGTTCCTCCCCTTCCCCGGTTTTTTATAGCTCTTTTTAAATTTACAGTCCCATATTTTTTCCTCAACTCTGTTGTGTGGTCTGGCTTTTGTGTCTTCTGTCTTGAAAATGAAAGCCTATATCCAGAGGAATATATTCGGTGGCAGTAGTGACACTGCCCGTCGTGGTGGAGTTGCAGCCTCCTTTGACCTGAGTGACTGTGGAATCAGTGATTCGCTCACTCTGCACCCATAGTTTTTCTCTGCTGGATCCACATACAGCTTTGCTTAGCCTGTACAGATTAGCCTGTTTCTTGCTAGGTGCTTTGGGATGAGGCTGACATAATCATATTCACTTTGTGTAGTCATTCAGCAGCTGTCAGGTAGTAATGACTTTTGGGTAATTACAGACAAGCCTAAATAAGGGGATTATCTTTCACCTTTTTTCCATTCCACCCCAGTTCATGGGGCATCCTTTCTCATAGAATTCTTGCAGCAGGTATTACAGGTAGCCACCACACATAGTATATGAAAGAACTGAGTGATAAGTTTTAAAAAAGTCTTGTACAAATGTATTTCTTTTTCAAATGAAAATAGAAACCTAATATTTTCTGTCCATTACTTTTTGACATACATTTCGTGGTCAGTGTTTCTCTGTAAAGAGAAAATTTTTCTGTTTAGGTATTTATTACACTAAATGGAGGAATAAGATAAGAGGATACAGAGATTTTTGGATATTTCCACTTTTTTTCTACTTCATGTTAAGCACACACATGAAAGCACACAATGAAACTCTCGTTGTTAGATCTGGGAAACCTGATTTAAGGAAAAAGCTTGATTGGGAATATTAGCCCTTATTCATTGCCTATGGGTTTATAAAATACTTAATAGCTGGAATTGCAATTAGATCTGCCCACATCCGAAGCAAGCATTTCCAGAAGGGCTTGGGAAATCAAGGATTTATCCAAGTACATGTGTTCGCCCCCCCCCCCCTTTTTTTTTTGAATAAAAAAGAAAGATCTCTTTGAACCTAGCAAAATTTAACAATTTGTTGCAAGACAAGAATTTCAAATGCGCTTCTGCTATTGATCCATTGTTGTTTCTGTAGAGGGCTATTTGCTGCTAATAAACCTTTGTACTTCTTCAGTGCTTCCCAGGTGAGAACCTCTCTGCACCCCACAAGAAGAAAATGGATTTCTGCATGGAAACCTTTTTTTAAGGCCAGAAGATGGTGAACTCAGAATCAGAGGCTAGAATTCAGCAGTTTTTACCATCATGGCTAATTTTAAGTTGATAGTTTCTTCTAAGGCAGTAAACAAGATTTGAATGAGCTAAATTGCATGTTGTTTACATGCAGTGTTTACACTAATATTTTAGCATTTCAAATAGTTTGAAATGCAATTTTATATATACCTATATCTAAAGTGTCTATCACAGTACTGCTACCTACCTTTATTTTTGGCATACATTTTTTAAGATGTTTTAGTTAAAAGCCCATTCTCAGAAAATGCCAAGAATTCCTTTTCACTTATGATGTTAGCAGTAAAATTACCAGTTTTGGTCTTTTTTATTTTGTTTGTTTGTGATTGGGTTTTTCAGCATTTTTTGTGTGATTTTTGGAGGGGTCTTTTTGGTTAGAGGAGTTGAGGTGAAGCCATTTCCTTCAGACAAGCTTTATTAAGCTGGTCACATATTGGATCCATTTCTGTGGTCAGTTGCAATGGCTTTTGTCAACAGAAAAAAATTCTAAATGTTCAGAATGATAATGATGGCATCCCACCTAACAAAACAGTGCAGATATTGGGCAGCCTTAGGGCAGTTTTGAGGTTATTTAATAAGTTGATCAGTACGAGTCATTGTATTTTCCATTCCTCTTTACTGAAACTGTGTATGTTGTTCTTTCTAATGTACCGTAGGTTTGTTGTCGGGTTTTTATACCAGTGTTTCTTGGGAATGCTCGACAGTCAATTGCCTTTACCTTGGCACAGCAACAAACACGTCTATGTCCTTTTTTGTTGTTGTTGACTTCATGATGATTTATTGGTGTGCCCCTTCCAGGGAAACAATTGTCAAGCTACTTGTTTTTGAAATGACTTTTTGGACAAGGATAGATATAGCACTGTTTTAAAAATGTCATTCTAGAAACCACAAAACCACTGATTTAAATACTGGCATGCCTTAGCTTTGGGGTTCCGTGTACAAGAGCCTTGACCACATCATTCAAAATTTGAAACATGAATGTAATTCATGTGATGATATTATCAAACTGAAACCAAATAAAAGTTTCAGTTCAGGAAAATGTGCTCAGGTACTTCAGTACTACTTCTGAATTGGGGAGGGTTTACTAAAGTATTTCAGAGTCAATCAAGGTCTAACAGAAGATTATTTTTTTTTAATGTATATTGTATAAATCTCTCTTTAAATACAATTTTGTGCAGGTGCTTTGTCTCCTTTCAGTCATCTCCTAGGGAATAATCACTAAGAGAGAAAAGAAGATTTATACCTACTGTATCAATAGAAAATATCTATTTTGCCTTCCATAAAAAGCATCTCACAAAGCTCTGATGGTGTCGTACACAAATGGGACTCATGGCAGAGAGTGTTAAGCCTAGTAACAGAGAGAGCTGACTGTGGGGGACCTGGACCCCACTCAAAGCTGGAAGCATCATGCTGGTGAAGTGGTGACTGTAGTCCCTTTGTAGACAACCAGTACATGTGCTTTCCACTAATATATCTCACTGAATAATGTTAAGAAGGGCCTCCAGTTCCTGCTTTGTTTGGAGCCTGTCTCCCCTTTGCACTATCTGTCCTGTCTCTGTAACTCTTTGGACCAAGGACCTTCTATTCCATTTAATTTGCATCACTTAGTATAAAAGGTTTTAGTCTTGGTTGGTTTCTAAAAATAAAACAATTTTAAATCAATGATGATTAAATACTGACCACCCCATTGAGGTACAGCCATTGATATATATGAACTAAAGTTGCAGTTAGCTACATTTAAGGGCAAAGTGTGATTTAAAGTCATCTGCAACCAATATATATGTATGTGTAGGGGGGAATGTGTTCATTTTTTAAATAGAAACAAAGGTGAGATGAGTGGTATTCTCTGCTCATTATTTTTGTTAGACTTCCGAATCTAGCATCATTTAATTTTTATTATTAACTTTTAAAGGGAGTGCTATGGTCTTTTAAACACAGCTTCTGTAATTTTCTTAATCTAATTCAAATTTAAATACTTATTGAGGCAAGAATGTGCAGTCATTCTAGCAATTAACATTCTGATAAAAAAGTAAAATGTGGCTTGCAGGAGGGAATGGAAGATTTCAGTAGACCTGACACAATACACGTTTTAACCCCTCTGGCTGCATACCTGAAACCTTGGTGAATTGGAACAGCATTGCTAAGCGGCGGCTTAAGTAATGCTGCATATTGAATCTCTCTTCTGTGAGCGCTAGAGCAGAACACCCCTCTTAAATGAAGACACCTATTGATGGTCCGTGTGAAGAACGATCAAGCTTTCCATTAAATATGCTAAGTTTAAAATTTTTGTGTGTGTTCAGCTATTCAATGAAGTCTGAAATACAAACTCAAAGTTTTTTATGTTTAAAGTGGTTTTGCAAATATTTTTGTTGTGCTACAGCAGCAGGAAGTTTTGCAATTTTTACCTTATTTGTGTGCCTCAGCTTTAGGATCAGAGTTCAACTGATACAACCACACTTGGAATCAAAAGTAAATACTGTTACATACATGGGCGATTTTCAGACTTACTTTGTGATTAAAAAAAATCAAGTAGTTGAGTGACACAGATGGTGTAGTTTAATTAAAGAGCCAGGGGATTTCTTGCCACTTAGACACAGAAAATCAGAGTATCTTGGGGTTTTTGTCCTTTGCATTGTGTGTGTGTTGCCTGAAACTTTGATTACCTCATTCCTTTCTAGTCATGAGACACAGACAACCTGTTGGGATCATCCTAAAATGACTGAACTCTTCCAGTCCTTAGGTGAGTGCATTTCTTAATGTTGCCGTGAACTGTGTGTAACAGGGCATGTCCCACTTTGCAGAAAACCTACTCCCTTGATCATGTCATGTTTATTGCCTTTCAGTAATTTTAATTCTGAGCAATATACTCTGAATACAGCATCTTGTTTATTTCTTTTAAACCCATGAGGGATTGTCCAGCAATGCAGATTGACTGCATGTTTAAAGCAGGATGCCAGTCTACAGGGAACTCATTTTTGTAATAAATCAGAGTTGCTTTGCTATCAGTAAAGGCTAGACCACTTTATGGTACAAATAGTTTAACATGCCCTGCTAGCATTTACATTTACTGTGAATCTCCCTTTCTAAGGAGCAAAAAGGTAAAATACCATTGACTGAGGAAAAAATGTTACTATACCCACAGTTTCTTAAACAGAGCTTATGGCTATCTGGCTGTCCCTTTCCAAGCACTGTTTACAATATCATGGCATAGAAATTACGGGAAAATAAAACATTTTTTTCCCCTGTTATTGTGACCTCCGAAGCTTCCTGTTTCCTGTGTGTTGTCTGATAGAGTTGTAAATCACTTGAGAAACATACTGTATTTGAGTAGAATCATAGAATCATAGAATGGTCTCGGTTGGAAGGGACCCCAAGGATCATAGAGCTCCAACCCCCCTGCCACAGGCAGGGCCACCAACCTCCAGGCCTGGACCTACACAAGGCTGCCCAGGGCCCCATCCAACCTGGCCTTGTCTGGAAACTACTTAACACTGCATAATACATAGTAAAGCTCTGTTATGTGTATATGTAGTACGTGTGCCAAGGTAGCATCAGGATTTCTGGTGTGCCAGTCTCTGAAGGCCCTGGACTGCCAGGGTCGGGAGGGTTTCCCTGCAGGTGGATCGGACTGAGGTCCCAACTTCTTAGTTTGTTTTATTTGTGGGCTATAAGTTATTTTTTCATTGCAGAGAAGAAAAGTGGCATCAGACTTCTTCTGAAGTGGGAAGGTTTATACGTAAAGGAAATTTAAAGGCTCTCTTTTTAGGGCTGCTCATATTTCTGTTCTGCTGTTTCAGCCGACTTGAACAACGTACGCTTCTCTGCCTACCGCACGGCCATCAAAATCCGAAGACTGCAGAAAGCACTGTGCTGTGAGTTTGGCCTCAGACAAATGGTTTCTCTACTGTGGTTGGGGAAGGGGGAGGGTCAGCTTAAGTCTTACAACATTAATGTTTAACGAGGGACCACACACATCCTCTACAGACTGTCGACAAACAAAAGGGCAGGAGGATTTGCCAATAGTAGGTATCATTATTACACGTAAATGAAATTAATGAAAAAAGGGGTGCCCTGGGTAAGTTGAAATGGTATGCCAACTAAGAATACTTTGAGAAGTGTTAGGAAAATAAATATTGGGCATCATGACTGTTGCATGCTGTTCTTGGTATAAGCAGATACAAACAAATGTGAAACGATGTGAGCTAAAATCCTGATCTTTGACATAAACTCGACTATTTTATTGTTATTTTAGAGAATTCTGTTCCATTTTTTACAAGTGTTTACTGCTGCTAGATATAATTCTGAAAACATTCCTCCCTCTCAGAGAGAATATCTTGCTGTGTAAACTCCAGTTAAGAGAGGAGTTTAGGCTGCTCAAAGTGTGATGGGAAAGGATACTGATCGATGTAGCAGGTTGTAGGTAGTTGGTGTTGCTGTACAGTTTAATAACAAGAAGATATTAGGACAAAATGCTATTATTAGCAATAACTGTGTGCATATACAGAGAGAGGGAGGATGAGGTTGTAAATTTAGACAATGCATTTAGTATGCACACTGGATATTCTGCCCATACCTGTGTTGGCATTTTTCTGTTTTCTTAAGTGATCTAAGAATTCAGCCATCATATAGCATATAGGTCATCAGCAGGAAAGGACTGGTGTCTACTGAGTAGGTTCAGTTGTCTAAACTACTTCCTTCCCAAAGTTCATGTTTGTATCTCAGTTTTTCTCTTCTACATTTGCTAGATATTTGTCGTGGTTTCACCCCGCTGAGGGCCAAGATCCACGCAGCTGCCTGCTCCTTAAAGGAAAAGAGCAGTGAAAAGGGAAGGGGGGGGTGAGAAGTAAGGGAAGGGAAAAGGAAGAGAAAGGGGCAAATAACCCCAAAATCAAGAAATTAAGAGGCCTGTGAGTTGGGATAAGGATAGTTTACTAAGATAACAGAAAGATACAATGTAACAATACTAACAGGACTTCAAAGCAAAAATATATGAAGCTGTTGATACACAATGCAGTTTCTCACCAAACCACACAACTCAGGCCGTGCCACCCAGAGCCGTCCCAGAACCCGACCGTCCCCCAAGAACCGCGCGTCCCGGAGCCGCCCCAGGCCTTCCTCCCGTCAGCCCCCCGATATCCTGGGCAGGACGTAACTGGCATGGAATACTCTCTTTGGTCAGGTGGGCCACCTGTCCTGGCTTCGCCCCTCCTTTCTCATGAAGAGCTGAGAAAGTCCTTGACTGTCTGACAGCAATTAACAACATCAGGGTGTTATCAGCACTACTCCCATTTTACTCTCAAACACAGCATTCCATCCGCTGCTACAAATGAAAATAACTCCATCCTGACCAAAACCAGGACATTATTTAAAAGAAGCACTTCCTGTTATATCGCAATTATGGTTTAATTTAACAAGTTGCATGACCATGGTCAAAGTTTAGCAGCTTCAGAAATGACATATAGAGAGGTCTTGGCCTCTGGATTTGGGACTTCTCTGAGTTGCACTGCAAGTACAACACTGCATCTCTGAGCTCTTGCCTGTGTGTCCTGTGCAAAGAAAACTGAGTACTCTTTGGAGTCATCTTGCCACCAATATTTCTTCATTGTCCATGAGAATCAGGATGAGAAAAAGAAAGATGGTACTTTCTTGGGGCAGCTGAGGTAGCTTGTAACTGATCCATGTTTATTTTAGAGGTAAGATGTGAATATAAGGCAGATAACTGAAAGGGTTGAAAGTTTAGAAGGAAGTGAGACTTTGTGAGGAGGCAGAGAAGAGGAGGGTGTGTGGAAGAAAAGCTGATAAGAATGTGAAATTTTAAAATTATTACGACTATGAATAGAAAAGAAAATACATAAAACCACACATCTACCAGCAATAAAATAAGGTGAAACTGGACCAAAATAAGGAAACTGGACCATTTTGGAGGAGACGTGGGTTATGAATCAGCATGAAGGTTGCAGATTTTAGACCTTCCAAAAGGTCTTGGCAACAGTTGGTATAAGAATGTTGTACAACAGCACCAGGTTTTCTTGTTTAAACCCAGGAGTCCTTGTTATGGAAGGACTTCTCATCCCTGAAGGGTGTACAGTACTGCAGTCCGATTAGGAACACATGAAGGGAAAAGCCAGGAAGTGAGGAACCAAGCAACAAGGAATTGCACAAAGAGGGGTCCCTTCCTCACCCTCCAGGTGGTTAGTTTTCCTTCCAGCCAAAACAACAGATCTTGGTGGTAGCTTCTTGGCTGGACTTCAGATATGCCTTATACCAAATGAAGCTGAGCCTGAGATACTAGCAAGCCACTCCAGAAAGCCAGAGTGCATCTGAGCAATAGCACAGACTCTTGGGAGTGCCTCTTGCCACTTCTTCATATGCTATTCTGGCTTCTCACAGAATTTTAAATCAAGTTTGAGATCTTAGGTTCAAGGTCTTACACTGGGGAAAAAGCAGAGCCTGTCCTTTGAACAGATTATCTGATGGTAGTGAAAGAAAAACTGTATTTCTTTGGCACAGCCTGGAGCTTCTCTGTGCAAGAGATATGTTCCCACCCAAGGCTATAGTTTTATCATCCAGGAAGACTAAAGAGCCTTATGAGCTTTCTGCTTATCAGTGCAGAGCGTATAAAGTATGCATCAGTGTATACCTAAAAACCAAAAGCAAAGCAAGAAGCTGGAAAGCAAAGTAAAATTCTCCTTGTGCGTGCTGCTCCCCAGGGAAGAGTGGGAAAACAGACTGCACATGATGGATGCTAATCATACTGCCTATTTGACAGGCATACAGATTGTCTAGTGACCTGGATAGAACAAACTTCACTTTCATTACTACTAATAAGCTTTGAGGAGCAACATACCTCCTGCTCTTGCTTTTACTGCAAAATATATCAATTTCTGTAATGACCGTAATAGTTAGCTCTCCTCATTCACAGATTTCAAAAGTGAATATTAGCTCGTTTCAGGGAGGGAGGTGGAAGGAGGACAGAAGTAAGTAGTAAGAAGTAAAGAGAATATTCCAGTTAGAGAGACCCAGGAGTAAAACTGTCATTTCTACAGATCCAATCTGCCTCGTTATTTATGAAGCTGTTTGCTTGCTCCATCTCTCTGCCTCGTGGGAGTAGACCACAGCCAGAAACAACTTTGTCTTTATTACATGCAGAGATTTGACAAAGGATTGGTGTAATTTGTGAGAACGCAGTGTTGTGGGTTTTTAAGAAAGACATTGCAGATTATCCACAAAGCTAAATGCTACAAGAGTTTTTCATCTCTGAACAGGAATTTGTTATGATCTGACACAATTTTCAGACCGTCTTCAAAAATATAATCAGTGCTGTTCCTTTGTCATTGTTTCCTTAGCTGATTATTTCTTGCCAGGGAACAGGTCAAATTCCCTTTGACTTTGATGGTTCTCAGCCTGATTCTGTCCCATCAATGTCTGCTGAGGTAGCCAAAACACAACATGTGCTAGCACCTCCTCTCTGAGGAAGAGGAAAGTAGTTAAGAGCCTCTTGAGAATTATTTTCTTGACTTCTATTTGTTGGTGGTTTTATTTAAGGTAGGGAAAGAGTCATTCTCAGGCCTGAGTTACTTTAGTCTTCTGTTGTATTTCCTGTAATTTTAATTGTGGATGTTTTTAAAGGAGTTTGGTTGTGGAATGCTTCAGAAAAGCTTATGTGCTAAGGCAAGGAAAATGTCAAAATAAATCACTAGAAAATGAGGTTATTTTAAACTGCAAAATGTGACAAATTGCTGTCACAGCCGCAGTGTGTGTATAACTGCAAAGGCCTTTTTGGTGACAACTCCAAGGGCACAGCTGGAGCAGGATGCTCAGTGCCACTTGCACCTGATAGATTTTGACTTTGCGGTAAGGACTGGTGGCACAGTATTAGTGCTATATGGGTAGGTTCAGGAGTACGTGATTTGAGAACTGCGCTTTGGAAAACCTCGCTGATGCCAAATCTCTCTTCTAGATCTTTGGTCTTGGTACGTGTGAAAACCCAAGGTTGTCAGAAAGTTATTCACTCCACTGCCCTCCTTTAGAAGTGGGAAAGTAGAGGCATGTTTCATCCCATTCTGGTTTGTGGAAGGTAGCTTCCTGCAGACTAACATGTGTGTATATGTACCTACTCTGTTTATTTTGCAGGAAGCTGAGAAAGTTTGCAGGTTGAAAAGAAAAATTATATGGGGCAGCTATACCGAGAGCACTTTCCTGCTGTAGGAGAAGAAGAATGGGGCCAGAGAGAATATCCTGTGTGTTGTACTGGGCAGGTCTGCAGCACCAGACCCTGCCTGACTATAATATTTTATTCTTGTGCAGTGTACTTTAGTTGTTTTCAAGAAATGATATTGCCTCAGATACTGGAGTGTAGTACTAGAAAGGGGAAAGGGAGCAAACCCCGTATATCTATTCATTGTTCTCTCACTGAGCTCCTCTAGGTGATTTGAAATTTAAGAATGCTAGTAGTAATTTCAACTGCACAAGACTAAGGAATGAACATTAAGACACATTAGACTAAAAGCAAGAGCTGTGCAGGCTTCCTGCAGCCATCCAGTCTTGTGCAGGAACTGCTGTCATTCACAAGGTCTTTCTGATGCAAAAGCTCCATAGCAATGCCTTCCTTTTTTGTAGGGTTATGGCAGCCTCAAATTTGCCATTAGCAGCTGCATGTCATTACTTGCTCCTGAGTCAGTCACTCACATCTGCTTGAACCATGCTGAATGACGTGGTTTCTGTTTATAGTTTTCCTTTGGGAAGGTCTCCTCACTGCAGAAAGGACAGAAATGACCCTTGTGTCCATTTTTTGGTTAACAGCAGGACTGGTCATTCAGCACATTTGAGAAGATGCAGAATGGTAGTGCAAAAATGCACTAAAAGCTGTGTATGGTAGGTTCATGCCAGCAATGGCACATGGAGATTCAGGTTAGCTTTTCCCCATCTGCATAAACAGGGCTTATTTAAAAACTTTCAGTAATGGATATGTAGTAGGAAAATCATCCCTCTTTGCATCAGCCCAATCTGGGGGTGCTGCTCCTGGGTAGATCTTACCACTGGAGTGTAACTCTCTTTACCCAAAGTTCATTCAGTCAGGTGAGTGCTGAAGTAAGCAGGGATGGAAGCAATTTCCTCTGGCTGTTGTCCATGAATGGTGTCATCCAAAAGTCGTAAGTTTTGCTTAATTTGCATTAGTACAGCAGCAGATTTTATTTTTAATATGAAAATATCAAAATAACCTCTCCTGATTCCTTCTAGAGTCCCTTGGCAGAAATGTGAATGTGAGATCTTCATGCTAGCAGATCAAAACATGAAGTTAGCAGGCTTACTCCAGTGGCTGTTGAATCACTGTTTTCAGTGGAAGGGTGGCCACGCTAAGCCAAGCCCAAAAGCTACAACTTTCTCGCATGCCAAAACTCCCTAAGTTTTCACTGCCTTTAAAAAGGGCAGGCCCTGGGTGCTGTCAGTCTGTTTTAGGAAGCTGCTTACCTGCTTTTAGCCAACATTGGAAAAACGAAGTGAAAAAAATACTACCAGCAAACCACTTGCAATAATTTTTAGGGGTTCCACCCTTAGCCCTAACCCTCCCCCCACTGTAGGTCATGAAGGAAAAGCATGACAATTGTCCATCTCTCCTGAGTGCAATACTTACGTGATTTGATAGCATTTTATAGTTTCAAAACTGGCTTCACGCCTCAAAAAAAATAGTCTGTGTCTTATGGTAGTGTGGAGGGGGGGTTGTTTTGGTTTTATATACAGCTGTGAGCGTGTCTGGTGTACTACGTATTTTTTCCAGCTGCTGTAGATTACACTGCAGCATACTGCCAAGTACTCTGGCTATCTCAGGTCAAGCTGGTGACAAGGTGTTTTGTTGCAAGTAGCAGTCTGCCTGGTTGGTAAATCCATGGCTGGCATTTGTTTGCAAACCCAAGAGATGGGCTTTTAGAAAAAAAAAAAAAAAAAGGAAAGAAAAGTAAAGAAATAAAAAGCAAACAAACATAAAACTTCTGCAAGTGTGATGTTGTAAAGTTAGGACAGAACAGGAGGGGAAAAAGTAAAGAGCTACAAGGCACCATGACATTAGGCAGGGTGTATTGAGGAAATGGGGTTGGGAATGTAACCTTCTTTTGGCCTGTAACCTTGCCTTTTGGGAGATGCTCATTTAGTTCTTGACAGATTTGCTCACAGTTGTGGTTTTTTGCTCCTGCTTTTTTTTCTCCTGTGCTCGTTTTCCAGCCCAAGCAAGACTGGGCGCAGACTGCCCTTCCGGGGCCCTTATTTAACTTTATCGGTGCAGAGCAATTTACAACACGTCTGAGATTGTCATGTTTCATTTCCTTTGAGAGATGACATTTGTAGTGTAAATGTGTTATGGGCTTTCCAGAAACAACTCTGTATGAGCTCTGAATATACTTCAAGTTCATGTTGTATACACTGTAGCAAGCTGCTGGTACATTGGAACTTTTATTGTTTTTGCTGAAGTCCTCCCTTTTGCCACTCTTTGACTGATTTTGATGCAAAAGAAGGAAGAATAATGTAAGTTTCCTCTTCTCCACTTTGTTTTGCAGAAGGAATTAGAAGAGCATATTGACAGCTTTTTGTTTTCACTGTGCAAACCCCAGATTTTTCGCAATTGCAATTATGTTTTTGTGGTTTTGGGGTGCAAAAGCCCTTGTCCCCTCTTGGGTATCCATAGCGTCACCAGCTGCTTATAGAAAGCATGCTGTAATAAAGGAGATCAAACTATTATTCATGAAAGTGTAGCATTTTGTGTTCTGAAAAACTGCACAAATAATTTCCCTGTGTTCCTCCCTACTTTAATTTTAAGCCTTGATTTAGCAGCTGCTGTTCAGTTAATCAAGCCTCGATACATTTCTACTGCATTTAAGAGAATGTTGTTACCTAAGAATTTGCTTTGCTCGACATTTATCAAAAGTGATAGTCATTTAATGGGTTTTTGCTTTATGGTAAATGCAAAGAATTCTCTAATCCTACTGGACTCCCAGGGTGCGTACATCTGAAGTTAGGATCCTCTAATTACACAGACTACTTCAGCAGCGTTTTAAATGTTCTGAGCCACACAGTGTTGTTATGGTTTTCTTGTTGATTCTTTTTTTTTAAAAATATCACATAGGTACCAAACTGCAGCCAACTTCTCAGAGGGAAGTTTTTTCACTATAATGTTACTAAATGAAAGCTTCTTCTTGGCTGTCTGCAGTGTTCCCTACAACATGCATGTGAACAAGTATTGTGAATGCTGTGCTCTGCATTCTATATTCATGCGGTTTCTCTTTACTTTTCTTGTCTTGTCTTTTTTTTTTTTTTAATTACCTGTTGTCAGTGGACCTGTTGGACCTGAACACAACAAGTGAAGTCTTCAAACAGCACAAGTTGAATCAAAATGACCAGCTGATTGGTGTCCAGGATGTGATCAGCTGTCTCACTACTATCTACAGTGGACTTGAAGAGAAACACAAAGACATGGTGAATGTTCCTCTCTGTGTAGACATGTGTCTTAACTGGCTACTCAATGTGTATGATAGGTAAGTAACAAGCCTTTATTCACAGTGTGTACCCCTGGAAATTATTGTAGTAACAACAGAATATTAACCATGGCGACAGAACTGGCAATTTTTGCACATGTGATTTATCAAAAATGCTATATTTATGGGACTGTTGTATATTTTTTCTGAGTTACTTTCTAGAGGAAGTGTCCATAACAGAAAAATGGTAAGGCCTTAAGACGTTCTTTAATAAAAAGTTATCTCTGGATACTTCTTTCTCAGTAATGAAAGTGCAGTTGCTTGCAATGAGATGTTTGGGAGGATGTCCTGCTCAGATACACTGAACTAATGTTACACTGCTTTTACATTACTACCAATGTAACTTGTGAAGGGTTTAAAAAAATGCTTGAGAACTGGATACTCTGCTTTAGCTGTCTTCCTACTGCAAATGTTCCAAATTGCCCAGATGATTTACCACTGTAGCAGATCCTATTTCTGCCACAGGTAGGGATATTTTTGTTACTCATTTTATACACAAGTTACTTGCATGTCATAATCCTAACTGAGCTCCCTGTGCTGAATCCTCTGTTGAGTGGCATAGTTTCTGCTCTCTTTTGCTAAAGCCTGCTGGATTCTGGGGTGTCAGTGGTGTCCCAGTTCACTTCCCACTGGTGCAGCTCCTGTCTCGAATCAGTTCTGAGCGCTGATGCTTCATGATCCACCTGCCCTGGTCCTGGCAGCAAAGCTGCTTTTCTCTAGTGGACTATGAGTTTGCCTCAAGAATGTTTCAGGATGCTTATAGTAAGACCTTGTGGATTTATTTAAATGTATGTCTGCTATTTCCAGAGTCTCGGTAGATGTGGAAAAGTCTGCTCCAGCAGTCTTTTGTGGTTTTGGCCAGGCCTTTTTGATCCCCCAGACGCTACTTTCTTGTGCTGAATGTCAAAGTCTGACCTCTCTGCCCAGCCTCCACTATGCCAGCCTGCATGACCTCCAAATCAATACGGTTTTATTTAATTGTGCCATGAATTATGACTTTGTTGCTCATTTTTCTCAGTGGTGTTTACTATTCTCATCTCCATCCAATAGTAAAAACTGGGAAAACACTTGTTTTCCATCAACTCCTCTCCTCCCTATAATCTATCTCATATTGCTTCAGCAAAGGCATTTCAGACTGATAAAGACATGGTAGTGCAATACATGGGGTGTTCACTTCAGTGTATCTGATTGACTATATGCTTTACTTCAGAGTCATACACAGAAATACAAACCAGAATTTCTAAGCTGCGTGAGGTTGGATAGCGAATTTCTTTCCTTCGTCCCCATTCACAGATGGAAAGAGCAAAAGTATTGCTTGAGTAATTATTGAAATTCTTGGACCTGGCTTTGTGAGAGAGATTTTTTACTTCTTGATGTATGCACTCTCTTCACTCACTTAACCAGTACCACATTCTAATAGTTCATAGGGGTTTTTTTGCTTTCCCCCCCCCCCCCCAGGGGATTGCATGCTGGTACTCTTCTAGTTTGGGGATTTTTATGTTATGTTATCTTATCTTACCATTATTTTAAAACCTTTTTGTAGTGGAGAGGAAAAGAGGGAACAGAGTACATACAACCCTTTATCATTTATGTGATGACTATCTATTATGCTTTGGCATTTGAATATTACTTTTTAATATTGTGACATTTCTGTTAGTTGGATTCATCTTCATTAATTCCGGAAAATTGCAGAGGCCATCAAATGACTGGGACTTCTTCCTGAAGTTATTTTTATTTTGCTCTGTATTGTGGATGAATAATCACATCACTTGCAAATATGGGCAGTAGATCAAGTGGGTTGCTTGACTTAAATTTTATTGGTTATTTAGAGTAAGAGACTTAATAATGGCAGAGAAATATTTTTGTGATTAATGGTTGGGTTTTATTCAGATTGATCACAATTACCTTATATTTTGTTTAGTGTACTTTGTTTCCTAACTTCAGTTAAATTCAGTTTAATCTGTTCATAATTAAAATGCACATAGTAAGCAATAAGCCATTCTCTCAGTAACATTTCCTGTTGCTCCCATTTCCCCTTGATTATTATTTTGATGGTGTTAGTGTAGATAATTCTTCAAGCTGATGAAAGACTTTAATCTTCAGAGAAACTATAAAAAATGGAGGATGAAGGTTGTCTGAGATAAAATTACCTTGTACAGTATGTTTCCTTGCTCCTCTTTCAAATGCACTCCTGGTTAAAAATTTTAAAAAAATATATTAAGAAGCAGAAAGAACAGGCACCAGTTTTGAGCTGTTTTTCTTTTTTTTTTTTTAATTGGCCTTTAGGAAAAAACTAATTTGTGTCTTGGCATTTCCATGTTTTATTACAGCGATGTTATACATATTCAATGTTTCAAATTGTTACACTGCCTACAAAAAGCATCTGTTAGTTGCATGCTATTAACCTGAGATTTAATTACCGATTTACAGCTTGATGGCAAGCTGGGTAGCTCTCCAGGCTTACCTACAGATGACTTTGGCCCTTAAAAAGAACCAATTCATTTTTAGAAATAGTAGGCAAGTCTGTTGTTTTCTGGTATTTTTCTGACACATCAGGAATGATTCATTCTTCAAGCTGAGTTAGAGGAAAGAGAGAAACATTAAATAAATTTAGTTGGTGACTTTTACTTCTTCAAGGACTCAAAAGTAGTTCCAGGCACCAACATCTGCCCAGTAAATATTTTCCAAAGTTAAAGTTCTTTGTTCTCATTAGTCTAGAGATTTGGGGTTTTTTTAAATGCCGTTATAAATACATTGCATTTTACAGTGAGACCTGTGAAGGAAATTATTTGCTCTATGAAATCATTTGGCCAGGCTTGTGTTTAAATCATCCAAAATCAATAGCTGGTGGTTATTGTCCTGGACTACATATGGTCAAATTTGCTAAAATTTCCAAAAGTCATTTATATGAAATGGATTGATAGCTTTTAATACATAAGAAATAACTTAACACCCTTGAAATGCATTGCTTTAGGTGATTTTAAAGTCTATCGAATGTAATACAGATTGCATTTACTAATTGTGGGCTATGACTCATATTAATCAGAATTACCCATTGTCCATAAAAAAACCTTTTACAGTCACTGTTTTTTAAAGTCCTGCAATGTTTATCTGATTTGTATTTCAAGTTTCTTGATTTTTGTGATGTTAGGCTGCTTTTGATAATGCATTATTTTAATTTCTTTGGTACATTAGGCTAGGAAGGGTATCTGTGGTATGGCATGTATACTAAGGTATTCCATGTGATCAAAGCTGTCCTTCATGATCATCCTCTATGGCCCAGACTTTCCTTGAAGAATTACAACTTTATTGTTGCATTTACAGACCTGTGACATTCTAACACCAGGTTGAGTTAGTATCCCAGGCATTACCAGCATGTTAATGTCAGCAAAATCTGAACTTCTGAGGAATGAGAAGGATGAGGGAGTTGGTCAGTCAGCCTTAACTTTATGCCCTGGGTTTGACAGTAGCTGATGATGCTTTTTGCATGCAGTCTGGTTGCATTCCCTGTGTTGACAGTAGCTGTCCTGATTCATAGAGGACTCCGCAGTACCAGTGTGGCAGGCTGATAGTAGCAAGAAGCACCCAGGAAAATGAGGCCCTTTCACTCCAGAGAGGCATCTGTGGCGACCTTTAGAATCTACTAGGCTTCCTCCAGTTGCTGCATGATGGAGCTAACTGATCGCTGCTGTCCTTGGTAGCCATCATTGTAGTGTCAACATTGACCAGGCTTGAAAGCTAGTCAGAACAGAAGGGGGCTCGTTTTCCTAGTCCAGTTTTACTCTTGCCAGTGCCTGATGCTTTTATGCTGTTGCCCTCTCCTCATACTGCCCCCTACCCCCCAAACCCAGAACATAGGTTTCCTCTGGACTTGGTATTGCTTATCTTGTTTTCTGTTGATTTACCAGTCATCCTTATGGTGTATTCCTCTCTGCCATCTCCTGCACTTAATTTTGTTGTCTGGCTCACTCCTGTGTACAGCTGTGCCCATCACTGTTTGCCCCTTTGCCATTCACATTGCTCGCATGCTTAGGTAAAGTATTATGTTGGGCTACACCATTGTGATGACACAGAACACTTGCATGGCATTGTTGGTAATAATGGTTTTGTATGCCTATATTCAACAATATGTTATTAGTTATATCCTGTAATTAGTGCATTTATAACGTGTAGGTGTCCCAGGCTCCCGTTTTGACTATGGTATGGACTGTGTTTGCTGTCAGTGGAGTTTCGTGTCCTAACTCTGTAACAGGTTGTTAATTAGAGAAAATAATTAAGATTGCTCAAGACAATTATATAATTAATGAACATTTTTGGCAAGTTTTATAAACTCACTTTCCTGGAAAGAGAGATCTTCAGGTAATTGTAACCCTGCTTTAATGTGTGTCACTGAATTTCCTAGGTGTCTGAGCAGAAAGAGGAATGCTGGGTTTAGGGTTTAGCATGCTGTTTTGCAGCTGCGATGTTCCTGTGGCCGAGTACTGCTAAACTATATTATGTGATTCCCAGGTACTCCATGAAGCTTGTACTTGCTGTAGCGAGGCTGGGATTGTATTAGTTTCATTTGTTTGGAGCTTAGTTGTTATAGGATTAGCAAGGGAACTCCTGAGGCATGGCCTGTATCTACTGCATCTGTCACCTGTATGCTGTTACCTCTTCTTTCCCCCTTGCTGCCCTTCTGCATCCTCTAGATACAGTATCTCCTGTAGTAAGATACAAGTAGTAGGATAGAAGTGTTCTCCCTTTCTCTTCTAGTACTTCAACTGTTTCTAGATTTTTCTTTTTTTCCTCCCTAGGTTATGTTATTATACAGTAGTGACACTCATTAATTTTTATATAAAGTAGCTTTTTTTATATTTTCTGCAGCTGTTTTGTATCTCTGAAACAGTCGAATGGTTGCTCTTTTCTTGGATGCAGAGTCCAAACTATACAACAAAGTTGTCTGTTCCAGTCCCAACACAGCCTCTCTTCTCATGCAGTGTGGTATCCTCCCATGCTCTTGACCAAATGATCTAATTAGCTGATTCTCCACTGCACTAGTCGCTCTGTGGTAAATGCTTTCAATGCACTCTCCTACTGTGCCTGAAAATTATGTGTATCTTCTTTTATCATCTATCTGAGCAGTTTTAAAAGTTAAATTACTTCTGAGTTCTGTGCCATGTCCTGACTGGCAGTGGATGAAGGTGTAACAGGGGGCCATCATACCTGATGCAGATAGGTCAGATCCTGCCTGGTGCATATGTAGAGATAACGAAATCACCTGGAAAACCAAGGATTTCTTTATTTTCTCTTTCCCCTCACCTCTCTTTCCTCTCCCCTTCCCCACTAGAACAGTTCATTTGGAGAAGAAGAATGTCAGCATCAAACTATAAGGGCAATGAATCCTTAGGCTTTATATTGCCTGGGAAAAGAGGGATCAGAGATATCCAAAGGGACAAATGGACTTTATAAAACCAGAAAAGTGCTTCTGACAAGCAGCTATAATGATTTTGCCATTTTTCACTTGAAGATGTGTCAGAGGTCAATAATGTGCCATTTTTGTACGGCTTTTCACTGTTCTATTGATGGAGAATGGACAACTTTGCTCTAAAGCAGTTAATAGAGGTATAATGGTTCAGATTTCCCTTCGTCAGGACCAGAGCAAAAAATATCTGAACACTTAAAGTGGCCTTATCAATTGATTTTGTAATGACAAGGGTGCTTGTGTTGCTGCTGTGAATCTGAAGAGTGTGCTGACACTTAATTCTAAATACTTGACCCATAAATTTTGTATGAATTCAAGCATTAAAAAGTTTCCTGAACCTTCCCACTGTAAGGCCTTGATTTTTAGGTGTTTGTACACACAGTGCAATTGGGTGCAGTGCAGCCATTCAGGGACACCTTGACAGATTGGATCTCATGATGTTCAGTGAAGGGAAATGGCAAGTCCTCTGCCTGAGGAGGAACAACACCATGTACCAGTACAAACTGGGGGACAACTGGCTATAAAACAGCTTTGCAGGAAAGACCTTGGGGGTCCTATTGGACACTGAGTTGAACATGAGCCAACAACATGCATTTGTGGCTAAGTAGGCAAACAGTTTCTCAAGCTGCATTAGAAAAATCCTTCCCAGCAGGTCAAGGGAGGTGATCCTTCCCCTCAGCACTGGCGAGACACATCTGGAGTGCTGGGTCCAGCTACAGGCTTCCCAGGACAAGAGAGACATGGACAAACTGGAGTGAGTGCAGTAAAGGACCAAGAAGATGATAGAGGACTTGGAGTATCTTATGTATCAGGAGAGGCTGAGAGAGTGGAATTCTTCAATCCAGGGAAGGGATGTTTCGTGGGGATCTTATCAATGTGCATAAATGCCTGATGAGAGCAATAGAGGAAATAGAGCCAGGCTCATCTTAGTGCTGCCATGGGCACAAACTGAAACACAGAAAATTCTGCTTTAAACATGTAAGAAAAAGATTATTTTTTTTTTATGTGGGAGTGATCAAACTGTAGCACAAGTTACCAAGAGAAGCTGTGCAGTCTCCATCCTTGAAGATATTCAAAAGCTGACCAGAGCAGGAGCTTTGGTCTAGATAGACGTAAGTGATCCCTCCCAACCTCAGTGATATTGTGACTCTCTAAGGTTACAGCATTGAATTGGAAGTACAAGTGCTATACAGTCTATAGGTTGGTGGAGTGATTTTGTTAGGATTTGGTGTGGGGGGTTTTGTTGTATATGTAATTCCAGTGCTAATATTTAACTGGTTCTGGGAAAAAAATGCTAGGGGAAAATATCTTACTCTTTAGAAAACTACAGGGTTTGTAATTATTTTTTTAATTTATTGAGGAAATGCTTTTTGAGCGAATGAAATTTTTCACAGTCCCTTTAACAATCTGTTGAAGTCTGGAGAAGTTTGAATCCTCCACATACGTGCCCTGACCTTCTAGCTGCAAAGATTTTTCCAAGTTTCTACCTTTAATAAACAAATGGTCTAGTCAGTCCTGACTTAAATCAAACCAAAATGAATGTTCTAGTTTGCTTTCCTATTGAATACAAAGTGAAAACACAGACAACTCTGCACAGGAAAGAATAGGGAAAGAGCTTTATCAAGGTTGCAAAATGAGCCATTTCCACGTTAAGGTATGCCAGAATGATGTAGTGTCTGTGATTGAAAGAGGTAATTTGAAGCTAAGCCTGAATGTATAAAATAGGTGGCACTTTTATAACATTCTGGAAAATTGGGTCCTGATTTTCAAACTAGGCAGTAAAAGTAATGGGTGTTTTTGATTAATTTAGCAATAATTTCTCTGTACCTCTATTCCAGCTTGTGGAATGGAGAAGATAATGCTGTCTAGTCTCACTAGATTAGGTGATGGTTGTGAAGACAAATGCATTAATATTTGTAAGACGCTTAGCTAATTTACTGTGAGCCCAGAAGTAAATTAATAATTTTGTATTCAGCCCTACGTTTGAGAAGTAAATCAGACAGCAGACGGTATGTTGAATGGAGAGGACAGAAAGAGATATCTAATAAGCACTTCAGAAGTAATTAAAGGATATATCATTTCTGCATGACAGAAGAGACCAAAGTAATGTTTGGGGTGATATTTAGTATTATCTTACTTGCTGGTGAAGGACCCAGCTAACCTTAAATGCAGCAGTTTCTCTATAATATATACAGTTGAACTATTATTCTCATTACTTTTTTGGCATGGCTCACCTAAAGAGAAATTGCATCGTGTTTTTTGATCTTTGAAAGAAGAAATAACTAGATGTTTTAAGAATAAGTTTCTGCACTGGTCTTTGAAATTGTCCTTTTCTGTTTACCCTGCTATTATTGCTTTACTCTCCTTTTGAACAGCATTTGTCTGGCAGGTCTCAAGTTAGATGTGTGGGGTTTTTGGGTTTAGGTATTATTTTTTTCATGCTGGTCAAAAAGAGCCTGAAGATGTATTGCTTAAAAACAATGACAGCTACACATCATTTAATAAATGCATGTGAGTGGCTGTTTATGACCTGATACACATGTATATCAAGTATTTTAAGCATAAAGTGAAAAAATAAATTAAAAAAAAAAAATTAATTACTCGAATATGAAAACTTGATTTTATTTTGAAGTCCTTGTGTTTCACACTTGGCCATAGGCTTTTCTGCTGTGTGCTCATGTATTTTTTCTGTGTATATCACATTATTACATCATGTTGAGAGCTTTACAGAGCTAAATGCCTGCCCTTTTGGAGTAATATGAACTGTTCTGACATGTAAACCCCTTGGAAGGTGAGCTGAACTTTTGTGAGAGAAGCATTGTTAATGTGATTTGGTTTGTGACTTAAAGTGTGTTCAAAGCAGAACTCATCAATGCCTTTTAATTTTTTAATAGACTTGAAATGAAATAAAATAAAACTAAACTGCATTAAATGGTCTTCTCTTTATAATTTCAGTGGCCGAACTGGAAAAATTCGGGTGCAGTCCCTGAAAATTGGCTTGATGTCTCTTTCTAAGGGCCTTCTGGAAGAGAAGTACAGATGTAAGGAACAATATATTTTATAAAATTCTTATTTTATGCAATTAAGTCATGTACAATAACAACACACATTGCAGCAAAAATTGTAGTACAATGTTTCTCATGCCTGTAGCAAGAGAGTTTTCTTGTAAGTAAGATAGATTTGTTTTTATTATCATCAGCCACAATGAAGAAAGTAGGTTTTATATCCTGAGTGCAAACTATTGATGACCGTTATGCATCGTCATAATGCACAGCATTGCACTCTCCAAAAGCATGGGAGGATGTTGCTGTGTGGAAACCAGAGAAGTATTTGATTCTGTTCTCGTGTGAGTGTGTGTGTGTGTGTTTTGCTTAGGGAAAAGTCAAGCAAGTCAGTGTTGATTGGAACAAAATGATATGTCTGATAAAGCAAGGAAATACATCAAAACCCAACAATTGTACTTTGTTGTCTATGAAAAAGATGATCTGAACTCTGAAAATAGTTTTCCAGTATCTCTGATTCCTGCCAGAATTGTACAATGAAAGTTTAAATTATGCTAATTTAAGTAATCTTACAAGCTTGAGAAATACTGAGTAGTGTAAAAACATTTCACAAAAATAATTGCAGGAGCAGAAGGGAGTTGAGTAGATGTGGCAAATGCCCCTGACAAATACAGAACAAGAGATTAGCAGTACATAAGACCATTGTACATGAAGGACATTTAAATGTTATTCACATCATTTTAAAATTGCTATTCTTGCAGTAGTTCCTTCATTGCAGAAACACACATAAAATATATAGAGACTGTATTTGTTGTTGAGCATTGGAGACCTGCATCAATTTCTGCATTCCTTACAAGATTACCTACAAACACTTTTGATCTCAGTTATTAACATTGAGGAAACTACAGGTATCTTAGGTGTTGAAGCATATTTTGTCCTTCTGACTTGAGTCCATACTAAGACTTTGGGATTGTGCTTTTTTTGTTTCCTTATGTCATTTGATGTATCTGTAAATGAGTCCACAACTAAAACAGTTTGGTCAACTTAGCTTTGTTCAGTAAAGACAATTGAGGAAGTAATCTGTCATTTGGTGTGAAATAAAAAGCTTTCATAAAGTATAGCAATGAGCTAGGTTGTGAATAACAGAATGATAACCCTTCCAAAGGAGGGTTTATAAATCCCCAAAGCCTGTGAATAAACTCACACAGAATTCCCATCTGTAATTAATTAGTTTATTTACAGATACTGAATATAGACACTGAAGCAAAATGAGGGAGTCACTAGGTCAGATTCAGTTTTATGTTGCTGCTTTGTGTATAGTTATAAAATAAAAATGGCAGCTGATGGTGGCTGCAGATTTGCATAACCTGTATTAGCAAGGTGGGCTTTTTTCATGAAGATTGCTGTGAAAAGTTGTAAAAAACCTAGTGCAGAAAAAGTCTCAGGAGACTTTTGCATCAAATGATAATTTGAACCTGAAATATATCTGAAATCAAAGTAGTTGCCCAGGTTCTCAAAGTGGAGAATTTAGCCAGATGATACAACCTTTGTTGTTGTTGTTGTTCCTGTTTTTATCAGTGGGGCAGGCTTTGATATCACTGTTGTCAGCTTTATTACTTATGAACCATAAAATTGTCACAAAATGAAACACTTCAGTCTGAAAGAAACTGTGGGGGAGGGAGGGTGCCAGGTACTGATTGTTGGCCTGCAGTGGTTATGCAGTCATCATTTTGGGGTCCTCTGGCACGAGCTGTGTCACAGAGTGATCTTTGGTGCAAGCTCTCTTCCTTGTTTTGATTTTGTCACATTCTACTAATCTACTGTTGAGAGAAATCTTGTCCTATCTGTTGAGCTGTGAGATCCTCAGGTGGAAACCATAATGGAAATGCTAAGTACTTTCAAGAAAATAAGTCACTTGGCAGGAAGAGCAGTATCTCCTTCCCCAGCATGAGTGCTCAATGTACATTGCCTACCTTCTGATTATTCCCTTTCTGGCTATGTTTCTTCTCAACATTTCTGAAGCCTGGCCAATCCCAGGCTTCTCTGAGTGTGACAGTTGTCCTCTCCCTCTCCCTCTCCCTCTCCCTCTCCCTCTCCCTCTCCCTCTCCCTCTCCCTCTCCCTCTCCCTCTCCCTCTCCCTCTCCCTCTCCCTCTCCCTCTCCCTCTCCCTCTCCCTCTCCCTCTCCCTCTCCCTCTCCCTCTCCCTCTCCCTCTCCCTCTCCCTCTCCCTCTCCCTCTCCCTCTCCCTCTCCCTCTCCCTCTCCCTCTCCCTCTCCCTCTCCCTCTCCCTCTCCCTCTCCCTCTCCCTCTCCCTCTCCCTCTCCCTCTCCCTCTCCCTCTCCCTCTCCTCTCCTCTCCTCTCCTCTCCTCTCCTCTCCTCATGTATTTTTTGGTATCTTTTGTCAGAAAAATTTCTATGATTTAATTTTTTTAAATTTAATTTTCTTTTTAAGATGCTAGACTTCAGGATTGATTGGCGAATGAATCTTTAATTTTAAAAGTCCTAATTACTTTAGAAGTGACATTGAAGCCTTAATTAAAGAATGACTATTTTTGAAAATGTTTAAAGTCATGCTTAACTTCAAGGACACACCTGAATGCTCCTGTGAATAAAAATGGACCTGCAAATATAGTTGAGTTGCTGTGAGCCGTTTACGTCTATGCTTGTAGGGCAAATAAACCAGTGCCATTGGCGGTGAGGCCAATGACCTGGTGTAGCTGTATTCATGTTCCCTCTTCTTTCTTCACGAAACTGTGGAGGGGAGGGGGTGCATTAGAGCTAACTATGGAAAGGACCCCTGACTCTACCCAACTCTTGCATCATTCCTGGCTATTTTGGGAGTGAGAGTCAGTTGACTTGGATTAAAAGCGTGACAGATACACTTTTAGCAGCCTAATACAAATGACAATGTTCCAGTGCTTGGTCTTAGACTGTGATGCACTGCTCAGTTCATGGGCACAGAAGTAGCCTTAAAAAAAATGGAAAAAGGAAGAAAAAAGGTTGTACATGGCAGATGATAACAGTAGCTTAGTTCCAAAATACTCAGAATACAATAAAAAAGACTCTGCTCTTTTTTACCATTATTTGTTCCTACATTATTACAGGACTTCGGTAAGCCACTCAATTTTAGTGTCCCAAATGTTCTTAGAAGGTAAATGTCAATCATATCAGCAAGTGTTTGCAACAGTGAAAAAATTAATTTGCATTTGAAATTATTCACAGCAGATTTTGCGTGGTCATATAATCAGGAGATAAATGATGTCTCAGAGGTATGGATTTCCTGAGGGACAACAGGAATTTTATCTTCCCTCCCTTTTCTTCAGTTTAATAGTTGAGAAAAGTCATAGAACTATGTAATAACTGAGAGCACATTTGTGTGCATTTTGCTCCTGTCTGGGCTCTTTTTTTTAACACAGAAAGCCTAGACTTGCACCAGAAGCAGAAAACACACATACAGTTTTATTTAGTGTGTAGCTTTGTAGGCTATGGGTCATATAATTTAACGCATGTAAGGTGTACTATTTGGGGTCAAAAAGGACTACTTGAAAAATCTCAACTGTGAAGCAGTTCAATTCTCAAGTGATGTACAACATCCTTGGAATATGATTTTTCTTTTTTTGTTTATGTTGTTAAATTTCAAACAGTTTGAAACTAATATTGTGATACGAAAGTGGGGTGGGGAAGAAAAAAGAATGTATATCATGTTTATAAAAATGCCCATGAACAGATGAAGGCATATTTGAGAATTTTTTATTATATTTCAGTGTAACTATGGAGCTTTTATTGCTAGATTCCTTGGAGCTGCTTGGATAGTTCAGATTCAACAGTGCTAGGTTTATGATTTGAAGTCTTGGCAACTTCAACAAAAGATACAAAAGCCATGTCATGGACATCATCCTTCTGTCTTATTACCATTTTGTCAGGAATTTTAGAAACTTTTCAACATTTTCAACTATGCTCTTCCGTATCAGCCAGTAAATACTTTTTTTTTCAGGTTGTCCAGCTAAGCTGCAGTTTGAGTCCCACAGGTTGTCATCCTCAAAATAGTAGTGTGAGGCTGAATTGAAGGTTGATTTATTTTTTCTTGTTACTGGGTGGTTGTTTTTCCCTATGGCTCAGATCTGAATATTTTTTTTTCTTTCACTTCTCCAGTCATTCTTCTCTTGCTTTTGTTAGAGTCCCTTATACAGTTTAGTCTTTTTATTACTGTATTGTACATATAAGGTCATATAATATGTGTGTACATATTACAAACTCCATTAATATGAATTTCTGGCTTCTGACATTGCTGGAGTGTGATTGATGGAATCCCTTTTCCCACTAGTGAGTATGGTGTCAGGACGTACCCTGACAGACCTAAACCAAGCTCTTGGCCAATGTCTGCCATTGAGAGGTACTCTCACTATGCCTTCTTTGCCAGGGAATAGCTCATGGGTTACTTTAAGGAGGTAGGCCAGATAGCAAGAACTTTTGGGCTTTCTATGCCTTTACTTGAGGAGCCAGCGTGTTGCATAAAAGGAATTGAGGATTCTGGAAGAAGAGGTTACCACCCATGAGCTCACAGAATTACAGAACATTTAAGGTTGGAAAAGACCTCTAAGATCAAGTCCAACTATCTGTTCAACACCACCATGTCAACAAACCATGTCCTAGAGTACCACATCTACATATTGCTCAAACCCCTCCAGGGATGGTGACTCTATCACCTCTCTGGGCAGCCTGGTCCTATGTCTGACCTCTCTTTCAGGGAAGACATTTGTCCTAATCCCTTGTAGTTGGACACTCACTGGTTATGGCACAGCTGGCCAGTGGTAGTTGTTCTTTAAGCGGAGTGCTTTGGAGGAGTTTGAGCTCTTCAAAGTTATTTGCTCATTTCCTACTTGGATCAACTCTAGATCATCACCCTATTCCCTCTTCTGCTGCATTGTTTTTCCTCTTTTACTAGCCCCCCAATCAAGTCGAAGTACCTGCTTCCACTGTAGACTGATGTGAATAGAAAGAGCAACAGTCATATTTTTTTATACTATCAAGTTTTTTAAACTGACTCTTAGAAACTGGAAAACTAGCCAGGATGGAAGATAGTTCTGTCACTGCTATCATCTGTGGGGCTTTTTTCCTCTCCACTGAGCACTGCAAAGCAGGAGCATTTATTTGACTGGGCGAGAATGGGGCAAGAAAAATACAAGAAACTAAAAATCCAGTCATCTGGATTTCTGTTTTGTGAAAATCTTTTCTTGTGCCCCAACCTCCTTTGCAAAGAAAATAAAAAGTACAACCAGACTTGTTGAAGCAGACTGACAAAGCTTGATGGTTGCTCCAAATGAAGGGCAGAAAATTCAGAGTATAATAAAAGATTTTCTCTTGAGTGTTTCTGAACAAAGCTTGTCTGTTTCTCAATCAGAAGTGCAGTCAGGCTGAATTTTCAAATTTCTTTTATTTCTAATCTTATTAATGGTTGTTCTGGTGGGAAACATGAAAAGGAGGAGAATAGTATGAATGGATTTGTTTTTTCTTTTAAGATTACTTGCAGCTTATATCCAAGCCAGCCGCCGAGTGCAAAAGGAGACTGCAAAAGCCAACTGGAATGAACACAAAAAATTCACTTCCATTTATTCTTTAAATTGTACCAATCACAGAGTTTAAAAATATTTCTGAGATGAACTCAGTGTTGAAGATATTTTCAGGAGACATTCATCTTATGACTAAAAATGTACATAGCTACAAAGTTCATAAACCAAGGCTTGTTGGCAGAAACATGTTTAAAATTTTAGCTGAAAGTTTTAGCAATTAAAAATGTCCAATCAAACAAATGTGATAAGAAAGTACTTCAGAAATATCTGTACTGCAGAGATGCCTGTTAATTCAGTGCTTTGCTGTAACACTCAAGATTAGATGAGGATGAATTTTTGTCAGTGGGACAGTGGCCAAGTGTAACCACATCTGGATTACAAAAATTAGGAAGCTTCAGCTGCAGCATTACTGAATAAAAGGGGGGTGTACATGGAAATTAAATGAGCTGGTCCCTCTTATTGACATTGCAGATCTCTTCAAGGAAGTATCAGGCCCCACAGAAATGTGTGACCAGAGGCAGCTGGGGCTGTTGCTTCATGATGCTATCCAGATCCCGCGGCAGCTTGGGGAAGTGGCAGCCTTTGGTGGCAGCAACATTGAACCCAGTGTGCGCAGCTGCTTCCAACAGGTAAGAAAACAAAGATCATCATGTGAAAAAAAACAAACCAAAACCAGTTTTATATGGTATAAAAAGAAGAAAGGAATTTTAAAGCATCTATTGAGTTTCCAAACAGAAATGAATATGCTCCTGCAACTAAATGTGTGAAGTTATTGTGAAAATGCAGCTGTAAAGGATGGTTTTATTGTCTAGGAGAGGATCAAACAAATTACTTTTTAGCAACAAGAATATATAAATCTTTGTGGTTTTGACAATATTGGCTGATCTAAAAGCTGTTAAAAATTTTGTAGCAGCCAATTATCCTGCTCTGCATCGTTCAAAGCAACCTGATAGGGTGAAAATAACACGCTTTTCCCTGTTGGAACAAGATGTAATCTCGACAGAACAAGAGAATGATGCTGATAGTAATTTTTGACCTTGTGCATCAGGAAATATTTAGCATTCTTTTACTGACAAAGAGCTTGCCGTTGCAAGGAACTTCAAGCGTAATCATTTATATACCATGAGTCTTTATGCAACAGATCAGAACATGGAATAAAGCTGTCTTACAGCCTGCTGTTCAGCTCCACACTACATGCAGGGGGTTAATGAGGCTGCAAGGAGCGTCTGTCTGTTTAAAGAAGATGAGAATTGGAAAAAGCATGTTGCAATGGAACATAACCTAACTTAGCTTTTGTCAAGGGTGCCAAAGGCTCTCACTGTTTGCTAGTGATAACTATACTGCTTGAGTGTATTATTTCTGTGAAAGTGGCTGTTTGAGCGTTGTCAGAAATAATATATGGGTTAAAATTTCACTTTGGCACATATAAAACTACTGTCTTTAATATTTCTGATTTTACTGAATCCAACATTTAATGTTATAGTAAACTTCTACAGCATTTTTCTTCTGCCTTTCTTTCATAGATATTTCTACATTTTTTTTCTCCAATGCTTTGAAAAATTCAATGGTGCTAGACTTTTTTAGAACTATTGGATTCATTTCTGGACATTGAGGTGATAGGAATTGGAAGAATGTTTGTCCAGATCATGAATAATTTGTGAGATACTTATGGAAGTTGGTTTGACCAATTAACCATGTAAAATTTCCCCTGAGGTTCTTAACATTGCTGCTTCAGACAATAAGGGATGGTGCTTGACATATCTGTCACTGGCCTCAAGTGACTCAAGTCACAATGAAATAAATTATTCATTTGTTAGCAGCAGAGATTTTCTGTCACAGAGCAATGATCCTCAAGGATCTGCCCCATCTCACATGCTGTTCAATTATGGGTGAGGGGTACTAGCAAGGTTGTGTTTATATACTTGATGTGATATTATGATCATAATGATAATGAGGTTACATCCCTTGTCTCACACAAACAGCTTGAGTTCAGTCCCTGGTCATTAAGAGAGCGTAGAGAAAATACACAGCTGCATGACAGTCGTCTCAGCCTAGAGAAAACAAGTATTTTTCTGGTCAGGAGAGTGTGTTATTATTTATTTTTTTTTTATCTCATGCTGCTCCCTCTTACTGGACTATGAATAGGTCAAGTCCAGTGTTGCTTCTCAACCACTTAGGAAGAACTTTCATTTTTAAGCTGTGTTCTGCTACTTCCAGTGAGCTTATAAAGATGACCTCTGTTCTTATTGCTGACAAAGTTGATGAATATGATACCTTTATAGCTGGGCCTCTCTGCTGGTTAATACTCGAAGGGAATGTGGAAGCATGTTTGCTTCTTAAACCAATCATACAAATACTTTAGCTCTGCTGTATTCTTGCAGTGACTGCCTCTAAGTCCAAGATTTCTTTCTCTCGTTTGTTTATTTATCTACTTATTTGTGTGTTTATTTAAGGCGCTACCTTGAAGTAATGCCATGGGGTCAGAATACAGTAAAAAGGATTGCATGAGTCTCATGGTAATTAGCAGACACATGCAAGCACTGCTGATTTTTGGCCGTCTGGCATCGATCCTAACTCAAAAGACAACCATGTCTTTAGGGTGTCTGAACTGCAGAATGTGCTCCCCTTTCATGCTCGTTCACTTCATTCTCAAGTCCTTTCAGTTCAAAGATGGCTTTACTCCATTACTCCTTTACTATGTACTCCATCTTTGTTACCATCTGTCTACTCTATCACAGCTCTATAGGCTTCTTTATTCTTACTGACTAACGTGGTGTCTTTATTTGCATTTTAATCGTAGTTGTTTCTTGTATCCTTTAACTGGTTTGATGTTAACCTGGCATGGATTTACACAGTTTGTGGAGGGGTTTTTTGAAATTGAATTCTAAAGAAATCTGTGTATGTATCTTGGTTTGTTGTTTGTTGTTGTGTTTTGGGTTTTTAATTTGGATGTATTTTTTTTTCTCTTCGTAGAACCACAATAAACCAGAAATAACTGTAAAGCAATTTATAGATTGGATGCACTTAGAGCCACAGTCTATGGTATGGCTACCAGTTCTGCACCGTGTGGCAGCTGCAGAAACAGCAAAACATCAGGCTAAGTGCAACATCTGTAAAGAGTGTCCAATTGTTGGCTTTAGGTAAGAGAAGGGCTGGGTGCTAGGTTTCTCTGAGAATAATCACAATTTCAAGTCTTCCATCAAGTACAATTCTTTCTATTTGTTTTTCCGCTGGTTTTGCTGCTTTAAGATGGGATCAGCCACCTATGATGAGCCTGTGCATTTCTGGCTCCTGCAGTACTGCTGTTAGACACCAGCTGTTCTGTGACTGAAGGGTGTGCAGGGCAGGCACACCTTTTTTGGTATTGGTGGATCCTATAGGTAGCAATATAAACGCATGCCGTGTGTTGTACAAGCACAAGACCATAAGGAGCTGATCAGTAAGAAAAGGTGATGGCTGGCTGGCTGCTCTCCTGCATAAGGCTTGGGAAACTAACTCGTGCCAGGCAATATTAAGCACCCCTCAGAAGCAATCTGGCCTTGCTTTGCACAATCAATGATGTGTTACCGTGGTGAGACTTGCACAGTTCCTGTCTGAGCCATCGAACTCAATCAAACTTTCATCTGTTCAATGGCAGCTGTGAATTCTAAAAGAAAAAGTAACTTCAGGTATATTCTCTGTATTATCCTCCTAAACTGTATGATTTTGCTATGAATTATCATCATAAGGCATAACATAGTTGGTACTTTGTGAGTGCTGTTACAGCTAACATGCATATGTAAATTGATTGCTCCAGTGTATAAAGTGCTGGGAAAAAGAAAGTAGGGAATAGAGCTAAACATAACTGGCTTTTTTGTCCACTGTGGTCATGAAGTTGAGTGTATTATTTATGAATGATATAAGGCAGTGTGTTTCTGTAAGTGATTAGAGACTTTTCTTTAGGTATTTAGGTAGACGAGCAAGTTTTGTTCCCTATCTTTCTGTTTCTCCTTCTTTCTGTTATTTTAAAAGTTAATAATATGAATCTTGAGTTCGGATTCATCTCACCCAGCTTTTTAGGTATGCTGGCTTTAGTCACTTTTACAAGATTAAGCTAGCATCCCTCTTCTTTTACTATAATTATAGATATGTGATTGCTTCCAAAAGTAATTAATCGGTTCAAACCTTGTTGCCTGCCTTTAAGAGCAAATAGAATTTGGCTAAATGTTCCTATTTTTGTTAATTAATGCTTGAGGGAGCGTAGGGTGACAAAACTTCAGCTCAGATGTCTTTTAGATGCCTAAGTTGGGGCTGATGAATCGTGTCTCTACTGAAATACTTTGTGTGGAAAAAGAAGGCAGAGAGATTGAAGACAGACAAAAAAATGGCCTGTTCTAAATAATTTCTACAATGAAGTTAGAGATCCACAACAACAAAAGCATCTAGCATCTTAGCAGAAGGTAGATGTGTCCATTTAATACAGAGGCTCTGAGCAAAGATTATAAACAGTTGCATCAGCATCCTTAAAAGGGAACCTTTGCATTTATAGACACATATTGTCTTGCAAAACAAAACATAAAACTCAGCAGGGGAAAATGTGGATTGGTACTGCAGATTGCTCTCAGGAAGCAATTTAATTTAAACTTTAACTATTCAGTAGCTATTCAATTTGGCTCAGTTATCTCATTTTAGTTTTATAGAAATAATATAACCTCCTCCAGTCAGAACAACCATACCATAAAAAAACAGTGGGTGGAATCGGGAGTTAAATTATTGCTTTAGTCATCTCTAGTTAAAAAAAAAACCCTAAAAATTCTTTTTCTGATGCCTATGTTAAATATAGGGGATACTGTATAAGTTCACTACCTTAGGTATACATATAAAAGCTCCTAAAAAAATCAAAATCAAATAAATCAATGTAATTTTTAAACTTAGTATTATTTTTATAATTAATGAATTCTCAAGAGGGGTTTTTTTGATCAGAAATGTGCTTGGAATGTCTGAACATCAAAATTATGTAAAAAATGTATGTAAAAGAGAAGAAAAGAGAAAAACTAAATTGACCTGGGCAACAGGTGGTTGACATATTCTGGCTGTAGGAGCCAGGCATTTCCTTTGAATACCTGAGGAGGTGACCTGTGTAGTGTAGGAAGGTTATGTGAAATGGACTAAGAAGGCTGTGGTTTTCCTGTGTCCCATGCAGCTGCTGTGGTGGCACTAATGCCTCTGGGTCTGCAGCTGTGACGAGTGGCCATGCCATGTCTCGGTCACACACAGTCACATGCTTCAAGGGGCATTCTAATCTAAACCCAAAAATCTCACCATGTTGCTGCTCCTCCAAAGCACATGACACCATTTCGGAGAATAATTTGCCTCATGAAGCATAATAACAATAAAAAATTAGAATTACAGCTAGGAAGTGCTAATAACTTTGTTTCATGTCCTCATAGGTACCGGAGCTTAAAACATTTCAACTATGATGTCTGTCAGAGCTGTTTCTTTTCTGGCCGTACAGCAAAGGGGCACAAATTGCATTACCCAATGGTGGAGTATTGCATACCTGTGAGTACTGATTTACTGTTCATTACTAAGGGATTGGTTTTTGCATTCTTTGAGGTATAAAGTTTTTTCAGAGTCCTTTGTTACCTTTGTTTTTTGATGGAACTTCTTTTTCAGATGTTTAGTAGACTCTGTCTTCCTGCTTGTCTCATTGGAAGTCATCAGGGACTTTGCTGGTGCTGCTGATTTTATGTGGGTACATTCTGTAGAAATGGGTAGAAGTGTCCACTTCTAGAGAGAACTTGAACTTCGCTTTTGTTTTGTGAAAACAAAGCTAGGATATTAAATATAATTGTAATACTTGCGTGCACACACATGCACACTATATGAGTGAGAACATCTCCGAGGAAAGGGACTATTGCTGTACCACAGTAAATAATATTCTAGTAATGCACTTCAATGTTTTTAAAGGTGTGTGATCTTTACTTTCAGGTCCAACTTTTTGCTTACTTCACAAAAGCGTAGTTAGAAATACATCATGTTTTATTCTCCCGAGTAATTACTATTTACTGGAATATTAAAAGATTGGTGTGTAGCTGGAAAAAGAAACAACAGAATTGACAGTTCTGGATCAAAAATGGTGTGACAGGTTTGCCTGAAATGGCTAACAAAAATATTTTTACAACACTGTATTTTCCTAATGAAACTTCAACCGTGATTTTACTAAGGAAGTTTCCAGAAGACTTTTAAGTGGAGCAGTGGGTCTACTGTCTTTGGCCGCATTACCTATGTTTTCCCATCTTTTTGATCCAATGTGTCTCCCATAACAGATTTCAAATTCCATTAAATAGTATTTTCACTTCATTTTGATCAGAAGAATTATGAGTTATGTTAATTTCTTTTCATTAATACTATAACATAATGTTAGGATTTGAAAATTGGCATGTCAGGCTACATTCTGAAGAAATTTTTTTAAGTAGATTTGTTGGGGTTTGGCCAGTTCTAATGCTTGTTATATTCTGTCACCGGTTTTCTCTCTCTGCCTTCTGTTTTCTCACCTTCTTAAGACACTTATTGGTTGTTTAAAGGCTATGTTTTGATATTACAGCAGATATTTAGAGAGGGAAAAAATGTTACATGTGCAAAATACATGATGTTACATAAGTGATGTATGTCTTGAGTGTAAAACAGTCTACAATATTTCTCTGCAATACAAGTTCTTTATCTGCTTTAGCTAAAGGTTTGATATGTTTCTTGACAACACAGACTAATATTTTCTTGCTGCCACTGAAGATGTACAAAAAGATATTCTATCGGTATTGCTGCCTGGGCATAGAAATGTTCTTGGCATAATTCTGAGTATTGCCTGGCTTGTAACTTTATTTATAGAATAGGAATTTTTTAAATATTTTAGCGTCACTAAGTCTCTATTTTTATTTGTGTGACTTTTTGTTGGTTTGATGTCTTCTTTTTTAAATTCTTTGATTGGTAGTTTTTGTTTGTGGTTTTTTTCTATATTTAGTGACTGGGAGCCCGATCTAACCTGAGGATATCTGTCTATAGCAGACCATATAGATGATGTTCACTTTGCCTAAAACCCATTAACTCTATTGTTTCAGAAATGCATGCCTGATTTGTAGGTCAGTCACAAATATTAAGAAAAAGAAAACCAAAATCAATTAAAGTTTTTAATAGTTGCATTTGGGAAGTCTGTATAAAACAGATATCAGGTCAGGATTTAGGCCAGGCACTGTAGGTAGGGAATCTTGATATTTCAAGGTATATTGAAGCATATGCTAACGTTTTATATTCTCATTTGCATAAGTATATAAAAGTAATAAGAAGTCTTAGTATATTGGCAGCTGTGGGATTAATTTATTAAATTACTTGATAAGGAAAAGTTCTCTGTTTTCATGAATCCTAATATTTATTCTTAGAATCTGTAATGTTTAAACTTGGTTTGGATTGAAGTTTAATTCCTTTTTAAAATCCTTGTTCACACAGCTAGGTCATTTTCAGGGTTTTTTTATACTATTTTTGTAGTATAATGCAGGTCCAGTTTTGCCCTTGCTCACATAACTGTTCTAACCCTCAAGATCTAGAGGTCTGTGGTGTTTTCTTTCTTTTATTAGACATATTTTTAATTATGTTGATACTGCCTGTTTATTTGCCTTCTTAGCCAATGTAACTCAAATGATCTGAACATGTTTGAGATTTTTCTTTCCTTATAAAGTTCTCTCAAACTGTAGAAGAATAGTTCTTTGTTCTTTGTTCATGCCTATAATACACAGAAAATTCAGAAATGAAGGTGTAAGGTGTGTCAAAATGGGTAATACCATCAGTCCACAGAATAAGATACCCTTTCTGTTGCATTAGTCAAATACAGATTACACCTGGTATGGGATATGGTGCTGTCCCTAGAACAGGATAGTACATTTCTGATAACATCTTGATTTGTCTCAAGCAGCAGATTCGATATCTGAGAGAAATTTTCATTTCTTGTTCAACACGCTCCCATTATATAACTGAGAGACATTTCATTTATAAGACTTGTCATATAGAACAATATGTTCTGGAAATGGCTGGAATCCCCACTGTCCCAGGGACTGGGGACAGCGTGTGTTAAAATGAAGATTTCTGTTCCTGCTGCGGAAAGAATATAAGTTCTAATCCAATATTAAGAGCAAAATAAGGTAACCTAAGGCAAAGGTCCCTTCCTTCCCTGAAATATAGAAGGAATGAGATGAATCCACTATAGGATAATATGGGGAAGAACATGACTGTCTTTAATAAAGTGAGTGAAAGAAGGCAGGTATATAGGAGATAAAGGAAGGAGTTTGGGGCAGTTTAGAGCAGAGCAGAATAAAAGAGGTGGTATATAATTTACATGACACATAAAATTAGAGGTCCAGCACTGACTCACATTAATTTGGAATCTGAATACAGGAGTAGGAATTTGTCTTGGGTCCTGTTGTAAGTACAGTCATCTTGCTCCATTTCTGTAAAAAGAAATGAGCCATTATATTAACAGATTTCTTATATGGCTGTTTGACTTCCATAATCAGTACCTACATGCAGTCCTTTTTAAGTAATCTCATCTGAATTAGGTCAGGAGTAAAGAATCCAGTGTTATTTTGTATTACTATTTTTATTAATGCACTAGGGTGTATTAATTTGTTGTTAAACCTCTCTACATATTGAACTCCTTTAATGCAATATAATAGTCACAAGTTGCAAAATTCTTTGCAGTGAGAATAGCTTGTATGTTTAAGTAGAATAAAGCCTGAAAAAGAGCATAGACCTGGGTCTATGAAATAATAAAAAAGAAAAAATACAAAAAAGGTACCAAAGGCCAAAAAATTGTTACTTAGAATCCATTATATTACAGTACAGAAAGCCTGAATAGGAAGAGTGCATCTACTCCAGCTTTTCAAACAAACTCAAAGCCTGTTAATGTTAAAATGTTACCTTTGGGGCCACTGTTGCAAAGCAGAATACAAATGCATGCACTCATCAAACTCCCTTATTAAACACTAGCTTCTCTCTCTTATTGTTAATGTATATGTATGCATTAATGTAAAAAATAATAGTAATAATTAGGGGAAAAGCTTCCCTGGTTAGTAAATCTGACATTCAGAACTACAGCTTAGTTGCAAATGGAGAACTATCTTTGGGTTGTCCTCAGGTGAAGAGTTCAGTCCAGAGTTTGAAGGGATTTCTCTGAAACTCAGTGACTTCTACTTCAATTTAAAATAATTTGGAGAACAGGAAAAGGAATCTGTTTTTAAGATTAAATTTGCAATTGATTATTATTTGTATTAATGAGTTTTGTGATATTTGCATCAGGTGAGAATTGCTTTGTAATTTCAGAACAGGGCTGCTTATACCAGGTAGTTATGTGAACCTATTGAATCGTAACCTGTAATGCCATTTATCATTCACATCAGCATGCAATTTATTTTCCTTGCTTTTGGAAATGCAAGAACTGATGATAATAGCTTTGGCTATGTTTTCTTTTTCTTACATTCAGGATGGAGAGATGGATGGGGTAAGGGACTGAACACATTACTGTCTCTAAGTAGTAGAAATGCAAAGTTATTTTTTCACCTTTAAGCAGTCTTTCTCTGAAAAGATGGAGAAACATGATTTTTAATGTAGAATTTTACATGGAGATGTGTAAAAATTTTATAAGATTTTCCTAGTGTCTAATTCAAGGATGCGCTTAAATACATATGTGCATCATTTATTTTTAGTTTTCTTTTTTTGAATGGAAGTTCTTTCAGTTGTGGTACTTGTATTATATTAATGTGGCTTTCTGTACTAATGGGTCTTTTGAACTTCATGTGGAAATAGTTACTGCATCAGTTTTCTTTCTCCAAACTGTTTCCACTTTGCCACTCCGATATTCCATGGCAAAACCTTAAAAGCATCTTTTCTGAGGTAATGTGCAAATATGAAATCAGCAGTTCTGAAAATTTTCTCATTGCAAGCAGTGTTATCTCCTGACCTCAATGAAAGTATAATCGATTTTTGTAGTTCTGTGACATTCCACTCACCTGGCACAGCCCCTTATTTTGGGAACTGTTTGTTTTGTAGCCTTTCTATACAAAATGATGGCAATGAAGGTTAGCCCCTTCATCTTCCACATGACTAGAGTTTTATTTCCCTGAAAGAGCTCAGAATGTGATAGGCAAGATATCAGGAATTATTGGTTGTGTGATAGTTCACCCTAGACTGAATTCTTTTTCAAGCACAATAAAGCTTATCTGCAATAGTGCCTGTTAAGACTTCTCCTCTAGGTAAGTCATCTGAAAATTTAATTCCTACTGACATCCAAAGAAGACAGATGTGTTCCTGAACATTAAGCAGCCTCAGTGCTTTATAAGCAACAAACTGACATAAGTAAGTCAGTGGTTTCATCTTGACATGCTCATAAATGCACCAAGCATGACGTTTCACTGTTATCACAATGGGATTGTTCTCTGGGGAAGATGAAAGAAAGTGGCAAGAATGGTTGAATCTGGCTATTTTGCATGCAGAACATCACTTCCAGCTGTGGAGTTCAGAGATTACTCTTTGCCTTGAGAAGAATAGCTATCTGGTCAGCATAGCCTTTGATATGTAGCAGCTGGGCTATGTGCTTTCCTCCAGGTCTCACTGTTACAGTTGGTCAGATAGCTAGCTTATGTGATCTGCTACCCTTTTGCAACTTAATTTGTTAAATTTTGTGGTTAGTTACTCTTGATATTACAGCTTGAGTTCATTTGAGTAAGCTAATATACACAATTTACAATCAGTCTCTGGGTGAGAAATTGCTATGAAATGCCCCTATTTGAAAGTGGTCACAGAAGGGTAATGCAGACATCACTGCTGTGGCAGTGACAGCCATAAATGCAGTTATTATAACTTTAATACACTAATTTTTGTGGTATCCTGTTTCATTCCTCCGTGAAGGGATGTGAGAAGCATGGGTGCTTTTTGGAAGAGGAATGAATGTATGTAACTTAATGTGTTTAAGCTGTTGGTGAAGGGCACTCTTAAGTGTCATTTTTTTAAAAAAAGCAATTAATTATCTGTCTCTTTACCCCACATCTTACTCTGGGGAGTTTCCAGTCTCCCAGTGGTACCTACCTGACAGCTGCTTTAAGAAACAGCTATGATCATATCTGCACATATTGTAGGTGGTACCGTGAGTAGGTCTAGGAATTTTTCCTTAAAGAACAGTCTGACTCATGGTACCATGTCTACCAAACACTACAGACAATGTCAAGAAATACAAATATGGAGATGTAAAAAACTTGTAGTGTTTTGGGGGATTTTTTGTTGTGTTTTTTTAATGTGAACCTTAAAAAGTCCTTTTAAACGGCATACATGTTCTTTTAGACAGTAAATTTTGTCTCAGCATGTCTTATTATACAAAATATGTTAGCTTGGAACTTGTTTTGTTATTGTTTGTGTTGAATGTCTGTGTACAACTCTCTCCAGCTTCCTCATGACCCATAAATGTCTGGCTAGGGTTAATTAATGGTGGTGTTCATTGGTGAGGTTCACATCTCTTCTGGGAATCGGTTTCTACATGTATATTAGAACAGCTCTTTTTGATTTGTTTAAGACATAGTAGAAGAAACGTAATTAAGAGATTGATGACTTGGGTGCAGTTCTTTTACACAGGTAGGTGCAGGGAAAGGAATGGGAAATTGTTAGAACTTTCATCATTACTATTATTTAATTTTTTTTTCCTTGAAAAGAGAGTGAGAAATAAATATGTATATATTATGAATAATATATAGTGTTTATTCACATAATATATGTTTCATTTATGTTCTTTATATTTTTAATATTCTAGTATATTATTTAATTTAGAGGTCTCCAACTGGTTTAGTAGATTCTTGGTAGTACTTTTTCCCAAAAAAGACTTATTCTATTTCTAATATGATACAACCATAAACCAACTGCTAAGGGGATTTTTTTAACCTACATATGAAAAACATGTCTCAGCATATTCTGTTTTTTACACCACTTTGCATGTAAATCCCAGTTTCTTAAACATGGATTACAAGGAGTTTTATCTGGTTTTAGTTTATGACTCATGACTCTATTTATGCCTGGCTGATGGTATATCGGAATGCTAATTCCAGTTTGACAGTTATTACAGATTTTCTCCTTGAGACCTGCTAGAGGTGTTTTTAGTTACTTATGTGTTCCAGCCATGGGTCTTAGTCATTCCTTCCTGAACTTTGATGTCTTCTAAGAACTGAGATTTTCAATTAAGTTTGAAAGTGTGGTCTTTTTGGTTGAAGTTTTCAGTGAAGGAAAGGATTTTTTTTCTTTGCTTTTGAAGTAGTGCTGTAACTATGATGGTATTGATGCTATTGACTTGCGTGGAAATGATTGAGATGTCATGGTGTAAGAAGATGTACAAGCTACCTGTTTGGTTTAGTGTATCAGATAGATTCTACACAACAGTGCCTGCCTATTCTTCTTTGAAAGTAAATAGTTATAGTACCTCTCTCGGTGGCATTTTGGATTGGACTGTGCAGTGTGGTTATATGCACAGAACACAGGAGAAATACTTCTAAAAGCTGCGACTTGGTGGCATGTAAATGAAAATGAAAATTCTTCCAAATCTGATCAAATTTAAGTGGTTCTTAAGTGCTGTCCTCAGTCAGTACACAGTCATACTAGTCTTTCCAAGGAACTGGGTCATACCAAATAGAGTATACCAGAGGAAAATTTGGCATCTCTGTAGACATTTATTTCTGCAATGTGTAGGTACTAAAACTTTCATTCCTTGACCTTGGGACAGAGTTCCATCTGCTGGAGTTACCGTGGCGTAAGAACAACAGCCCTCTGGGCTGCCTCAAATTCCTTGTTTGGATGATGCAGTGGTTGGAGCAGATGCTTTCTGAGAGTTCATTGGGTTTTTTTTCTTTTTTTCTTTTTTGTGAGAGCTCCCTGAATTTACCTGTATTAAAACTCAGGGGTTCAAACATTTCTTAATCCCTAAATTGCTCGGTTTATCGTTACTTGTTAAAGCCACATGTGAGAAACATACCATCAGTTTGATAATCTACAATTTTTGTGTCTCATCTGATTTACATTACAGAATTTGTAGCTGCATATATTATGCATACATTTGAAGTACTTAGGTGAATAGGGAAGTATTATGTTTTGACAGTAGAGGCTAAAATTGGATAATAGTTTGTCTGACCTGCTTCTAGGCCTCTTTGCAGTACATAATGGAAAAAATTTACAAAACTGAAAAGTCTTCCACTCTGTTTTCCTTGTGGATATCTATCTGCTTTGCCATCCTTTTACCTTTACAGGATTCTTTCAAAGCAAGGCGTACAGAAATACAATCAGTAGTTTGTTACAGTGTTCTGTACAAAATCTTCAGCTGATGCAGGAGGTGAATGGCCACTTTCTCTTTACTGCAGTTGCAAGAGGAAGTGCTTAATAGTAACTGCTGCATGTGATGGGGACCATTCTCAGGGCAGCCTGTAAGAACATAGACTTTAAAGGCATATTATATACTACTGTTTCTTCCTGTAGATCTCTTTATTACCATTTTCACCTTGTATTTTATGCCTGCATGTTTTGCTTGTATCCCTGCTTTTATAGCAGGAGTTAACTGAATGGCATTACCAAAGCAGTGCTGGCATTATCGCCGTGATTGTTTCCAGTTAAAATGATTTTTAAAAGCAGTTGCATCAATTGTAATTCTGTTCTAAAGAAACTTACTAGGGTGAGATATGGGGCTAAACACTAAGTTTTGGAAGAAGCTGTGTCAGTGGGGACCAGTAAAAGATCTGCTGGGGCGATGGGTGAGAGTTGACAATTGTAACTTGTAAATTTAGACTTGCAGAATCGTGTGGCTTATTTTTGTACTAGTCCTATCCTGTGGTAGGAAGGAGGTGATAGAATTAGTCTGTAAGCTTCTTATCAGGCCTGGCTCTGGCTGTGCCTTTGAACACTGCCTGTGCTTCACCTGTGGGGTGGTAGAGATAGAGATAGTGCCAGAAACCTGCTAGGGAGAGATCTGGTAACTTAAGAGAACACTGAAAACTTGGCCCTTGCAGCAGAGAATATTTTAGCATGTACTGGCCCCATCTTATGATAAAGCTTTTCAGTAAGTATTTTGTGGCACTTTGTGAATATAAGGGGGGGGGGTGGTAGTGATTTTTTTTATATTTTTTTTTTTAAAAGCCATTGCTGTTTGCTGTATTTTTTCATCAGAGTCATTACAAGGTTTGTGAGGTGAGTCACAATCTTCATGTGTACGAGTATGCTATGAAGATTGATTTCAATGGCTAAGGGTATCTCATTTCTGGCAAATGACTTGCTACCTTTTTTTTTAATGAAAAATTAAATTTTTGCGTTCTGTAAGACTGGGTATAAATGTTTAGCTTAAGATCTGAACCTGTTTCAGTCTTTTCTTCTAATTTATAAAATAATTGGTAGATTCCATGAATTTATTGTTGGGAACTTGAAGCCTCACTTTTCTTTCCAATAGAAGAGGATCTGCAAGTGCCTTACCGCTATAATTGTATCATATTTCAGGGCACTAAAAAGGCAATTTAAATGTCATTAACATTTTTAAGTTCTACTTTATATCCTTTTTCAGGACAGTAGCAGCACTATTATCTCAATGCTGTTTAACTTTGTTCAATTTAATTTCTTTTAACTTTTGAAGACAACATCTGGGGAAGACGTACGGGACTTCACAAAGGTGCTGAAGAATAAGTTCCGGTCCAAGAAGTATTTTGCGAAGCATCCCCGACTCGGCTACCTGCCTGTGCAAACAGTATTGGAGGGTGACAACCTTGAGACGTAAGCTTGGTTATAAACTAATTGCTCCTGGGGTCACTGGCCTATTCAATTAAAATCCAAAAAAGTTGAAACCCAAGAAATAATGAAAAGCTGCTGCAGGGCCTTGTGCTGTATGATTTTATATAAATTATTTTACTATTTGCAGATCTTGCCTGTTTTTAAAGAAGTAACACATTCTATACTTTGACTTTGTAAGCATTTTATCATAAAGGCATGGACTTTGGCAGGTGATGTTGGAGGGGGCCAAATGGTTGTTTTTCAGAGAAGACTTTTATAGCTTTGGGGATACCAAGCTTTTGGAACTGCACTGCTTACTTGGTTATCTCTAAGTCCCTGGATTTAGAAATCTCTGAGATAATTGGGTTCCTACAGGCATCAGAAGCATAGGTGGGCTAATAAAAGAGCACTCTCGGTATCTCCACAGAATTACTAACGGTGCTGGCAGAAATACTCCACTTTATTTACTTATTTGGTAGTTGTCAGCCGAGGACACTCTTAAAAGCAAAATTAAGATGTGTTGACAGGGTGCTAGAAGTAGTTTCACGGATTGACTCTCCTGAATGTCCCAGCATCTGTGGTACTACTGTATCATCTGGATGCAGCACCGCTTAGTGAGCAGCAGCAAAAGTGACGCTTCAACATTCGTGCTCTGCTTGCATGCAGTAGTGCAGCGCCATTGTCCGCACTCTGTTTTCATGACCGTGCACTTTATTTACAATAAGTAAACAAAACCTGCTCATAGCAGTTTAAGAACCAGCAAAAAACAATCTGAGAACTGGTGTTTACTGGTGGCCCGCTTTCTAAGGAAGCAGCACACATTTAAAAGTTAAAATGCTACTCACTGGAGCAGTCCTCACCTGCCACCCACGCAGGAAAGAAACGCTGCTTTGACGTGATGAATGTTTGCCATGGTGTCAGGAACTGGAATGTCAAAACTGTAATTGTAGGTCAGGATAAAACTCTTGGTCCAGCCATGTGGGAAATATACAGATAAATTGCCAGTGTCATGCTGAGGAAACTGTTGGTATTGGTTCTCTCACCTGCAGGTGGCAAAACTTGGTAATACATTCCTTTAAATGAAAAAAATACATCAAATAAGAAATCGTAAATAGTCAAGTATCAGAATCTAATGCAATATGTATTTACCTCTGTTTATTTCTATACAGAAGAAAAATAAGTATTGATAACTTTGACTTACTGTGGAGCTTTTGTTCTTGATGGTGGGGTTTTCCCACCTTTTTTTTTTAATTTTGTAAATATATTTCCTAGTTAGCTTAAAATGAAAACTCAAGTACTTGAGCAGAATTTAAATGAACTGATTATGGTTTATGAACTGCAGTTCAATCAATAACACTGATTAGATATTTGTTTTTAAATTGATTTTTATTTAACAAAATGAAGTATGTAAGTCAGTCTCCTGTTGCTCCATGGTACATGTCAGTATCTGTTGCTGATCCTTTGCTAAATCAGTTGTTGCTGATTCAAATGGTCTGAGATGCTGGTTAAAATATTTTGTGTTTCTCCAGCTTTCTCTTGCTTAAATGGCACTAAAGTTTGTTTCATAGTTTATTTCTTTCTTTCTCTCTCTTTTTTTCTTTTTTTTTTTTTTCTTTCCTTACAGTCCTATCACTCTCATCAGTATGTGGCCAGAGCAATATGAGTGAGTATGCAGAACCTCTTTGTCTGGAAATCTTAATATACTGATGGTTTTCTTTGAGCTCAGTTGCAACTAATCTGATGTGCATGTGCTTATAGGGCATGGCTGACCCAAAGCAGTACTGTGAATTTATATCTTTGTTATCAGTCTAATTTTAAAAATAATGTTGTCTGTATCATGAACTGCTTTAGACACCACTAATTTTTATTACATTTTTTTTTTAACTAGCCCTTCCCAGTCTCCACATCTGTTTCATGATGACACGCACTCCAGGATAGAGCAGTACGCTACTAGGTAAGACATGCACAGTTTCTCACCAGTAGACTGCCTTTTGTGATTGATTCCTGCAGATTTTAATCTACTCTATATTCTGGACATTATTTATTAAAAGGATATAATTGTCTGTACTCAGAAGTAAGTCAAATGTTTTTAAATCATTAGCTTCTGAATACAGTCATATTAAACATAAAATAGATGGGTTAAATATTTCATACTGAATGGAAACTGCTGCAGAATTACTGTCTGTTATTTCTAAACTATACTGTTTTTCTTGTTTCTTCATTTTAACCTTTGAAATAAACTGAACTTGTTGGATACACTTTTTTCCCTGTAGGATTTTAGGTCCAGGATTTAATTTTCTTCTGTGATAGGTTGACACTATCCATTACCACTGACTTTAGCAGACTATATAATAATTACAGATGGTTTATGCTCTGCTTTTTATAGGGTCAGCTTAGTTCTTTCATGATACAATGTCTATTACACCAAGTCTATCTCAATGCTTCTGTGGTTTGAACTCTCTTCTGTACAGTCAGAGCTGGTGATGGTTAAGCCCTAACCAGAGGTGCCCTGAAAAATAAGTATCACCCAGCTTTTAGGCAACAAAAAACTGGTACATATTACAGTGGGAACTGACTTGGTTTTCCTTTTGGCATTTGTATTGTCGTATCTGTTCATAACTAATAAACAATGTTCACTTTTTCAGCTTTTTGAGTCAATGTTCACTTTTTCAGCTTTTTGAGTAAAGATTCAGCACTTATATTTAAGTTAGCTATATTCTTATTTATGGGCATCATAAGAAAGCTTCAAGGCAGTTAGGATACCAAACACATCTTTGCAGGGCAGAAACTAATACTGAAGGGCTACCCACTGTCAGCCTCAACTACTTTTATTTTTCCCCCTAACAATGAATATTTTCATCCCTCATTAGTAGAATAGTACTTGTCAAAGGTAAAGTTGTAATGCTTTTCAGTTATTTGGAACATGTCAATCCTGTAAATCACCCAACATTTCCTTGAATCTATAATTGGAGAAAATAAACTAGACTTCTCTAGAAAGATGTAAGAATTTTCTGTCTCCCTATGCCCTTTTTTCCCAGCTTGTGGTGTCACAACACTGTGGTTTTCCATGCCAAAGTGCATCTCCAACTCTGCACTCTCATTCAGGGGGGTTGGACTAGATGACCTCTAAAGGTCCCTTCCCACCTCACACATTCTGTGATTCTATGATTAAGGACCGAGCAATCCCCATTTTCCCTCTCCTACCCCTCAGCTCTTGTAATTTCTGCACTGGATTCAACTTGCTGAAGGTGGACCAAGCACTGCTCAGAGCTCTTTCAGGATACAAAGCTAGATCTGTGCCCACTGTCGGCAGACATTATTTAGCAAAATCACAACCTTAAAAAACACTGATTGCTGCATAAGTAAGCAATCTAAAACTAGTCAACATTTTTTTTTTTCTCTAGTAATAAACTATAAAAAAATGGAGATGTAGTTCTGTATCTTTCTCGGAGTTTTTATTGTGTGCTTCTTAGTTGGATTGTATTTCCCATATAGACTAGTAAATATTTTTTGTTGTTCTTATCAATTAAGCTTCTTTCAAGAAATATTATCAGGGCTTCCCTAAGAAGACCCTCTACTCTGCTCTGGTGAGACCCCATCTGGAGTACTGTGTCCAGCTCTGGGGTCCCCACTACAGGAAGGACATAGAACTGTTGGAGCGAGTCCAGAAGCGGGCCACAGAGATGATCAAGGGGCTGGAGCACCTCTCCTGTGAAGACAGGCTGAGAGAGTTGGGCTTGTTCAGCCTGGAGATTTGAGGGCTCAGGGAAAACCTAATTATGGCCTACCAATACTTATAAGGGTCCTACAAGAAAGAGGGAGAGAGACTGGTCACCAGGGAGTGTAGTGATATGACAGGGGGCAATGGCTTCAAGCTGAAAGAAGGAAGGTTTAGATTAGATATTAGGAAGAAATTCTTTACCATGAGGGTGGTGGGGCAATTGAACAGGTTTCCCAGAAAGGTTGTGGAAGTCCCCTCCCTGGAAGTGTTTAAGGCCGGGTTAGATGGGGCAGAGGTGTCCCTGGCCATGGCAATGGATGGAGGAACTAGACTGTCTTTGAGGTCCCTTCCCACACAAAGCATTCTATGATTCTATGAAGACTGAGCCCAGCAGAAATTGTATATTAGGGCTTAAAATATTTATTGCCACTGATGAAGAACATTCAACTCATTTTTGAATGAGTCTGTCCTGCAGTCCCATACCTGCAACCCAATACTGTCACCCTCTTCTGTTGTACTGTTAACTCTGAGTTACTTCTAATTCACTTTCTCAGCTTTCAGTTTGTATCATGCATTGAAGACTCTTTGCAACTCTAGTGTCCCTTCCCTGTCACTCTCTGCTCCCTGATAAAGGCTGTCTCCTGGTCTAGGTGTTATTCAAAGCACTAAATGACAGAGATCAGAAATGTGATGTTAATGGTAGAATCTGCATTTGTAATTTGGGATATCTAATTACTTGCAAAGAGATTCAGGGCAGGCACTTCTCCCTGAAAAATAGTGGGGTTTGTACTACTTCCCTATATGACAAAAAGGGGCTCTGAAGATTAATTTTGAAAATTATGTTTCATCAAAGACTTAAAGATTGTGAGCTAATCAGAATTACAAAGGTGACTTCTAAACATGTTACCATAAACTAGAACTGTTTGAGATGTCCCAGAGCAGAGATGGTCTGAGTGTCTCTAGTGACTTAGAGGTTTGTCCTTCCCTTCAGGGGAGGTGCTGGAGCACAATGTCTCATTCCAGCTGTGGTGGGGCAACACAGCCGAGACAACTTTGTCCTGTGTGTTTATCTTCTCTCAATGCTGAGGAATATTAACAAAAGTGCAGATGAAAAAGCTTGCTCAATGCTAAAAGATGACAACAGAATTCCTATTTCTTTAAGGCTTTGCATAGTACTTTCAAAGAGAAGTTTGAAGATGTCTATTATATTGCAGAACACACGTGCAAAAATATGTATGAAATTAAGATATCTTTAAAGGAAATAGCTGTATATTATCCAGTCCAAAGTGTGCATGCAGCATTGAGTACTCCTAGGTTTTTATGTATCTTGTACATATAAGGTGTATTTTTGCTAGAAAACTGAATAGACAGAAAATTTCTGCTGCAATTTTTAAGAGTTATATTGTCTTATACATACAGAATTGGGGTGGTTCAGCCCCAAGCAGCAGCTGAGCACCACACAGTACTCACTCCTGGGGGAGAAACAGACAGAGCCTCCATGAGTTGACAGTTTACTGACAAAGCACCATGAAAGGGGAACAATAACAGCCCTGCAGCAAATTTCAGTCACACCCAGTGACAACACAGAGTACCTTATTGACCAGAACAGAGTGCTGCAAGGACTGACCAGATGCCCTGGCTACACTCAAACTTCCTTGGAACACCCAGGATCTCCCCTCCTGGACATTATGGGGAGTGATGTCAGGTGGTGTGGAAACAGCCCAGACTAATGCAGCTCACCAGGACAAGTATAATAATCCATTCCTTTTAGATTAATTCCTTCCAAAATGAGGAACCATAGGCGATGACTGCCTGTAACTACACTGGGTTTTGTGTTGTTTTCCAGGACTTGTCTGTCCACAGTGTGATGTTATTTGCCAAGCATAATTTCAGTTGTTGCATGTGCTATGTTTAAAATGTATTCATCCTCTTTTGTTAGCCCAGCTTTACAAAATTCAAAAAGAAAACCATCTGCGAAAACATCTCTTTAACTAATTTTACCATGAGAGTTGTGGTGGTGCTAATGATAATTATACTAGAGATAGAAAGTATACTTGTTCTTTGTTGTTTGGCAAGTAGAATTAGTTAATCATAGCACAAGTTTCACATAAAAGTCCTCTGGATTATAGGTTTTTGTCACAAAATCTAGGAGTTTTTTTCCTATTCATGTCTAGCAAGTTTGGCATATCTGAGCTGTTTCTAAGTAGAATTGATTTTCACAGTGCCTCCATTTAAATTGTGCAGCACGTTCCCTGAAATTTGTGATCTTTCCCTGCCTTTCAGGCTCGCACAGATGGAAAGGACCAATGGCTCCTTCCTCACAGACAGCAGCTCCAACACAGGAAGCGTGTAAGTAACTCGCACTCATTATGGCTGCCAGGAACTTTGGTTACAGATGTACGGTAAATTCATCATGGGTTGTAATGCAGCACTTAGTTCCAGTGAAAGTAACTAATAATTATGACCCCAAGAACGCCTGAATAAATGTGGTTATTCCTAGCACCACTTGTGGAAATCGATGATGCTCATTTGATAACGTAAGCAAATCCTACATTTGTCAGCCATTCTGCTTCAAAAGTGAAGTTCTATAGGTTCTAGTTTGTATTCCTTATCTGCTTTTATTATAGTATAAAAGAAAAAAAAGTCCCTCTATGTCGAAGTGGACAATGGAGTGTGTCAATATCTTGTTCTAAGTCCCAGGACAATTTTCTCATTGGGGAAAAAAAAAACAAACAACAAAAAAATTATCTACATTTTGAAGGTTCTGCAGAGCTGGAATAGTGTTGCTGCGGCTTGTTTATATTTCAGTTTGCTGGCTGCTGATCCATCTGTTGGTACCTGGGGATATAAACACAATCCTACATCAATTTTATCAACACCTTTTTCTTTTTTGAATTATGTGTCACTTTTACAATAAAAGCTTTCACTAAAATGTATTGTCGAACCTGGAAAGCTTAGAACTCCTGGAACTGCTGATGAATTAAATACGATTTTTTTCAATTTAAAAATAATTTGTTGCCCCCACTGTATCATCGGTTCTGTTAATTAAATCAATGCAGTAGGACTCTGGCTCTCTTAATTTATTAATGAGTGCCATCAACATTTTTAAAGAGGAAGCAGAAATTGCTCAGCTTTAGTTACAGAAAGCTATTGTTCTCAATAATACTATCAATTACTTTTTTAAAATCTAATAATGAAATTGTTCTATCTATGAATGTACTAACAATTTGAGGTTTAAAGTACTTCAGAGAAGCGCATGACCACTTTTAATTTTTTCCTCTTTCCTGCTTAATTAATTCTATTTATATAGCTAAAAAACAACTTCTCATGTGTGACTGTTTTCATGTGTTTCTGCCCTTGGTACGCTCACCAGTGAGAGAAATGCAGCCAAGATAATCTCTTTTGATTTATCTTCCAAAAAAAAAGAGAGCAAACATACTGTCATTTGGCAGGAAAGCTGAAAACTTGAAAGCAGCTAAATGCTCATACTCTTGATTGAGTTTATATTGCAAATAATGAATTTCCTCATCCATCCATCACCATCCATCCAAAAAGTAAAATGGGATGGATATAATTCATTTTTACAAGCAAATAAGCTGATGATTCTAATGTGATTTAAATGCAATTTTCCTGCTTACCTATAAAAATGACCTTTATTTTATGAAAAAGATTGAACTTGGTGAACTTTTGTTTCAACATATGAGAGGGACCTCTGAGCTGGGGTTTCAGTCCCATTGTCAAAAGACGACTGCTACACAAACAAAACATGCAGAGATTTAGAGGCCAAGGAGGACAAGAAAGTAACCTTGTACCAAATAGCACCTTCTATTTTATTTGCGGTTAGTAATGCAAGCTTTTATTAAGGTAAATACCGAAGTGCTCACAAAATTCTGAAGAACTGCAGTTTAAAGTTTGGAGTGAAGCTATTATCATAGAATCATTTTGGTTGGAAAAGACCTTTAGGATCATCAAGTCCAACCATAAACCTAAGACTGCCAAGGTCAAAATTAAGCCATGTCCCTAAGCAACACATCATTTCTTGTAAATACCTCCAGGGGTGGTGACTCGATGAATTCCCTTCGGCAGCCTGTTCCAGTGCTTAACAAAGCTTTCAGTGAAGAAATTTTTCCAGGCATTTACAGATCTATGAAGTTTGGATCACTGTTTGGATAATAGGTTGCCTACAGCTGGAACACTGGGAATTTAGGATTATAGTTCAGCTCTATTTTTATTGTTTAAGCGTAGCGTGACAAAGAAATTAGTGTGGTAGAGTCATTAGTAATCATGTAATAGATCCAATTTGAAGGAGCAATTTGAAATTTAGATGCACAGTTTTTCAGCTCAGATGCCCCTGCTGAAAACCTATCTGAACAAAATCTCATTGTTTTACGGTATTTTTTTGAACAGAAAATGTGATTTCAGAACATGATTACTTGTTTGGAAATCAAATTCTCTGTTTCTCATAATTGGAGTTCTGTTCTGTGATCTTATTTCTATCGGTCTTCAAGAGTCCTTCAGTTTACTGTAAACAGAAGCATAGTTGCACTTAATATTGGAAAGTTACTGCTTTGGTCTTGTCAGGTTCACAAGTTCATCAACAATTTTTTAACAGTCTTCGTGCTCCAAAGAGTGTAAAAAGTCCTCTACATTTGAATGCCAGTAAGAGAACTTCTGCTGTCAGTTAAACATCATGAGGGTTTTTTTGAAGGAATCTTTTGAAATATGCCATTTGATTAAGAAAACATTCTTCAAATACCATTTTGTTTGTGTTTAACTAACCTGTTGTCTTGAATGTCTCTATGATGTTATCTCCCTAAGTAAGCTTTTCTAACCCTCCCCTAAAGGTGTGTGATTTCCATAAAAAAAAAACCATTTTCTTCAATTGGAAAAATATTTATAGATAGCAAAAAAAAAAGGCATACCATCTACTAGTATATCCAGCTTCTTAACAAACATCCTAATGCTCACATGCATGAGTTTTGTGGTATAAACATGTTGAATAAAAATGTTTTTCCTTCATGTTATCTTCTCTATACATTAGGGATTTCTGAATGTTTATGCTAGGCTGTTGTGATGCATTTTCTTTGGCTTTAATTCATTCAAAAACATCTTTATCTTTAAAGCAGACTGGCCTCTTTACCAGTGAAGATGAGCATAAGGAAAAAATGAAGTTTTTGCAACAAAGAATTATAAATAGTGCCCTGAACAGAAAGCTGTGCCTCATAATTTGACAAATCACGTTGTAGTAGAGTGAAAAGATTAAAAAATAAGCTGGGAAAATAGGACAAGAATTTAACTTTCTTATTCCTGTAATGTACAAACTATCCTGTCTAGCACATACTGAGGTTGATTGCACTGGACAGAGAATAAACACTTTCTGTATAATTATGAATGTTTAATAACTGTTTACTGATTAATGCCTTTGCCCAGTTATCTTCAAGACTGCAGCACTGTTGCTACCACTTCACGGTCAACTGAAGGCAGGGTTAGAACATACCTGAAATTTTATTTTAGTGAGCTGTGCACCCAGGTGCAAGGGTAGGAACAAGCCATAAAGGCCAATGGCACTTCTCGTTGGTTACCACTCAATGTGTCATAAGTCAAACTGGAGCCTCCCAGTATGTAGTGCTTGAATCATATAAGGCATCTTGTTGCAATGAGAAAGTAGTTCCACATGATGATAAAATTAGGAGAAAAACAAGTAGGTTAAAAGCAAAAGCAGTTTGGAGTACTTTCTTTAACCTTACTTTAATATTTCTTATAGAATCAGTAGGTCCAGGTACATTTTGTCTGGACTTCAACACATGGTGCTTAGTATGAAAGCCATAGGAAAAACAAAAATTATTAAGGAGAATCACAAATACCCACACCTTACTGTCTGAAATCTAATTTAGCAATTTTCTTAATCAGAGAAAATAATATACCGATGAAAAGTGACTGTCGGGAAAAAAATGGGGGTTTTTTTCTCCACAGTGTAGTCTTGATGCAAGGGAAGTTATATGCCATATTATTTGCCTCTTGCTTCCTCCATGCATAATGCATGATTCACAATAGACCTCTTGAAAATATATATCCACAAAAAGAATAGGTTACTTCAAAAGCCATTTTCCCTGGGTTTCCTTGTTGGGGTGCTCTTTTCCTTTGAGATGTACTTCTGACCTCTTGGGACATCATTTTTACTGCTTTCTACTGTGGTGAAATACTGAAATGGAACTGCAGTTCCTCCTGTTGAGGACTTTGTGTACTTCTAGCTTTTTCTCGAAGCACACAGGGTCTTCAGGACAACAACCCCTGAGAAAGGTTGAGGAGTTTATTTTGGTGTTGTGCGTTTATTTTGGTTGGTGATTGCCATGTCCAACCAATTCTGCAGGAGACAGTCCTGGATGTGCACTTGCAGCCCAGAAAGCCAGGCGTATTGTGGGCTACATCACAAGAAGTATGACCAGCAAGTTGAGGGAAGTGATTCTGCCCCTCTAGTCTGCCCTGGTGAGACCCCACCTGGAGTACTGCATCCAGCTCTGAGGTCCCCAGTACAGGAAAGACATGGACCTGTTGGAGTGAGTCCAGAGGAGGCCCATGCAAATGATGAGGGGGCTGAAGCACCTCTCCTATAAAGACAGGCTAAGAGAGAGGGGCTTGTACAGCCCGGAGAAGAGAAGGTTCTGGTGAGAGTCCTTATTGCATCTTTCCAATAACTTGTAGACTTCCTTTAGAGGAGGAAGTCCCTTTAGAGCTGGGGAGGGGCTGTTTACAAGAGCATGGAGTGATAGTACAAGGGGTAATGGTTTTAAGCTGAAGGAAGGTAAATGTATATTAGATGTAAGGAAGAAATTTTTGACATTTAGGGTGGTATAGCACAGGAACAGATTTATCAGAGAGGCTGTAAATGCCCCCTCCATGGCAGTGTTCAAGGCCAGGTCAGATGTGGTTTTGCACAAACTGGTCTAGTGGAGTGTGTCCCAGTCCATGGCAGGAGGTAGAAACTAAGTGATCTTTGAGGTCCCTTCAAACCCAACTCAGTCTATGATTCTCAAAATGGAAGTGTTTGTTGGGCAGAACATGTGTCACTCCCTTATGTTGTGGGTCATTTGAAGCCCTGCCCTAGGACTCCTGTGCTGCTAATGAATCTGTCTTAATCGCAGTTGTGTGGTTTGTTGGTGCAGGTTGTAGGTTCTGGTTTTTTGAAATAGCTGTTTTGCAAGATGGACCAGAGGTATGGAACACATGATAGAAATACATTTTTCCTTCAGAAGATTTCTTTTATCAGGACCTTCCTCCAGCACATGAAAAAGCCTTCTGGCAGTTGCAAGGTCTGATGCCTGCCAGTCAATATTCACAGTCTGTCCTGCACAGTTTCTGAGACTGAACCGGTGGGAGATGAGGGAAATTAATTTTTTTCTGGACTGAGAAACCAGGAGTCCAAAATAAATAATTTTCTGTGTTTACCTGTATTGATCTCATCATCTAGACTGCAGTACAGTGAAAAGTATGTAAGCATTTATTTGGTAAATTCTTTCTGTTAGGGAATTATAAGTTTCATTAAAAAATGAGGTTATAGCCAATCCAGAACCTTGTCAGAATCTCAGATTTAACAAATTCAAATAAATATAATAAAGCCAGCTTTAGAGACTCATATTAAAAAAAATCAATTTCAAATGACCTACATAGTTGTTTATAAACTAATTTATCATCTTGAAAAGCAGACAGCAGCTTTTTGATGCCTCATTAAAATAACCAGACTAAACTACTTGATAAGGTGAAAATTTTCTGACACAAACCCCCTTGCATGAAAGGTGGCTGTATGTGTAGTTACTCTCTATCACATAAATTAATATGTAAATGGTCTTTTGAAACCTAGATGGCAAAGCTGTATTCTCTCCCCAGTCTTCTTTAACAATCTGTTCCTGGCTGAAGATGCGACATTGCCTCGCCAGCACTCCTGGCTCAGTGCAGCTGTTTCGGTGGCAGTGAGGGGGTTCTGTGGGGCTGTGGAAGCCCCACGATGTACCGCAGAGGTTGGAGCCCTGATAGGGCTTATGGCACCGTAGCAAAACTCTGACTGTAAGGGGTTAGGGATTTTTCTCAAGACGATTAAAGGCTGGAGAAGTACCACAAAGTTTTCATTCTTCACATTAGGACCCAATCCAAACTCCATTAACTGCACTAGTCTTTGTTTCAGTTTTAACTAGACCCATGCAAAATAAAGGCGAGTGATAACAAGTTTCCTTAAACTCCTCCTTAAAAGCTGAAAAACTCGGCAGTTCAGTTCCTTTTTCAGTTTTACATGTAAACTTTCTGCAAGCTAGTAGTTACTCACAGAAGGAAGGGTGAAGGAGAGCTCTGTGAAAGGTTCTCTCCGTACCTGTTTTTAACCTTTATAGTGTGTATGAACTTAGGTGTAATTGAAGTGCATGAACTTTTAAAGTGGATAGAATTGTCACAGGCTATAATTTTGTGTTACTTGATGCACATTTCTTTGATTGTAATAGTCTAAATTTTCACTGACAAGTCAGAAAATGGGAGACCACATGATAGCTTTGGGTAGATAGTGAATAGTTATCCTCGAGAAGAAATGGTTTGGTGTTGTTCTACCACAGGATTAGTCTTCAATAAAAAGGTTGTCTTAAGCAATACTGCAAAGAACTGAATCACTTCACTGCATGATAGGAGAACTTTTCTGAAACACGCATAGCAGGAATCAGTATTTATTAAATCTGTGGTTATTTTGCCTTGCTCCTAACACTGGTGATGCTTTTAAATGGGTATTGATATACCGAGCTACCAAAAAATCTCAGTTCAGCAGGATAAACTGTGGTCTTCCATTACGCAGTGTGTTTGCAACTCTCATTTGTTCCTGTCATATGGATTTACTCGCTTTACCCCAAGGCTTGAATTTAATTCTGATAAACCCCCCAATCCATGTGCATGGCCTGAAAAACACCAGATGGGTTTTACTTGTACATGCATGTATTTATAGGTTCTTTGCCACCGCAGAAATAACTTCAGTTTCTTTCAGGCTATACATTTCTAAATAACCGGTTTTACTGTTCATTCAAATGAGACTGTACATTTGAATCTTGTGTGGTGAAAGATGCTAAATTAACTGGCAGGAGATTTTAAAAAGCCTGTTGAAAAGCTCCATTACACTTTTTCACTTGGAACGGAAATACTTTGCATATAACAAACTTCCTAGTTGTTGTATGTGCTTTCAAAGGCAGTCCTTGAGGATACTTTTCATTATGTCAGGCTACAATCATTTAATAGTAGAACTTGGAAGTATTTCTTTCCAACAATAGAATGAAAAAGGTCAGTGCAAGAAATATTTTTAATATGAAAAGGTGTCTTTTCTAAATAACACCTGAAAACGTTCATGTGGTTTGCTCCCTGCTGCTGACCATGCTTTGAGTATAGATCTTTAGGGTAAAATTTGTAGGGGCAATACTTCACAGTATCATAAGGCATGCAGTCTCTGGTTTACAGCCACCAAGCAAAGAAGAGGATTTAAGGAGGGTTTTCTTCAGCTTCCACAGTGCTACAGCTATTTCTGTCTTAAAAATGAATAGTATATGTTTTTCTGTTGTTGATTTATTCTTCTCGCATAAGCAGGTAACCTGGTTTTAGGACATGGTATCCTTCACTTTCTAGCCATCTGACTTTACTTATGGAGAAAAGCCTGCAACTGGGCAAGAAAGGCACGCTTATAGAAAAGCAAACTCTTTTGGATATTATAGCATAATTGAAAGTGTCAGAACTTCTGTATCTCCTTACCAGAAGGTAATTTTCATGTGAATCAGGAGGAGAGAACAGTGTTATAGTTTATTTCTATCCCTGAGTCTGTAAGGGGGAGGAGATATGCCACACTTGAAGCATTTCAAGGTATCACGTGTATATCAGAACAGGGAGGAATATTACTGGAAATATCATGCCAATATGAAGCTTATAGCATTATTTTTGCAGCATTGTCAGTCCTGTTGTGCAGTGCGGAGTGCTAGCTAGATTCATTACTTTGTGATTTCTTGGAGAATTCTGGGGGAATTTTTTCTCTCCAATTTTATTAGGTAAATAGAGTACACCAAAATTATCTCCTACAAAATATTTAAAATGTCACCTATTTATGGTTTAAGAAAAAAAATAAAGGGAAGGAGCTGCCAGGTAGATTATTTGTTTTTATTTATTTTTATGGCATTCCAAATTAGTCATCTTTGATCTATCCCAGATTCTTGCTTTCACTATTCATTTTCAAGTCACCAGCTGCATTTGTTCCTTATACATACATTAAATGGGTCTCTTACACTATTACAGGTCAACCTTCCTTTTCCTGTGCATTGTATGTTTATATGGGTTTTTTTTTTTGCAGAATATTTTCAGGTTTATTTCCTGCTCTCATAGTCATTTTTCATAAGCAAGCAAGACCCCTCAGCTTGACAAAGATGTTTGCTCACATAATAAATAAATGTTTTACTGCTCCGTCCTTATCTGTGATGTTTTATTGCCCTAGAGAGGATGAGCACGCCCTTATTCAGCAGTATTGTCAGACGCTGGGAGGAGAGTCGCCTGTGAGTCAGCCACAGAGTCCTGCTCAGATACTCAAGTCAGTGGAAAAAGAAGAGCGAGGAGAGTTGGAGCGCATCATTGCTGACCTTGAAGAAGAGCAAAGGTCTTGTAGTCATCCTACCTGGTGTCTAAATGGTCATCTCATTGTTCTTTGACCTATTCATGTACTACATATAGCTGTTGGAAATTAGAAGAGATGGGCCTAACAGTCACAATTTTAGCAAAAAAACCCAAAATTGATCATACCGTATGCTGTGCGTAACCCAACACTCAGGTAGAAGAGAATGGGTCTGTCATAAAATACCTTAGTTTCACCTCTTTTGTTTTGGGGGTTTTCTTCCCATAAAACACCAATCAAAACACTGTCTTTGTATGACCTACTTGTGTTCTTAGTTGGAGGTGATAACATCATTTGATCTAAGGAAGATTTTTCTTTTAATTTGCTGTATTAAGTCATCACTCTGCTCCTGTTTCCAATATACCAGGAGTCTGCAGATAGAATATGAGCAACTAAAGGAGCAACATCTTCGTAGAGGAATAAACCCTCTTGCATCACCTCCTGACTCCGTTGTATCACCTCAGCATGCTTCCGAAGATGCTGAGCTCATTGCTGAAGCTAAGCTCCTGAGGCAACATAAAGGCCGCCTGGAAGCAAGGATGCAAATACTGGAAGATCACAATAAACAATTGGAGTCTCAGCTTCACCGGCTGCGGCAGCTGCTGGAGCAGGTAGATGCACACTGGTAACTTTTCCCTGTGTTGCTTCCGCGTGGTGAATTTCTTGGTGGAACAAAGACATTGGAATTTTACTGCAGCTAATTTCATCATGCTAGCTTGGTCTGCCACACTCTAACTTTTTCTTACAGAAATAGGTATTTTTTTCCAGCCCTCACAAGCCATGGTGAAAGTCACACGGCCCCAAGATGATGACAAGTGCTGGAATGATTCTGATAACTTGCGAAACATTGAGAATAACACAAACACATCCAATAGGTTTTCATATGTTAAAAGCAGGGGGAAGAAAATATATACCCTACTCCAAATAGTGGTGCCAGTCAGACTCTGTATTTGACTTCAGTTTTCCAGTCTTTCCTTAAATAATTTATTTGCTGTCATGGTTAGTTCACTGAAACCTTTCTTAGCATGCCAAAGACAGATGGCCAAAGATAGATCTAAAATGCAAAGGAGCATTTCATTGAAAAGAAAAATCCATTTCCTCTTGAGCAGCATGTTGAAACCAATGAGCAGCAGCAAAATGGTCTGCCTGCAAGGAAATGCTGAAGGGAAGAGCCTTTTAGTAAATGTCAGTAGCTAGAGACTGTAGGGCTTCTTTGTTGGGGGAAGAAATGTGGATTGGTTTTGAAGTCAGTCATCTAGGTTATAAACACATATCTAGGTTATAAAAACAACAGCAGCAGCAGCAACATGTACGGGTGTTATTATAGAAGTTAGTTTGTAGCCTATCACATGTGGAAGCTTGAATGATGGAGAGAGATTTGTATGAATGTTTTCTGCTATCTAATCATTTTGGGTCAGGGTAAAGGAAGGCAATTAATTCCTGCTTTTCCTGAGCTGGGCTGTACACAGCAGAGGATTTAACTAAGCCAAGAAACAGACGGCATAAGCCCGGTATCAAAATGGCATAAATTCCTGCAGCAGATGATACTCTCATTACAGTGATAAAGATTTTTTTTTGTTTGTTTCTTTGTTTCACTGTCTGACTTTGTCATTTTTCTAGGCAGTTCTGGCTGAATAGCATTAAGATGCATTTGTTCCAATGGCTTCCCTACCCGCTAGCAGGGTATTTTTGTTGTGGTTACTGTTATTCTAGCATCTTTAATCAGTGTTTGAGTAGCTTAAATATTTAACAGGGAAGATAGCAACTGGTGCAACTGTGAACAATAATTCATGAAGCAAGTATCCTGAGAACTGTCACCAACACTAGGTGTTTCAGAGAAGGGTTTAAAACCTGTGAAGAAACAACTGTGGAATAGAAACATAGCTCTGCCCAACCCAGAGTCTCTTTCGGCTTAGTGCTTAGAGCAAGAGCATGTTCACCCTTTAAAGCTTTTTGTCTAATGTACCTGTGGATAATCTTGCAATCTTTTCAGTATCCTTATAAGTCCTTTAGGGTATATACATATGCCTTGTGATAAAGTGATTGATCAGAGGAGCAGTAGTTTCTTCTTATCAGTTTTGCCTTTGTATTTTTCTGGGCATTCTTGTGGTTTCTCACAGGATAAGGTAGAGCACAGTTGTCCTTTTTCAGTGTTTCTGATCATTTACACCTCTTTCATAATACACTATTGCTCTTTCACTGCATGTCCAAAATCGCCTGCCTCTGTGGGAGTCACACCATTCTTCCAATTGTCCCAAGTGCCATTTCCTAAGCTGTTCCTGTTTCTCCTCTGTCTTTTAATGAAGTTGCTGGTACAAGGTCAAGGGTATCAGAAGGTCTATACTATTGCTTTTGTAATACATCTGTGACTTTCAAATATATGTTTCTATAGCATCCTTACTTTATTTAGCAGGGGTTTTTTTTGACCTGCCACTAAGCAGATAATCTGCAAGCTCTCTACGAGAATTGTAAAGCTTCTTCCCTAAAAGAGATTCAGAAATTGTAAATAATTCACATTTTTAGTATATGTTCTTTGAAACTTCTTTACTTTGACATTACTGCAATTATGAAGCATCACTGAATCCCAATACTAACCCCTTAACTTTCTGAAAAAGTGACCACTTGTCAGTGTGTTTGTTTTTCTGTCACCTAGACCATTACTTTCTATGGAAGTCTTTGCCTCTTTTACTGCTTGGGGAAGAGCTTTATCAGAAGCCAACAGAGAATCTAAGTATTATTTATTTGTTTCTTTTGCTTTTATTAGCTGTCCCAATTATTTTTAGTGGACATAAAGAATACCTTTTCTCAATAATGAGATGAATGATTTGCATGGAAAATTCTTATGAGTCCTAATGTCAAAATATATAACAACTCTGTAATACCTGTAATAATAATTCCTAGTATTAAAGGACAGAACTATCTTACAGCAGTTTCTTTGCAATGACTGGCATTTCATACCATCTCTGTTACTTCTGTCAACAATGAGTCTCTCCATTTCTCTTCTTCGTTCAGCCTCCTGACTGTTGCTTGGGCTAATAACTTGGTGTTGAATCTAAAAGTTCTCTAAAAGGTATGGAAGGAGTCTATCTACAGACAGATATTTGGGGTAGACAGTTACTGAAACTTAGAAACTTTCCTCTAGTGGCTGTTTAATCTAGATGAGAGCATTCTAGGATATTCTTTAGAGAGCACCTTTGGCAGAGATACACATGCATCCTCACTGCATATTTGCCCGCTTCAGGTCACAGTTCTCAGGTTATCGTTCTATTTTTATTTTAGCAAGCCCAAATGATTGGTAGCTGACACACAGTGTTGTCATATTTGTCTGCTTGATTGATTATAATGCCAAAGAGGAAGGTGAAACAGAACTGGCATGTGACAACTTCGATACCAATGTGTTAATCATACAGAGAAAAAAATAAAGAATCCAGTTTAATTTTTCTTGCTTCAGCCCTTTTAGATACTACTTGTGAAAAGTAGAAGCAAGACCTATTGTGAAGGGCACTTAAAGCCTGTTTGAATTTTTCTCTGCTTGTGTGATCTGCTGAATAAAGGTTTCATATTGTATTTGATATTGACGTTAATATGAACTAAAACTATCTGTCAATGTGTGTATGATCAGACTCTTAGAGTAAATAGGGACTGCAACTTCCTCTCCAACTGAAAACAGGAGCTTTATCTAAAGAGCAGAGGAGACTTAGACTTAAAAGAGCAGAGAAGTCGTAGGTTTTTTTGTAGCAGGGAAAATGTGGGAATTGGCCTGTTTGAAGATTCCTGAGATTCAGAGAGTGGGGGCTTTTGGATTGTGGAACAGAAGCCAAAGGAAGAACAGGTGTCTTAGCTATCCATTAAGCCACATAACACTTCAGACTCTTCTTTGGGAAAGACATCAACAGGGGACACAGTGAAATAAGGCTCTGTAGGTAAAGCTGGTTCATATAAATATCTCCTTTGAAATGCTTTGAGACTTTGTAATACAGAAAAATTCCTCAATTTGGAAGTTTTACATAGAAGAACTTATATGTCCCTTTGTATCTTTATTTGGTTCTGCATAAAAATCATTTGAAATTTCCCAGAAACTTCCCTCTCTGTCCTGTGGAGGCGTGCTCAGTATCCCTGCTTTTTTTCTTCAGGCAGAAGCAGCAGGCATATAGTAACATCTAGGGCTATTTTCTTATGGTTCCTGGCTTAAGGGCTGTCTGCTGGACTGTTTTGAATAAGAACACAGGAACATCATGATGCCCGAAGGGGGTTGATGAATTTTGTAGGTGTTATGCAACCAGGGAGAAGTAGCACATAATTTTCTCCTTTTTTTCCCCCTCAGGTTCTCTCCCAGTAGAACTATTAAATCATATAAATGCATGCAGCTATATCCTCAATTATTTTGCATTTAACATTTTTGGTATCTGATCATTATATTAAGGCATTTATGCTACTACCAGAACCTGTCCCTTTCTGCTTCAAAGCCACTCTTCATCTGCTTAAACTGTATTGTCCTTACTTTGGAAGAAGAAAGGTTTGGTTTGGGCTTTGCTGTTACTGCAGTCACTAGGACTAGGTAGTGTAACACCAATGTATTTAAATGAAAATGAAGTCATCACACCTTGTCCTCTGATTAGAAGGGGATGTGGGTTTTGTTGGTGTTTTGTTTTTCTAAAATCCAACTGCAATATTTCATTCTGATTGCTGCAGCAATATATGGTGCACCAGTGGAAAGTATTCCAAGTATGTTTTGTCTGTCCTACTTGGTTTATCCACTGTTGGAGTATTTGACCTCTGCAGGGCTTTTTTTGTCATTTGCAATAGAACTCCTAAGTGGTACTAGATAACCTTCACTACTACTCATCATACAAGTTTGTGGTCATCTCCTTTCTATTGTAATTAATCTTGACTTTGCAACACCTCACAATCCTTGTTCTAGCCTATGTCTTGCTATACTGCAGTTCTGTATCAAGTTCAGCACCAATCATCCCACCTCAGCCACCTCTGCACCATTTGTCCACAGGTCCTGCTTGAAGAGCAACAAAGATCCAATCCAGGTGCAAGTTTGCATTTTGGATGATTCAAATTATCTTTGTCCATCTGTAACCCTTGGTGTCCTGTACTGTTGCAACTTTTAAACCTTGCAGAGTTTGTCACTTTATCATTATAGCTCTAACCTGTCCTTCAACAGAAGTTCCTAGCTATACAGCACTATCAGGGGTTGGCTACCCTAGGCTTGGCCCTTTTAAAAATCACCACACTCCTTTTACCTACTCCCTAACACTGGTTTTAAGCCTGATACCAAATAGCAAATTACTTAACTGCCTGATAGGCATTCACTGCTCATAGGTTGTCTTGATGGTAAAATCCTTCAGTGGCTTGAAACCATTTCCATTTTTCTTTGTCTTCTATATGCAGAGTGGTATTTCTTGATTTATCCTTTTAGTCAAAGCTGGAAGATGGTATTGTCATACTGAAAGAGAGATGAGATTTGGAGGACAGAAAAAGATTTGCTGAGTCCTCAAGGAAACATTTCCTTCTATTTCTCACTGCCACACAGAAGAAAAAGTATCTTTCATTGTTCAACAATCTTCACCTTTGTTGATTTTTTTTTTTCCACTGGAATTTCTCTCATAGAAATTGAACTTAAGGCTGTGAGCTGCAGAGGAGCAATCTTAGGCACAAGTTGAGTCTCAGTTTCAAAAAGACCATGAAAGTAACAACATGTCTTTATTGCTTCTGTATGTGATTTTGACAGATTTACTTAAACAATCTGCTCTTTAAGCTCTTTGGGAGTAATTTGATGATTTGCAATCAATAAGATAAAATGATAGGGGTGACCATTTAAAATTCTGTAACTGCCTCAGATGTAAATACTTTTTCATTATCTTCTGGGATTTTTTCAGAACAATCACTTCTTCATTTCAAATACGGTTTTACTGCTTTCTTTCTCAGGGGAATTCTTACATGAAAGATGGGAAAGAGAAAAAAAAAAAACAAACCCAACCGAGATTCCTTCCTATATTTCAGAGTTATTATTGTGAAGAACTCTTATGACTTTTTCTTATTTTGTGTCCACAAATGTATACTTATACGTAATCCCAAGCACATACATGGTTACAACTAAATGCAATACAGAACACCATGTTTGATTTCTTAGTTAAATTTAAGAATGCAGAACGGCTTGCCTACAGCACAGTTTTCAAAGTATGTGGGTTTCTTCTCATAATTTTTTGTAGATAATATAGTTCCTAGTTTTCCGGAAAATTTGGTGTCCTCCACGCTATTGAGAAGGAGCATAAGAAGGAGAGATGGCTTAGCTACCCCTTTTTAGATTTAACAAAGTTCTCTCTAACCACATGTCTTCACTCAGTTTGACTGTGAAGATGTTTTGCAAAGTGGTTCATAACTGAACAGTTGTTTCTGAGCATCATCCATCATCAGAGTAAGGCTTCTTAGGGGACCTTAGTTGACGTGGTGATATTGGACAGATGGTTGGACTTGCTGATCTTAGTGGTATTTTCCAACCTTAAAGATTCTGTGATTCAATGACCTTAGCTGAATATCCTCTGTGTATGTTTATATGTATGTGTATATCCGTATGTATACACGCAATGCTAGCAATACCATTGTGTGGCCTTTCTGCGTAGCTGGACTGAGTGTTGGCAGACTGGGTTGTATGTAATGTTGTATTTCTGTGGTACATGCTTACAACTGAACATTATTTTTAACAGGACCATCAACTGGAGCCTCACAAGAATTACACTTAAGTCTAAATTTTCTTTTAACAAGTTATTGGTTTGTTGATCCCCTCCCCCTCACCCCAGGTTGTATAGACCTAAGCCAGCTTTCAGTAGTTTCAGCAGTTTAGACAACAAACAAGAGCGAGCACGTAAAAAAAGAAAGGAGTGGGTGATGACTGCATACAAGTCCACACTTAAATTCTGTAGATGCAATTTATCTAAATTTGAGTATTATTGTCTTTAATGTAGCCCGAGTCGGACTCCCAGGTTAATGGTGCCTCGCCTTGTGCTTCGCCTCAGCACTCTGCCCTCGGCTACTCGCTCGAGCAAGAGACAAGCTCACAGTTTCACCAGACAGGTAAGTGTTTTGATCAGCTAATCTGCTGTGTGGGTCTACAGGTGACTACTAAATAGGTTTGTTGGCATCCTTCTGAAGAGATGTATAAATACAAAGGAACTGATCTTTCTGATGCTACTGGGAACAAGACTTACTGCAGCTGGAGCTGTTGCTTCCCCACACTTGGCAAACAGCTGCAGTATCACAAGAATCCATGTGATGCTGAGTTACAGATTTTTGTCAATAGACTCCTTGGTCCCATCTATTTTGAGCAAGTGAATTTACTGGGAAAATTCATCCTCACTGAAGGTGGAACCAGATTTCTCTGAACTGAAATGGCCAACAGCTTTTTGTCCTACGGTACATGCATGCACCCAAGCCATCTATCAGATACAGGAACAAACATCCAAAACACGTAGTCAAAGCTTCCTGATGGTTGCTTTAAAAATTCTTTTGGGATCCTTTGCTTATCCTGGTGTTTTGATGACCCCCACCCATAAAAACTTCATATCTGTAGGAATTAATGTGTATTTAAATGTACAGCCTCTGCCATGAGGGGATTTCTCTCTTGAAAGATTATTATAAATTCTCCAGTATCAGAACTCATTAATTCCACTGGGAATTAGCAGAAAGAAATAAGACCATTGAATGCTCAAAATTACGGAAAAAAAAAATTCTCAAGTTGTTTTAAGTGCAGTTTTCTCCCTGTTTTTATTTTCAAGCCTTTGTGTTATAAATGAAAGAAATATTTCTGTGGAAAACAGGAAAAATATTATCTTGTATCCTGAAAAGTTTAAATTCAGCATTGCCATATGTTTTTACTTTAATTTATCTGGTGAAAACATGATACTACTCAAGTCTGATTTAATGCAATGGTTGATTTATGAGAGATGCTGTCTGATAACAGGGCCAGGAACAGAGCCAACTGTATTCCCTAACTATTCCCTTGGCTAATTTTAAGTATCATTAAAAAAAAAAAAAGGCAAGGAGGATTTTCATACTACTCAAATTGCTGGTGCTTATTGAATAAAGACCATCTGAAAGGTAAATGTGTTGGGTTTTTTCCAGAAAAAGAATAGTGCATTCGCTCTGGAAGTTATATGACAAATCTTCTGAAAAAGGAACAGAATTTTAATTGAGCAGCTACTGGGTATAATTCCCTCACCTTGTAAACCTTTTATTTATTTTAACTGTAAATTCTTATATTCTGCTCCCTCTTGCCAATTTCTTCCAGTTCAATCTCAGGTGCAATGGTTAAGCTTTAATAAAAGGGAAATGAGTTCTGCTGCAAATCAATAATGTATCTTTCACCTCCTTTCCCAAAGCTGGCAGCTATGTTGCTAGCAATGACAGGTTCTGCACGTTAAGTTACAGAGGCGTCAGGTAGTAGTTTCCTTTGAAATAGGAAGGAGTACTTAACTGGGAGGTTGGATGAGAATGCCTTCCACAGTGGTGGTGTATTGTTTTGTAGTGGGTTTTTTTTCTCCCCTCGTTACTACATTCATCCCTCTTTTTTTTGTTGTTATACCTGCAGATGACTTGCTAGTTCCACCTCATGATACCAACACAGATCTAACAGATGTTATGGAACAAATCAACAGCACATTTCCAGCTTGCTGCTGTAAGTGTGACAGAGTATGTCTCTGAGAATAGCATTGAATTTGAGGTGGTCTTTGGAACAAAAATGTTATTGTTGTGGTACTGACTAGGAAAAAAAAATACCTATGCAAGCTACATAATTCTGCTCTTTAAAATTTCTCTGTAGACACTATTCGTGCAGGTAAGTAATGTTCCCATGTTTTAAGTGGAAGTGATTCACTAGAAGTGAAAACCTATATAGAATTTTCCCACTTATGGGAAAAGAAACCTAGAATTTCACTAGCTGCTGACACAAAGCTTATGTGAAACTTAAGCGAATGTCAATTCAGAAATTCTGAATACTGTTTGTCTAACAAAACTTGAAAAAAGGCCTTAAGCAACAGGAGGGATCATAGCCCAATCCTGAATGTCTGAACTAATTGCTGAACTAGTTATTAAACTAACTGACCAGAGGAAATAACTGTTAACACAGCACATAACACCTTTCTCTGCTTAAATGTGTTGAAATCTAATATTTTATCCAGTGCCAATTAAAAACAGATCAAAAGGAAAACCAATTAGTTTCCTGTGGATGGCTTATATCAGCTGACGTACATTTCCGCTGATCCTGTTCCTTCCAGAGTGCCACCACAATTACAAGAGCGAGGAGCTCTCTCTCTGCTTCCAGCAGTATTTCATACCGATTATTGCTCATGGCAGGGGAGGTGAAGTAGCAACTTTGTTAGCTCTTTGTATTTTAGTTTTTTTAAAGTGTGTGCATACATATATATCTCCACTTTCAGCTCTCTCGCCTAGAAACACAGTAGTGAAGCCTTGACATATTCTTAAGCTCTCAACAGTTCCTTGAAGTGAAATGTGTAATAATCGTCAGCTCTAAAAGGCAAAAGTGCCCAGTCCTTTTGGAAGCATTGAGATTGAACTTTATTCTGGTTCATAAATTTGGTGAGCCTTTTTTATCTCTTGTACGTACATCGCTTGGCTGTGAAGAACTGCATGATAGAAGAGGCACAGCTTGAGAAAGCAGATTAGGATCTGGCGGAAAAGGTTTTGTTTCAGCTTTCCTTTGAGCTTTTTGCTGAGTTCAATAGTTCAGAGCCCATCACTTTCCAAATTAAGGATTTGGTTCTAAGGGGCAGCTCTTCTTGAAGCCAACAGCTAGTGGAGATACTCAGCTAGGGCATGCAGTTGTACAAAGCAGTAGAAAACGCACGTCAAATACCAATCCTTGTTGCAAATTGCTCTCTCGCATGGATGAGCAGCAGAGCAGCTACTGGACCTTTGGCCCAAATGAATTTGCAGCAACCTTGCATAAATAGGCCCCGGCATTCCTGTGCCAGGGCAAGCTCGATAATGACATCTGCTCTCTGTCACCAGGAAACAAGAGAAAACAGTAATCGAATACCCTTAAAACAATATGCTGAATGAGGCAGGAGGGGGCTGCAAGTGAAAACTGTGGTCTCATATCCTTTCGTATTGTGAAGTGTTTCTGAGCATTTAAGATTAAAAGAGGTCACAGTTCCAAATTTCATGAGACTTTTCCCTCTTTCTTTGACACGCTGCTGCAGAAATCAAAGCAAACAAGCATGTCCCAACTTAGTAGGTACTAGTTATGTTTGTTCTTCATTCTACAATATCTCTTGGGAGATTCAAGAAGCCTGGAATGAGGATTATTAGCTTGGCCATGCCAACAGAGTGCATTAAACTCTCTGAGTTTTTCTAGAGAAGACCATGACAGACCATCTAGTCCATCTTTTCCTGTGGCCATTTGAGATGTCTCTGTCTTTTCTGGATCAGCAGTTGTCTAACCTGCTTTGTAAGACTATCAGTGATGCAGACCCCATGGAGTCCCTGGGCAATGTTTTAAAAACATCACTGTATTCCTAGCGTTACAAAATAATAACCTTACCTTTTTTTTAGTTATACCCAAGGTAAGTTTTATTACAACAGTCTTCACATTCAGTGTATTGTGCCCATTTACAACAAAGAAACAAAAGCTATTTTTTTCACCACCTCATCATTATTGTCTCTCCTACCTTGCCCATAGCTTTCATTAATGACCGTAATTATCATCCGAGCCTTATTTAGATTATTTTTATCCCATCTGGACTATAACATAAAGCTAGTCATCTTATTTGCTATATTTGGTTTTATGGATTTCAAGTAACAATTAATCTTGAAATTAGTATTTCTAATAATTCCAAATATCCCTCACAAAGCAATTATTTATATATTAAAGCCACCGCTGCTCTTAATGGGGTGGTTTTTTGGTCCCCTGATCCTTTTATAATGGGCGTAATGCCTCTTTCCTTCCTTGTTTTGTATTCGAATGAGTTCCAGAGCAGAGCATTTTGAATAGATGATATGATATTATATTCTGGCACTTGCAGATCTATCTGGTCTCAAGTGGTGTAAAAGGAAAAAAAAACCATGTAATCTATATATTCATAATGCCTTTGTTAAAAGAAAAGTAAATTTGTGAAGAAAATTCTGTATATTTCATTACAGTGTTTATTTTTTTAAGATGGGCATCTTTTTCCTCTTCTGAAATATATCAATTCCTGACACAGGCTTTGTTTTTAAACTGTCCAGATGGAGAGTTGTATATGTTTCTAACTTTTCTTCTTTTCTATTTGCAGCAAGTTTCACTGGCAGACCACAGGTATGAGAGACGTTTACAAACTCAGGTAGTCATTGAAAGAAAAATAAAGCAAGTGGAAAAGTTCCATTAAAACAAAGGGGGTGGGGTGTGTATATTTTTTCCCCTGCACATCTATTTGGAACCTAAGCTGATGAAACAGGGAGGCTAGCTTCTGTGATATCCCAGTTAATAGAAAATTCTGCTAGCGCAGGCGTCACCAAAGGTACGGTGGTGGGAGGTTTTTGGGATGATAACCATGTGGAACCAGCTCAAATGTGTCAAGGCCAATTAGTTTCAAGCCAGGCTCAGCTCTGCAAGATCAAAGCTGGTTCTCACCAAGGCTTCCATATGTCCTTGTGCCTTGGTGCCCATAGCTCCTGGATCTGGAGGTAAGGGCACTGGGGCACAATGATCAAGAGCCACACAGCATCTTAGGCATTAGTTTAAGCTGCTTCTCCCCGTGGGCAACTGCTTTACAAACCTGAAGCAGAAAATCAGCTACTTTCAGAGTTCACAAAAATGTGGAAAATGTCTGGCATTTAGATACTTGCTCTTGAAAGTCTAACTGCTATGAATGATCAGTTAAATTTGTTATAATTGACAGAAATAGGAAAAATGCTGGCTGTCAGTTTAGTTTGATACCGGAGCTTACGTATGACAAATAAGGAACAGCATTGTCTTGTGTCAGAGAGGCATTCTTTGAAAGTTTTGCTGTTAAATAAGTTTTAAAGACTTAACGAGAATTTTAAACAATGCAGTACAGTAAAATTAAGTTTCTCTGAACTCTATTCCTCTGTGATTTACTGAGTATTGGGCCAAAACATCTAAATTCTTAAAATACAGGAGGTTTTGTAAAATGACATCAGAGTCCTTAACTGAATGGAGCTTTCTCTGTGTGTTAACATGGGACTGACTGACGTGGTTATTTCTCATCACAACAGGCAATGTGAAGTGTTCATTTGGACGTTGACCAGTGCTTCCTGACGTGCAGTACAACCCTTTTCTACAAACCACCGATCGCGAGTTCCACTTCATCAGAAGGCTGCATGGGACCCTGGAACGTGCCGTTCGCTCTCACCGCGTGTTCTACTTGAAATAGTAAAACACTGAATACCCAAAGACGAGGATGTTGTTTTTATAGTATTGGGTTTTTTTTCTTCTTCTTCCCTTTCTATGCAACTGTAAATTAATGAGCAGTGGAGTATTTGTCACTGATTTGTATAAAATATACAGCCGCGGGTAAAGGGGCAGGGGCTTTATATACATTCTTTTTGATAATCGTAAAGAGAACTGCATAAGGAGTTTGGAGCAAAATGTTACATTTATACATTCCTTTCCGCTCTTTGCTTTTACATTGTAAAATACTTTTAGTTATATTCTCTCACACATTTAATATTCTGTACTGGTAATTTATATGCTAACCATCTGACCACAGAGTTTTCAGATTACCCTTAAATTGTTTTCAGGATTGGCCTGTGAAGTTCCCATAATCTGCATTATTGTTACTGGTTAACAAAAATTGCCGTTGGATGCGAGCTACAGTATTTTAACTCCACTGAACAAAGTAAACCCTCATTTTGAGTCATAGTCATCATCCTCACGTACCAATATGATATTTTTTACTTTCTTTTAGTTATTTCCAGCCAGCACACTCCATTTTGAGGGTTTTAATTATTTTTTTTAAGCCTTACTTCATTTCAAATCAGGAGATAGCTAAAAAGAGGACTTACATGATAGCTTAAGTTGTTTTTAGTAAGGTCTAGGTTAGCGTAATCTTTCCCAACTTTGTTAAGAGACAAAGCTTTGCTGTTCCCTGCTGTGCCAAATCTGCTTCAAGTTGTGGGATTTACGGTCTGTGAAGTAAAGCTCGTTTCCGTGAGATCCCCTTCTGATGAACTACACACACCCCTCTTTTGTCCGCCTCTTGGAAATGAAGAGACAATTAGAAAGCCTTTTCCAATACTATTAGAGATGGAATATTTTCTTCGAAACAGCAACACACTTAGATATTATCATTTGGCATTGTAATCTTGCAGCTCCTCTTTATCTTTGAAATCATTTATTTATGTACTTCAAATAGGGATGATTGCAGAAAAGTTATATCACTGATCAGCTGATCTCTTGTTTTAAAATTATCATAAGAGATTTTAATGCCTTCACAGAGTTTACAATGCAGCATGGACACTTGCTTTAATTTCAGGACATATCTTTAATTGGTAAAACTGCATGCAATATATTTCATGTATAGTGAAGAGAAGCTAAACTGTGTTGTTCTTAATTATTACTGAAGAAAAAAAAATAAATCTCAAAATGGTATTAGAGGAGTTGTACACTCTCTACTGCTACTGAAAAATGCAGGAGAACATTAAGACAGCAGGTCAAGAATGTCCAGTGGTTTTATGAAGAGGTGACAACACGACAGTCCTGCTCCCACAGTATTCGCCCCCGGGCTGCTGCTGCTCAAGGAGTGAGTTGGGCATAGCATTGAACCACGTTCTAGTGTTGGCTCCGGTGCCAGTTCTTTCCAAACTCTTTGGCAAGCTATGTAACCGCTCTGCCTCTGTTTTCCCATCTGTAAAATGGGGATGATAGTACTTACCTCTCACAGGCGTTGTAGAACTTGCTTAGCTAGTGTCTGAAAAGCTCTATATAAATCCTAAATATTACTCCTGAGTGGAGCAAAATTGTCCAGGTGGGAAGAGACGATGCTGGTTCCTATAAATGCTTCATCTATTAAAAAAAGTAGTGTAGTTACTTTGAGAAGAAAAAACCCCACATTTTACAGAAGAGGAAAGCCGTGACCACCTTTCTACCTCAGACCTATCTTCATGAGTAGTATTGGAAATAGCTTTATATTCTGTACTCTGCAAAGTACTTTGCTTTTATCAAGCTACATCATTCTCTAGGCAAAGAATCCTTAAAAATACCCCCTACACAAGTAAAAAGAGGTCTCAGTAGTGAATTTGGTGACTTTTATTTTTGTTCTGAATATGAGGTTATGTATAAAGTTGTTTTTCTGCCTGTGTTTGTATGCATCCTTTGTCCTCTGCTGCCAAGTAAATGCTGCTTCGAACACTACATTGTAACATTCTTCCTCTGAGACAATAATAAATAAAAGGAATATATTGCAGTAACATGAGGAAAAGTTGGGAGTTCTTTCAAGTTTTGTGGTCTTTGAGGATGGCACTTCTTGTTGCCAAATGCTGAAAATTTCATTCTAAAGATTAATTTTAAGATGAGGGCACAGTGATAGTCCATTTGCGCGTGCTAGCATTTTTGTAGTGTGGTTTGCATTCATATAAGTGAGATTAAGTGGCATTTTCTCCCCATAAATCTGTGCATGTTTTCTCCAGATTTCAATCTTTAGTGATTTCGTCTGGACTCCTCCTTGGTTTCATGACAGTTATTAAATTTGATCACTGAGAAACAAACTGCTTTTATTTTTAAAATGTTATATATATCCCCATTACAAACCCAGCAGTAACACATGAAGCACTGTCAGATATTAGAGCTGTAAATTAGTCTTCAAGTTTGGATGGCATTCAGTCAACACACTCAGCTGAAGCACCAGCATTGGGTATTCAGCCAGGAGCTATGTGCTTCCTAGCCCTACCTGGTGCTGGTTTTAGGTATTTACATTAAGCTAATGAGAATTGTGTTAACAACCATGTTAGAACTACTGTGCTTAAAGGAAGGAATTCTGTTTCCTTATAATAATATAAACAATTCTGTCTCCTAATAGTAATACCTGGTACTATTTTCCTATTTAGTATTTTAAAAAATAATTTTATTTTCAAACTAACAGATTTAAAATGTGTCAAAGTAATGACATTTTCTCTTGGTTTCTGTTAGGATGCTTAACAAAGAAGTTGTAGGGAAGAATCGTGTTTTTCTTGTGGCATTTAAGTGATTCTGCAGTTAACAAGGAATTTAATTATAGCAATATATTGAGTCAAATTAAGTAAGTTCTGTATTTAGAACGATAAATGTGTAAAAGAAGAAGAAACTGGCAGCTTAAAGAATCTATTAAACCACAAAATCTGTCTTTTAAAAAGGTAAGCATTTAAATTAAAGTTTGTGGAGTGGAAGGCAACAGAGGATGGGTACGGATCAGTACCAGGGACTGCCTTCAAAAGCAATTTATGGAAGTGCTCGAACCTACAACTGCCACCCTTCCTACCCTGAGTATTAAAGTAAGCAGGTACCAGAGCTCCATGACACTGAGGAAGGTGCTCTTACCTGGACATCACACTTCATTGTGGTGCCATGAAGGTCCTGGTTCTTGTCAGGAGTACAGAATGGCACACACTTCTCATCAGGCTGCCCTGGGGCTTTTCTTGAGGGAGTTGGAGAAAGCCATGGCAACCTCTCATCCTCAGGGAACCAAGCACTCCCTCACGTCTCTGCACAACCTTCAAGCACTAACCAGCTGCTTCTGCCATTATTCTATTAGACAAAATAAAGCCATTGTGATACTTTCCAAGAGAAGAATGACAGTTCAAAATGCACACCTGGCTGGGAGAGACTTGTCTGGGTGGGAGACAAACCCTCCCATGCAGCCTGGAATGGATGAGTAGTTGATAGCATATTTGTTTAAATTTCTATTACAAAACACCCTTGAGCTGAAACATTACTCTTCTCAGAGAAGATGCAAAATGGTTGCATCTAATTAAAATCCAAGAGCTGAAGTTCCTCTACTATTAGACCTTCATCTTCAGGGGAACTTCCTCTATGAAACAGTTTTCTTGCATGGTCGTGGTGCTGTTCCTTATTTTTGGACCAAGGCAAGACTCTTCATATGTGCACATCTTGATATAGGAGATGGTTAAATTATAAGACACCAGCCCCACTGGGTCAGACCCAGACACAAGCTGTCAGCATGCATGTAATTCCTCCTACCTGAGCGCCCTGGGTCGGGGTCTGGTCTCACCTCTTATTTTTGCAGCTGAAAAATGAAAAGGGGAAAAAAAATAAAAAAAAAGCTGAGTTCAGCCAAATTAAAAATACATTACTGTAATGGGAAAGGTTTGGGTTTATGTAAAAGACCATAATATTCTTTTAAACATTTACAACACAAATTGCCCTTTGGAGAGAGACTGCTCTTGCATGCATTTTTTTTGTTCTCTACTTTAGTATGGAGTTGGCCTAAGAAAAACCTTCCTGAAGGTAAACATTCACACTGCTGCAAAACTGAGTGATGGATCCTGTCTACTATCACGCAGAAATAAGATGTTGTGCCATATGGCTGAGAATTCTGCTCCCATAACAGCAGCAACACAATCAGTCTTACAGATCCAGCCAAGGTGTAAATTAGTAACAGTGGGGTATGGAAAAAAGAAAAAAAATCCCAAAAGAACTCTTAGTCGAAGAAAAATATTTGAGCAGGAAGAGGTCTGTTCCATCTTACAAGCAAAAAAAGCTCTCAGTAATCATCAGCCACAAGCTCTCTCCCTCACAAAACGCTGTTCTGGGGGCCAGCGAAGGTGAAATCTTCCTTGGCTCACGTGTCTTTGGGATCCTGTCTTCTGCCTGTAGCCCCACTTCAGTTTTCACAATGCGCCAGCAAAACTTACCCTCCTTGCAACTTAAATCTGTGCAATAAAAAGAAAGCTGCATGCAGCTGCCTTCAGAAGGGAAAGGTTGTGTGTTCAACACCGGCTTTGCCAAACACCTCTCGCAGAGATGGTGGTTGAGGAGGTGCCGGGAGTGGGCCGATTCAGCTGGTCTGCCCAGTCATCCCAGCACTGCAACAAGCTTGCAGCAAATGAAATGGGATCTCTGAAATTGAAAGCTGCTCTGTGTTAATATGCCCATTCAAACAGCTAAACAAGGACAGAGCAGGGGTCCCAGCTGCCAGGCTGCAAGACAAGTGCATACACAGGGATAAAGAAGAAAATAAACCGCAAACAAAGCTTAGACACAGGTCCCATCCCTTTGATACCTCTGACACTCGGTAGTTACAGGTGAACTACGTGTGCTACTGTTAGTCATTCTTCTTCTATGGTCAGAAAAGCATTTCAAAAACATCTAGTTTTTTGCCCTCTAACAACTAACACTTACCTTGAAGATGCTATAGTCCTGAAATACTCATTTCCTGTCTGTGGAAAGAGATCCTGTGGTAACCAGCTCCAAGGAAGATGTCTGCAACTTGCAAAGCAAATTTCTGGGGGTAGATCCCACTTTGTTTAAACAAAGCAATGGAGAAGGCAGGGAATTTTTTGTTTAGTAATTCTACAGCTAGAAAAGTGATCTGGCTAGCAAAATCAAAACAAAATGAAAAAAAAACCCCACCACCAAAGCCCAGAACAACAAACCCACATCTCAGCATTGCAGCAACATTTCATCTGCACATTATGGAATTCCCTTAGCTGCCACAGTAACTGATACCCGTTTAACTATGATTTGAAATCTTTGGAAGACGAGGGAGAAAGAAGGAAAGGAAAGCATCCCTTAATAACGATTTCAGCATCTCATAAACTATATTTAATGGAGTTAGGAAAAAAAAAAAAACAACACATGAATGAAAGACTGCAAAGATTCACCTGAATTTTATGTGGAAATAGGCAACAGTTTGATCAAATATGGTAACTTTTCTAAATCCCAGCCCAGGTAAAATGAAGTCCAGAGGAGGGCTTATACGACTGCAAGCCAGAACAGCAAGAGTGTAACCCTGACCCTGTAAAAGCAGGTAGCAAATCCATTCACTTTTCTTCACTAGAGATGATATTTTGTACATGGAAGGATTATTTTTTATCATGAGTCACTCAGGACCATTATAGTTCTGTGTGTGTTTGCCATCTGTGACTGCTCTCTGACCCACAAATGAAGTTTGATGGACTAATAAAGAGACCAGACAGAGGATAGGACAGTTAACTGCCTCTGAAAATCCACATCCATGATTTGAATGGGAAATAAAAAAGGAAAAGTGTTACCTAGATTCTCCTTCTTAAAGATTGGAGTGACATTTACTTTCTTCTAGTCCTCAGGATCCTCCTCTGATTCCCATGACCTTCCAGAGACAACTGAGAGTGGCCTTGCAGTGACATCAACCAGTTCCCGTAGCACTTCTCCTCCAGGACCTGGCCATCCAGACGAGCAGCCTTACCAGCTGAGATGAAGAAGAGGGTGAAGGACTTTTCTGTCCTTTGTCAGAAGGTCCTATTAAACAGTGGGCCCATGTTTTCCCCAGTATGCCCTTTACTCAACAGCCTTTGTGTCATCATTCATATCCCTCACTAGGCTTTGGCTTTCCTAACCGTATTACTGCGCAATCAGGTGGCACCTCTATATTCTTCCTGGTCCATGAGCAAGCCAAAGTCAGCTCTCCTGAAGCCCAGGGATGCGATTCTGCTTTTTGCCTAGCTCCTTTCCTCTTGGAATCCTGAGCCCCACAACAGCCCCCATCCCTTGCTCCTTCTTCCTTCTGTATGAAGAGAAGGTCCACAGGGTCTCTTCTCCTCAGTCACACACATTAGGCAGTTGTCATCAGTGCACCCCAAGAAATTTTCCCTTGACAGTTAACATAATTCTGAGGCAACACATCTTGCATGATGCTGTGAAAAAATAACTCCAACACTTTTGTCAAGAAAAGTATGACAGATGAGTGGGGAGGGACCTTTTAAACACAGATGCTTTGGCCGATTTTGTGTAATACCCCTGGAAGTGTTTTGGTAAGCAGTTGTGAGGGGTCTCATGAATGGCTGCGACACAGACAGGCGCACAGGAAGAAAAATTGTCCATATGTATTTCTGTCTCTCCAGTCCCAGCAGCCCCATTGGCATGGAAAACATAGCACTGACCTACTTGCTTTCAGCAGGCTGCAATTACAACTCCTATCAATTTTCTATAAAAATACAGATGTGAACAAATAGAAAACCTGAGTGGCTGAAACATGAACCGAATCAGAATGTTATTTCATCCCCTAAATCCCAGTTCCTGTAAAGATGATGCTTGCAGGCTGAAAAGTAAAGCTAGTTGAAATGGCAGTAAAATACCAAAATAACAGTTGACTTTTTGTTATGAAGCATGAGCCGGGATTTTGTACCCAAACAAGATATACCATGGTATCCATCTGCCTACTGCATACACTTGTGGTTTTTTCCTCCCCAAAATGTCCGCTTGCTTGCTGGGGAAGGAAAATTAATTATAGCTTTAGTGAAAGAGAATCACTTTGGGGTTTGAACCCCCATTTGTTTTTTCATGGTGCAGCCCACATGGTGGCAAGGGGCTGAGCCAGGTGTCCAAAGTTGTACACAGCACCCCAGCCTCAGATGCCCCCAACTCCCACAAATAAAGGGGAATACTCTCACCCTTTGACCTGTGTCTTACCGTTCTGCCAGCACACCCCACCTTTGCCTCCAGAGCCTCAGGGCCACACATGCCCTCTGCAAGAAGGGCAGGAGGTGGCACATGAGGCTGCTGACTGCCAGGGTAAGGCACTTTGTGTCAGCCTCGGTAGCATTTGGCAAAGAAATTCTTTTGATTGCTCATTTTGTTACTGCAGCGCTCTGGTTCTCTTTTCCTTATGAATCACAGCACTTGTAACATTTAAGAAAAAGGGATTATGAGACAAATATTTCCTCACATGCCACTCATTTACCTGCTTTTCTTCTAGGCTCACCTTCCCAGGCGCAGACTCACACATGGATTGGTCAGCTGCATGTTCAGTGATCATCAGCGTTTGAACATTAAAAAAACCCACCCCCAAACCAATCCACACTTACCTTTTTAATTAAAAATTCTGTAAGCTTTCTGATGTTGTTGCTCACTTTATTACTTACAACATCACCCATGCCTTATAAATTACTACCAAGGGGGCAAACCCGGTGCACTCTCAATTTCCTTGCCCAAAGCAACGTTCCCCTTGAGAGCTGCTTGGAAAGTTTGGCTTAAAAACTTTACGAACAGTACAATGTCATTGTAGACAACTAAGTTACATTTCTTAAAGACTGATTACAAACGTTCTCAAATGAGAACTTGTCATGACACTGTTGATTTTAGGGCTCTTTATGATCCGATATAAACCAAATGGGGAAGGCATAATCACACCTTTCAATGCTATTTGAAAATCATATTAGCATACATACTGCAGCTACACACTGTCAGCCTTGTCTGCAGTCACTACTTTGGCCTGTTAGTTTTTAAACCCAGTTGCAAAGGAAAGACAAGTGATAAATTAGGATTATAGCACATCTGTTTCCACAGAGATTGGATAAAATATGGCAGCTTGGTTAATGCAGTAAACAGCTTAAATGGCAAGAGCAATTTTTTCTTAATGTATTTTGCCTGTATAGCTGATACAGACAGATGTTTAAGAAAGTTAGTTGGGTTTTTTCCTAGTTTCTATTAATAGTAGTTCTACCTCTCTCAAACAATAGGTACCTAGAAAAAGAATTAGGTTAAGTAAGTGATGTGTGTGCTTAAAACCAAGATATTCCACACCCATTTACCCTCTCCTCCCAGGCTGGCAGAAGTGACGAGGCTAAATCAGAAATAATTCTATAAGGCAGCACATCTAAATGTTCAGTCCTGCAGACTGTCCTTACAGTAAGGAGTGCCTCAAGAAGCAATATAGACAATGGCACAGAGTTATTTCAGCTATTTGATATATATATTGGAGACAGCTGTGGATAACAAGCTATGCCAATGATAACTTAACAAAGCATTTATCAATGACTAAATAAAATAAAGAAACAAACGAATTACAGCTGGCTCCAAAGCTGGCTGCTTTTGCATCTCCATGGAGCTCTCTCCTCTCAGGAGGGGCACCACCAGTCTCTCAAGTTTCCCTTTCTCCTCCCCATCAAGGAATAGGGAAGGAAAGAGGGACATCCCAGTTCGGGCTCCTTCATCCCTATCGCAGGGCCACTTAATATTCTTGTTCAGCAGCACTTGAAAAGGAAAGCTGCGTTTATCTGGTGGGCATTAACAGCCTAACGTAGGTAATTAAGTAATAATCACCTTAGAAATGTGGCCTTATCTTACAGCAGGAGAAAAAACAGAGACTGAAGGTTGGGGCAATTATCTCTTTAGCTCCAGGGAACCAAGCACCAAATAAGCATTCATATCAAAGTCAGTAAATAATTTGGCCAATTACCTATTCCCACTTTCCCATTGAAGTTTATTGATTGGAGATTGCAAACATTTATGTTTAGCCTTCAGCTTAGTACTTAGAGTGCCATATAGGAACTAACTGCATTAAAAATTTATCCCTGAGTTACTGCTTAATGTCAATACAATCTGTATTCACATCTCAGAGCAGGGAAGTGTAAGAAATGTGTTTTCTGCTACCACAAACCATCTTTTATAATATCCATGCACGGGGTCTGTCATTGCCCTTTAGGTTCCCAAGATCCCTTGATTCCTCATGGTTGGGGGGGCAAGTTTAGATATGTGTTAGTACAGCATCCTCATAAGCTACCCACTTTGGAATTACAGCAAGGAGTTTCAACATGCACTAGAGCAACGCGGGGGTGTGTGTGCTAGAAGTTTCCTCACTGTTATCCTCCTTCTCCCCCAAAAAGCTGTAAAAGCATTTTGGGAATAGGCAAACACCTCTTTCAGCCTCCTTCCCCCACAGCACAGAGGAAGAAGGCAGCTACATCAGTCCAAGCGTGTGCCTGGAACAACTCCCTCCTCTCCCTGGTATTTCACTAGGACTGTATTACACTGCACATGCTTTTAGGAAGACTTAAAGAACAGATTTGCAAATCCACTCTTCCCCTATGACATCTTCAGCAGGCTTAAGCAGATTTAAACTAAGGTAGCTGCAAAAGTGTCAGCAAAAGCCAAATTTTGAGAAGACTAAATTGCCAGTGAATGATCAAGGACATTTCTAGGCCAGGGTTTTGCCTTTGCTGTGGGCAGCAAACAAGAAAATAGTATAATCTCTAAATTAATAAAAAAACCCACAACTAGAAAAAACCAAATAAACACCCCCAAAACTCCCTAAAAACATATTCAGATTCATGTTAATCAAATACTTTGATTTGGCATCAGACAGATTCTTCAGAGATTCTCTTTTTAAAAGGACTAAATAGCAGAGCCATACCCTAGCTATGGGTCCTGACTCTTCACTTACAGGCACTGAGAAGTGGCTTGCTGTAGCCACCGATTTCCTATAACCCACTGGCCTAAGGGACTGGACTTTATAATGAGGAGTTAATTTCTGAGGTATTTACTTCTCAACTACAAGCCTTTAAATAGAAATATTTTTTTAAAAAGTACCAAGAACTATACCAACAAGGTTACTTCTTCAGCCCTGTAGGATCCAAAGTCTAAAACCGTGGTTCTCAAAGACTCTACCTATGCCAGAAGGCAGCCAGCATCTAAAAATTAAGATTCATTACAGAATTTTCCACATGCTTTGAATTCTGCCTTTGTGTCTAGACCAGAGCTTCTCACAATAGCCATGAATAGGAAGGAATCTCGTATTTGGACTTGCAGAGGCCAACAGGAATTCCTCAATTCATCTTATTTGTAGGTAAGAATCCATAAGCACTTTAAGACCCGTGACATCACATCTGAGCCTTTACAAAACCACTCCTGTTCCTGGCAACAGGCACATCTAACTCCAGACAGCCAACAGGAGCCAAAGTCAACACCACCTTTCGTTTTGGTTTCTTAAGCAATTCAGGTACCAAAACACTAAAGAGGTGACAGCTCAGGTTTTGCTCCACATTCCATCCAGATGAGTTAATTCCAAGTGTATTTAAGGTACTGTATTTCATAGCCAAGGTATATTTTCTTCAGCAGGACTTCATATGACAGTATCAACACATTTGTATAAGGGGAAAAGAAAAAGAAAACAATGAAATAAGAGCCTAAGCAATGTAATAATAATCTTACTTTGTTAGTTCTTAGCCCTCCAGCTTCTTTCACACATCTTGGCCTATCTTTAGTAGCAACACTACAGGGTCTGTGAATGTTTATACCTGTCAGAGATTCCCTTCGGTTCATGCACAGTACATTCATACCTCTAACTCTTGGTGTTCTCCCTCAAACTGGTGGTACTCTAAAGCTTTTCTGTTAAGGAATTAGTCTCAGAAGCTCTACATTTCCTATTTTTCCTGCTGCAAATACTGAAGAATGACAGTGATTATGACCTTTCTCTAACTGGGAGATATTTTTAGGCCTTATCACAATGACATACTGCAGTCAAGGGCTAGCAATCTATGTCAAAGTATTTACAGAATGTTTCATGGGTAATCACTCAGCAAAGAACTCGGTGGAGGCTCAAAAAGGTATTTTAAAAAATGAATGACAAAAGTTTAGGACAGACTTCATTTAACTTAGCAACATTTTCTCATAGTTGTATGGCCCATTTTAACTCCTTTATGTGACTAAATATATGTATGTGTGTGTGTGTATATATATATATATATATCTCAATAAAAAACCCCAAACAGTATTCACTGTAAACAACAACTGTCAGGGGAGCAACAGAAGAGACTTCTGGGAAGGGAGAGAACAGTTTGTTTCATTTAGAAAACAAGACCACGTAACTGGTGTGTAGGCTGAGTCATCCAGGCATTCCACAGAAAGAGATTGATCCTATTTCAGCCAAGAGTCTACTAATATCCATAAAACAGTCACTTCTCCTCTGCATTTATTTAATGCTTCTGCATGATAGAAGCCCTCTTTAACTAGTCTGTCTTATTTCAAGTTAATTACTTTCTAGTTTCTATGTCTCATGTAAATAGTCTGAATGAGATGCTCAGGTTGCCATCCACGCTGGTTTTTGTAACTGCAGACTAAGGAGGAACACCACGATGATGAGGGGACTGAGGCATCTCTCCTGTGAGGAAAGGCTGAGACAGCTGGGTCTTTTCAGCCTGGACAAGAGGGTGCTTAATGTATATAAATACCTGAAGGGAGGCTGCAAGGAAGGTGGAACCAGGTTCTTTTCAGTGGTGCCCAGCAACAGCACAAGGGGCAACAGACACAAGCTGAAACACTGGAGGTTTCTTCTGAAGATCAGGAATTTAATTATTTATTTTTTTTTTACAGCAAGGGTGACCAAGTGCTGTCACAGGCTGCCCAGAGAGGCTGGGGAGTCTCCATCCTTGGAGATATTTAAAAGCTGTCTGGACGCAGTCTCTGGGTGACCCTGCTTGAGGAGTTGGACAAGATGACCTTCAGAAATCCATCCTCAACCACTCTGTGAGTCTGTGGAAGAACCTTAAGATTAAAAAACTTCCTACTTAGACTATGAGGAGGTTTTATGCTACAGATAATTCTGTGTGTACACTTAAAAAGTAATGAAGTATGAAATCACATTGCTCAATGAAGTGCTTCCTAGAAGCAACCAGAGGCAGCCCTTTCTCCAGTTTGAATCATTGCACCAGCAATGCATATCCTTCACGTTAGCCATCTGGCTTCATAATGTAGGAAACAGCAACTTTTCAGCCCTGTCTTCCTCTTTACTCAAGGAAGGTCTCCGCCTTCCTCTTCACTAGAGAGGAAGACCCTGAACATCAACATATGGCAGAAGGGTGGCATAAGCCACCCCTTTGTCGCCAGAGTTACAAAACTGCTGGTATAATTTTCACATTGCCATGTATGGCTGGTGTGCAGCCCTTAACTCAGGCTTATTTTTACTGTTGTACCTGAGAGCTGCACTGCTTCCCAGCCAGCGACATGCTGCTCCACACATCGTAATTTCACCAGTAAGGGCAGCAGAGGCAGCTTACTCAGCCTTTTCAGGTGTAGTAGGGGCAGCGCTGGAAGTGAGCCCAGTCGCTCCTCTGGAAACGACTCAGGAGCACGTAAGGGATGGTATTTTGAGAAAATGTGGGTAATAAAGCTGGGTAATAAAATTATAAAAACAGATAAACACTCCAATTCCTGCTACAAATGATACAGTATCAATTTTGGGGTCTAGCTATAAAATAGCTTGACATAAACTGTACTAATATGGAATGAAAGAAAGATTATTTTTTGGTCTAGCGCCTCAGGCGGTTTAGCTTCCAGAATGCTAAATTATTGTCACGTGAACACTCCTATGAGGGAAGGAGGCAAGCATAAATGAAGGGTGAGGCAACAGATACAGTTGCTGCCTTCTTTCAGATCCAGAGCAGCATCAGGAAAACGCCTGGAGAAGTCAACTGTGTTGTGCAGCGCTCAGCTGCCCGAACATTACTAAGTTGAGCGTATCCTTTTCATCTGGGGTCTGTAGCATCAAACAACCACGAGGCTGAAAAACTTTCTGCAAATGCCCCTCTGAGCCCTGCCAGAACTTAAACCCTCCAACACGCGACCAAGATGCAGGTTGAGACACCTCCCATTGAAACAAGGACGGGGGAATAACAGCAACATGCACACAGAGCTCATATTTTCCAAAGGCATTACAAATTAAATTATTCCATTTTAAGTCACAAGCATCCCTACAGTTCCTCCTCCTCCTCTCCTCCCTGGTCACTCAACAGCGAGACAAGTCTTTGAAATCCACTGCGTGAAAACATGCTGAGAAAAGGTTCACCAGATCACACCTCTCCTTCACTCTTGGTAAAAATCATTATCAGTTTAGCCTCAGGGGCTGCCAGATGGGCCAGTTGTGAGCTGCAGCTCCCATTTACAGAAAGATACGAAAGTTGTAAAAGAGACAAAAGAAAAGGCAACTGCCCATTCACTTCAGTGCAAACTGAGAAGTTCACTGAACTACCCCAAACATCCACGTTTAAGAAAGAAAGGAACCCAGACGCCTAAATCTTTGACTGTCAGGGAAGGTTTAGGAGGGATGGATCAGACCTGACTGCTACAGCACTGTAAGTTACACTCAGAGACAATCTTCTGGCTTTCACATCATCAAAAGTTCACAGCTATTAGCACTCCTGGGGTGCTTCGGTTTCAAGAATGTCAGACTCAGAGAATGGGAGCTATTCTTACAGCTCCTTATTTCAAGCCAGAGCTATTTTTTGAGAAAAAAAGCAATATTCCTAAAACACATGATTTGTTATCAAATCCCAGCACCTACCTGTAAACTGAACATGATTTGATCTTAACACTGCCTCTTCTTTTTGTCTCTATTACTGGTAATGCCTGAAAGGAATCAGGCTTTGCCCCGCAGCAGTAGACAATCTCTGGAAGCCCCAACAACGTTTCTAGAACTCCATCCTATAAGAGACCAGGCAGCTACCAAAACCAGAGCCTCCTCATATATTAATGACCCTTACTTGTGCCAGCACTGGAAGCTACAAGGTAACCCAAACCATAGTGGAAAACAACACAAATTTACTGCAGTTGAAGCTGATTATTTTCAACTTTGGCTATCATGTCTTTGATAAGTGATTTATCAGCAGACACCACTTCTTCTGCCTTCCTTAGACCCCCAAACCATCACCCTTTGCACCCCACAACAAGGCATGGCCCATCTTACCACATCCATCCACCCCACGGCCAAGCAGAGCTGCTTGCACACAAGCCAGAGTGAGCTTCAGAACAAAGGAAGAGTGAGATGAGTTGGGCAGAGGCTGAGCCTTCACAGCTGAGACCCAAACCAGCTGCCTCCACTCTGAGACAGCCCTTTGCTGGGCTTGTATGCACCACCACGGCCTCCTGTCCTTGCAGTACAGGTCTCAGCTTTGTGATTCCCTGCCAAATTTTAATCTCCTGTGTCTTCCTGGCACAACTTCAATGTTTTCTGAAGGATGGGAGAAAATGGTGGCTGAACTGCAGAGTAAAACTGGAGCCCTGCAGTGACTAAAGCAGATGGAAGATGTACAATGCAGGCCTGTTTTTTGCCTGGGAAAGCTTACCTTGCTTCAAAACTCACATTAGAGAATCCTTCAGAGAAATGAAGCCTTCTGCCTTTCTCAGCAAACGTCAGATTATTTTTCCACCACGCTGGCTGGCACTGCAGTGTCCACGAGCAGCATGTCAAGGATTCCCAACCAGCGATGTTTTTGGTAATGCTGCTTCAGCTGGTCCGAGCTGGCCCTTGATTTTGAGAAGTTTAATGCTGGATTTGATTATCTTGTATTTTATCTGTGATCTTTATTCCCCCAAGGGTTGCTTAAACATGCTTCTGATCTTGAGGGTAAAAGATAGCACTGAAGATAAAGAGATTGTCCCTCATGGATTAGAAATTTAATTTAGCAAGTCTAAATTCTACTGGTCTAGATGCATTTAAAGTAGTTTAATCAAGTCAAAATTGTTACCTTGGGAGTATGAATGATACATGTAAAACATAAAGCTACCATTTCACTTTTCAGTTGAAGTCTATAAATGTAAACTGTATAGTGAAGTTTGTGAGGAGATGAATCAAAATTACAGAGATAATGCGAAACGAGTTCCAAGAAAATACGTCACACCTATCATCATGTAAACTATATAGGTTACAAATTGCAGAAAGCTATTTGCATTATGGTATTTTCAGATCTGCATTTAGGGACTGCTTAGGGGTTTCTTCACTCTTCCTTGAGTGGCAACATCTGGCCAGCAGGGCCTCAAATGGATCCAAAATGCTTCAAAAGTGTCCTGACCAGGGAAAAACTAATCTGATGAGCCATTTTAGACCTGGAATTAAGTGCTGGTTTCATACTTTTAAAAGCGCTGGGATGAGCTTGTTTGCTGTGATCCATTACATGTTGGAGAGAAGCTCAGGAGCCAGAAACACCTACAACTACACGAAGGGAGGTTGTAGAGAGGTGGGCAATAGTCTCTTCAGCCAGGTGACAGGAGATAGGACAAGGGGAAATGGCACAAAGCTGTGCCAGGGCAGGTTTAGATTGGATTTTAGAAAAAAAGTCTTTACTGAAAGAGTTGTCAGGGCCTGAAACAGCCTGCCGAGGGATGTGGCTGAGTCACCTTCCCTGGATGTGTTCAAAAAAAGGGTAGATGAGGTACTTAGGGATATGATTTAGCATAGGATGGGAATGGTTGGACTCGATGATCTTCAAAGGTCTCTTCCAACCTTGTGATTCTGTGATTTTGTGAAACATGTGCAATGAACCAAGCAAGGCCCACCAGATACCACTGGTCTGGGTCATCACCAGACAGCAGACCCTGAAGTATGCTATTCAGGTCACTCCAGAGTTAGAAACATGCACTAGAGCTTCTTTTTCCAAGGCAGTAGACAAACACTGGCATTGCATCCCCCTGCTAGGTGTAACCAGCTGTTCCTTGATAACTGGCAGATGGAAACATGCTTTGTATAATACTTGTTTCTGCAAAAGCAATAAAGGAAAGTTTAGAAAAAAGAGTACCACTCTGTGCTCTATTCTGCAAGCAAAAGCTTCTAATTTTCTAATAATTCTTTTCCCCTTAACTTAACAGCACCTCCCTTCCTCACCCAATTCGAAGTATATGGCTGTAATTATTCTTCAGCATTAGTGGTATGCTTTTGGAGGATAGACAGAGGTAAGATTAGGTCAACCCCTTTATTTATAAAACCTGTTATTCCAGGATTTCCAGTGTAGGTGTAATAGATACTTGTGCTAGATATTGTGCTGAAATGTGGTTAGAAGAACTCAGCCTGGAGATATTTCCTGATGAGTTCAAGGGGAAAAAAAAGAAAGCATGGCTTAGCCTTCAAGTTGTATTTGGTGAACATTCATCACCTTCTGGCTTCTTGGTTAGTCACTGTGTATAAGCAAGATGTTCTTACCAGTGTGTTTCATCCTAAACTCTTGAATCCAGGAATATGTCAATGCCTAAAGTGCTCTGGTTTAGAAATACTACATTTAGCAAGTGGGTGAGACGAAGAATTATATGTAAGTTCTGTAGTGAAAATGAGAAAATCCTGAGTGGAGTGTGTACATGGGTAATATGCATAAGAGCAGAGACCAAGGAGAGCACTTGTGAGCTTGAAAGAAGATTACTTTTCCCTCACTCAGAGCAAGACCGAGCTTGGAGCTTCAGCATTCAGCAAGGCCATAGGGGCACACAGCCATGATTCATGCTAAAACATCCATGTCCCCAAGCTGGTACCCAGCACAGGGTTGGTTTGTAGAAAACAGAGAGCTGGAGGAGCAAAATAGGAGCCTGGAAATGGGCTTTGACACATGCCAAGCAGGTCCTGTGATATCTCAGCAGACAAAAACAAACTCCAAAGAGCCAAAGTATGGTAGAGGCTATGCAAGGGAAGACCTCAAGCAGGGAATTGCTGCAGGCAGCTTTGCAGTGCAGATGTTACTAGGAACACTGGTATCTTTCCCTGGCAGCAGAGCAACAGTCTATTAGCTAGTCGCATTCTGGTTAGATAATCTCAGAGATCCCAGCATCACTGTTCCTTGCTTTCACAGTGCCAGCTTTACCTAGACAGGCATGGTACTTCTCTGCAAGGTTTTGGGAGTGAAGTGGGAGGAAGGTCACCTCTTGTATTCCCTTAACTCAGCAGTGCAAAAATGCCAGAGACAGTGATTAGTCACACTGCTGGCAGAAGTCAGCTGGGTTTCAATACTTAACACACTGCATTTTTAATTTTGGGTTTTTTCATGGGGTTTTTTCTATATTAAGCACAGTCAAGAGTCCCATGTGACTTCTAAAAATTATTTTGAAGTTTGAAAGCCTTGTGCACCCCCTTCAGCAAGGCTCTGCCTTGCTAGGAAGTATCAGAAAAATGGGCACAATGAAAATGAAGTAGCAGATAAAGCAATAGCTGCATATTGTGGAGTTCTGAGGTGTTCTGGTTGTATTGCTCGCATTGCCTTACCAGGAGGCCAGATGTGACACTTTCTGATGCAACCCCAATATTAGCTAGACATTCCAGGATTTTCATATTGTTTCATGACACCCAAAGTTCTCATTTTGACTGTCTGGTTAGTGTTGACTCTACTTAACAATAGTCCTAGAAGTCCGAGGACCACTGGTAGTGCTTGCTCATTGAACATCGGAGCTAAGCCAGTATACTGCTTGGAGAAGCTCTGTCTTCATTTGGTTCCCTACCGATGAGTTGTATCACACAAGCTTACTTGAGATGATTGCTGACTCCTTGTCAATAACCTGTCATAAATAGTATAAGAGTACTGCTGTTTCTGCACCGAAATGACTAACACAGTAGTAGCATTTGGAACCAGTGCTTAATTTCAGACAATTTTGTTCCAACTACTGGTATCTATTTAGAAAATATCTCCACAAATTAACCTCTCAGTTCAACTCAAAAACAATTTCCATGATAGCTTCTCTTCATATTTTAATTTGCCTACAAAGGCTGCACATAGAGGACTCTCAATCTCCTGGGTTTTGGTTTATGGATACTGCGGTTGGGCAGTGGACAGTTTTCAGCTCTCCTTTGGAAACCATTTTACCATTTTCCCTGGGAACCCCGTGCCATGAAGCTGTACAAACAGTTGTGATGTATCAGCAATAGCTCTGCTGACGCTAACAGGACTGTTAGAGCTGCTGTGCTTGCCAGTCACTTTCCTCTTCTACATATTTTTATACTGATGGGAGGGCAAAAGGTAGCACAGATAAATGCTGTCTCTCCTCAGCAGACCCAACCAGCAGCGCTGTCTATACAGAACAAGGTGTGAGAAAACACCATTAAAATCAGATATAGCTGGAGGTTGTCTTGATTGACAATTACTTAACCTGCAGTTCTGTGGGAGTCACTGCTATGTGTAAGGGCAATAGCTGTGGGGAGCGGGGTGAGTGAGCAGAACATGAGCTATGCACTAAGCTGTGCTAGCCACTGCTGTTGCTGTGTCAGGTGAACTGAAGGAGCGAAGAGTCTGATCATCCACAGGGTTGATGCAAATTAATACTCGGGTATGAAAAGGCTCTAACGTCTGGATTTTCTAAAATGGAGACTGCAAATTAAGAGTTACCGGTTAATACAACTCTAAATGTTTCTTCTTTAAACAGTGCCCATTTAGAGATTTTTGACTGAACATGAGAGCTACAGAAGACTTGTATAATCATCATAAAAAGTAAAAAAAAAAAAAGAAAGTAATTGTTCTTAAAGCCAGTCAAACTTGTGAAAAATACCCAGTGTAAGCTTAACTTCAGACAATTTTGTTCCAATTACTGGTATGTATTTAGAAAGTATCTCTTCAAATTAGAATTGCTTTAGCCTCTCAGTTCAACTCTAAACCAATTTCCATGATAGCTTCTCTTCATATTTTAATTGATTGGTAAATTAATGCAATCTGTAACTGAGATAACAGTGCAAAGCAATGAAATCAGGAGAATTAAAATTCTTCTGAATGTGGAGAGGGAGGATCTCTCCAAGGTTTGAAGAAGAGACTTACTTGAGAAAAACAAGCTGGATATTGGGAACAGGCACTGTACTGTGTGCTGCAGTACCTTGCTGAGAAACTCAAGGAAAGGCAGATAGGATTGTTTTTCTCCTGTAATTTCTTCTGTCTATCACTGATGATCATATGGACTGGTATGGTTTCGTATTAATTCTTGTTACAGTACCTCACATCATTGATTATTTCTGTAACTTGCAGATAATTTCACTTCCTACCACAGTACAATCTTCCTTCAGCCAATAGACATGTTGGATAGCAAACTTATAGCAGTTGTTTTTAGCTTTTATTCACTTGACAAAACATGCATTAGAGGTGTCTAGGAAGCAGCTCCTCACCTTTTGCTCCCTTAGGAACACTGCTGCTGTCATGGCACTGGGGAAGAAGCCCAAGTTCAGGTTCTTGCTCAGGCTCCACAGTTTAATAAAACCAGCCCTAGCTGCAAATCCCCCTTCCGTCTTTGTTGCCTCTGAAAATGGGGTCTAGGCTGTATTACTTCTCCAAAGGCAGAGAGAAATTAAGCAAGATTCCTTTCTACAAAGGTTATCAGTGCTAACTTGGGTTTGGATGCTCTAGCCTTTGCAGCTGCACTGGGTAGTGTTGATTAAGCATATAAATATAAGCACAACAAATTATGTTCTTTGCAGCTACACAACAAAACCCTCACCTGTAAACCTGGTCTGTAAGTTGCTTGACTGCGGAAGGACCAGAAAAGGTGTCCCTATATGTCTTGGTATCAGCAGTAATGCCCTACTGGCTTTTGTTTGCTACAAACAAGAAAGCCATCAAAGTCTTGTAGAAGCAGTTAAGCCTGAGTTGTGTTCCCAGAGACTTATTAACCTTTTTTCTACCGTGCTACTACTGTTTCTTGAACAACAAAAGAAAATCCAAGCCTCAGCCTCAAATCCTGCTTTTTTTTTTGTTTGTTTGTTTCCTCTTGAAAGGAGGATAAACAAAGACATACCCACTTCTTGCTCTGTTTCTTACAGGACTTTGACTGACTAGGTCCCAACATTGCATGCAACAGACTATGTCTGCATCTCAAGGTATAACCCTCCTACCCAAAATCAGAAAGTCAGTTACGGAGTAGGGTATAAAGTACAACTAGTGGAAACTAGAGGGGAAAAAACCCTAACAACTTAGAAACTCAGTGAAGAAGTGCTTAATGCAATGTCAGTCACCCAGCTCCCTGTGTCCAAGGAAAGAGAAAAGGATGGAGCTGTTGCTGGGTAGGAACTGATTGCCTCTATTAGAGAGGTCCTTGGAGGAGGAGGACTTCAGGGTTGGGCTGCTGATGAATGTGCTTGGTAAACCCCAGTGCTTTCCCCATGTGTAAAGCCCTGCTACACAACCGGGGGCTGCTCTTTAGTAGTTGTGTGTCAAAGACAGCGAGAAAAGCAGGAGGACTTGGGAGTCTCAAACACTCATCCCTTGATTATGAGCAAAAAATGGCCATTTACTCTGGGACCTTTTCAAAATTTAAGCATAAAGTCCTTTTACTTTCCGATGGCAAATTTAGTGGAACGGGGGAGGGAACTTCCTCACATGTACTTGGGGTGTTGCTGTAGGCAGATGAGAAACATGCATCTTTTAATGCCAACAGTGAGAACTGCCAATTTCCAGTGAGATGGGGAACACGTATGATTCTGTCAGTCCTGTTCTGCAATGCAGCCAGCTACTTCCCACACCACCATCCCACTGCACTGCCAGTGCATGGGACATCTGAAATAGTGCAGTCAAGCCTCAAGAGACAAAATTCATCATTACTAAAACAGTGCATTCTGAGAAGAGAGCTAATCCACTGCAATGATGGGAGAGAATGAGATGTGGGAATGCAGACCTAAGGCAGTCAAATATCCTTGGATCTTTACAACAAGAATACTGTGAGGATAGGGGAAAATTAAAGTTTCTTGTAATCAAATAGGCACTGTAAATGTTTATAGTGAATTACTCATAATCGCATATCACTGCATGGTCTCGCAGCAGTTTTCCAAGGAGACATCTTTACCCGTTGCTCTGTTAATGGACTGGATTTCCAGAAGTCTGCAATTATGAGTTGTTCTGAGTTACCTGATGTGATAGCTCTTGCCCTAGCATAGAAATTCATTCTGATCACCTACTCATTTTATACCTCTAACGTCTGATACACCTTCTTGTTCTGCAATTCAATGTCCACAGTGATCACCTATAAGCATACTGTATAAGTGATTTGGAACCAGCATATTTTAGGGATGATTTTGTGCCTCTTAACAGCTGTGATAAAATAATAATTCTGTTTTTTTCAGTGGAGTGTGATTTTTCATTTGTATAACAGGTCTTTAATCATTACACTAAAAAATATTCCTGAATCCAGTAGGATTACAACATCTGATATCTCTATTTACTGTAATTACGCAGAAAAACAAAGCTTTTGATCACCACCCGTCGACCTGGCTACTGTTAGTGGCTCTGCCACATGCAGAGTCTCACCAGAGATTTATCCGGGTGTTTTTCATATTGACCTGAATTTTCCTATCCATAAATAACTGCAAGCACAGACTTGTTAATATGAAGGAGTCAGAGCACATTTTTATTCAGTTCAGAACTCTAATTGCTAGGCTTACAACACAAACTTTTCTTGTTGGGAATACACTTATCAGTTGTATAGAATGTGTTCATTTAACAGTTGTATGTTGCACGAAGATGGTGCAAGCTTGGCACATCGCTTTAAAAATCCCCCCAAAACCAAGACCTGATTTAATTTCTCTGCTTTTTCTGAAGATCTTTCTAAACCTGGCCAATACCTGCCATGGAATTGAAAATTGCAGTAAAATTATTTTGTAGCTATCTAGTTTGCTTTATCTGCTCCATTGGCTCAGAGTTTTATTTTTCCTCTCAAAACATTCTATAACTTGTAGAATCCTAATGTTTTTAATTTTTTAGTCTGTATAACGCTTTCTGAACAATGCTACACTGTATTGACAGGCTCTCACAGCTGCGTACCACAGAACACACACGATGTGGCACAACTTTCTCAAAGCGTTTTTTTTGTGGCCTGTGATGAGCCTGAGGAAGACTGCAAGAAGTAAAAGTCGAACCCCTTTCTCTCATGATTAATCACCAAAATAAAATATAATAACAGATCCCATGTTTGCTTAAACTCCTAAATGAAAACTGGTAACGTGCACGGAACTGGGTGAGATGGTCTGATGGCCCTTCCTAATTTTGATTGGCAGCCTCTGTGTGACAGCTCTGTCCTGCTTATGCTCTGGAGTACCCTGAAAGCAAAGCACTCTTCCATTTCCCAGCTGACTTTTGTTTCACTGAGGACATTTAGTGGCCAGCAAACCATGACTTTACCTGCTGAGAAATCTACCAGACAAATCAAGTGCAGACACATTACAATTCTGTGTAACATCTGACTTCAAATTAAACACACAGTGGTGCTTGGAAAGCATGAGATTAATTCAGGCTCAGAGTACAAGTACAGAAATTTCAGGTGAGTTTAAAAAGTCATTGGGGCTAATGCTGTTAGCAATTGATCTAAGTTACCTCTAATGATTTACTGTTAATTTACTCTGGCCAGAACCAATTTTTGCTGTGCAGGGTTACAGAATTAATAAAACTTTTTGTTCTGTTACTTTACTGAAGGAAGCTGTCCTGCAGGACAGATGGAGACCTTTTCTAGACACCCCCTCTCCTTGTCTTTTCCAGTTCACTCCTCAGCATGTTTAAGAATTCTGGATTTTGTTTTTTGCTAATGGGGTCTCTGGTGAGGCTGGTGTGATAGCAACATGAAGCTGTGGAGTGTTAACTATGGGATCATTAACACAGGGATTCATGATATCCCAACTATTTTAACAGACTCCCTGCTTGATCTGGGACAAATATCACACCCCAGCTTCCTGCCTGGAAGATTGTAGGGGAAATTCCAATGCAGCTTCAACTGAACTTTCATTTTGCTCTGATGTCTGGGGTGATCGTATTTGTTCATGGAAGTGCTACCAATAAGGGTAGAGGGAATTTGTTGATGGAAAAGTTGACAGGTGTTTACAGAAAATCCTAATGGTGTGTCCTAGATTAGGAGAAAGGCTTGACACAGCAACATTTAAATCTTTTTCTCACAAACGTTTCATCACTAGCAGCAACAAGGCTTTGTATACTGATAATTTTCTACTAGATCCCTCTGATTTTTATTCAAATAAAGTCATATTCTCACTTGCACTATCACCTAAGTGCCAGGTGCACAAAACCACTTAGGCATACCTGTCCTGACCATCACACCACCCACTTTTAAGGCAGGCAGGATTTGCAGCAGAACAAGCATACATGCTAGGTGCATTGGCTCCAGCAGAGATGGGTAGGCATGCAGGCAGGACCACATTGCAGCTGATGAGGTGGGCATAGTGGATGTTTAAACTACCCTACTGACCAGGCATAGAAGAGAAACACGTGACTGAAGCCTCACTGGGCTACTTAACTCAGGTGAACAGCAACATGAGCCTGGTATCCAGAGCTCCAACCTCTTTCATCCTAGAAGCTGACATCTGCTCTTCGGTTGGGGTCAGTCACCTCAATCTTTTCCTTGCACTGCTGAGCTATGAGTCTTGGTGCAGCAAGGGCTGGCTGCTCACAAAGGGCAGGTGGGACTGGAGCTGAAATGATGACTCGTCCAGGTGATGGGTTGCCAAGATTTACCTCACACAGAGGTAAATGTCAAAAACCTCATTTGGATGTACCCTTTACACCTCTCCTAGCTGAGAGCTTATAGTTCATAGAGAAGGAGATGGTACAGACAAGAGAGACCACGCCTCTGCCCTGGTGAAACTCCTGGTTGTCCATCGTAGTCCAGCAAGTCACTGATGAAACATTCAGGATGTTGCGGGGCCAGAGCTGCACTTGCTCCACTTTAAAATAGCGATTATTTTCCCTTGGCAGCACCACTCCTGTAGCAGGGGAGAAGAGCCTTTCTCCACACAGTTACTGCTCTGTTTTCCATGGCAGTGCATTCAGTTTCAGGTGACAGACCCAGTAAAAAAAAGAACCACAGCTGTGAGTCTGATCAGGTGTAAATTATACATGGGGTGTTGAACAAAGGAAGATACTGAGGAAGGCCAAAGATTAAGCAAACCATAATACCACCTAGAGTTCACTTTTTTCTGGTGATTTCACTTTAGATTTTGTGATTTAGTTCTTCATTCTTCAGATTAGGTGAGCATCACAGCTTCCATTGGCTAGGAGGACAGCATCCAAGTCCTCAAAACCAAGGATAAAAAGCCTGGTACCTCAAATCCCAAAGTGCAAGTCATTTTCTTTGACAAAAAATTATATACTTTAAAATTAATATTAGATGCTTTCTATGACCTTGTACAGGATGGTAGGTGCGGGAAGTAACTTCTGAATATCTAAAGTTCCATTAATTACTTGTGTGTCTCATACTTATGGATGTGGAAGTCCATCTGGTAAAACAAGAGACAATGAATGAGGAAGTTGTTTAGCCTGAAGACTGAAACTCGTCATGGGACCAAAGCAGTAGCAAACAGGTCAGCATACTTTCAACACAGTTCGAGCTTTCTAAGTCAAATTTAAAAGAAACTTTTCAAACAAGTGGATATTTATAGCACACAGGATTTTAATTGTAAGCTCCTGTTGTCCCTGAGTGTGTTAATCATTTATTTTTTCAGTATCATATTTTCCTCATCTCACCCACAGGTTCTCAGAAGGAAACTTGTTTTTCAGATAACATCCACTCTCAGGTAACAAAGCTGTCCTGTAGCTACAGGTCACCTTGTGGATTCATTAGGAATGAATCAATTAATTGTATCTTTGTGGGGAGGGGGCAACTGAAATAGAAATGAGGTAAGTGAGCTAACAGCTGTAGGGGGTGAATACCACACTAGAGAAATTTTGTCTCTCTCCTCTGCAGAGTTGCCATGTAAGCTGGCAAAGTGCACATCAAATTGCCCACAGATAAAATAACTCCTTAGATTCTACCTAACTGGAAGAGACAATGATGAAACAGTAAGTTTCAGTAACTTCTATCTACTACAAAGACTGTGACTGAAAGCAGTAATCCAGGCCCTGCCATGCAGCCCTGCTCACATTGACTCAGTTTGCAGATCGCCAACCACAACATTTGTGCCAACTTTTCACATGGGATGTGCACCATTAGGTGCAGCTCATCTCTGTGGAATAGGACACCTGCTCTAGCTCAGGCTTTCAAGACCAGAGGACAAGTTTTCCCACAGGTCTCTGCTTCCTGGCTGTAACAGTGGCAGGTAAGAAGATACCCTTAAGCTTTTGGGGCACCCAGGAGCTAACCCAGTCCACAAGGAGGGGAATCGCCTATACAACGTAACAAAAAACCAGAGAGAGAGCCAGGAAGGATTCAGGGAGCCTCGAAAGAATGGGTGGCAGGTTTCTTCTATAAGGACAACAGACAGGGTGGGAGCAAGGGTGAGGAAAACAGGGAAGAAGTGGGAAGAAGTGTGGTGACCCTGCAGTGGATCACCACTGCTACTTGCTCTCCACAAACCCTGTGTAAAAAGCAGTGTGTGATGATGTTGTCTTGGTTTATTATGCAGAGGCTGCTGGACAGCCCTAATTTGATATTCATAAATTATCTGAGGGCATGATCATCATAACTAAGCTGTTTATGACTCATACCCATTATTTACTGTACAAATACATGTAAATAGATATGCATATTTTCTCACAAGACTCTGTCCAGCTGTGTTACACTGCATTTCCTTCATATAACTTAATACTAGCACATTAGAGGTGAAAGACAAGTGAGAAGCATACACTTGTGATTTTACCTCCCCTTCTGGGTCCTACTGGAACACGAACTGTTCCTGGCATCCTTTTAACTCAAAATGACCTACTTATCAGTAGAAAACTGGCTGAAATGGTTCAGGTGAAGTGAGAATGGATTTCATTACTGAGCTAAGACAATTCTTATAAGTCTTGAATAAACTCTAGGAGAAGAAAATTTTTATAGGATTCTGTACTTTGCAGTTTACTCTATAAAGTAATTAAGTTTTGGGAAAATACATTTCTGTATTATTCTAGATACACAAGCAATCTCAATCATAAGTCTGCCCATATAATATTTTCAGGTAAAAACTTTCAGGGATAGGCTTTAGAGATAATATCTCAGAATTTTTTTCTGTAAGATCCATTCCAGGGCTTATGACTTTATTTCCATACTTTCTATTCCTAAGTAGCACTTTTCCAATGGAAAGCACTTTGTTAGTGTTTTTTTCACCAATATTTTGCTGTAGGCAAAGCAACAGTTTTCATTCCATAATAAAGTTGGGGGTTTTTTTGCTTCCCATTTCAGCTTTTTGTGACAGATACGTGTCATGCCAGTCATGGTTCAGCCCCAGGCAGCGGCTGAGCACCCCATGCGGCTCCACCCTGCCCCGGGAGGGGACCCAAACCAAGCCCCCGCGGGTGGGGATAAGGGCGGGTGCTGACACCGCACCGGCAGAGGGGAACAGCAGCAGCGCCTGGGGCCGAACTCGCACACCCCCGCTGATGACACAGAGCGCTGCACCGACCCGATGATACAGAGCACTGCACCGACGCCCAGCTGCACTCACACTGCCCCGGGGCAGCACAAACACCCACCCCTCCCCGGCCAGCCCCTTTTACGGGGTCGTGATGTCACAGAAACAGCCCGGGCCAACTCTGCTCACCTGGGCTGGCTGCTAGGGGTGGTTAACTCTGTCCCTGACGGAACCAGGGCAACGCCTCAGGCCACCACTGTTTGAGTGACCAGATGTCCCAATTTTGCTTTGGTGTTTCACAGAGCCCAGCAGCAATATCCTTCATGAAACAGCATTGTAAATGGAAAGGATCACAGGGAATAGTTTACCTGTTCTAAGCTATGGGCGGGAAAGCATACACAGCCTGGTCCTGATGCTACCTGGACAAGCTCTACACTGGCATACCTTGTTTTGGCTTCAGGGATTTTTTTTTTCAATTGGACGCACAAAACCAGAGTGAATCTTGCAAACGGAGAGGGATGTGAAGTCACCCAGTAACTTATATTTCTAATGGGGCTTGGGAATTGTCTCTAAATGGCTTCCCTGGGTCTGGAAGTTGAGGGAAAAATAAGCAAATATGTCATGAAATGTCCAAAGAGAAAGTTGCCTTGGTTAACAAATATTGCTGTGTCGGTGTCCTCTATGCCGTGAGCACAGATTTCTCACCATTTTATCAAATGTGGATCTGGAATAGAAGCTAGATGACTCAGGAGCAATCATTTTGGAAAGTGAGACTGTCATTTCCTTCAAGGTCAGGACTCTGTCACCAGATGCAGTTTGTGCTGGGTCCACAGCCACAAGCTGGGGTTTTTCCATGGACTGCTGTAGGAACAGTTTAAGGCTTTAGTTCTTGAATCAGTTTTGTCCAAATATGCAAATATATTCTCCTGTATAAAATACTATTCACATAAAATATTCTCTCACCATCGAGGCTGCAATCCTGCATCCCATTTTGTTTTTATAAAAACCCATCTGTGGTACTGCAGAGCCGCTACTTACCATGAAGTGGAAAAAGCAGCTATGTAGGCTTTTCTCTGTTTCAAGCTGGAAGCTTGTTAGCACTTGTTACTGAACAGGTATACTTGCAATTACAGTGCCACAAATCTCAGCTAGCTAATTTAAAAATTCTGATTAGATTTTCTCCAACATTTTTAATTCCTGAAGCCGAGGGAGTGCCAAGGGAAAGATGCAGTGAAAGTCATGCTGTGTGCAGAACTTACCCCGGATTCTAACATGCCGTGGAAAAAATTCTCTTCCGGTTTAATTGATTCTGCTCAATATCCAGGAGTCAGCCCCTCCACTGCATTGCTGCTCTGGGAACAACTTTCTGCGTTAATCAAAAATTAAAACTGCCTCCAAGAATGCCAAGCAAGCACTGGAGTGACCCATCCAAAAGATGAAAGAGTGATGCTGTGAACCTCTTTATGAATAAAAATCCTTTTGTTACTCTGAGAAAGCTTTCTTTTAAAATAAATGGAGTTTCTTTATCTGTGGAAAACCTGGATGGTTCAAAATATGCTTTTTCCACTCCAGTTCCCAGCACTTAATTGCCAGTCTACCACCTGACCATGTTTCATGGAAACCAAGAGTCCTTTGACAGTAAGACCATACTCAAAATGAGGGTAATGAATCTTCCATCTGATCTGATCAGAGGCATTAAGTATAATGGCTTATTTTGTAAAAGAAAGAGTAAATGTGAACACCTGCCTTATAGCTCCCAGGAGAACCTTTCAAAATAAACCTTCCTAATAGTTGAGATGAGCTCACAGAAGCCATTATCATCTTTCCAAAATTTCACTTTAAAATTATAAAGATCTTGCAAAGCTTTCTGTTCTCTCTCTTCCTTGTACCTCCACAGGGATCTTGGCACAGTGTCCTCTCAGCAAGGCTCATCCAGAGAGACATCTGTAAACTCTGTCCCCTTTCACAGTATCTCACTGTGCTCGTAAGGATCCTCCATGGCTGAGCAGTGCTGTGTTGGTGCGTTTGCTGTTTCATGCCAGGTCCTGTGCTATGTACACATTGGTCCATGCCTAAGTTCAGCCCTTGTGGAAAATAAGTACCTCTTCATCTGGTGAGATCTGGGTGAGGATCAGCATACAAGGCATGCTGAGGATCAGACTGTGAATACAATATAGATGCAACTTTTGCCAGGTCTGACTGTGCCATGCTGTTCCCAGTCTTCCAAAGATGTCCAAATAGATCTCTTGTGTCCCAGTCAGTGTCCCAGCTCTCATTTTGCCTTGTCCTTAGCCTCGCACAACAGAAAGCTGGCCCTGGTGGGCTTTGGAGAATGCTGTCTCCAACAGGATGCTCTGAGGTGATGTGGAGAGAGAGTTAATGGCACTGATTGGTATCTGCAATGCCAGTGCCTTTTCCACAGACTATAAAGCCACATTTTCTCTGCTACGTCTGAACAAAGTCCAAGAAGGATCACACAAGGGCATGGCTGGCATGATCCAGGAATACAGCTTTAGAAAATATCTTGAGACAGGTACCTCTGCGGATCATGGTAGAGATGGAGGCAATAAAGGATATGTAGACTGTGCTAAGGGCTCTTAGGGTGGCTAAGACAGTAAACAGCCTTTAGTAGTGAGAAATACGGCAGCTTGATGTGGAGAGAGATTTCAAAACCACCTCATGCCTTCCTGCCCTCAGAAGGCCCTTCCTGGCCCCAGATGCCTACTTTGCCCTGGGGACACCCGAGTCAGCAGGACAGCAGGACATTCTCCACCAGTTTGTTGCTATTTCACAGAGATCCAATAGAGAAGCAGGGTCAGCTGGCAGAAAAAGCAGGATCTTCCTCCCACCATCTTCTGCTTGCCTGCTCCTGCCACACTGCTTCTAGCCCTCAGCCCAAAACCGTCAGTTTGTGTGTCAACCAACAAGTCACTGGGAGACTGCTATGAGCATCTTCCTTTGCTTACTGAGGCAGAATGCTTGGAAAAAGGAGCTGGCAATGACAGCCCAAGAGGGAAGTAACAACTTCCACGTCAGTCCTCCCTCTGTCATATTCTTAGCCACACACCCACTCCCTGTGTCATACTGATCAACTTTGAGAGGTAAGGGTGTCACAGATTTTCTTGGGAGCACTTCAAGCCCTGTTCTGCCCACTGGACATACAAAACAGTAATCTACAAATGTAGTCCATGCCTGTGTCTAAGACACTGCAGATCGCCACCTCTGAGTGTTAGGTAACAGCCACTGACACCTGTTCTGTGTCCCCTGGTCTCATAAACCCAGTGGGATGTGTAAGATCTTCAGAGCTGCCTATTGTTTCATCAGCTATGCTGACAATTTTTTAAGTGTGTAGGTATTCCCAGTATGTACTAGAGGCTTCTGAAGGTGTGCATCTTGAGTGCTCTGATATTCAAGGCAAACGCTACATGTTGCAGCAATAGATCCTGTGGCCCTTTGCAAAGAGTTATTGTTCTCCAAATGTGGGAGGTGAAGTGATTTTTCTCATTGTCACCCAGAAGAAAAAGAGAATAAGATGCTTGTCTCTTAATCCTAAAACTAGTACTTGTAATTAAAATCTCATGCTGCTTCTGTGTGCTATGACTTTTTTTTTCCCCCACAAATACCTGTATGCTCAAGGGCAGAAGCTCACTGTTATATTTTAAGCACATCCGCTGCTCTGTGTGGGCAGGCTGTATAGAGCTGGTCAGGATTTTTTTATAAAGTAAAATTCAGGAAGAACCAATTACTTGTAGCCAAGAAATCTGTCAAAATCTGTCTTGACAAATCTCTTACTGGGAATGCTTAATGTCCAGATGGAATTTGACAAGTCTAAATACAGGTCTCCTATATTCTAAAGGGGTCTTGAAATTCGCAGTAAATCACAAAAACTGTTTCGTTTTGGTCTCATGCTTTTTCTGTCATAATGAAAACACAACAAAACATAGTTGCTTCATCTATGTACCAGTCAGAAAAGATCTGATGTCTCCTTAATAGTCAGAACACAATGGCCTTAATATCCCTTTCATTTAAAAACCTTTTGTTTGCACAGCACTTGCTGTATTGTGATGAAATGACTTCTCATTAATGTCTCAGGACAGTGAGCAGAGTTACTATGGGTTATGCTACTTCTGTGGAAGTGCTGTGTTAGCTTGTAGGGTCCCAGGAAAAACCCCACTTGGGAATATCTATTATTTTAAGACATGTGTTATAGAGAATTGAGTCTTGAGACAATGCCACAACATTGAAATGTTTGATATTTTATGAATTTCCATTATCCCTGCTCTTCTACAATGGTAATTTTGAGTTGTCTTGGAGTAAAGGCTTAATTCTGTCATCGAGGAGCTCTATTAAATTTAATTAAAATTGAAAAGATTGAGCAATAGTTCAAAACTACTTATGATATCATAACCTGAGAAAAAATATAAATAAATTACACCATGGGAAGTCTAGGTGATTCAATTTTAAGGTGTTAGGATACCTACTAAGACATGAAATGCTTTGCTGCTCTCTGAGTAGGAAACCTTTCAGCTACATTTTTATCCTGCATATGAGCACCCTGACACGCTCTTTCTCTAGACTGGTTTTCATCTTTCTTGGAAAGATATGAGGGGCCTGTAACAGAAATCTATGATGGATTCGTAGACTGCTGCTTACATAAGGCTGTGAAAGTGCCCAAAAGCAGTGTAGGAGAGGCAGCCCTCTTTTGGGGTGCAGTGATGTGGGGAAGGAGCATGTAGCTCTGTGAACATAATCTAATTTTGGATATCTGTGGAGTATTAAACCCCGTAGTGAAACCCTAGCTCTTTGGACATCAATGGCAAAGCTTTATCCTGGGAGTTGTGCTGTGTTGCCACATTGTTCAGCTTGCAGTGACTTTGGGCTGGCTTGCTCCCTGTCAGGAAGATTGAGCCTGTTTGGAGATGAGATTTGAGTAAAGAGTGGTGCCAGGGCACAGGGAGGGCCAGTTGCTGTCAGAGGGCAGGCCAACTGAGGTGACCACAGCACAGGCCATTGTCCCCCTGGCCACTGGGCATGCAGGGCAGAGCTGGGGGAGACCCTGAGGAGGCCAGGCAGGGCTCATAAGGGCTGGTAGTGCCTTCAGGGCCCTGACAAGCAGAATGAAATCAATTAATGGATAGAAAAAACTAGGAAAATAATTTGAATCCTGATGACCTCACACAATAATTTAAAGAGGGCATTATACCTCTCAAAATGTTTTAAATACCATCTAGTTTGTCTGTTGCATATGAAATGACGTAGTTTCCAGCCATGGTTCTTTCTCCTGCTTTCTTCTTCACCTGGTAATAATTCTTTTTCTGTCTTGGTGTTAACTCAGATGAGATGCTAGGCTGTGATGAAGTTCCCTCCTGAGTGGTTTATATTGTTATGCAGATCTACGTCCTTTCCTCTTTCCTCCCATGCTTTTTTGCCTGGTGTGAAACTATTTATTGGCCTTTCAATTCTATGTAATTTTTCATATTTTTCTTAAATTACAAAGCTCAAAATTGCCCACAGAAGTCATCAGTCTAAGCCGCAGTGGTGCAATTGTTGCTAAGGATAATGAACCCCCTACTGCTCAGTATGGTTTTGAAATTTCTGTATTATCTAGGGTTGCTGTATTAACTAGGATTTGTAAAAAACAAGCTAGAAATCTCATGAGACTTCTTCTCACTGTATTTTACAGTGGTTCTTCTATTTCCATGTGGAAGTGCTATGAGGGCAACCTGGTCTATATTAACTATATTAACTGCATTATATTGAACGATACGTTTCTCAGATATGTTTCCCTGGTTTCACTGCACCTAGTTTATTACCCTCTTTGAAGCAAGCACTAACTTCCACATAGATTTATTATTATTAAAACCAGAGTTTACCCCTACATTTACATTTATGCACAGGAAGAGTTGGTTTCTGCAACAGATACCAGTGCTAGGGAAATGAGACCCTAATGCTGTATGTCTGTGTACCTATTTCTGTTTGCAAGTGAAAATATGGTCTGCTGTGTTAATGAAAGGTGCACGAGCAGAAAAACAGAGAACTTGTTCCTAAAACCCATAGAGGTAAAAATGTAGTGGAAGTTATTTAATGATTCCTTGCATGATATGTATAAAATACAGTCCACTCCTTTTGCAGTGGACTAGAAAACTTGAAAAAGAAAAAATGTTGAGGCTTTGACATTTGTTCCTAACTTACCAGATTTCATAAATTTTCAGACAATCTAGGTCAGGGTGCCTGGCAGCCTGGAGAGCAGCCTGTTGGTAGACCTGTTTGAAGCATGGGTGTTACCAGCTCAAAAGACTTTTGCACAGGGCATTGGCTTGTGACTGTTTCTGATAAATTGTTTCTCTTATTTCTGAGAGTCTAGGTAATAGGAGTTTAAAAACATGTGTGATAACTTCCTTTTTAAGGCTACAAATTTCAGTTATTTCCCTTGAATTAGAAAGGTCCTGTTTCTATCAGTTCTGTCTTGCAAAGCTGCATGAATTTTCTAGGCCAAAGCAAATCACAGTAATCTGTATTTACAGTCTAATAAAATGACCTGCCTGGAGGGTATATTCTGAGCAAGCAAAAGATATGTTTTAAGATCCTTTACTAACCTTATCAAGATTTTAATATAGCATTTTGAAAAGGCCTTTGTTACTATAAAAGAAGTCTTAAATGTGTCTTTTTAGTTAATTTTGAAAGAATGTCATAAGCATACCTACCAAAAAGTAACTGAACTCTTTAGTGATATTTTTTTTTTCAAATACATATATTTCAAAGGTAAAGACATATATAAAGCATAGACAAAGTGTCTGCTAACTATATCATATAAATTACAGGTCCATAAGATTTTAAGTCTATTACTTTGAGCTAGAATTTTTGTATTTTATTTAACAAATTTAGAAGTCTCTGACAAGAAAATGTACAGACATAGATGTATGTTAAATTATCCACTGGAAAGGTCCTATATTGTTCACTAATTCAACGAAAACTGTAAGAATAATACAAATCTGTAAATGTGAAGGCCATAGAACTGGGGTTATTATATTTTCATGTCTTTAGTGACTTTATAAAAATGTTGAATGGAAATTTATATGATACGTATTATTCATGTGATAGAATAAAAAGCTAGACGTAATGATTTAAAAGGCAGAAGATTTTTATTTGCAAAGAATATTTATTACATGACTGTAACAATTACAAGATTGCCTCTATTTCAAGACTGAACAGAGAACATAATTGCTTTAATAGGAGTAGTTTTCTCTGCCTTTTTTAATAGAAAAAAATCAATAGAAGAAACATAAGTGTTTCTTTTCACATTACTATCTTATAAGATTTGCTTAACTTTGAAAAAGATTTTTAACAATTAAAACCAAATCCTCATCTCCTCAAGTGTCTAGTGTTTGAGAATCCACCATTTCCCTGGGGAGATTGTCCCAGTTGTTGATCTCATTCTGAAAAATTTTCCTCTTGTGTCCAGTCGTAACCTCCCCAGGAGTAACTTGCACCAATCACCCCTTGCATCTTCCACGTGGCTTCTTGTAAAAAGGGAGTTTGCCTTCTTTGTAGAAACCTTTTAAGTACTGGAACATGGTGATGAGGTCACCCCTAGGCCTTTTATTCTCAAGGTTGGACAAACACAGTGTTCCAGGTGTGGCCTGACAATTGCTGAGTGCGATAATGACTTGACGTCCTTGTTGATGCAACACAGCATTCTCTTGGCTTTTTTTTTTTGCTGCTGTAGCACACTTTTGACTCATATTGAGCTGCTTGTCTGCCAGGACCCTTTAGGTAGCTTTCTAAAGAGCTCCTCTCCAGCCAGGTGGGTCCCAGTCTATACTGCACTTTTCTCAAGTGTAAGACCTAAGTTTAATAAATCTGCAACTATGTCCAGATTCTATGAAATAGTCTGTGATTAACAGATAAGAAAGGTTTTTTTCCTTACAGAGTTCTAGAGATATTATCTCTTAATCTAATGTTTTCAGTGGAGTTTACTCTCAGATCTGATGTTCTCAAAGACCCTTGTTTTTGTCCTTGACTGATGTATCATCTTGGAACAAGACATCAGGCTACCAAAATTCTCATACATCAAGCCCAGGTTAACTGCTCCTTTGTTGCAACATAGGCCACAGATGACTTCTTAGACAGCTGAGTCATCAGTGCTGGATCATCAGTGCTTTAAAAGGTGATATATTTTTCAGTGTTTTATTAGGCCTAGTGACTGGTTTTCATCCTGCCTTCCCTTCCTGGAACATCCTTGCTGAGATTTTTGTTATGCTGGGGGAACAAATTTTTGACTGGCTACTCTTCAAAGAATAAAAAATACACTATGGGTGCATAGTCATTGTCAGTATCTGTAAATGCTATATCTATAACTGTTGTCTGGGACAAAAGAAGGTGACTGTCTGACCCTACTAGTGTTTATATTATCTTTGTCATTCAAGCAAACTTCATCTGGCTCATTTGAGTTTGCTCATCTACAATCCCGCACTCAAAATACAGGATATTCTACATTTCTAAACTGGTTGCTGATTACAAAATTAGATGATAGTTGCAAATATGACCCTAGTTAAATCCTGTGTAGAAATGAAAATTAATTCAATTAGTAGAATCCATTAAGAAAACAATTTAGCTGCATTCTAAATGCAAGCATCTTACTGCTCTTGCTGATTGACTAAGCTCCATTAATACACACTTCTTATCTCACTTGCACTAATGTTTAATAAGTTCCCTCAATGGAGTTCCTCTGATGTAAAATCAAGCAAGAATATGTCAGACCAAGACATGTGAGTTCATCTGGAATTGCTGGTGTCTACTATCAAGTGTGTAGTGGAAACCTTGATTTGCTAAACTGAAGGTAAAACTTTTTCCCTGCACTTTGGTCTCCATGGAAAGCACAATACTCTTTCTCTAGGTTCCACAGTGAAAGGCTAGCATTCTAAAAGTGCTTAGAAATGCAATCTTCATTAAAATTCACTATGTATATACCAGTAGTGTGATTTGTTGGAAACTGGGAAAGTGTCACTTTGACCTTCTCTTAACCTCATGCCTGTCAAATATCTGATAGATTGAGATTAGACAAGATTTCATTTGTATGTATTACTTTTATTAGGTTAAAAACTGAGTAGGTGTACTAAGGTCGAGAGGTACGAGAAGTTACATTCTTTCTTACACACAAATCAAAAGCGAGAGTTTATGTTCTTGGTTATTTCAGAGAAGTGTTTGTGGAGGGAAAAAATCAGCAATTTATTTTCTTTTTCTTGTTTGTATTTTGTCTTGGCGGATGGTGGCCAAAAGCTGTAAAATATCCTGCTATTTTGGAGAAAGCGTTTGAGAACCTGGTCTTAGCTATGCTTTTTAGAACTCAAATTATCTAATGATCAACTTTATCCACAAATATTTCATTTGACATTTGGGGTACCTATCTATTACTGGAACACAAACTCTTTAATGCTTAATTCATCTTTACTCTTGTAGCAACCTTAGGGCACAATAACCATGCATATCTTCTGTTTGGGAACTATTTGTAACTGATATGAATCACTGCAATGGAGTCAAGAAGTCACGATATCTACATATCAAAGTTGTTTTTCTCTGAAACAAAGATTCACATTGTAGATATATTTATGAAAGAGCAGTAACTTCTCAAGCAGGTACCCCTTTCCCTTATGAATTCTTGTGATAATCTGCCAAATCTTCTGGGATGCGTTTTTTCTAATTGATATTAAATTCATTATTTTGTATTAAAAAACCCTTTAAAAAGCAACACTCAGGTGGCCGAGCATACCTTTTTCTTAGTGTGTGTATCAGTGTATCTCAAGCTACTTCCCCTATCAAGCTTCAGACTGTACTGCATGAGATCGTGATCTGAACTTGTACAGCTGATCAGAAGAAAATTCTCTACTCTTTTGAGGATTGCTGACATTGCTGTTGCCAAACAGTGCTGGAAACATTTGTCTGCTGAATTACAAATTAGTATTGTAAATACTCCTAGCAACTAACTGATGTAAAGTGTTTCCAAGTAGTATTTCCATACATTTAATATTTACTTGCTACAGTGACACTTGGGAAAGAAGATGAGCTTTGGATTTTAAGTGCAAGTTGGTTCTTGAGAGAGGGCGCGTGACAGTAGCCATGAATCCTTCAGGACATTTATTTGTGATCCACAGAAGCATAAACAGCTTCTTAAGATCAAAGAAGGGAAAGTCTTTTAAGTTATCCATAGTCTGATAAGCTCCATCTCTTATCTCCTCTTTGAGTTCTGATGGTTCCCTGGCCTGTTATTTTTTAAAGGTGTGAGGGTTTTTTCTTCTTCATTTTGAAGAACTTTTTCACAGTGAGGGTGACAGAGCCCTGGGACAGGCTGCCCAGGGAGGTGGTGGAGTCTCCTTCACTGGAGATATTCAAGACCCGCCTGGACGCCTATCTGAGTGATATATCCTAGGGAGCTGCTCTGGTGAGGGGGGTTGGACCTGATGATCTCTCGAGGTCCCTTCCAACCCCTACAATTCTGTGATTCTGTGATTCTGTGAATGATCTGTCAGTTATTTTCGAGTGAAAAAGATATTGAAAGCTACGAGTGGTCTGATCCAAACACAAGGCAGGTTAGTGGGTCATGAAGTTTGCTGCCAAGTATGCCACTTGCAATGGTACACTGCAAACTTGCAAACATCCCCTTTTTCGGTGCTTCAGCTCACTGGAGTGTCACTACCTACACACGCTGTCTACAAAATGGGAAAATTCCACCCTGTATTTTGTAAACAAATGACTTGAGTTTTGGGATAAGCTAATGTCTGATCTTCTCCTGTCTAGTCTTTCAGCTAATCTCAATTATTTTAAACTTTGTTCCTTCAAAATACATGATCTAAATATAAAACAAACAAAAAAGATATAAGCGTTTATGCATAACTAGGATTAGCTAATGAGGGGCAGATTAATTTGGGCTTCTTGAAACCAACGAGAAAGATACAATCTGCCCAAATATGTGTTGAGTCTCCTATTCCAACATTTACAAAAATTGTGGTGTTATAATTTGAACAATTCCAGTGAGGAGACAGAGTCACCCAGAAAAAATCCCGGTTTTATGTGATACTCAGCTCTGGAGCTTTTGGGATTCATTCTAGTTTGGAACTGTAGATTTACCAAGATATTCCTTTGGTAAAAGTTGCCTCATACATTAGGCATTAAAGGATCACAAAGTTGAGGTCCTTAAATACTTCCTCCAGAAGTATATTCACTTCTGTGCATGAATACATATGAGCGTTTCTTGTAGATAAAATTGATAGTGTGGTGAGAGCAATGAAAGGAAATATTGAACACAATGAGTGATAAGTTCATATATAGTGTTTTCATATGTCTCAAGATTTTTTGTAAGAGGACGAGCTTGAGACAGGCTTGGAAATGGGAGCTGTATTTCAGAGAACATACTGCAGTCACCCAGTGCTGTGGAAGCAGATCCCAGTAGCTTGTTCAGTCAGAATCAGCTTCTCTCTAGAAGAACATCTGAGAAGGGAACCAGTGTAAAAAGAGCAAACTGTCAGCAAACAAAAGCCAATAACCATCTACAAGAATGACAGGAAATGCTTTATTGAATAATTAGAAGATTAAAGCGAACTCATGGTGGTGTACCTAAAATGCTAAAAAACAGCTCAAGACTTCAAAGCTCAGGCTCTTAACAGAGGAATAATTTTAACTGTTGGACAGCCAGCTGCTTGAGATATTTGTCAAGACTGGTTTTTCTCTAGAACTACTTTCTGGATAAATGGTTAACAGGCAACACATTTTGCACAACAAAGCTGTCCAGATTTGTAGCTGCCTGGTTATGTATGCCTGAAAAAACAGAACCAAAAGCACAGCGAATGCAACTCTATTGATGCGCAACCAGAACTGGCAGAAGCTGCTGGGCAGCCACAAAACACATCCTAGCATCTATACTCTTTGAAGCCCTCTGCTTAAATTCCTACATTGTGTTTCTTAATTGTCAGGATAGTCTACAAAACAAGCCAAGCTGGTCAGAGCAGTCTCAGTGTCTGTAGTGTTAGCAATGTACAGCTGGAAATTACAGCTGGCTGTAATTAAAACACGAAAGAAATAAACAAAAGCTAACTTTGGAAATGCCTGTAGAATGTGATTTGAACTTCATGAAAAGTTCATTCCACTCACCAGAGACTAACCTTGGCCAGGGTAAATCTAGAAACGTTTAAAAACACTACCTATGTTAACTTCGGCTGCTGTTAATATTTGTGTTGCAATGGAAGCAGCCATGTACTGGACTATATGCTGATGTGAGCTCCAGCTAGCACACTTTAAACTTTGATTGTGTTCTATAGACACAATAATAAAAATCAGACTAAGCAGCTTATTTAATGTAAGTAAAGTCTGTGAGTTCATATACTGCAGCAGAGAGTCTGTTAGATTCTGAGTTGCCTTTAACACAAAGAATTGGTCAGAAAAGCAAGTGGTATTGCAAGTTTCTAACACTGTCCCTGTGAAATGCCTTTGTTTAATGCATCGAAGGAGTAATTTTAGGTGTTAAACGTATAAGCTAATTAGATTAAGTACTCAGTGGCAAATGTAAAGTACAACTTTGTTCTGCAACCATGCCTAGGTGGTGGCTCTAACCAGAGCAGGCTCCAATGTGAAGTTACAGATTCTTGCGTGAGAGCTTAGAAACTGATAATATCACTTATTTTTGATCAAGGGACTTAAGCAGCTGCTTAACTATACCTTGAATTACTCTAGTAAGGAATTGAAGTCCTAAATTCTGAAGAGTGAAATAAATCTGGAGACATGTGTGGAACCATTGGACAAAAAGGCAAGGGACACTTACCTGTTTTTCATAGGGAATGGTGGGGAGTGTCTGCAAGCAGTCTGTTCCCCAAGTCTGGTGCACTGATCATATTTTTGCTTGGAATTTGCATCAGGAAAGGCCAAGTGCTCTGGGAGGTTGCCTAAGGAATATACTCTAAGGAAGTTGTTGAAGAATCTCATTGATTACAGTGATTTTTTAAAATTCTTTTTTGGCTTTTAGAAACTGTGGAGCTTAATACCTCTGCACATGCCTATTTGCAACTCACCTACTTTGCAAAGAAAAACTTTTTAATGGATTGCCTTTTCTTTAAAGTGATTTTGGTTCCCCATCCTGCACATAAATACTGGATCTATGTGAAAGCAGTTGCAAAAACCTAATGTTACTCACAAAGCTGTCCAACATTCCCAGCGTCATTCCTTCTTTTGCTTCCTCACTCCCTCACTCTTTGCAGTTACCTTTTTCTTCTTCATAGTTACTTTGTTAATATGGCCTTTTGGTGATCAGTAAACTTGAAGATAAAATGAGAAATGGCATCAAAAGCATCTACAATGTTGTGCATGTTAATAATGGTAGGCTTTTTCAGGCACTTCAGAAACAGTGTTTTGTTAGTCTCGATTGTTAATGGCTTAAAGAAAAATACATCCACTCATTGGGAGAAAAAACCTAAAAGCTACAGAAACATTAATTTTGCAGCTAAGAATACTTGTATTTTTTTATGTTAATGTTATTGCCGAAGGCAGTAAGCCTGAGCATCAACAGACAGATATGTCAAACACAGAAATTACATTGCAGCCTGAGTAATCTGACATCCTCATATTTTCCCAGTAGAATATTAAATTTCTTTATTCTTATGGTTGTTGACTTATGTTCTGATGTACACTTCTTGTTTGCATAGTCATTTTAGCTCCTGTAAAGTGCAAGGATGGATAATAGCAGGGGGAGGAGACACCTTTTCCTCCCACCTGAAGTAGCAGCATCCCAAATGGCAGACATTCTGAGATGCTTGACAGGGCAGAGCCACAACTCTTTTCTTCTCTCTCCTCCATGAGCGCGTCAGGCACAAATGTAGGTGAAATGCTGCCAAGCTGTAATTCTGCATTCACTCATGGTATTAGTGTTTTCCAGCCAGACTACACAGATGTATAAGCTATTCACGTTGAGGGCAGCAGTGAATTAGATAGTAGCTGTTTGGTGAAAGAGAGGATTGGAGCAGAAGCCACCAAAGAATCACGGCCCAGGGATGCAGGTGTAGCATTTTTCCTCTGGTGTGACCATGGAAAATAGACAACGGAGAGCAACTGGACAAACATTTCTTAGTAAAAAATCTGTGGGCTTTCTGTCTTCTCAGATCTTTTTTTCCTATGGCAATGCTCTGAATTCACCTATATTTAAGGAAATGCACATCTGACCTTAATTGCAGATTAGAAGTTTCAGATATACATTCTACACTGTAACCGATGACCTCAAGCAGTTATTCTTTTCCTGTCTTTGATTTCTTACCCTTCAACCATTTTATGCTGAGAAAGACTGTGTTATCACCTTGCAATTTCCAATAATTGTATTATGCTGCAGAGCGGGAAAAAATCAATTAGTCACTCACTCTGAAGAACATATCTTTGCTTGAAAATGAACATGCTTTTCATATTTTTCACATATTTTTAGCATGCAGTTATTTGCACACACAGAGTGATAAAATAAAGTCCTTGAGTGCAAATGCTGTTTCCTCCTTTCAATCAAGTAGACTATCTGATTATATACAGAACCAGGAATGAAACAGATTTTTCTGCTTACAGAATAAAGTGCTGCAAGTCATATTTGCACTCCTGCATTCTTGGTTTAGCCCTTGGCCAGCCGGAAGCACCCTGGTGTTGCTTTGCATTAGAGTTCGTTTCAGCATCTTGTGTTGGGTAACTTGCCAGCTGCGAACGGTCCATAAAAAATGAATTTCACTTTCCTCAGTGGCATTGCTGCCTTTGCACCCAGTGATGGGACCGTGTATTTCTCACTTTGCCCACCAGTTACAGAATATTCTTCATTATTGCTGTACATTACTGCTAGCAGTTTCTATTAGTGACTGCCACATAAAGGTCATTTGGCAACTGCTTCACACATCTTCTAACAGCAACTTTCTCTAGAGCATGCATTCTTTTAAATGTTCTTTGGTGGACTTGGCAGCGCTGGGTTAGTGGTTGGACTTGATGATCTGAAAGGTCTTTTCCAACCAAAATTATTCTATGACTTTAATTCACTTTTGTGGCTATTAGAAAGGCCTGATAATGGGAAATGGCAGTAGACATAATATTTTTCATTTGAGGGAAATCATATCAAATTTCAGCAGTTATTTACAGGTATCCATATAACTCCAAATTTGGAGAGATGACTACTTCCCTATAGATTTTAGAACTGCCCTTTGAAGCAACACTCCCCCATTTCCTGGAAACTAACTCTTAATACTGCCTATCATAGTTTAAGGAGGCAACTTTCAAGGCAATTCTGATTCTTTTCAGCAAAGGGATACAAGGATCATACAGGGACTAGAACATCTCTTGTATGAGGAAAGCCTGAGAGAGCTGGGGCTGTTTAGCCTGGAGAAGACTCAGAGGGGATTTCATCAATTCATACAAATATCTAAAGGCTGGGTGTCAAGAGGATGAGGCCAGGCTCTTTGCAGTGGAGCCCAATGACAGGGCAAGAAGGAGTGGGCACAATCTGGAACACAGTCCCCCAGTGGGGCTATGAAGCAAAACCTGCATTCTAAGTTTTCTGCTACTTGCTTTGAGAAGCATTATGTTTAATCTTTCTTTGGATGAAGAATTCTTGCAAGGCACCACATTTGACTGCTTGCTGCCTGTTCCAGATGTGAGGGGGCAGGAAGTGGGATGGTTCCCAGGATCTGGGCATCATTATGGGGTAGCTGTCAAAGAGTGTGTTGCCTGTAAACTATCTGCAGAGTGCATGTAGCGCTCCTCTCAAGGGAGAGCTGGGCTATAAAACCTCTACATTCACTAGTAAAAGGGGCAACACTTGCATGTGGAGCAGCAGAGAATGACAGTATGTTTAGGAAGCCTCAGCTTGCAAAGCCATCTGAGCAAGTATCAGTGATAACAAGTGATCTCAGAGCTGACCTTGAAAGCCTGTCAAGGGTCCGTAAATTATATCAACCTTCCTTTTATTATTGGTGTATTCCCTTGCCTCCTCACAATGAGCCATGGCAACAATGTATAAATATTTTCCCTAAAACCTTCCCCTAATGTGATTGCAATTATGCTTGTTTTCTCTACCTGAGGTGGTTCTGAGGCTCTCATCATCAGAGACAAAATGAAGTTGGCTTCTGGCTTCTTTCACAACCAAAGGAGGAAGCAGGGTTTGAAGAGCTAGCTCATAAAACTGGCAAGTTAAAAGTGTTCAAGTGAAGTGATAACAACTTGAGTTTGCTAGTAGACAAAAATGAAGAGTCTTAGGTAAGCATTAGAAGTAGAAAGCTTAAGAGGAAAAAAGATGTCCTTCCTCTTTGCTGTGTGGGAAATTAGTGAGTTCTGGAAGACTTGTTTCAATCCTAAATAAAACTAATCCTGGGCACTCACCTTACTGTCAGACTGTATGATCAGAATTTAGTGGGTTTTTTCTGATTCTTGAAGCAGGACACTTGTAGCTGTGTTCATGAATCAGCTACCAGGGGCTGGAGACTGGCAGAGACTATGTTTGGATAGGATACACAAGTATGACAGGTAGAACAATACAAGTCCACGTGAAAGAGTTGGTGATGTTCACCCATAGGAAGCACGAAGGGGCAAGTTTTATGGTTCCAGTCATCAGAGTATCTCTTCAACAAGAAGCTACCCTTGCCATGTCCCAAAACTGCAGGGAATGACTGGGAAGTTAGCAGGGAACATGAAGACATATTCGTGGGTTTTGGATCCTTTTATGTTGATTATGTTGATTATGTTGATTTATGTGATTCCACCATATCCAAGGTTGCCACTTGAAGAATACTGGTTGACCAGTATTTATATATATATAGCATTTACCTGAGATTTTGTTTCTTACCCAGGGTTTGAAAACAACACCACAAATACAGACACTCTGTGGGAGGGATTTCACACATCAACATTCATTGCTGAGTTTTTTAAGGACCATTAGTGCTTATTTCCATCAAGTTTTAAAAAGCATTAGTTTCATAATAATATTAAATGGCTGGTCGGTCCTTTAACTATTGTTTTTTTCTGCTCTTTTCTAAGTTTTTAATGGTCACTGACAAATGTATTGGGAGAAATGGCATTTGCTTTATAAAGCAGACATTTGCCTAAGAACATTAACTTGAAAACCTGATGTTTTAGAGCTCTTAATGGAAATTTCACTTGAAAATCTTCATAATCATTTTTAAATCTGCTCTTTAAAACAAAATCTGTGGAGCTTGAATGATCTTGCAGAAACTGAACGAAACAAGATAATGGTAAAACTGTAAGGTCATTGTATTTGGAGTAATTTGTTACTGAAGTGAAGGCGAATATTTCTTTCTTAACACCACTGTATTCATCCTGCATAACCAACTGAAATTGTAAGTAAAATCAGCTAATGAAGACAGAAATAAAAACAGCAACTCATACTCACTTTAAGCAAAACTCATGAAGGCACGTCTTCCGTTTGAGACACGTTTCTGAAAGAGAAGTTTTAAAATAATTTTTCTGTGCTTTCTGAGATATAATGAAAGAAATCACTTATTATTCCCTTTTAGAAGGAAAATTTTCAAGCTGTGATATGTCATAGTCTTGGAGATTTACTAGATTCCTATTTTCAATTGTATTTAATTTTTTTTTAGAGACATCCATACCTATAAATTCTACCAGTTCAGGAGGATTGCATTTCATGTTTCTTGTGCATGGGCTAAGCAGCTGCCCAAAGTTCAGTGGGCAGAGATCCAAATCACCCTAAAAAGTGCAGAAACATTGCTTTGGTGTTCTACTTTATGCTATTGCACAAGAAGGATGACATCACCCATCTGGATGAAATCAGAAGGGATGGCAGAGCTAAAATAACACCGAAGCGATATGGGTTTTAAAAGGAAATAAGCAGATGTCATCTTACCCCGTTTATCAGTTTTCATGTTAACACTTGAATCCCTGCACGTGCTATTCCTTAAGTCCCCAAGACATGGGGCAGTTCTTAATCTTTTCACTTGGGTGTTCAGACTTTTGTAGGTTTTGTAACTTTTTTCCCTAATTTGTATAATAAATCTCAGATTATGGTAAATGGATATAGGAAAAGTCCGATTTTTCTATAAATCCTGGTGTACAGTGAGTGGTCCAGCTAAGAAGCTTCTGTTACAAATAATCCAGCACAATATTTCTGTTCTAAAGTTCAGTTTGACTCCCAATTTTAGCTGATCAACTGCTTACATACTAAACTTGAAGCAATTGTATTGGTTCAAGATGCAGCTTGCATAGTATGTGGTTATTATTCTGTGAATGTGTGGTGAATCAATGAAATAATGCTGAGTAGATTGATATAGACATAGCTTAAGAGACAATATAATTTTAATATAAGAAGAATTTGCATGTTTTGAAAATAGAAATAATTTGCATGTTTTGAGAATAGACAGTATTTGCCTGTTTTAAGAGTAGAAAGAATCTGCATGTTTTAAGAAAAGATTTGGTTTGAATTTTAGTAGAATATGGCTGTAACCGTGTGAGCTACAAAATTTAACCATAACAGCAGAACAGCCTTGAAGATAAAGAAGTCATAAATAATGAGACCAACGACCAATTAAGAGACAGAGTATATCTTACTTTCAGCTAAAAAGGGTTACTAACTAGTTTGTGCAGGAATGTGGTTTTGAGTGCAGGATTTTTAGAAAGTATGGAGAAAACCATAAAGAGCATGCACTGAAAGGAAGACATCCAGCCTGCATCCCTGAAGACCACCAGAAGACCCCCTGAGTGACACTGAGCATGCTCTACCTGGGAGGAGTTAATGTAAATGGATTCCTGGAAATAATTTGCACAACCCTGCCTTTTCTTAGAAATTACAAAAAATATGCATAGTTAATACGTATAGTTAATGTATAAATGTGTACACATATGGAGGAGCAGTCCCCTGTGCACCCAGTGTTGCAATAAAGGATACCTGCTTACCAGTCACCAAGGCTATTGAGTTTTGATCCTGGCTTTTCAAGGCATCAGTGGATATTAAGCTTTCTCCTTCATAAGACTGAAGTCCTTTTTCATTCATATGATGCATTCACACTAAGTAATAAGAATGGTATGAGAGCTGCAAATCATGTGTGTGTGATGTTATTATATCACCCATGAGACCATGATTATCGACACTACAGAACCAGGCATAAAGCTAAGGTGTGGTCCTCATACAAGGGCAATACGTTATCTCTGAAACCATCTGATTCTGGTTGTAGCCACCAGAAGTTACCACTGATGATATAACAGTAGACAAAGTCAATAGAGCTTTGGTTTTGCATCTCTGAACCAGTACTTGCTCAACCTATTTCCCATACCTGAAGATGTCATAACTCTTCAGGAGATGGAAAATATTGACTCCAAATGAAATAAAGAGCTACATGATACATAATCTCCTACTTGCAAATATGCTAACAAAATGGGGGAAAGTAAAAAAAATAATTAATTAGATAGGAAAATTTCACCAAACTCTTACAAAACCACAGCTGAAAGCTGTTACGGCGATTCTCCACAGGATGGCCTTTGGTATTTTCTGAAAAGTTTTCGAGCTCTTGGATCTTCTAGTGAAATGTGAGGGGAGACAGAAATCAAAAAGTCTGAGCAGAGCAGACTTGGAATGTGACTCATGCTTTCCTAGAAAAAGTAACTCCTTGCAGTTCTCTGCTAAAGAGACAGTGATTGTAATTAAAGTAAATAATCATGCTAGGTTTTGTTGTTTGATCCATTTTTTGTTGCCCATTGACCTTTCTGGATCTAACTCTGGCATAAAAATACTTCTGCATGCAGACAAGTAAGCTGGAAATCAGACTCCAAGTGGCTTCTTTGCTTTCTGAGTCATAGGATTAGAGGTAAACAGGACACTTTTCTGACAGTGCACTGAATGTAAATCACAGGAAACAATTAGTAATGCGGCTCACAGAGACTTTTATTCCTTCGTGCATCTTGTTTAGTCATTTAGACAACATTATCTGGCATTTCACAACCTTTGAGTAATTATATCTTTCCTCTTTGAGTCCCTGTGTATTAATTAAATATACATTATCTCAAAGAGTTGAGTTTTTTTCTTTTCACATTGCAATTGCAATGTACTTAGAATACCAGTAAAAAATCAACACCTGACAACCTTTTTCTGAGGTCTAATTTCATTTCCGGGTTTAGTTGTTTGCAAATGGAAAATCTGAGCAGAAAATTTCCAAAAGGAAGATCAGGAAAATGACACAGTATAGAAGAAGCAACTCTCTATTAGGGTGAGGAATATCTGTTGTCTTACTCATCTCCTTTCTGAATGCTGAAAAGGTATTATCCACCTTCTGTCATGAACCTGATTAGGATCCTGGCCATTATGTCATTTTGTCATGAATGGGTGATCTGGATTGCTTAAAGAGCCCTAGTCAAAGGCACTGGCAAAGTGTTTTTAATATGATGTTGTAAAAGCATGAGTTTGATGCCAAGGTCTACACTATTACTGTATGGATCAATCATTGAACAATGATTCCAAATTGCTAAGTCACAAATCAAAGTTACCAAGACATAATCAAAGTCAAACCAAGTCAAAGTCACCATATTATGAGCTTATGTATGATATTGGTTGTTTACCAAGGATCTGCTGTTGGCAAAAAGGTCTCTCTGCCTCAGGATCAACCTCAAGAAGCATCCCAGGGACATTATTGCCATGCAGCCACACTGCCTAGCAGGGACAGCTCAGGGGTGAATCAAGCTGTCATATTCATGGAATTCCATATTCATGGAATAAAGTAGTTGGCTTGTAGTCAAATTACATGCAATGGGAGACGTATGCATGAGACTTCTTGTACCCACAACTTTCTTTGTTCCTTGATAAATGAGTCTTGGAAAAGCCACCTCCTATTCAAGTGTTAATCACACGATTGGTGATCCAAGCTCCCCTGCATCAATGCTCACAGTGTCACTCTACTCCTTTGGGGTTTTCAGAGAATAGACTGAAACAAGAGGAGTTCTTGGCTCAGCTGTGTCTCAGGCCTTCACCTTCTTTGGAGCCTGTACTGATCTACTGTATGTTTGGTTAAGTGCATACATCCTGTTTCCATAAAAAACCCTTCCCACTACTTCTCCCTACAAGCCTGACTTTATATATGAGAAGAACAGTATTACAATTACAAAATTCAAAGGGCAATTTGACATCATTAGCTAAAATGACCATTTACTTTTATTTGGGATATTTTAAAGAAGAAAGTAGATATTTCGTACAGAATTTGCAGGTTGCTACAAACATTTCCATGTTACAACTCCTTTCTAGTTTCAGATGACAGATTAACTTTTTTAGAAACAGCTCTTCCCTCTGTTTCTTTTGGAAGATCTTTCTTGTGCAATTCTCATCTAAACAGAGAGGATATTCTGTATAATGAAAAGCAGCCTTCAGGACTTACTGAAATGAATTCAGACGTTTAAGTACTTTGGTGTTGAGGAAAGAATTTGATGTAAAAGAGATATCTTCTGATTAAATACCTAAACATAATAAAGAAAACCTTTTTAAGGTCCTCTACTGACTCAAGAATTACGGAAGAGTTAATCATGGAGATATATACTTAAAAAATTTAGGAAAAAAGTCTCTCCTGAATAAAAGTACCTACTTGTATTTTATTTTCTGTAGATGCCCATAAGAATGACATAAATTGCAAATTGCAAGACTAGTCTTGATGGCCAGGTGGCACTAAACTATTTATCTTCTAAAAAATGGCAGTATGATAGAGACAATAACTTCAATTTAATCGATTAAAACATATACTCTCTGATGCTCTAAGTCGTCCCAAGCTTCTATAAATAGGGAGGTCTTAGATGCTGTGTGTCTTGTCAATGCCATATTAAACGGTATTGTTTTTTAACAGCTGGGGCTGGCAGAATTCCCTTTTTTTTCTTTACAAATGGTTCATATAGCATTTTGGATCATGCAGGTGTTTTTATTTCTTAGTATCCGTTGGGCAGCATGGGTAGTTTATTTATAGGCCATTTATTTTAGCTGTTTAGTAAGCATTACAAATGATATGCATCTGATCATGGAAATCATATGATGTATTTTTCTCTCCCATCATTAGATGAACGAAACCTTAAAATAAAATAAACTACAATAAACCAAAAACAAACGTGAAAAATATGACAATATTTTTTTATTTTCCTTTGTTAAAATCAATTCCCACTTTTTTTGACAATGTGTTTGTTGTTGAATAAAATTCAGTGTCAGCATTAAACAAGTGTAAATGGAAATGGTTTTCCTACAATCTGACTTAGGTTCTCACAAATGAAATGCACGATGCCAACCATGCCTGTCAAGACATTTTGTGCTATCCTTCACAAAAGTGTGGAGTTCTTTGTCCTAGGCAGGTTCTCATCCAATGCCAACATTCTGTGTTGACTTTTTACCAGAGCCCTGGTGATATATAGAAAACATGTGCTGATCTCTCTGTTGAGCTTTTAATTGAGCCATAACGATAAAACCAGATCTCTCTGGCTGCCTTTTTCCTCTGCTGGACTTCTATATTCTGTTGTTATCAAGTTGCAATGTAACTGGCTGGGAAGAATTAAAAAATTAGCATAATTATGTAAATAGATACTAAACTGATTTAAAATGAGCCTCTTGCTTAATACATTCACCTAGATTATTCAACTATGAGCCCAAATATTTCTGTGTCTATTGACTCAAGGATGGCAAGTGCAATGTTTCATGTTCCTGAATAAACTGAATATTTTTTCTTTCACCAGTAAAGTCAGTTTTAGGACAATTAGTTAGTCACAAGCAGAATTCTTAGAGGATACCAGAGCAGAGCCGCATAATCTGGAAACCAGTCAACTCTTCCTTTTCTCTAATTCTTGAAACTTTAGGAAATGTGCTGTTTATGTAAAATGTAACCACTGTGAGTCTTTTTTTTATTTAGTTCTCATTTAATAAATGACTTACTGTGCCACTCCTGTGGTGTGAGAAGTATTAGTATCAAACTGCAGACATCTTTAATTATAAAAATAATGGTGGAAAACATTATGTCTTTAAATGGTCACAAACAGCTGATTATTACTAAGACAACATGTTAATTAACCACAGCCCTTAAATGAAATGTCAAAAATGGAGTCACTTTTATTAATAAAGGCACTTAGCACAAACTGAAAGAAGAAATAACAATGGCATGTATTTAAAGTATGCACCACTGGGAATCTCCATTTTTTGTGAAGAAAAACACATAGAGTTTCTTAGATGTATTTTGTGAAATATGCTAATTACAGGCATGTTTCTAAATGGATTCACTTCTACTGGTGTTGGGTGTTTTTAATTTTTGTTTATTTGGTTTTTTAAATTGGTTTCTCAAGGAAGATCTTTGCTCAAATGATAACTTTGTTACTAGATATATTTTCCATTCCCTGAATATGTGATATGGAGGGAGAAGAACTCAAGGTTTTTGGAATATAAGCTGATATAAAAGTAATTTCATCCTGAGAGAAATAAGAGAAATACTAAGATAATGAAAATGCTGAAGAAGAAAAGAAGGGTTTATAGGAAGAATCTAAACACTTGCCAGCAATGTTGTGTTTTCATATGGCACGGATGAGACGAGCTGTGCAGCTTGTTTCAATCACAAGTATATTATGACTACTCTATGCACTAGACATGCTTGTTATACCATGATCTCAGTCACCTTATGCTCCATTTATTAAATCCTTGATTTTGTGCTCCTGGAATGATTAGTCCAACATCAAACAGAAATGAGCAACAGCTTATCAGCTCCAAACCATCCTAAATTGAAATTTGAAATGGGTTGAGTAGGACAGCATTAGTGTCTGTAAGAGTGGAAGAGTCATGTGGAGGTTTATGGTACTGTTCTCAGACCAAAGTCAGTGGTGGTGAGGAACAGCAAGGCTGTGAGAAGGTGTTAAGCATGCAGAAAGCACATGCATAAGTGAAAACACGTGCCTGGTCTCTGTTGCTTTGTTCTGTATGTACAGCTGTGGTATGCTAAGAGGCAATAAATAAGAACAGTTTCTAAAACATTTATGTTGGAGTGCAAACAGGACGGCTTATGCTGCTATTTCTCTATGAATTCTGTATATGATGCCATCTTACTTACTTTACATTTAATATTCCCACCACTTTTAATTCACTTCCTTCTTCATTTCTTCCTTCCTTTTTTAACTGTCTGTTGCCCATAACCAATAAACCATCCCTCTTCTTAACCTTTCTTTCTACAGCTTTATGAGGTTGTTTTCACTCTTTCGCTTCTAGCTGTGTTGCTGACACTCTGGTAGCTCTGCCTGCAAAACAGAAATGTGTGCCCCCAGTATATTTCAAGTATCTTCTTACTTCACTTAATGAGGAAAATGCTGCTGGCTCACAAGTGAATAAAATTTACAAGAAGTCTTGAAAATGACTAAACTTGCAGCAGGCCATGTGTCACCGAAGCCTTTAGGACTGCTTGTATCCTGTCATCCTGCTCAGTAAAACTAGACTCATATTTCAAATTTCCAAAACCCTCATTAAAAAGCCTTTGTTCAGAATGAAGCTCAGAAATTCACACTTCATCTCAGAAATTCACCCTTCATCTGCCACTGATAATTAATGACAGTCCTTCAGGAACAGAATGATATACATTCTACCTCTGCTAGATATAACCCAACTCACTTCAGGAAGCAGCATAAACATCAGAGCTAGAATTAGAGACAGAGAAGACGCACACCTGTTGAGCATTGGTGCAGCATGATTCGTGTTGCCAAAAACTTGTTTGTTTCCCTGTTATTTCAGCAAAATTTTTAATCCGGGAAGGGTGAGAACTCCACAAAACAAAACCCCTGTAATGTGCCTGAAGCCTTGACATTTCAGCTGAATAACATTCAGTTCTGAGACAGCGGATCAGGTAGATCTTCACTGTAAAAAGCTGCAGTGACAGATACCTGATAAGAATTAGTAGCTCTCAGGTAAGTTTACTGAAGCTTCTGCTAACAACCGTCATAGAAAAGAGGCTGATAGATCTCCTTAGCTCTGCCTTTGTGCACAGGTAGTGGTTCTGAGTATCACAATCTGCACTAGAATGGATTACCAAGAAGCACACAAAACCTGTCCTCGGGCATTTGTGTTATCATTTATTGCTGGATATAAGAATTTTTTGTGCAGCTGTCTTGTTAATGCCATGGTTGATGTTAGCTCAGCGAGAGCCAACATTATTGCCTGAGGTATGTTTAGTCTTATATGCTCCATGACCTTCACACTGTGAGCTCCCTCCCCACCGATGTCAACATTTTTCAGTGGATTTACAATGTTCCTATTTGTCATTGTTTGAACATTTCCAGTCACTTAAGAAGAAGAGGTCAAAGAACAGAGTGAGTGAGGCTGTTGCTGGGACACAAATGGCTGTTGCTTAGACACTGATAACTCTTATAGGGATAGCTTTTCTTACTGCAGAACAGCACCAACTCCACACCTTTTCTGATTTATTTAAAAAAAATCCCAGCACATACTTCAGATAAAAGTAGTCAAAAAATCATCCAAAAGCTACATTTGAGAGAAACCAGGCAAATAGTACTGCCATTTCTTTGTATCTTCAATTTGGATAAATCATCCACAACAAAAAGACAACTTTTGAGGTTAACTGAAAAAGTCTCTCCTGAGAACTCCACTTAACAACTCTGTTGTATTCAAGACAACAGAGCAGAAGGAAACCAAATTGGAGCAAAGTGTGATCACATCAAGAGTATACATTTTGGGTTTATTTCAATTAAGATATTTTTTCCACCTTCAGCTACAAAAGGTAGGGAGTCCATTTGTGACTGTAACCCCTAAAAAAGGTCTCTAAATGCAAGGTAGTGATCCAAGTTCACAGTTGCTCTGACAGAAGTGTCTTGTGCCTTTTGAGTTATCCTAGGGTTTCAGAGACACTCATATATTTAGATATGAGGTGGGAACTATGACAGACCAGACCCCATCTGTATAGGTGACTGAAGGACAGGAGGCATAACTTCTGCCTTCTCAAAAGACACTTTTTGTCTTTGTTTAAACAAAAAACGCATCAGTCCCAGGTGTATCTTTTAGAGAAAGCCAAATTGCTTGCTAGACTCCCTTGAGTGTACTCGTGTCTGCAGCCCTTGAGTATTTTATACAGACAGATTCTACAGGTAACTCAAAGAGCACCAGAAGTTCACGTTTAGGCATCTGAACTGAACCCTACATCTATATTAATTATAATGGGAGCTTGTACGTCAGCATGGATTTGGGTGTCTTATTCTTGAAACAAATGTCATTCAAAGCACCCAGCCATTCCCAGCTGCTGAGCTCTCATTATTAAGACGGAGATGTTATTCCATAAAGGAAGAAAAAGAAAAAAACCCCAAAACTTCAACAGCCTCAATTATCCACAAAAAGTACCAGGCAAATAAAATGCTAAGCCAAAGAACATAGTTTGGCACTAGTTACCATCCCATTTCATTAAGTTTTAAAAGGTGATAGTGCTTACAATGATCAAGGCTGTCCAGATCCTTTTGTTAGGAAGTTACAGTCTTAAGAAAATACTCTCAAAGTATACACATCATTACTGTACTCCTCAGCCTTTACTCCAGCAGGGATAAATATCCCATCCCATCCCACTGTTACATTAGGAAAGGGAAATTCTCCAGAATGGTTTGGCACTAGATGCTTTGCTTGTATCTCCAAGTGGTTTGGCAGTACCTCACAAAACAAACAGCTTCTCCTTCAGAACAGCTATTGCCAACAGTTTTCAAGACACTTACTCAATCTCTTATGTTTTACTACTTCTTTTCTCTGACTTTTCCTTTCTCCATCATCTTTCTCCACTGCTAACTGCCTAAACTGAACAGTGTGCAATTTGAAGGAGAATAACTTCAAGAAATTGGCAATACCAATTCTTTTCTCATTGTTCTCATTGCCAGTTTCCCTTGCTGTTACTGTATATTCTTGTCATTATGGGGATCTATCACTTACGCATCTCATTTTATCTCAATCTCGAACTTGAAATAACAAAAATACCAGCAGTTCCCTTGTTCCCATGCCCAGATTTTTTACCTAACTTTAACTTAATCAGTGAAAAAATCAGGTATTTATGGTACTTGCATTTTTAAATACCTCAAGTGATGCCTTTGTGCTTCTTGCTGTCTTTACATGCATGCCAGCAGTTTTGCCTGCTGAAGGGCCTTTTGGGAAGACAGTGATATTTCATATGTAGAGGTAGCAGGCAGCAACACACACAGCTGCATGTCAAACAGCTGTGTGAGTCTAGAAAGGGACAGCAAAACATAAAATTCTTTAGCCCTATTGATTATTTTACTCTTCAGTGTATTGCTTCATTATCTCTTAATGTTTCAAATGATTTAGCAGCTTTGTCTGTGACCTTCACTGGAATTTGATCTTTCGTCTTACACATTCTTAGCCAATAGCTCATCAGTATTACCAGCCTGAAGGGTGAGGCTTGGTGAAAAGGATGCCTTTAATTTTATTTTTTTTTGGAAAGCACAAAGTTCCAAACTATTTCTTTCACCTTGGTAAAGGGCCAAAGTAATTTGCTGAAAGTTATATGTACATAATGGCTTGAGATATTGGGTGCCATGCTAGTCTAAGATCAGGTGACACTTTTATGGCTGGCTGTCCCAATACCATTAACAAAGGAAATATATCATTACTGACATAACTGTTCAGCTGCTTAAACTGAAAGGGTCAACATGCTGTTCCCTGAAGCTGCAGAATAATTATAATACTCTGAATTGTTTTTTACTGTTTGAGTATACAGCTAGCAGAGAGAAAAGTCACAGGAACCCAAGCTCATTCTTCGTTTCTCATTCTCCACAGGGGTAAATACACTGAGAAAAAAATTCTGCATGACTGGCATAAAACTGAAAGAATTCTTCTAAAGAGACTGGATTGTACTAGCAAAGTATTTGTTTTAGAAATGTCTCAGCATTTGTACTTCACAGTTTAGGATAATGGAGTATATAGTGTAGCCACCTGTACTATAGCCTATGTCATATAAGAGAGTACAATGTAATATAATTCTTGTTAGCCTGGGATGTTGTATATTTTATCATAGGAAACAGAAAAAACCCACATATAAAAGTAACTCGGGTGCCTCAGACAACATTGTGACTGTACACAATAGTAATGCAGTATTGCTTGTGTTTCTTTATGAATGTAAACATATAAAAGCATAGTTATTTCCATACTGCAGACAACTTTAGCAACAGGCTTTTTTCAAGGATTTTAAAAAAGAAATCCTTTTTAAGATATGCATTTGCACAGTCTCTTCAGGTGGTTTCTGTCTTTACAGTGACCATCTGAGAGTGCTGTACTACAAGCAATTGTGTTTACAGAGAAGCTTTCTTTCATGTCAACATTTCATTTCCTTTCCCTCCACCAAGCCTCAGGCAGTAGCTCTGCTCTCTTGCCACAGTACTGTACACCATGATGAAGTATAGTAATTCATGTGACACAACACAGTAATCAGAAGTAAATTAAACCCTTTTAAATTACCATCCCCAATCACAATACCTAAAAGAATGTGATAATTGCTGTCATAGGAACATGGGAAAAAATAGAAGACTGATCATTAAACAAATACTATAATCATTAATAACACAGGCCACGTGAAATAACAATTTTCTGCTAATCACTATCCTAGAGCTGTATTGCAAACTGCAGATTGTCATTCATAAAGTAAGCTGGCTGCATACAGCTAAGAAAAAAAACTTAAACATGTCAAAATATTTTTGAGTTTTGTACAGTGTATATTTCCCCAGATAAATGTGGGTTTCTATATGCAGTGCTTATACAACTATGCTTGAATTTTGGCTTCTGGCCTCAAGCAAGCTGTCAAACACAAGTTGTTGGGCTTTATAATACCATTCCTCCAGCATCAGTGTCTGTGGCTAGTTTTGCATTTCACCTCTCACCACCTCTCATGATCTCCTTACCACTTGTGTTACCCTATGGAGTAAGTGTCTTCGAAGCCAATAGCCTTTTTGCCACTGTCATTGACTCCTTTTCCTCATCATGTAAGCCCATGTGTTCTTCTCCAAAGGCAGCAATCACCACATTGTCTCTCTGCAGAACCCTTCTTTTCTGCCCTGAATTTTTTAGATGAGAGTACATATCAGCTTATTTATATTTCCCTTCTGTGGTTATTCAAGAGAAGGCCGAAGTGCACCCACGAGCAAGAACTACTGTATTAATGTGTGGGTCTATTGGACCTTTGAAGAGTTTTCTTTCTTTTCTGAATGATCAGTACTGCAATTAGTCATTTCACTTAGCAGTTCATATGAGCTGTCTTTTTTTTTAAAGACTTTTTTTCAGTTTTGTAATATATATTGGTTAGCTATTAGCTCAGAGCTCTATTTAAACTAGTCTTTAAAAATTCATCTACTTTTATGAGAATCAAATATGACTCTTACGCGGAAGTTGATTTTCCTGCAATAAGTTGTCACTTTTGTCTGTATTCATTTTACAAAAGTGGAATAACCACAGGCAAGAATTAATGCAGTCCCATCACTGTGAACTCCTATGCCTTCCACGTGTTTACCACATTTTGAGGAGAAAGGACCACATTCAGAGGTTGGTCATTTGTTTTGTTAAGCCTTTCGTTTTGAAAAAGGAAGCTCACACAGGGAAACAATACCATATTAGAAATAAAAGATGAAAAAGCCACCTTTTTAAAAATTGCTTACACATTGTTTAGACAGAGAGGAAGAGGTGAAGGAGGGCATTGGACAGAGAAGGAAAAAATAATGAAATACCAGTTAATTAGGCTTGAGTTTACTGGCTCAATTTTTGGTTCAATATATTGACTTATTAATTTGGCTTTCTCTGATGGATAAGGCCAGGCTATAAAGAAACCTGGCAGCTTTTGTGCCTACTTTTTCTGTGTTAGAGATGCTCAAACAGAACTTCAAAACTATCTGAAGTCCAGTTTCAGTGCAGACAAAGAGAGAACAAGGCAGAACTGGGCAACGATGCACATCTGGATGTCAACAGAGGTTGCTGTTTAGAGCGTTAAATGCCACAGTTACCAGAAATTTATACTTCCTTGCAAAGGCAGTGAGAAAACTTCTTATCTGTCAAGCCATCTACATTTTCTGAAATATGGGGATGTGAATATTCTTCAGATCATTCCTTTTTGTTTGTTTCCTCATTGAGAAAGAAGGTTTATACCAGAAAAGTAGTCAGCAAAACTCTGTCTTAGACATTGCTAGAGTATTGTTGGAAGGAACGTAGTAGAGTAACTGCATTGCAATTGAACTGGGAAAATAGTTGTTTTCATTTCTAGGAGCCTATGCAGAAGTCAGGAAGGTCTTATTAGGCAGTTAGCTCATATGAAACTGTGTGAAAAAGAGTTAGAGAGTCAGAAGCTTTTGCTGTCCAGCCCACTATTTGCAGCCTTCAAATCTGTAAATAAACAAAATTAACTCTTTGCATTTTAATTTTTATCTGAAGGTAAGCAGGAAAGTAGGAATGAATTTTACCCCTCAATTATCTCTCTACATCTCTTTGAATTTTTCTGATAAGATTTGCTTCCTTAGAAAAAAATCCAGTTGCAAACCAAGTGAAAATTTTCCTCCTTCCCTCTGTCCCAAGACACATGAATCTTGCTGGCTGAGTCAGTGTGGCCTAGGCAGCAACGACACTCAAAAGCAGTAGGTCTGCTGGGCAAGTAAGGTTCATCTCCCATACTTACCTGCCCAGTTTTGGCTGTAAAGTCAGGTTCTGGGAGGTTGTGATGCCTCTGCTGGGATGACCAGTGCCTCCTGTGGATTCCTGACCTGCTTTTTCATGTGTCTGGATTGAGAGGAAGATGAAGGAGTCTTTGATGCCTTTTTCTTTTTTGGTGCTTTTTCTAAGCTTTTCCAAGCAGGATATGCTCATTCATTGAAACTGTCCCAAGGAAGGCTGAGGCAATTCAGTCCTCCAAAATCCTGTGGGTACAGATGCCATTAGCTTGTTGGCAATTCATTCAGGTGGGGAGGCATGGGCAGGTGAAGGACCGTGGGATTATGACTTGCATGAACATTTATGTTGTTTTCACAAGTTAATTTGCCACCATGCAGCATAAAGCTGTGGATGAGGTACCTACTTTTGAAGTGAGAACATTTTCCTCCCAGTCTTCCTCATCAATTAACATTGCCAACACAAATGGGGTTTTGTTCAAGGATGCCAAGAAATAACTCCTGTTGTTTCCCATTTATCCCTATGAAAAACAAACAAATAAAAAGGCAAGTAAAGAAAAGCATACAAAATGTTTATTAACCTGTTACACAAATGACCCGTGTAAGTTATATGCGTCCGACTAATCTTATGTGCACTATAAACAAGTCCTCATTTGCTTACGGTTATTTCTATTTCTTCTTTTTAATGGTGGTTTCCCAAGTTAAAAACAAGCCTGATAGCTACCTCTAATCTTTATTGCAATGGCTTTTAAAATATTCAAACTGAGTAATTTATTTTTAATGATCTGTAGCTCTGAAACAGTTCAGAAAACGTGCTTTATAGTCTGCAGAAAAATTCTCCTCAGTCCTCAGGGCAAACTTGCATTTTTTTCAGTCCAAGCCAATTTTGACAACCAAAATGTTTATTAAAAAGAGAGAGAGAGACAGAACGAGCAGGGGAACTAGTGTTAAAAGCAGTGACTGAAAAGGTCCCTGATGAGATTTTAAGACAGGATACTATTGAGACTGATTTTAATTGCTTTGAAACCTCTCTGATCATTTAAACCTGGGATTTGTTGGTATGAAATGTTCTTAAACAAGAATTTTCTTCATCATTTACACAAATGGAACCCTGCATACTGTGTTCACATATAAATGAAGTACTCGAAAGGTGTTTGAGAAGTAAACCTCTAACATAGAGATTATAGTCAAGTGCATCTCTGCCATACAGAAACTCCTGCTCTGAAGGACTATGCATCCCACAGCATTCTGACAAAGATTTTGCAGCTAGAGGTAAGTTAAATGAAAGACTTGGGTGTTTTGAAGGCTCAATAAGGTGTGAGTACTATCACTCAGGAAAGGCATTTATTGATTATTGAGCTGCTGAATGAAGGCCTATTTAGCTTTTCCCCAAAAACTGTCCCAAATGCCCCTTCAGCTTTCTGCTTTATTTTACTTGTATGTCACTTACCTTACCCACTGAGACAAATCATTGGATAGCTCTACGAAGTTTCAATTAAGAGGAAGCACTGCCATAGGTGTATATAGTTTGAGTACCAGATCAATCTGTTTTTCATAGTGTTTCTGTTCTTGAACATCATCCTGCTGTCCCTTTTCTGCTTGGTTACAGATTCTTGTCCCCAACATGTTTTTGGGAGCAGAGGTGCACTCTGGCTAGGGGCTGGTAACAGAGCTGCTCTATTCTTATCTTTGCAGAAGGACTACACTTACCCATGCTCAGAATGTCTTTCCTTACCTGCAGGCTAAGTTTATTAAGGATTTGTCAATATTCTCAACATTAATTAGGTAATGTGAGTTGATTGTGAGATGAGAGGTCACATTTAATTTACCACATTGTTCATTCTCTACTCCTCTTTTTCCTGCTGTCACAGTTTGATATTAAAGCTTCAACTTTGATACTGCTTGCCAATGATTTGAACTCAGAAGGGATTGCTAAACTCTAGTGGAGAAATTTAATTCCATACAGTCGTATGTGGCGAACTTCTGTTCTTTCTTTAGTCTGGAAGAGGTTTTCATAGCAAAGAACCTGTATTTCTGCTGTCCTTGTAAAATAAGGGCTTCTTCAGGCTGAGAAGCACCTTACTGCCTGTGACACAGCAAAACTGGATTTGAGGAAACTGTGTTCCCCTTTTTCCTTTACAGCAGGTTTCTATGCAAGAGAAAATGGCCAAGATTACCAAGCCTAGGCACGGGGGTGGCAGGATAGGATTGCATGGGCAAAAGCACTTTCCAGCCATTCCAAACAATCCAGACCTGCAGTATGAGTTTTTTTCAAAATACAAAATTCTGGAAGCCTCGGAAGTGAGACAAATAGTAAAGGGTTTTTTTCATTCTATGCCTCTCCTAAGTCAATTTTACTGTCTCTAGCAGTTTTGATATATACATCCTGTACATTATGAAAAGGAATGCTGTGTTGTGAGATTTTGTTTTCTTGAAGTTATAAGAAGTGAATCATGCCAATTTCTTATACAGAAAATAAAACAGGGCTTGGGATATTTAGATAAATTCAAATAGAATAAAGGAGGTACAGTATCTCACCACCTGTTTGGCTTTTCAAAATCTTTTCATTTCAAGATTCAGAGAGATAGTAATGGATACTATTCATCAACTGAATAAAGAATTAAGCACCAGCAGCACAAAATGTATTTACATAAATATGATAAAAAATAAGCTGATTATTTTCATGGTGAGATCACAGTAATAATAGATGTGAAAAACAAGTAGGAAGTGACTCAGGAAATCTCCATGTGAATTTTTATTTGGGATGATGTTAATAATTTCAGTAAATGGATGGGGAAAAATACATGATGTAGTAAGAATTCAAAACATAATTAAAATTGTCCAACAATTTCAAGACAAAACATTTTTCTTTAGGAGAAGAAACTTTCTGTGAAATTGTCTTTCATGGGAAGACTTGTATTTTAAAACCTTAAAGTTCTAAAACCAAATCTGCTCAAATGTTTTTTGGTGGTTTTTTTTCCCCGTCTGTTGAAGACAGGATTTCACTTTTAAGACAATTTTATGCATACCAAAAATTCACTTAAAAATACTGTTAGTTTGTTATAGTTATGGCTCTTCAGAGTTTATTTTTGACTAAAAATGTAAATGCAAGTGTATGATTGCCCTCCCCTGCTACTTCTCTCCAAAGTGTCTAAACCATAATTTTCAATGCCATTGTTTATAGAGGCATAAAATTCTTATCCTGAAATGAAAGTTTGCACTTCTCAATGGCTGCTCTCTGACAACAACTGCAAAATGTCATAGAGGACATGATGTTCTTAAATCAGCTAGTTGGAGCAGTTTAAGATCACAAATATTTGTTTATTCCTTGGCTGAAGAACATAGACCATTTTTGAATTATTAGAAAGAAAAGCATGCAATTGTGGTCTCTTGGGTCTGAGAGAATGCATTTATTTTCTTGGACCAGAGGGTAAACAATGAATTGATTGTCTGGATTTGTGTCATATACAGCTAAGGGAAATAAGGAAAATGTGAATAGCCCATCAGAACTGTCAAAACGCGAATTACATTAGTTACAGTAAGAAATAGAATGGGATATGTAAAAATAGCATAATTATACATGGAGAAAGAGAGGTGGCATAAATGGACAGACATTTATGTATGTCTCTCCACTGTAAAAGGCACGCTGACTCTTTTCTCTTGACAGGGTGTGTTCATGTGTCCAGTCATTAGGTTCTCTGCTTTGACTTCTGTCATTTTGCCCAGAAGCAGCGTCAAACTTACGGGTCTGTAATTGTGGGATTCCTCTTGGGACCCTTTTAAAGATTCTTATCACATTTGTCACACCTCCACTCTTCCAGCACCAAGGTTAGTTGAAGTGGTACGTCACACAGAGCTCTTAGTTGAGCAGTTATGCTTTCTAATTTCTTCAGACTTTTGGTAAAGAAAGGTCTACTCAGATGTCAGCACAGATGCAAACCATTTTCCCTGTATTGTTTTTTCTCTACCTTTACCTTACTTTTTCTATAAACTGGTCACCACCCCATCATCTTTTTGGAAGACCTCTGGCCACTACCTTTAGCGTGGTGTTTTTTCAGCTTCAATAAGATGAAAACAAGCTCAGAATATTTCAGTCAGGCAAACTGTGGGACATAAGACCTAACTTTACTTTTCTCTGTTCAGACATTGTTGGGTTTTTTTTTTTTGTCTAATAAGTCTCGCTGATTCTTTTGTCAAACCATATTGCTGTAGGAGAGCAGGGGGAAAGGAATCCCTTCTGTAGTGGTCTTTTTTAATAGTTGGAACCTATTTGTTGTAGGACTACATAAACCAAAATGCCCTGTGGGTATTTTACCCATGTATCTACTCCTTATTAATACCCTTCTAACCAGTTTCCTCAACTTTATCTCCAGTTTTTGAAGTTAAGTGCTTCCATGGTGGATATTCTAGTGTAGCTTTTCTTGTCAGGACACTCACTGTGGATGCCTTATGGTTACTTCTGTGCCATTGCAAGCAGATTTTGGGAAAGAGTGATCGCCAACATCACGTCAGTACTTTGTGCACAAAAATGTGATGTTGCCGAGAGCAAAGGACCAACAGTACTATGAAATTCTCTGTGATAAAGGGGACAGTCAGAGCCTAGAGCTAAGTAAATATGCTTCCAGATTGCGTTAGCAGTGGAGGGAAAACATACCATGTGACAGTAGCATAATGGGACACTTGCTATCATATGCCCATGTCCTGTAGTTGTATATGAAAATTGCTTTTTTGCAGATAGTTCTTTCTTGCAGTACATAGAATCTGTACGTAGACATAAACTGCAGTTCCATTTTACATCAGTATGTTAATGCTTTACTAAACATAATAATAGAGTACACACTTTTGTCATAATAATTAATCAGTGAATAATTACACAAATTTAAAAGCTTATCATACTGGAACAGACATTGTTTTAAATGTAATAGTTGCTCTGAGAAATTACAAAATTTATCACATAATATTGACACATACAAAGAGGAGTCAAGTGGTAAAACCCCTTCTTATCAGTGAATAAAAATCCATGGGACTACAAGTAACAGGACCTCACGTGACTGCTTCAGATATTAGCACCCACACGGCAAACACCTAAGATTGTGTGACATGAGGGTTTACTGTGCCATGAGGCAAGCTGATCCAGCTGGCATCAAGCTTTGGTCCTGAGCAGTTATGAGTGCTTGTGTGCAGGCCATTGACAGGAAGTTAATGATAAAGAAATTTTATGGGTTTAATCTTCAATAGTGCTTACAGGTAAAAAAATTTATCTAATTTCCTCTCTGGGATTAATTCTGAGAACATTCTAGTGCTACATGTCATAGGAGTCTGTATATGAGTTTTTAAGTTATGTTAGAAGTAATATAAAAATTCCTTCAATTTCAGACTTTGACATGAAGTAGTTTCCTTTGACTGAGAATAATTATATAAAAAATATCTCTTAGTGACAGCTTTTATTTCACAAAAACAACTTCAGATTGCGTTTTCCCAAGAGACAGTATAATCTTTGCTTTATAAACATAACCACTTCCCTCTGGGAAAAATATACTGAGGAGGCAACTCGCTCCGTAAAGGAAAATGAAGTCTTTGAGGACCCAGCCTAGACCTCTTAATCACAATCATATTTCAGGCTTTTGTACCTATATTTTGGCATTCCTTTTTTTTTAGATTTCCCCCATTTTCCAGTCTTTCTTGGACATTGGAAAGCAAAAATATTAATGCAGTTCATGCACTTTTTGATGTTTCTGTGGAAATCTATGCCATATTCCTGTTTCAGTTCTCTGGCATATTTTCACCTGAGTTTGAAAACTAGGCCCCTAAGCGAGCTAAGACTTACTATAGTAACAGGAGTGAACCACCTGTGTAAACAAGAAAATACTTGTGTTGCCATCTGCTTGGTCTGGCTGAGTGAGCAAATATTTTAATGCATTTGAAAAAGTGTGATCAATTTTCACTCCTTCTAGTTATTTTCTTTCTGCAGAGTTCTCTGGTTCAACTGAGGACAGGGAACAGAAATGAACGAACGTGAAAGACAGAAATTATTAGAGAACGTATTTTCATCTGAGTCTCCTATGCCGGTTTCTCAGAAGATTTAGAAGAGATGCACTGAAACTTTGCATGCTAAACAAAACTCTTCGTTGGGATTTCCTAAGGTGCTACTGTAAGAATATTTCAGATATTCTTTGCTTAATTAAGAGAGATATTAGCACTCATAGTCATAAAATGTGATTAAAAATTTTTGAAGTCTAATATATTACCTAAAATATGCAGAATCCAAAGAACGGTAACTGGTATTTGCTAGACAAGATTAAAGAAATAGCCAAGTGTGTAAAAATGATCCCAGAGGGCTTGAGATGTGTCTAACCTATTTATAACCCTTTCTTCTCCCTTTAAAAAGCAAATCTTTACTGGAAAATATAATGAAATTCAGCCTGCTGTGGAGAGGTCAGTTTCAGGGACTCTTGTCCCTGCTGGCAAGTGACTCAGATGATAAATTGTCAGTACAAATCATCAAAGTGATGCCTGGCAAGAACTGGAACTGGTCTTTTTCAGTACTTTTTAATTAAAACAGAAAAGAAATATACTTTTTTATTTCTAATGAAAGAGTGCTGCCGAGTGAAGTAGGCAGAGGGCACAAGGAAAAAGGGAAAATGCTCTGAAAGTCTCCTTTGCATCTCAGCCAAAACCAAGAGTCCTAATGGTAATAGGGTTGGGGATGGGAGGGAAGAGAAGAGAATACGACCCTGTTCATTCATCAGCCTGGTTATTTTAACATGAGCTTCCAGGTAGCCTTCATAAGTCATTTCCCAGACCTTTGTGCAGTTGTAACAATGGTAAGTTCCACTGCTTCCTACTAGAGAAGGGTGAGGAACACAGCCTGATATAACTTGAAAAAGGAATAATTTTATTTCAAAAAGCTGAATTTAATTCAGGCTACTAAGTGCACAAACTTCTTGGGAAAAAGCCAAGGGTTTCCATCCAGTAAAATGGCATCCGTATCAAATGAAATTGGAAACCCTCTAGAGCTACAGGAAATCCCTAAAGTCTGTTAAACCAGAAATGTTTTGCGAACATGTCAGCTTTGAGAAGCTCTCTTGGTGGCACAGCCATCGGCTTTTCTAGAGGGATGCTCTGCCAAGTGGACTTCCAAAGTCTACAGCCACTGGTCCCCCTGCACAGAAGTACAAGCCTGAGGATGGTAGGCATTAACTAGGCATTTACAGGCAGGATAAGTTAAGAAAAAAAATAAAGGAGAAAAAAATACTGGAGACAACACAATAATGGTGTTCCCTGTAGATATGGAAAATTTCCCAGTCAGGTTGCACTTTTGAGAATCTCTCCTGCTTGTAAGAGGAGAAAAATGTCTCATTCCCCAAATCAGTATTCATTTAGACAGAAATAGTCCTGTCCTAGTCAGTAACAAACTAAAGAGCTGTAGCTGGGGGAAATAATTGCAAGAAGGGGCTTGACTCTTGCGGCTAATAAAGTATATCCTAAACAGTTCACCAATAAAGGACAGTGGTCTTAACTAGTTTCTGTGAAAGTGAAGAAAGCAATTAAACTAGGTGAAATAAGGAATTTGGGCAGCTCTCTTGAGACAAATAAATCAATAAATATTCAGGAAGGTTAAAGTACTGGTGACGTTCATATTTAATTCCACTGCTTCGTGCAGGCTGTCTTACCTTCTGGAGTACAGATTTCATTACTTGCCAGGCAAAATCATCAACATTTGAAAATACAACAGCCTGTCAGTCCCTTTTCATGTAAAAATATGAAAAAAAATGCAATTCTCTGGTAGTGTTTTGGCCAGTTTCTTCAGACACTGGGTGATTAAAAAGCAGTGCTGGTGGGATGGTTGTTAATTTTTTCTGCTTGGTTTTTCTCTGTCTAATTGCTGCTGTTGTGTGCAGAGATAAATAGAAAGAGTTATGAAGAATGATGACTGGTTGAAGGAATGAGTTGAGTATATTCTCTAATTAGGCTGAGGAAACTAAGTTTTACATTACTTCATTGTTAGGTCATGTGGTTAGATACAAATCTAGTTAGTAATAATTTTATATTTATTAGCTTATTTGAATGAATTATTTTATTTTGTTTTGTTAATTCAAGCTTTTACACAGGAATATAGCATTTCTTGCTTTGGTAACTATATTACATGATTTTTAATTTTTTAAAATTATTTCTTTTTCCTTGAAGATCTCAAAAGTTCTTCAGTAAGTGTCTAACTTTTTATTTTGTTCTGTCCTTTCTTCCATATGTCCTTTGAGCTCCATCAGTGTTTAAGATGAGTGGGAATTCTACCTCAAATGTATCCATCAAGGATATCTTTCAGCTTTAGAATGATTTGTTTAAAATATATGATTAATCCTCAAAGAGAACTTTCAACCTTGATTTGTCACTTTTATTTTAAAAATATTGTAAAGATCAATATTACAACCTTTCAAAGTCAGAACTTAACAGTTATATCAAAGATATTATTATATTTTTAAAGTGAAAGTTCCTATCCATACCCAACTGGTATGTCATCCTAGAATGAACTTCAGCTTTTGTCAAAGCAGAATGTGAAGTATTTGTAACTGAGGAAGACAGACCTGGTTTAAGTACTGAGGCACATGTGAGGTGGGAGTGAGAAGGTGAAAGAAGAAATAACATTCAGGACAGCGTGCTTTCACTTGCAAGGAGAATTTGTCTGGTAGCAGTATTCATATGATAGCCTTTGGGAGATGTCAGAAGCCAGAGTGTTTTGATAAGGCCTGGGATGACTATGGCTAGACCATGAATACTGCTACACAACCAGATGCTACCTGATGCTACCTGACTAGAGGTTCACAGATAATGTCCTCTTTGAGGATCTTCAAAACTACAAACTGTTCCCTAGTACAGACTCTCTGTGGTAATTAGTGTTGTTAACACTGGCTTGCACCTTCTATACAATAGATTTCACTATTTAATAATATCCAAGCAAGGATCATCGACTGAGACACACTAAAGAATATTAAATAATGTATTGGAAATGAGTAGATAAAAATTCCTGCAGTGCTGGAGGGATTTATACCCCCATGAGTGAACTGAAGAATTAAATTGTGTCTCTGCATGTATGCCTATGCAAATGTGCCTTTTACACCTCTTCCTCTGAAAGGTTTCAGAGGTCTCATCCAATCTACACTAGCTGTTGGAAAAAAGAAAATATTATTCCCACAGTATTTACTTGTAATATAATTACATCATATTGCATAATATTACTTTATATGATATTATTTATGTGGTAATAAATACCAATAAAATTATAGTGAGGCTTGGGAAATGAGCCAATATAGTCTCTTCTTCACAGTTCCTCTTTTGTTTCTAGCAGCGCTAGGATGTTCATGATAGGTCCATGTTGGGCCACTTCTATTCATCTACATCCAATGCCACCCAGGGACTACCTGGATAAAAGGTAGCATCCTGCTAGAGCATAACATCAGATATCCTAACATCTCTGTGAGGAGATTGCAGTTTGTGGGTTCTCCATAATCTCCATAGCCTTCATTACCTTCTGCCAGGGATAATGCTGGATCTGCCTTCACTGAGAAAGAGAGGGAGGGCTCTTTTTGTCCAAGCGGGTGACCTGACTGGGATATATTGTGGCTCACTTTGGTCTTGTAAAAGGAAGCCACAGTAGGGACTGGGTTCTGGTGCAGGCACATCTCTCCTCCAGCTAATGTCTAGTGAACACTGATGTTCAGAAGCACAGAAGTGCTCACAGACCAGAAAAACTCCAGTTATTCTCAGAGTACCCAAGCTAGATTTCTATTGTCAAAGGCTGGTGCAGCAGGCAGAATAAATATCTTTAGACTGGGGCAAAGTTTTGTAGAAAAAGAGATAGAGCCTTGTAACAAAAGGGACCAAATGTCACACCAGAGAATTGGTTTCTTTCCTGTCCTTGGGCATGGAGTTCTTATGTGACACCTGTGGCAGAAATGGATTCTGATGATGTATCCTTCAATTTTTCAAGTTCCTGAGGGAGATGTCGGAGACCAGAATAATTGGAAGTGCTAACAGCTCACGAACACAATTGACTTCAGTTGGAATATCTTTCATACAGCAAAAGAATGAAAAAAATAAAAAACTCAGTACTCTGGCGAAATTAAGACTGGGCATGCAAACTTAAAGGGCACTTGCAGTAATTTGGGGAGCAGTTTAAAAGCCATCTCTCTGCATTTCAGTTCCTTGGCTATGGAATGGGGTGAACCATACTGCCTAGTTTCACAAGACAAATGAATTCATATTCATGAAGCACTTCTGATATTTTAATGCAGGTGCCACCCTGCAACCATTAGCAGATGTCTGTGGAAAGCCCCCATGGTGAAGTTTGCCAGCTCTCTCTAATGTAGGTGTGTGAAGAGAGAGAGAACTTGCTGTTCTTATAATGTACTCTGTTAGCTCAAAAGGAATGCATCTTTGAGGCAGATCCAATGCTTCCAACCTTAGTGATGACATACACAGGTGTTGGTACAATGCCATATGATAATAGTTCTGTTTTGGGGTGTGTTTTTTTCTCAAAGTTCTTTTATCTGGATAATTATGCATAACAAATGTATAGCTAATGGATTTTTAGCACCCCAAATATAAATGTTTGCAATATATGAAAAACTAGTATTAGAGTTTGTAATACAAGTAGCACAAATAATGTGAAGCTGTGATTTGAATGGATTAATATTAAATACTCTGATAAAGGAAGGTGTAGCTGAACACTAAAATTTGATGGGCATACTGATGGGCAATTTTTTGTGTTGGTGTCTTTATGGCTCCTTTATCCATCAGTAAGGAGAGATTCTCAAACATAGCAGTTATTGATGACTGTGATACATTTTAAACACCCTGCTTAGACTGCAAGAGGCATCCATACAGAAATTAATCATTTTTCTAGTCAGTCTAGACTTAACTGATGTGTGGAGAATAAGACCAGAGGCTATACCATGAATAGCAATGTTACATACAGATTGAGCAACTCCTTGTTCATTGAATGAGACAGGAAACAATAAAATATGATAATTTAATTAAAGCTACATCACAGTGCAAATGCACAAGGGATGAAAAGTTCTGTGTAGTCTAGCTTAACTTCTAAAACTTCCTGCTTTTGATTTTGCAAGCTGAATATTCTTCTAACACTATGGGGACTTTTATTGTGCCTTTTTCCATTCATGTCATTACTACTTATTGAACCCCAGTCCATGTCTTGTGCTTACCCGATTGTTCACAACAGATTGTTCCCTGTGGCTTGCACAGTCTCCAGGAATTTCATAGCTAAAATGGTGATTCCTGAGAAAGTAAAGATAGAACACAGCATACCTACTCTTCATAGACAGGAACAAGGTGGTAATTACTCCTGTGTGTAGTTCAAGACAGTGAAATACAAGATAAACAGTATAGCTGTACTCTGAAAAAGTACTGTAGTAACAGAGTTGGGGCACTGTTAAATGTGTGAGTCTCTTACTTGACAATAACTTTCTTTTTTAAAGGGAGCTATTAACACTAGCCAGTAATTACTCTCTCCAGTCCTATATAGTCTTGACCACACTGGTGAATCAATGGGCATGATGACCCACCTTATAAAAGCAAGCAAATAAAACAAAGAATCAAACAAACCCTAAACCCAAGAACAAGAGTTAAGTCACAGCCATAGCTTCTGGTAAATTGGAAGACTGAACCAGCCTCTGTATCATTTCATCAGGCCACAAATTTATCGAAACGATGGAAATTAAATGATCAGGTATTAACAGGAATTTTTATTTTCACTAAAGCTTACATTTATAAAAGCAAACTCTTTGAGGGTAGTATGGTAATATTTCTTGCCCCAAACAATATCAGGTTGAGCCAGATTGTCTGTCTACCTTAAATATATCAAATGGCTTAATGGGAAGGGGAAATGTGGCTCAGTTAATTTGGGGAGTATGAAAGAACTCAAACCCTAAAAACTGGAAATGTGACAAGGTAACAGTGGCTAGGTAGACAGAGATAAAGAAAAAAAGAAAGCCATCTCCTCCCTATGTTCTTTAGGGATTGCTCTGAGGTGATGGCTTCTGAAGCGGCAGACAAGCAGGCATATGAATGATCAAATCGCCCAGCTGGAATTTTTCTCCATTTTGCAAACAAGTTACTGAGGTCTGAGGCTGCCAATGCTTATAATAATCTGCTGCAGTGGCAGACGGGCAGAAGCAAGCTGAATTCTGTTCTCTTCTGCTGATGTGATCACTGCGCGAGTGTGAGAAATGATGTCATTCTGCTAGCATGCCATCATGTTGATGACAGAACAACAAGCACTGGTCCTGCTTGTAAAAAATGTAGAGCCCTCTCCAAGGACCTTTTCTTTACCTCTCACTGAAATTTGAAGAGGGCACCCCTGGAACACCCCCATGGCATTTGTTTTTGTTCACAATAGTAATACTGATATGGATCAATGGTCTGAGGTTGGAGAGGTTTGCTGGGAAAGCATCTCTGAGCATTTATGTAATGTATTTATTCATGTTAATAGGCTATTTCTGTAAGAGGCAGCATTTACCTGAAGATATTTGACATACTATAGGACTCACTGGACTCATTGTCTCCTTGCCACCTGTTTTAAATGGCAAGCCAGACTGTTGTAGAACTTGAAATTAAGAAATGCCTCTTATTTGCAGAGAATTTACAATCTATTATTTTTGTCCCTTTAAATCATAATGAAAATAAACAATAAGCTGCTTATGATTGAATGGGATTTATTGACAGTATTTTATTATTTTTAACACCTAAAGATGTGAAAACCTAAGTTACCTTTGAAACAGATTTTAAACTTTTAAAATCCCAATAGATCTTGTAATAACATGATAGGAATTGAGGTAAGGTTACCAGTACTAATACTGTAGGCAGATGTTGTTCTCAAATACCTTAAGGGGACAGAGAGACAGGAAAACACAAGAATATTTAAATACGTGTGTCTCTCAGAAAGCATAGCTCCCTATGAGCAGCACACTGCTCTCTCCCTTGGCAACCCACCAAAACCAGAATTAAATTGCAAGTTTTGCTACTCCTGCCCCTCAGTGAGACATGCTCTAGCAACCCAGGGAATCAGGCTGGAATAGAAGAAATGTGGTTTAGTGTGACTGCCGCAGCCTCTCCTAAGCTCCTGGCTACCTCAGGGACCCAAGCTCAGCTCAAAAGATATGGTTCTTGTTGAGAAACTTCCTCATTTTAGCAGTTATGTCTAACTCATTACATAGTAATTCTACCTCTTGTTTTTCAGTGAGGCCACCCGGGGGTGTCTGTTTGTTTCATGTCAGACATATTTAGGGAGCTGAGGGACTGTTGTAACTGCAAAGGATGTCTCATCTGGCCAGTTCTTGGTTATTGGAAACTGTCTCTTCCCAAGGTGACAGTTTTTTGTCTTCATTCTGGCTTCACTTGAATTCTAATCCCTGTTCATATGCTGCCTGTGGTTTATCGCATCATAGCCGAGTGAGAGTGAACAGCAGTCCAAATTATTTTTTGTACAGCAATCATTCACAGGCACAAGCCTGCCATTAAATTCCCCAAGCATAACAATCCTGACAGCAGTCCTATCAGACTTACACTGGTTCCTAGGCCTGATAGGCAACCGATTATATTATTTCTAACTTCTTTCTGTTTAGCCATCCTACTTTAAGCAGCCTTTGCAACCCTACTGGCAGGAATCATGTCTGTCTTGAACTCATTTCTCACTTCGTCATGCTGTTTATCCATATCAGCATTCTGCCAAATTGAAGGCAGCTGGGATGTTATTTCAATATTTAATCTTTAGATTTTGGAAAACTCTAGCCCAGTTCTAGCTGACACGAATCCTCATAGACCACTCAAATTTCCCAGTGTGCTTTTGATTGACAAGAAGTGAGGGAAAAAGGTCCTGATGAAGAATATTGGTAGGTTCTGAATTCCCCAGAATGTCTCCTTCCTTATGTGTTTTCTGCAGTCAGATCCAGGCTTCATCTGGTCTTGACAAGGAAGGTCTATGACTGGATTCACTTATAAAGAAAAACACCCTTTTATTTTTTTTCTGCAAATGTGATTCTTCTGTATGTTTTGTTTGTTTGTTTGTTTTGTGTTTTGGTGGGGGCTTTTTTGTTTGGGTTTTTTTGTTGGTTTTTTTCATGAATCACAAAGGGAAAGAAATAACTGCAAGAAATTTTTTTTAGGGTCATGTTCAAAACAACTTAAAAGACTCATTTTCAGAAAGCCATGTCACACTCAGTTTTGTCTCACACAAAAGTCTGCACAGGAATCAATGGTCCATTTGCACTGCCACCTTAGCGTGACAGTTCACTGCTCACTGCTGAATGCCTTAGAATTCGTCCCTTTTATCTGTTTCTATCAACCCTTTGTACCCCAGCTCCAGACCCACCTGTCAGTATGTTGTTGCCCAAAGGGAGATGAAGAGGACCTCTATCTCGAGGGTCTGACACCTGCAGCAGAAATAGATGTAGTCTGTCTTTAACTGGGCGCAAAGTCAAGCTCCTTTGTGCTAGGTTAGATTCTAGACAGAAGCTTTGCCATGGAGCAGGGAGAGGCAAGGTGTGTGGCACTTTTCTCACCAACTTGTACATATGTGATACAGGAGTCAGCTTCTGAATTCAGTCTCTGAATTTTTGTCTTTATAACAAAGAAACCTAATGTCTCCATTTACAATGTGTCTCCCCTAGCATCAGCTAGCACCTTAGTCCATGTAATGCAGCACTTTACTCCACTGACTGACTGAAAGGCTTTACACACATGTTAGTAACCCTGCTCAAGGTTCTGGAAGGATTTGTGTGCATCGACAGAAACATAATCGATGTCGTTTTTTGCATCACAGCATATATATTTCTTCTTTTCTATCTGAAGTTAATCTCTCTGTCAGAAAACCTTCTGTATGTCCCAGTTTCTTAAGGACGATTTTTGCCAGAATCTTATCTACATCTATCTCTATCAGTGACATTATTCAGCTCTCTGCACACAGGAGATGATGCTTCCAACCTTGTTTAGTGCTCTAAAAAGACCATTCCTTATTGTATAATGTAAGTCCCCCAAAAAGAGCATTTAGTTTCCAAAGGGCTGATGAAGAAATCCAGCTGCCCTTTGAAGCGTTATGCTCTCATAATGTATATTGTAGGCTTCAGTGCAACAGAGTCTCCCACTGACCTTCCCCTTTTCCTGACTTTAGTTATCACTTTCCATTCTCATTCACCCTATGGCAACATTGAACAGGTTGTTTCATAAGATATAAGCTGTGCCAATAGGACACTTTCCATGGATTTTGATACTCCTGTGCTGAAAACAGTAGAAGCTGAGGGCGTTGAGGCAAAATTTAGGAATTCTGTATTTATTTGTACCAGATGGGTAGCTATTAATTCTGTAGGTTTTCTTTTCCATGTTTGCAGCCATAACTTTTGTTTCTGCAGTTGCATTGAGTATCACATGGTAACTCACTGTGGCTTTGAAGAAGGCCATAACATTTATTTTCACCTGAGAGAAGTTATGTTGTGTCAAAGATACTTTAACAATCTAACTATATATCTCTCCTTATATATATGAAAATGAGAAACTTGTAATTCAGGAAGTGCTGTACTGACATCTGATCTGGTATTTCAATACAATGATTGTCTTAAAAAGAAATTTGTAGCCTGAGGTGCATGTCGTATTTTACAGCTGTAATTTGGGATTATGTACAGTGTATAAAACCTAATATGCATGCGAAATCTTTGCAGAATTACCCACCTAATCCAGGACAAATATATTAAAATATTAAACTTCCACTGAAAAGACATTATTGGTCATGATTTTTAAGCATCCCTTATAGTGGCAATTGGAACAGTGGATTTCAGTACTCTCAGTAATTAATTGTTAGTTTAAACTCCTCCTCTTGGAAGTTAATTGCATGTCTTGTCTCATCTCCCAAATAAGCAGAATTATGTGAGAATACAATGACGTCTGTCCCAGGCTGCAAACTGTTGAGCATGCCAAGAGGCAATGCACGTGATAATGATGTTTATGCAGTCTAGGAGAATGACACAGTTGGTTCACCTAGAAACGGTCTTATTTCTTATGTTTTGAAACTTCATGGCTATACTTACAGTGCTATGTGATTTTGCTTTCATATTTTAACAGTTAATGGAGAGGGCATGCCCTATTGTGCCTAGATAAATTTCAACTGTTAGGGCTAGTCATTATTTGCTCCATTTAGTACACAACTCTCTTTTGTTACAATTACAATTATTTCTTAAATTCAAATCAGGCTACACTATGGTTCATGGGAAAAAAACACAACCCAATTTTTTGCTGTGTGAGAAGGAGCAATGTGAAGCCATTTTCATAGAACACTGCAAAGCCTTTGGAGGTCTTTCCACCACAATTCATCTTCCCCTGTACTATTAAGCCAATGAGCCACAAAATGTTAATCCATGCAAAGTCTGGCTTCATCAGTGTGTAAATATAAGAGACTTCAGTGGAACCATTACAGATTTCACCAAAGCTTTTGAGTCTCTGTGGAAATGGCTTCCATGTTACGTGGATGGAAAGTTGGAGGTTTTGTAAAACCCAAGGAAACAAGCCAACATGTGTAGAGAAGCAATATCTCTTATTAAACCAGATTACTCTTTAGATCAGAAAGGTCTTATTCTTACCTACCTCTTTTCCTGCTGATTATCAGTTTGCCAAATAAAACAATATTTTCTCTCCACAAACTCTGTCTCATTACTTCAATAGGAGGCAGTACAAAATGACGTCATAGTTGGAACACTACTTCTCATTTTTTGTCTTACATCCAGTACTGATAGAATTTCTTTGTAGCCCTGCAGAGTGAAACAGTGTTCTTATCAGGGAGAAGCAGTTGCTCCTGCAGTTTACCTCACCTGGTTAACAGGTCTCAATGTGGAACAGAAGTTTCTTGGTTGGGCAGAATGAGAAGACGTTTCTTAGGTCAGTTCCAGGAAAAGCCATTTCTGTTGGTGTGGACATCTGTTCGCTAGGAACTGAGTGGAAGAAATAGTTCAGTTCTTACCAGTTCCCTGGCAGCATTTTTCTTTTGCTCAGACAATTGGTTCTTTGAACGAATTTTTCCTGCCCAGGTTTCTTTTATGGTTTCTGTCAAAATATGGTTGCAAGTAGCACCACCCAGACATCAACTTTTCAGGCAAATTATGCATAACATTTGATTGCCTTCCTGAGCTTTATTTTAAGACCCACAAAATCACTGCAAACCCTCATACAGATGTTACTTTCAGTGACTTGTACCTGATAATTTTACATAATCTATAGACACAGGTTTGCATGTTAAAAAGCTTCCAGGTATAAAAAATAAGATACACACACACATACAAACACACACACACTCACTCCCAAAAAAAAAAGTCTGGTTAGGAGCCCTATAGAACTGACTAATAATTAGTAAGCCAGACAGTTAAGGGAATGCAGTTGTAAGGGAAAGAGAAACAACAAAAACCAAGAAAAAGCAAAGACATTAACTTTAGGGGGAGATAATCCTCTTGATTTAAAGGTATTCTAACATTAATCACAAGAGGCACAGTTGTCATTATTTATGCAATATAAAACTGCTCTTTTTGTTTCCTTTCACTCACTGTGGAAGCGGAGCACGAAGCAGTCACTTTGGTTTCTTCATCAGCATTTTGAAATGCCTGATTGAACTGAAGAGATACAGGATGCTGTCTTTTATCTCCATCCTGGCAGTTGTGGCAGTGCTTGCTGGTCTGTAAGCTTTCTTAGCAATTTCTTTCCAAATCAGTCTACAGAAATTGTACTCTGCATTTCCAACAATGCACTATGTGTACAGTTTCAAGGCTGGTATGAATATTTGCTGTGAATATATTAACTATGGACTGCTTTCTGCATGCAACAGGGAAAATTCATCATTCCAGTACATAAACAATTTTCAAATGGGAAAAGGGGAGAAGGTAAGAAAATGTGAGAGGAAACAAATTTTTTTATTCATGTACAATGCAATGATTTCTCCAGAAAAGAAAACCAGCTTTCTTTGACACCTAATTTTCCATTTCTGCCTTCATTATAACATGAAAATGATTCAAAGCAAGATGAAATACCACAAAAATGTTATATCCAGGCAAGAAATAATTCTTTCTCTCAGATGTATTTAACAAATCTGAGACAGTGGGACTAATTTTTATACATGTATCCAGGCACAACCTTGCTATGTGGGAAATGCAAGCATGCATTTCTTTTTATAGAAGAGGCACAAGTTTTCTAGGAAATTTATGATGCCACCAGTGGAGGAGACTGTCTTGGAAAACAGTTAACCCTGAAAAGGAGTTAAGCATTGCAATAGAGAAGCAATTCAACATGAGTCCTTGTACAGTACCATGGAAAAAACGATTGAGAACTTTGGCCGTGTAAAGAAGGAGAATAATGATAAAAGGAAGCAAATGGGTTTACTTTGGCAAGTGGCATTAGCAGGAGTGATACTCTTACACTACCTTCATCTCCTGAGCCCATACTTGAAAGGGGACTTAAAAAAATTTTACATGGGAAATAGGAAGAAAAGAATGGATGATGAGCTGAACAGGGTGTCTTATCTCACAGTTGCACCAGCATATGAAGTTGGCATAAACCAGAGTGCTGGCAAAAAAGGGTGAGCCTGCCCTTTCCAGACCTGTCATCTCTGTGTTGTTTTGTGCCTTGATTCTTCTCTGTCTTTTGGACCAGGCTGGTTTTGGACTGATTCACCACCCAGCTGCACAAATACTAAGTAGGCAGAAAGGAGAAGGCAGAAAAGGGGCAGGAGGTGGCCTGAATGGTCAGCTTGGTTGCTAGTGCTGACTTTGCCCTCTTAGGGCAGGTGAGGGAAAGGGCTGAGCACTTGAGTTTGTTTAGCTTACCAATAGAGCTAAAGTAATTTGATGAAGTGTCACCAAGTGGACTTGGAGTGTCGAGCCTACAAAGAATCTGAATAGCTAAGAGCTGGTCATCAGCTTCTGTTCAGAAATCAGGACAGGAAAAAGGAATTTAGCAGTGAGGATGCTGAAAAATTAGGATTAAAGAAAATGAACTGTTGATTGGTGTCTTTTCTCTTTGCAAATCAACAGCACTTGCTTTTCTGGAATACATACTCAAAGGCACAAAGTGTTCACTTGAGGGAGAAGTTGGTGAAACATAGTAGCCTGAGATATGTGATGCAATACTAGGTGAGCTAAAATCCCCTTCTGGCCTTCAGCTCAGTTGTGTAAGACTGTGGCAAGCTATGCAGAGTCATAAAAGTCTTTTACTTAGTTTACCATTGGCTGACCATTGGTAGGGGAAAAAATTGATTCTTATTTAAAATAGTTTTCAACTTTTTAATGAACAAAAGTGATATTAAAATAGTCTGACTGGTGGTGATGTAAAGATACTGAAGAGATGGTGATACTGGAGAGGGACGAGAAGGTTTTTCTGTGGATACCACAGTAACTGTGGATGGCATGTTTCAAACTCAATTTGATGAAGCTTCATTTGTTAGTGCTAAATGCATTGGTGATAATTTCCTGTTGTGTGCCTTTTTGAACTCATCCATATTTTTAACATTTATTTTGTTATATCTTGGTAGGCAGCAAAAGGCTACACCGACCTGGCCCTGAAATAGAAGGCATCTCTTTGGAAAAGGAAAGGACATTTGTGGCAAGGCACAAATGCTTAATTTTTGTTAATCAGTATCAATATTGGGGATTTTGTGGCAAAAAAAAAAAAGCAGTGTGACTTGTATGCTACCGTTTCCCATAGCACAGCAAATCGTGAACAGTACTGTGTCCAATATTAACATTCATTAAGCTCCTGGCCAGAAGTTCATTAAAATTCTTTGAGGCTTTTGCAGCACCGTCTAATGCAGTGGGGTTTGATTTACAGCTGTCAATATATTTCCATGAGGCAGAAATATGGAACGCAGTACAGAGAGCAGTCAGAGTTACGGAAAGCAGTACAGAGAGCATATGGGTCTTGTAAAAGAAGCTCGTGGAGCTCCCAATGGTCCCAGGAGCGTAGGCTGAAAGCTGCCAGTGTATGTGATGATGCAGCCGAGCATAAGTCAATAAAACCAACTTTGTTACAGTTTTCCTGATTGCAATATGGGGTACCTAGGCACTTTATTACTTGACATGTAGAAAGTCTTGCTAATAAAAAGATTCTCTTAAAATCATTCACAGTTTTATCTTCTCTTTAATAAAAATAAAACACTAACAACTCACCAATGGCAATGATAAAAGTTTTATTAACTACTGCAGCAGTAGGAAAAATAATGGCACCAGATTTAAAGTGTGAGTCAATTATGTGAGCTTTATAGCCATTTTACAAAATAAGCTGAACAATTTTGAAAGCTAGGACTTTATAATCCTAACTTTAAAAATCTCTCTGCACTTCCAGCAAGGCTCTGCTCTCTGAGTTTACATTATACTGCAGGGCAGCTGTGAAGAGTGCATCAGTCAGCCCCTATTACTGACATCCATCTCAAAACATGGCTGTGGCTGCATCTGCCATTTTTCCATAAACCAAAGCTGAAGGTCTTTGTCTTAAATATCGTATCTTGAGTGACCAGGGAGTTTTGCAACAGGGAGATGGGAACATGCATTTGTCTAAACAGGCAAATCTGTCTTTTCTGTCATTAAGTGTTTGTTTCCTAAATCAAAAAGGTTCAATGAATTTTTACTGCTGGCTCTGGTGGAGTCAACCTGTAGCATAAATGAGATTACTTTACCTGCCTGAAAAATGTAGAGAATAATTTATTCTAATTTAGAGGTATGGGCACCCTCCAATTAGTGAAGAGAGAGAAGCAACTCCAGGAGTCCATTTTCCACACAAAAGTATAAGCTACACAACTCAATGTCTAGAATATTTTCCTCCTCACTTTTGCCTATGAAGACAGACAGTTTGATATGCTTGAAGTCAACCAAGACAAACCCCACTTAAAACACTTGTTTGGCACAGGAGAAACAAATAGTACAGAGCATCCCATCAGGTCTCCAAATTCCCCTTCAGTGCAAATGGTCCATCATAACCCCTTGGGTTTTGCAGTCACCTGAAGTCCTGGCACACAGAAAAGAAGGTGAATACAAATGTACACTAAGACTGCAATGATGTGATAATGCTCATTCATTCATTCACTCAGAAATGGGCTTGTAATGCTGCCTATGGTTACACTCGCTTTTCCAACAAAAAGAAATACCTTTGCTATCTAGACTCTATCCTCAATACTAGGTTGCTGTCAATGAAAACACTTTCATTAATGGGAAATTAGATTAGATGAAATAAAAATTGATTTTTAACTGAAACTGTATGTTAGAATTTCACAACTGGTTTTTATTTTTTAGTAATCAATATTTCCAATTATTTTTCCATTTCTCCATGTTCTGGTCTTTGTACCTACCGCCAACTTAACTTCAGTTAGTTTTTCTCATATACATAAAAATATGAAACTATAATTTTCTTATTAAGTCTATCTCAAAAGCTTAAGTTTTCCTCTATTAACAACAATAATCTGTATTATCAAAACATGATGAGACTAAAGCTCCTATTCTATGTGAGAACCAACTGCACGTTCTCCAGGCATGAGTAAACATGCAAAAATCCTACTTGTAGGTGGGAGGTCCTGTTGAAGCACTGGAAAGTCACACAACGAATGGACCCATCTCTAACGGAACAGCCAGGACATCAGCTTGAATCTCAGCATGCTAATGAAGCATCCGTATATACTGCTGATCTGATCCGAGGGGATCACATCACTGCATGCTGTCACTTACTGAGGGTCACAGTGCTTTTGAGATAGGTCTTTTGTCTCAGCTGAGCTAGATCAGATAGATGCTTGTCTGGGATGCACATTTTAAGATAACAGTGTCTAAAGCTAATATTAATTGTCTATTTGCCATCTGATTTCCTGCTTCAGTACGTTGGTTTATTGTAATAAGGAATACAAATATCCCAGCAGTCAAAAGCTAGTAGACCAGTGAGATGAGCTGAGAAGAGAGCTTGTACCCAAGGACCATGGTCCTATTCATCCAAGGGCTTGCCTGATGTATAGAGGATTATACTTGGGTGAATATAGCTTTACTGAGCCTTGTAGCAGGGGTACAAAGTAGGCAAAATGTTGGTCCAAAATAAGTAATGACCTTTAACTGATTCTTGTGCTCACTGCTGTGAGCATTCAAGGCAATGGTGGTCTTCCTGATTTTTCTTTTTCTCAATTTTCAACTCGGAAGAAAAATCCTTCTTTTTCTTTTTTGCTGTGCTGGAAGAGCACCTAGCAAGAAAACTCTGCAGTTCAGCATACGTAGTTAATGGGAGAAGAATGTCCCAAGAGCACAGACAGTAGAGAGCTTCTGAGATCTGCTCATTCGGTATGGCCTGACCGTGGCCATACTCTGATGATGTAGTGAGCGAAGGGCTGTTTAACAATACATGGCCAGTGACAGCTGTGCCCTTCAAGATTAGCATTAGAAACACTTTAAATCAAAATGGTTTAGTTCCCCCTTCATTGATTTTGTAATCTCTCTGTGAAATCGCTGGTTCCCCTAATTGGCTGATGAAATAATTAGTTGACTCTGACATTCATTTGGATTTCTTCTAATTAGGAACTCCATTCCATCAAATGTCATGTCAAAACAGGTTTCCATCTGAGAATTTGGAGGAATAATTTTTTCCTGTGTGATTTCTTTAAGTATTGTCTTCTCTGGTCAGAAATAATTATCTAACTTTTTCTTTTTTTTAACTTTCTTATGAACAATTAACTGCTGAAGGTTTGGATTTTTTTGAATACAAATCAATATTATCTGATTTAATTTTGTGTCTAAAATATTGTAAAGCAACATTTCAAGCATGTTTATCTTGTCCCAAAATAAGGAAAAGGGCATTATAAATTAACATATAGATAGCTTTCAAAGAACTAAGATTAATCTGCTATGAAACCATAATTACCTTATTAAAAATATCTTAAAATTTCTTGTTATTAGCAATAACTTAAAAAATCACCTCGGCAATGCAAAAGCCAATAACACTTTTAAGAACTATTCCTCAGGGTAAAAGTAGGTTTTAGTGTCTAACTCTCTATATATGGAGTTCATCACCATTAGTATCTGGAAAACTTGTAATACCTCTAGCAATACTTTTGCACACATGAGCTGAAACGTGCTTCAAAAACCCCTATTTAATGTGAATGATCTGCTCTGCATAAGTGGATATCCTTCTGCCTGTGGGACAGCAGAAAAATATTTGCCTAAAAAAGGGGGTTTAGGTAGTTTATGTGAATGAAGTTGCACACATGTGAGTGAGTGAAGCGACTTTGAAACAATTCTTATGCAAGCAATCTGCTTCCCGACTGGAGCCCAGGGAGAGCAATGCATTTTACTGTTTTACTGCTCATGGGAAGTTGTTCCTCAGAAGGACTCTGAAGGTAATATTGGTTGCTCCTGAACCATAGAGAGTGATAAGTTAATTGTATCACTAAAAATATAGAAGTCTAGGCTCTTCAGAGGTTTATAAACTTCATATCTGGCTGAAGTTACGCTCCTAAACTAAGTTTATCACGCACTGTAACTCTGTGATTTTTTAATTTATTTTTTTAAATAATGCAGCAGTGAAAGAAAATTCCTTCAGGTAGGCTGCATAACACATTTGGTTAATGGCCATAACAGCAGGAAAAGATGCCTAACCTGTATATCTCAGCACATCTTGCCATGATGTGTGGAGTAGTTACCTTGAACACTACAAACAATATTAAAAAATAACACAGGACGTTTATATATGTAATTTTCTGTATTTTACTGTTTGAGGCTGCTAAGAAATAAAAATATGATAACATAGGATGATCTCTCTAGGGCACACAGTCTTTCAAACAGCTACTCTTGTGATACCATTTTTTTGCAAACCCATTTCACGCATGGGAAAATCCCTCATGAAGATTGTTTTTGTCCCCTAGGAAACAGACTGTATGATAGTAGGGTAGAAATAAAAATCCTATATTTTTCAGAGGCTTCTGTTCCTACCTGATGTGTGTGTATGCAAGAAGAATAGAGAGAAATACTACTTGAAATTAAGTTAACAGTAAACAATACTTTATGATACTACTTAACTGATTTTCCTGCCCTCTATTTCTAGTTCTTTTGCATTCATCTCTGCTCCTCCACTTCTGCCATGTCTTTTATGTACTGGCTTTTGAAGTCATTGGTTCTATCTTTACTGTGAGATTATGGACCATGAGTGGTATGAGTCGTTGCCTGATTTGTTTACGTGTATTTTGGCAGAGTCTGAATCTGTAGATGATATATTGTTAGTTTTTAGCCCTGTTCATTTTGATACCTGATATCAACAGGTACTGAGTTTGAGCTTTGGGAGGAGGAAATGGTTGGTTTGTTGGTTTGTTGGTTGTTGGTTTGTTGGTTGGACTGTTTCCTTGTTTGTTTCTTTGTTTGCTGTAGTATTACACTAGCCTGTTGGTGTACCCAAGGAATTTTTCCAACTACTGCTTTTATTTCCCCCAGCCCTCCAGCAGGTACTTGAATGTTTACACTGTAGACTTTTCATGTGCTGGAAACAAGCTCAAGTTGTTTTTTGGATGACTAAAATTTGTGTAGATAGAGTGCTGCTGCCTCTTTCTCTCAGGATACACTTAATACACAATTTAATCTTTTATGTTCGTGCAGTAATATTTCTTCATTAACTTTTTTCCCCCTCTGTCTCAATCATGCAGTTGTCTGATTTGTAAGACACCTACTTATATTCTTGCTACAATTGTGTCCTTTTTCGGGTACCTGCAATCATTACATGATTTTTCTTCGTTAGAGGGAACCATGTGCATATACCTCTCTCTCTCACTTGAGCAGGTATGGTAAGCACATTTGATATTTTTTCATTAATGTCTCTGTCACAAAGATGACTGTGAAGCAGTTGGGCTTTCTTACTGTCTCTCTTCTTAGTGCCCAGCACCCGAATAACTTCCCTGGGATGAATTTTTTCTTCTGTAATTCCGCCTGGGTACAGGTGTCATCTCCTGGGCCCAGCTGGATTGAACCAGAGCAGCTGGAGATCTGACAGCTTCAAGCTGTCCAACCTGACCTTCCAGAGGCTGCACCATGCAAGATGCAGGTTCTGTACCATTACTATCTGCAGCCTGATTTATGAAGGTGGACTGGATTGGCCTGTACATGCTGACAGACATGCTGTAAGGATTCCAGAATAACCTTTGTGTCATTTCCTTGCTTTAAGAACAGAAGTTAGGCTAGACATACAGGGTTGGAAGTTGTTGCAGCTGTTTATGTTCAGTGTGCCCCAGTGTTCCTGCGCACTGGTGTGCTCTCACTTTGCCTCTGAACATCACTTATTTGAAATTATTTTTTTAAACTAATGGTAACTGTCTATACTGGTACTACTGACCCAATTGTAGTACTACTAATACATTTTAAGAAGAAATGTACCATGGACAAAGCCTTTTGTGCCAGATACCATCTTTTGCTTTTAGGGGCTTACTTAGAAGTACTGCTGTACTAACAACACATGCATTGGCTTCATTCTTTTAGAAGTGGATGAGACAAGCATAGGTTAATTAAATCTGACCAGAAAATCAACCATATAATGGATGCATATAAATCCTCTTAATGCAAGGGTGGCCTTTTTGCACGGAAGTGCTAACTTTATAAAATATGTTATAGGAGGCTCAAATTGGTAGTTTAAGATGTCTGCAGGAGTCTGATGTAAAACTTACTAGTTACACAAGATGCCCTGCTAGGAGAGCAGCAATTAACACCAACACTTTTCAGGGACCTGAAAGATTTTTTTTGTCAGGATTACAGCCTGACTAATTATGGCAACTATTTTTGAGATATCGAGTGAGGTAACTTAGAGAGTACACTAGGAGGTACAACCTAATTAGAAGGTATGGCTATTGGGAGTCACTAATGAACTGTAACTTCAAAGTCTTCTACTTTTAGGGTTCACTTTAATAGTCCCAGATTGTGATAGTGAGCTCAAAACAGTCCCCCTTTCAAAATACAGGTTTCTGTTTTCAGTGGGTTTAAATAGTTAAAAAAATGGAAATTCCAACCTACTGCTTGTGCATTTGATATTTGATTCTCTGGGTGTTCAGTTGTGTTCTTCTACAGCGATGTTAATTATTGACCATGCAAGTGACAGTTATATGCAACACTTTATGTGTTGCATAGTACTTTATGTGTTTATATAGTACTTGACAAGAGATTAAAATAACAACTAGAAGACTATTTTAAAAACCCCAACCAAGCAAAAAAAAAAAAAACCCAAACCACAAACCCAAACAAAACCCACCCAAAAAGCTCCAGGAGAATTCAGATTACGTGAATTCCCACTCTGGGATGCAGGCATGACATGTAGATAGAACAATTAAAATAGAAGAGCTTTTTGTGACCTTCTGCAGGACAGTTTGTAGCTCTCCAGCCTGAAAGACACCATTCCAAGGTGACTTTGCCAAGCTTCCATTCTGGGACATTGTATCTGAGCTGATTGGAAGGAGAAAGGGGGACAGCTACAGAAAGAGAAGCAAATGGGACATCCCTGGCTACTTGCCTATCATCTCAAGACAAGCACAGCCCTTCATTAATTAGACCCCATAAGAGACAGGCACGGTGGAAAGTACAAGCATAGCCAGGTGTGAAATTATGTTTTAAAAAATTCTTATGTTGTTACCTGTCTTCTTTGGGAGGGAATGAGAAAGAATAATGAGAATGAGATGTAACCATTTATGTAATATTCTGTATGAATATCAGTTTATTTAATGATCTTTTAGTTACTTTTTAAATCATATCCTCTCTGAAACCTTAGTCACTGAACATTTTCAGAGATTTTTTTCTTTCTTCTTGAGTTGGAGTCATGGTATCTGTGGCAGTATCAACAGGGTACTTTTTGGGTTTAAATGAATAAGTGTAGAAGGGGACAGAGGAGAGAAAGTGAAAGGAATAAAGCACGTGGTTGTATAAATCAGGTAGAATGCCCTTGCTTTTCAGATTGGTCCTTAGGAGACTGGTCATAACTATTTGTTTCTTTATCTCACTATGTATTGCTCAAATATTTGCCTGCAAACCAAGAGGGTTTTTGTCTTGTTGGAGAGGATTGAATAATAACTCTTGGTAGCTGCTCTGTGGGTAATTGCATGATATATCACTCCAGCAGAGCCCTGCAGCCATGTTTCCCATGATGCACTCAACCTGCTTCATTAGCAAGCAAAATAAAAGCTGATGTTTTATGAAATTTGGGTGGGTGAATGTGTCTCCAAAACAGCTTTGAAACTCCTGGATGGAGTTCAGATAAAGTCTTCCACCTTGTTTCAAAAACGTCTCCCAAAGGATGCAAAAAATTCAGTGTAATGAGTATCACTATAAAGTCAGCAGGTTTTCCAAAAGCATCTGCCCTGCTTGAAGAGGTGGGAACAGCCCCCCTCCCTCCCCCTTCAAGAGAGCTGGAGCCAGGTGTTTGAATTAAAATCCTATGTAGGGATGAGTGGAGAAAGAAGCATCTTTTCATGGCTGAGTAGTCTGTATGTATGTCTGGGCAAATACGACATACAGTGGATACAGGAAGATTTCCCCAGAAATGGTATATTTTGGGATGTGAGAATAACAGGAGCAGCCAGGTCTGAACATTGTTTCTTGCTTGACTGTAGAAAGATTTCGGTTTCCTCTGCACGTTACCTGCAAATCCTGGTCTTATCGATGAGTGATAGGGTGCTGCAGAGAGATGCTGATTTCATTACTTCCCTGCAGTCCTCAGGTTCAGGAGTAGAGCAGTTCCCACTGATGTGAAAATATCCAATGAAACCAGAAACATTAAAATGAAACTGTGATAAAGGGCAATGTGTTAGCCCCATGTACAGGATGTGATATAAGAAAACGTGTGCCTTCTCTCACAGAAAGGATTGCCAGAAACAAGTTATAATCCAGGTTTTCACAAGGGCAAATATTTTTAAGCAATTTCAAGTTTCAGGCAGAAAACAGCAAGATTCTAATAGAAAGCTAGACCCACAATTGTTTTCCTTCCTGTTCAGTTATAAACACCATCATAAGAGTCTGCATTCTGGAATATTTTAAGTGCTTTACCATACACTGCTGGCTTACCTCCTTGTCCCTCGATAGAAATCACATTACTTAATTAAACAGAAAAAAGTCTGCCAGAATGGCTCTGCAACATTTCTCGGTGTGCTTTAACGTCTGAACTACTTTTAGATGAGTAAACATGGCTTTTCCTTTTCCTCACTTTGGATGGGCAAATCCAAAGGCTCCCCTTATCTCTAGGTCTAAAAACCACACATTAACCGCCTAAATATTTCTTTGAATTACAAAATATTTATGTTTGTAGGTAGTCTACTTTTAATTTCTTTGATAACATTATAGGTGCTAGAAAAATAGATGCTACTTTTGGGGAGGGGGGGAAGAAAGAAAAAAATCCTGTTTGTTACAATTTCAAGTTTGCCAACATCTAATCCTTTACTATGTTGTTCTAAAATCTGATATTTTATGGTACGGTAATACGAGTGCAGCCTGAAAGCAGTTGATGGAAATTCATGAAAAATTGCTATAGAATTATTAATGAAAATGTTTTTGGAGTATTAGTCATATTCTGACTATATACAAGTGAAAAATACCGAAGTCCCTGAGCTGGGAGTGCAGCAGCAGCATTTTTTTGCTAATGATCCTCTGAATTATAAAAACCTGTCACTATTTCACCATTCTTTTCATTAGTCATTGTTAAGTGGATAAAATGTTTTTCCCATATGCCCTTCTGATCATCTTTTTGGGAAGAAAGCAAGCTAATTATGGTGTCAAACTGCAATAGAGAAGAAGTCTCATTCCCATTATCCTTTTTTTCTCAAAAAGTGGGTTTTTGTCACTATCTTTAAAATAGTTATTAGTTACACAATAGATATCAAAATGAGACAAAAGGTGCTTTTTCTGGTCATTAATCATAATTTCTTACATATTCTAATAATTAAGTGTTGGATTACTCTATTTAAATGAGGATTAAAGTCATTAAATTCTGCAAAACAAACAGCATAACTGAAATAGACTAATAAAATCACTGCTATAAAAATCAGTGGTTTTTTTATGTGTGTGTAATAAATGATAATGGACAGAGAGGGGAACACTGCGTTGCAGAATCAGATTAGGATGACTGCCAGAAAGTAACAGTTTAAAGTCACCACACATTATAGCAGAAGTTGCAAGTGCAACTTGCTCTTTCCATTCTGGGGCAGTTTTGATGAATTAAAGTTTTTTTCTTTTTAGTCCAATGAGACATTTCATTCATGTTAAAATGTGTTTTTTTTCAGTTTGCTTGTAATCCTGCTCTTTTACTCTGTATTTCTTGCAAACAAAACAAACGGATCAGGCATAAGTAGCACACAACTGATGGTTGGGTTTTTGATTAGAAGTTTCTTTTTCAGACTGAATAATCCAGTTTCCTTGGCCACTAACTTCTGACCCAGAAGTGCATACATGCACACGGTATTAATTCCAAGAAGGTTTTTTTTCTGGAGCTGGTATTTATTATTTGGTTTAGGATGCGGGTTAAATTGTGTTTCCATCTTGAACTTGCACAGTTGCTTTATTTATTTTCATATTTCAATAGCATTCTATAATTGAAATGTCCAGGGAATTTTCCCCTCCTTCCTCCAACACTAGATAGTTGGACTGATGATGACATGGAATGTATTTGTTTCACAATGCACGTCTTTTTCTCCTATCAACTTGGGTCCCTTTTTATTTCTGGAATTATTATAAAGTATGTCTAGTTCTGCACAAGTACTTCTAGTTACTATAATTCTGGAGAATAGCTATTTCTTGATCTGAGTTTTTGCCTCTGAGGTGTTCAGCAGTTGATCCTGCAAGATGAGTAAAGTCATTTTAGAATTTGGACCTTAGCAGCAGAGAAACAGATGAGCACAAATCATGTGGTCAAATATTATATCAGCTTATCATTTACTGGGAAAAAACCTGTCATCCTAATAAACAATGGATCAATAACAGCAGAAAGAAGCTCTCCATTAATTTTCACATTTTTAGTATGAATTTGCCTCACCCATGTTTTGGCGTTTCACTTGCTGTCAATATTCTATCAAACAGATTCACCGAGCAGCAGGTCTTTGGATTTCAGAAGACTGCAGGCTGTCTACAGGGAATAAGAACCCACATCAATTTGATTAAGGATCTGAAATAACCCACTGTGTTCAATATACATAGCTCATATTTCAGACATTAAACATTTGAAGTGCTGCCAGCCTCAAAACTTAAGACTTCAAAATATGTAAAATCTAAAAAAAAAACCTAAAAAAAAAAATTGAATTATTTCTACACTGGCTTTGTTTGCATCTGGGAAGAGCAGGGATGCTACAGCTAGCCTACTGGTTTTGGCACTTACACCAGATGTTACTGTGGTGGTTTGACCCTGGCTGGAGGTCAGACACCCACCAAAGTTATACGATCACTCCCCTTTTCATTTTCCTCCTAAATATGATTCCCAGAGGTGCTGTTACCATCATTGATGGGCTCGGCGATGGTCATCAGTGACTCTGGCCTTGAGTCGGCTGGTGTTTGCTCTCTTGGGCCTGCAGAGAGCTTCTGGCTGCTTCTTGCAGAAGCCCCCCCTGCAGCCCCCCCTTCTCCACTAGAACCCAGCCATGCAAAACTACAACAGTTACACTACTTTATAATATGGCACCTGCCCCTGTGTGATGATCTAGAGTGCCCAGGTCAGGCATTCTAGATTTCTACAGTGCAGCACTGTACGCAGCAGCAGCACAGTGTTGGGTGCTTCTTGACAGAAACCAAGCCAGTGACATGTTCAGCAGTGTACCAGTGAGACAGGCTGTGTGCCAAGGTATGTTTGAACTCCTTTCTGGAGTATTCTTTTCTGACACGTAAAGCCTTGAAAGAAGACGAAATTCTGGTGCCACGCACTTAGTCATCAGTGAAAAGATTTCATCCCAGAAAGGCCTGTTGACCTGACTGGGTGTGCTGACAGAGCAGCTACCAACTACTCTTGCCGCTGAAGTTTGAGCCATTCTGCATGATGGACTTCAGGTATCCTAAACCTGAATGAGACCGTACTTTGGTCATTGCAATGAAGTGAGACATTGAGACACACAGGGCACATATGCAAATCTGTTAAAAAGGTGAGATATTCGGGTTTTGGAAATTGCTATGCCTCTATCTGAGCACAAAGGGAAATGTGTTATAATATTTGCTGAAGTTCTGTCCCATAAAAAAGAAAAAGTTTGTTCCATGTAGGAGGCAACGTGTCCTGATACATCACAATGTCACTTTGTCTCACAGCATGCTACCATGCCATGGGTGTTAGAATAACAGGTCCGTTAAATGACAGTAACGTAACACTCCAGACAGTACAGACCTACTCGTCTTTATCCCTGTGGCTTTTACAGCCTTCCAGGAATGCCAATGTGTATGTTTGTCTGTAAGGATAAGTCACTGATTCGATTAGAGTGATAAGTAGCGTGTCTGCAGTAGGGCAGAGAAAGTACATAGAGCCATTTCAAACAAAGTGCCCTTGAAGACTTTCATCACTCATAACCTAGTGTTCCCACTGCCCTGCAAAAGGATCCGCTTTTGTCTTTGTTGTTATTTGGGCAGGAAGGTCTTTGGGCTTTTGGGGTGGGGGAGGGAGGGTGCGTGTGTATGCTACTTAGGGCTTTCTGCAAGTGGTAAAAACATTTGAGTAATAAAAAAGCTACTGGAATTTTTTCTTTCTTTTCTTTTAGCTAGATCACAATGAACATGATGAGCAGCTTTCTCTGTCCCTGGTTTAGTCGAGAGATAGATAGAGAGATTATCAATAGAGGCTGGCTCCAAAGTTGGTTTTAGGGATGAACAAGCAGGGCAATTGCTTGAGATAACAGCGCCTGATGAGGATCCCTAGGATCGTTATGTAGTGTCACTGTGCAGGTCACAGTAAAGTTGGACAGAAAAAGGAGTAGCTTTTTGTGTGGGGTCCAAAAAGCCTAATACAAAAAAACCTCTGACTGATGGTGAAGGCTGGGAAAGTGCTTAGCATCTCTTGGCAGTGATTTTCAAATTTATGAGCATATAGTCACAGGTAGTTCCAAAACAGTAGCCTAGACTTTGTCCTCAAGACAGGCAGCTATAACTGTCTTTCCTGGATTTGACCTTCTTCTACTAGAGGTTTAATGTTCCTCAGAAAGTTATGCACCTAATACCCATCACCCCCACATTTCCATGAATATCCCAGTGGGATGGTATTTCAGGATTAGGAACCTGCTGTTGACTATTTGCCTTCTGTGGGGTCATCTCCAGTTGTACAGAAAAGGAGCTTTAAGTATTGTCTTGGTCAGAACAGTTCCACAAGATCCCTTTCGCAAAACTGTAATGGACAAAAAAAGGTGAAAGTCAAAGGAGGAGCTGTATGATACTGCTGCTGAGCTGTGTAAGCTCTCGACTAGAGATTAGCAGCAAAATACAGACAAAGCTAATAAAAATGCAGGGAATGTGCTATTCAGATCATCAGATGTAACAGCAGAGAAATTATGCAGTTTTCCAGGGCTCAGGCACACCTTTTATGGTGATTATACTAAAAGTCTGAGCTCGACCATAATCAGACAGACTCAGTAATTGGAAAGGACAGATCTACAATAGCTTCCCATATCCCATCACACTTGTTTGTGAAAACAAACTATGCACTCGGATCCTCCATGTAAACCTGATGTGTTGGTGAAGGCAATGCAGCTGGGATCATGCCATTAAAACAGATGTGCCATTCTTGCTCCAGAATTCCTAGACCCTGCTGTTCTTGGACTGTCCTCTAGCCTGACATAAAGGCTTTAAGTAAAGGCAGATTTTTTTTCTTCCCCCCCCCCCCCCCCCATACGTCCAGATTGTCAGCGTTACCAAAATAAGAATGGTGACATAATTCCATTATGATCAGATAAACAGAAAGATTTATTCTTTTTTTGATCCTCTGACTAGCCTCTGAGTATAGGTCAGTGTGGAGCGTTGCTCTGTATCGGTAATTTATTGTTGGGTTTTATTGGAGCTAAGTACTAGGTCACAGTTCGAACAGTTGGCAACAGTACTGTGTGTAGAGCTGTACTCACAAAGATGCCTTTGTTGCTTGCTTCAGGGTGCATGGAGACTTTTTTTTAAATTCTTAGTTTTATATAATTACTCCCTTTATCTCTATACCTATAGTATTTGTATTCATATCTCTTTCAGCATACATGGAGTGTATTCCCTGTTCTAAGGACCTGAAGACTGAAAATACGTGTTACCTAACGTTGACATTTACATAGTTCATAAAAAATATCAAATAAACGTGCAATTGCCTATTGTAGTTGCTCAACTGTGCGGCAAATTGAATGATGTAACCATAATCTTCCCTTGACCCAGTTTAAAGGAATAACCTATAAAGCCAGTGTTCATACTTATTTAAAATTCTTCCACTGTACACAGAACATCCGAATCCAGCATCGTGCTAGTCCTTTGTTTTGGTAAATCCTACAAGTGGTGCAGTTTTCCACCAGAGAATTCTCATGCTGCTAACACTAATCAATCAAATTCTGGGAATCAACAGCCAGAATCACCTAGAGGCAACAAATCAGGGTCCCAGACAATAATAGGTGATAGAAGAACAGAAGTAACATTTGTTATAGTAATGTCAGGGCAAGAAAAATGTGGATATTTTTAACTATAATTCTCAATTTTTTCTTCGGGTTTATAACCTATTATGTTCTCATTAGCATTTGCTTTTCCTCCCTGCCTCTATTCCCTGTTACCTGTTCCCTGTGACACGTGAGTTTTGACTAATGTTGTGGGTTTTGTACAATTCTCCAGGGGAACCTTTCTCAGCAACAGTGCATTCAGCAGGCTCTTATTGCAGTCAAATTTTGTCTCTGGCACCGAGGAACTAATTCTTTGCATTTCCTTAAACAGCCTCAGTTATTTGGTTCAGCAAAGACCCCTTGGAGAGGCTCTCTTTCCATTCCTGACTATTTCAAGCTACCAGTAATCATGCACGGGAACTTGATGGCACTGAATTTCTCCAGCATAATTGGATTTAGCTGAGTATGAGGAAATAATCATGTGGTGGTTTTGGCAGTGCCAGAGCTACTGGCTTTAAATCTGTAGTGAATCAGCAGACTAATATAGTGAAGTAAAGCAATTTGAGAGCAATGTGTGCAAAATGGCATCTTCTGGCAGGTGGGATTTTAACTTAATGGGGATGAATGGTTATTGTTAAAGATCTTAATTCTTATCAGACAAATTTCACTGTATTTCCTTTGGTGGTGTTTTTAACCAATGGGGGGAAAGAAAGATTTAATGGAAGTTCTAATTCTCATTGATTAGTACAATGTTGATAAATAAGTCAAACTTTCTTGCAGTGTGGGTCATTTTGTGAGGGAAATTGCTTTACTGGCCTTCAGCTTTTCTCATTTGCAACAGATGGGCTGCTTTTTAAGCTGTTCATATTTATGGGGTCAGCTTATTCTACCCTTTGGAACATCCTATGGTAAATGTGGTATCTGCCTATGTGGAAAAGTAACAAATACTGATACATGATTTGCGTGCCTTATTAATATATAGCGAACAAAACCAGAAGCTAAGAAGATGTGAGGAATGATTTCTCCCTTGTCCTCTCAGAAACCATTTTGTGAAATCACTGTTGCAAACAGAACTACTGAAGGATCGTCACTGCAGCAGCAGACATCTCTCCAGACAATCCTCACAGAACTATGTCTTCCTCTCTTTTTATATAGGTAGAAGTCCACCAGAGCTGGGAGAGTGACCTTGCTCAGTTCCACAGTGACTTTAAACACATCTGCTACAGTTTCCCAAGCAGCCTCTCTCCTTCTCTTGGTAAGCTTTAGTTGCTGTGTTTGTTGTTCAACTTAATTTGACTAATCCTCCATCCTGTCTTCTTTATATTCTTCTAATAATGACCTATTTCTTCACCTTATTTGCTTTCCTCTATATCCTCTTTATTGGTCTTTGTAAAGTGATATAATTTAACTCTATTATACAATTCCTTCTGAGTAAGATGTTTATTTTTAACCTTGTTGCAAGTCTCTGTAATACCTCTGTTTTGATATTTCTCTCATTTAAATCATAGTAGAAAATATGCAAATCTATGGCAAACCTTTTAAATTTACTGCAGTGTTGCTCTGTTGCTGATGTTTAATTCCACTGCTAACACTGTGTTAGAATCAGGAGTGTTGGTGCCACTTCTGAAGGGCATACTTTAAAGAACATGCACTAATTTTTCTTGCAAATAAATCCAATTACATTGAATATTCCAGCTTTTTTTTTCGTTTAACTTTCCAGTATTATTTAATCAGCTCTATTTATAACAATACACTTTTCTCCTAACCAGACAGTTCATGCCAATGCTCATTCCATCAACCCTATTCCAAACTAGAAAAATCACCTCAACTTTTACAACCTTTTTTTTCCCCCAGTGCATTTGGTGTCTTCGTTCCTCTGGCTTCATTACCCTCATTCCTACCAGGAGAGAACAAAAAGGACAGTAGAGCTCTTTGCTCATTTTCATCAACAGTACTTTTGCTGTCACCTCCAGAAAGCTGACTTTCAGCGCTGGTGTGTCATGTATTAAGAAGCCCTACTGTTCAGAGGACACTGAGACTAAATTCTCTGTTACTTTATATAGTTGTCTATGCCTATGCATATAGTGAAACAGAGGCAAAATAATGAAGCTTCAGGGTTTGCTTCTCTGGATAAGCAGAAAACCAGACCCATGTTGCATTGTTACTTCCAAATCATCCTTATCTTGGTTTTGTACAAGACCAAATTCTGCATCAATATATAAAAAAATTTTGAGTGTGACTTTGAGCTAAGCCCTACACTAGACAAGTATAACTAAAACTGAAGTTAAATGATGGTGAATGGGACCAATGAATTTATGATCTCAGTGCTCTTACCTCTGGTGAAGCTTATAAGAGCTGCAGAATTGAAAGATGCATATAGCAGAGTTCTATGGGGCCTGAAATGCTTTGGCTGCTTTTTTGGTCTTTAGCAAATCTCTGGTGAGTCTTCCATTGCCTTATCCTTAATGGACAGGTTTGATGACATTATAGATTTACATAGCTCAGGTACTGACATGCTCATAATAAATAATATAGAATAACACTGTCCACATAACCCTGTCAGTAAATAATTTGGAATCTCTAGGCATTTCTGTATCATTAATACATTAGGTGTACCTAGACATCGAGACACGTAATGTAATTCACCACTTTCAAACCTGTACAGTTCAGCATCTTACAGGATGCTGAATGGCCCCAAACAAACAAGCCTGTATTACCGTTTTCCTGGGTTCTTTGGATCATGTCTTCCTTCAAAAGTCATGAAGGGTTTTCTGAATGTGAGCGATGTTTGTTGGATAACTACCCTCTTCTATAAGCTTTCAGAGCATCCAAGGAGCCGCTCTGACAGTAAAGATGGAAACTTAGGCTTCATTTCTACTACTGCATCTTGAGCTGCTGAGTGGATTGATTATTTAATACATTTAGCAGTTTTCGTAGACTTGTAGCAACAAGCTGTAAATAAATGACTTCGTCAATGCATTTGCTTGTATCAGCTCAATCAGTTACCAGTGACTCAGCATGGGTTTTGACATTGACAGCAAAAGCACTAAGTGGCCAAATTCTATGGCAGCTGATTTGATACTGCTTACAGCATCCTTCCATAAGGACTATTTATGTGAAGATGTGGTTTTCCAGCAAAACATTTATGCGAAAGGTTAGAGGATACAGGAAAATCTATTCTAAAAAGAGAAAAGTTACAGATTATGTATTTTTATAGCAATCTTCAGCAGAGGTTTAGATACACTGGCTTCTCTGCATTTACTGTTTTAAAAGGTACATTATGGATTCTGCAAACACAGACTTTTGCTTCAACCAGCTATAAAGTTATGATTTCAATTAAATGTAGGAACAGAGAGTAATTTACTTAACTAGAGGCACAATCAAGTAAACACATAGTAGAAAGGTCTTTTCCTTTAAGTAGCCTGTTGGAGCTAAATGTAAAACTGTATTTCGGTACCTAAAAATTACATAGTCATGAAAGAATTTCAAAGTACTCATGTACATAAATCTCAGTGTAATCAACAGGAATTAGATACCAAGACATCTTTGAACATTCATGCAAGGTACCTATTACAGAATCATAGAATGTCATGGGTTGGAAGGCACCCCAAGGATCATAGAGCTCCAACCCCCCTGCCACAGGCAGGGCCACCAACCTCAGGCCTGGATTTACACAAGGTTGCCCACAGCCCCATCCAACCTGGCCTTGAACACCTCCAGGGATGGGGCATCCACTACTTCTCTGGGCAGCCTGTTCCAGCACCTCACCACTCTCTCTGTAAAAAACTTATTTTCCTCTAATATCTAATCTAAACCTTCCTTCCTTTAGTTTTAATCCATTCCCCCTTGTCCTGCCATTGTCTACGCTTTTAAAAAGCTGATTCCCCTCCTGTTTATAAGCTCCCTTCAGGTACTGGAAGGCTGCAATGAGGTCCCCCTGCAGCCTTCTCTTCTCCAGGCTGAACAAGCCCAGCTCCCTCAGCCTCTCTTCATAGGGCAGGTGTTCCAGCCCTCCAACCATCTTTGTGGCCTCCTCTGAACCCTCTCCAACAGTTCCACATCTTTCTTGTATTGGGGGCTCCGGATCTGGACACAGTACTCCAGATGGGACCTCACGAGGGCAGAGTAGAGAGGGACAATCACCGCCCTGTCTCATCTAAATGTCTAGCCAGCTTTACATTTCCTCCCTAACATCCCAACTGTATTTTGGACAACTTGTACTGCACACCCATCAAACATAACCTGTGAGACTATCTCTACTGCTAGCATGGACACCCTGATCATAGAGTGTAGATGAGCTGACCATGCAATGCCTTCCTACTCTGACACACCACCCATGGTTTGAAAGCAGAAGAGCACCATTGTTCTAGGGTAAAGAACAAGTGTTTAAATTCACCAGAATATTTCCCAAATAAAGGAAATGTGTTTTGTTTCCTTCCTATCCTGGCAAGGTGAGCAGCCACGCTGGAGTTCTACACATTTGTCTGCTGTCCTTTCCCTAGTGCTCTGTTGCCATAGCATCATACAGTTAAGACAGATGTGTATTCCCTAAGTTTAGAGTTAAAAAAAAGGTAGATGAGGTCACTAAGAACAGGATTAAAATGATCTGAACCGAGAACAAACTTCCAGCCCTTATCTCACTAAGCTACAGTGTGTACTTTTTGTACACCTTTGACACTGAATGTTTTTTCTTCCCTTTTTACATGCTCCAGCCTGCTTTTTGTGAACTTGTTTCAGAGTAGAGCACCTGTCATGGTGAATCGTGGACAGGGAAAAGATTGTGGATGTAGCTGTTCCTGACCCATTGATACCTTCTCATTAATTCCCAAACGGTAACAGAAAGGGTACTCAAATCGTGACCCTGTTGAGGAGAGAGAAGGGTGGTGAAGATCCTTGCAAGTCAAAAGCCAGCAATTCTTCAACAGTCATCTGCAGTCAGAATGGGTTATAGCAAGGGCAAAGGAGGTATTAATAGCCATCTAACAGGTTTCAACTACAATCCTTGGAGCTTAGTTATCAGAAACCTCTGCATTTTACCATTAATCACTGTGTGATGCTTCCTGACCTTCCTGACAGAGATTAATAATCTGTGTGAGCCAAAAACTATACGAGAAGGCACATATTTCAGACCCATATCTCTACTGCCTTACATTTGAAGTAATCATTTATAGAGGTAAAGCATTACCAAATTATCTGTCAATAGATGCTTAATCAAGGAGCAACGTAAGGACCCAGCCTTTCTTCCTTTTACTTACTTCTCTGAAACGAATTGATGGGCAAAGCTTATAAAAGACAGACATACAAAATTACAGAAAGCTTTTAAAATTCTCCCTCAGATGGCTTATGCAAAGGAGAGGTGAGACCCTTGAAAAGGCCAGCTTTCCAAGTAACAAAACGCTTCTTCCTTTAGTCAGGAACTGGAAAGAGCTTCTTGTGAATCTGAAAGCGTCTATTATTTTCACTTACTCATCCTGGCAGCTGAAATGAGCAATGTCCATCTTCTCTGGGTTAGTCTCTTCCCCCTCTCCACTTTGCAGTGACATGTTTTTTATTATCCCCTCTGATTACAGAGGTCCTGCTTTGCTCCACTAAGCTCCTGGCTCCCTGGCTTCATCTATCGACAATAAGTGGTGTGATTTATGATTCATCCTCAGAGTTTTCATAAACATAATCTCTTAGCAAGTGTTGCATGTTCCTGTCTGTTTTTCTTTAGGTATTTTCTTTTACTGTAGCTCACACCTGGTACTGAATGCTATCCTGGGTAACAGCTTAGCTTCTTTACCGTTTGGTTCCCCTATGTGGGACATGTGAAGTACCAAAGAACTATTTTAATCTGTCTCCTAAGGAGATAAAACCCGTGCCATCATACTGTCCATCCGTACAATATGCCTCTACCCCAAAAGCTTACAAATCCCTTGGGCAGTTGTACTCAAATTTCTGTGGCAGCTGTCTTAAAAATTACTCTTGCAAATTTCCATAAAATGCAGAGAAAAAGAAAGAAGGATCCCAGGGTGCCTTCATTGTTAGAAGGTACTAATGAATCCAAAGACGTGATGTAGCTGTAGGAAACCAGTCTTTATTGCTTCAGATGCTCAGTGGACCATGTTTTAAACATGTCAGTGGGCATTAAAACACTAAACATGAAAGTATTTGCTGATTTGGCATAGGTGGAGTGGGAGTTTGGCTATAAACATGGTACATTTCCCTGGCTCCTTTCTGTACTGTACAGGGACCATGCCAGTGTTTTGCAAATGCAATGAAAGGTCTTCAGAAAGGGGTGTGACACCCATAAGCAGCACTAACCTGAGTACTGAGGAGTGGGAGTGACACAGACTCTCATCAGGAAGGGAGGGAGGGAGCCTGGGTACCTGCAGTCAGATCCTGAGCCTGCAGCTGCCAGTTCAGCACCTCCTGTGAGAAACCATGAATCAGATGAGTCTTGATGAGATGACTCTTAGTGTTTCTTTAAAGATAGTCCTTGGTATTCCTTTTACACAGTGACAGTAAGAAAGCCTGTAGGCCTTTTTTTTTTTTTTTCTCTTTATTTTTTTTTTCCAGGAAATAGGAAGGTTTAATTTAACTGAAAATAAGCCTGCTGGAAAGTCATAAAGAAAATAGGGAGATGGGCTGTTGAGGAGGGATCATTAGTGAAGCTGTGGCAGAGATGGAAAGCCATTTGAAAGCTTTGTTCTGGGTAATCATTGTTTTGTTTTTTTTGTTGTTTTGTTGTTTGTTTTTTTTCTGGAACTAGGTGGGGATTTAAAGATTAGTGTAAAACTGCTGTTGTGGTCACCTGAAACAAAGTTTTAGTATGAAGAAATTTGTTTACTTCCTTTTGGAACAAAGAATGGATTGGGTTCTCTCTTTGAAGTGGCCTGGCTGGTTGCTCTTAGTCTCCTTGGAGGGGAGAGTCTAAAGATGTGGCTGGTCCAAAATTCCACTGACCATGTAAGTTGTGAGGGAATTAGTAACCACTTAAGAAATAGGTCAGTGATCCAAAGCTGACACTTGATGCAAGAGCTCTCCTGTTAGAGGTTGTACAAATCTCAATAACTTCTACCTAAGGCAAGGCAGAACAAGGGAGTGAGACTAGCAATAAAATGTACAGATAGGATGAGGAGAAGTCAAGAGCAACTTTATTGAGATTATTCTGACACATCAAATGTCTGTGGGTAAAACTAAGAAATTTAAAATTATGAATGATGATTTCTGGGCCCTCCTGCCTTAAAACAGTCAGACAATTATCCTGGTTTGGAGTTGTTTTTTCTGTTTCTTTTCACGTTCAAGACGAAAGACTAACTGTGATATAGATACTGACTTACTGACTCCTGCAAGTCAAGGGCCAGCACAGCCATAACACTCATGCAAAGAGTGAGACAGTTCCTACCTAGAGCAAATAGGCAAACTGGCACCCTTAAAAAAGAAATATCATAACCAAGGTCTATATCTCATTCTACATGCAAGCTGTTTCATGGGTAAACTCCACTTTGCTCTGAAGTTTCTGGATGGTGTGCACCCGTTAGTGCAACGTCCTCCCCATCATTCTTCTTGGTAGCATCACCTGCAGCAACTGACACTGCGCAGTCTCAGTGGCCACTTCCTTCATGTTGTCTGTTACCTAGAGTGCAAAGGATATCAGAAGCCATGGCTCAGGATCCTTTCTGTTTGCTTGCACACACATCACAAAGGAGCATTTTTCTGCTGAAACCACAATATTAGAATTTCTCAAAAGATGCTGGGCAGTGCTGTGCCTTCTGTAGCCTCAAGGATGTTGGTTTACAATCTCTCCCATCTTCTTTGAGGAAGATTGAATTATTCAGTTTCTCAAATAAACTCCCTGTTGAGGATGGGGAATACAAATAAGCAAAGATTTCCTAGCACTGCTCCAGAAGCTTTTTCCGTGTTCGTTCCCTTATACTTCTCACATTTGGTTTTTAGTCACATCATATCTGAGGGGGACAATGGAGCAAATGATACTACAAACATTTTATTGCAAGGCCTTGCCAGACAGGCCAGTGCAGCTGAAGGTTTAGACATAGAATGTAAAGGACAGTTGGAATTCTGTGAAACTTGTGTTGTTTGCAAATTAAAGTCACAGTTCATTTTTCAGGAAACACCAGTTGGGGTAGACAGCATGAAAATGTGGGTATTGAGGACTTGTGTTACTGAAGGAGGAAGGTTTAAAGCTGCCTGAATTTTGGTACCCCTCTCTGAAATGAGGAAAACAATATCTTATCTGGATTTCTATTTCATTACTGTTGGTAAGTGCCTGGAGGTTAGTTCATGGGAAAGAATATCAGAAGTTTTACTGTGTTTACCGTGACAGTCTGATTTTCTCACTAGTCATTCAAATGGCTCTCACTCTACAGAAATTTCTCCTGGCCATGCATCAATGAATTTCATATATTTACATTCTGTATCCTGTTCATTATAAGCTGTAAGAGCAGACATGCTGTGGCAGTGCAGCAGCTATGTTTGGGTAAGGTATGTTGCTTGAGTTTGTCCTCTAAATTCTTTATAGGATTGAAATTTCTCAAATACTTTGTGCCCAGGCTCCCAATGGTAACATATATACAGCATGCAGATTTCAACAGCTGTACTCAACAAATAGATGGGTTTACTAATAATGACTTAGCTCTCTTTACTTAAGGAGAATGGAGGCATGAATTTGCATGCTTTCATGTCTGAGCTGCATTCACCTTGTGTGTGTCATTTGTCTGTGAATTTAGTGTTCTGTGAGAGTCAAGGGTAAAGTGCCTATGGTCCCTTGCTCTGTTTTACTAGAGTAAATCACTGATCCCACATGCAGTGCTGGGTGTATTTCTCAGAGGAAAAGAGCATGACTAGTGGGTCCTTTGCTGTTCTGCCTCTACTGATCAAGTTTTACCATACCATGTTGGGTTGTCATAAAATAAGCAAAATAATGAGATGAATATTTAAAATTCTCCCGTGTCCTGAGATTTGTAATGTGTCCTGCCTATGAGGAACAAAAATACAGAGGAAATAACTAGGATTGTCAAATATGGAGGCTTGCAATTATGGTTTAGGTTTTATATTTGAAAACAGCCACAAAGCACCCCTCCTTTTTCAAAATCTATGAGAAGTTATAATCAATATGGACTTCTTGTCTGCTCCTCTCTCTGGCAAAAATAACCTGTGTGATCTCCTGGCCTGTGTCACTTTGAATATTCTGTGATTATATATGCCAAAGTCTACATGCATATCACTAGTGCACATGACAGGTCAGCTTGCACATAACCTTTCAGTTCTCCAAGCAAACTTGTCCGTAGGACTTTTGTGTGTTCTGCTACAGATCATTTAGCTTTCTGAGTCTCATTTGGTTTGTTTCTTGCCATAAAAATTTGAGGAACTACTTTGACCAGGAGATAAAAAGCAGCAACCTTAGAAGATAATACAATAAAAGATATGCATTTAAAGATGTTTTGAAATCACAGTCTACCGTTCAGATAAAAAAAAAATTGAGACTGGTTAAAATGAAGTAATTGTTGAATTGGGATGAGTGAGAAAATTTTATACTTATAAAGAGATGACCTTATTCAGTCACTCAGAAGGTCCAGACTGTGGTTTATAACCAAATGCATGTTCTTGGATATTTATTGCCACAAGATCTGCTGATAATCATTTTCCCTGGGCTTCCTAGGGGAAAAGGTCACACTTCAAGGATTGAATTTATCTTTCTTCTATTGATTTTTGTGTTACCCATTGCTTCATGCTGAAAGAACAGACCCAAATCAGAGTAACAGTTAAAAAAAGGTGGGAAGAGTTAATAAGAAAACATTAATGCAACAATTAAACTTCTAGGCAAACAAGGAACAAACAGGTGTCTGTTTAGTACATATTTGCCATTATATTTCACTGATGATAGTTTATCAGAAGGTTGTCTTTATTGCAGACCCACAAACTTACCCCAGTTTTGGGATCTGAACTTTGGATTTGAATTTTCATAAGCATAAGAAGCACATTAGAGAGTCCCATAGGAGAATTTGATTTGTAGAACTGGAAGTTAATGGAATTCCGTGCTGTTTAGTCCTGAATCTATCTGCAAGATTAGTTTGTTTGGTTCCTTCCTTTTACATTCTGATACTTGGCAATGGCTTGACCATGATTAGTTTTGCATTTCTTGTATTATTGAAAACGTTAGTAAAATATTCATTAAAGGAATTCAAAAAACATCAAAAGGAAGTATGACATTTTTCCATCTTAGTATTCAGTTATCCTTGTTTCTCTCTTTAAAGTAATGTTTCTGAATATATCTAGGATGTTAACTCATCGTCAGTGTGAGTCTCATTATTAGATATCAATATACATTACTAAATACTGTGGGAAATCAATATGCTGTTACACCAAAGTACTTAATTTTTTAGTCCTACAGTTGATTTCCCACTGACTCCAGCAGAAACTTTTTATCTTCAGAAAGTGCTAGAGATCAACAGTGTCATTTGCAGTTCATTTTTATTTTTATCCTGTAAGTGAATTCCTATTCATAAGGAAGCCTTAAAAGAAGTTTAAGTATTGTAATTTACAGTATAAAATTTACAAGCACTGGAATGCCTGCACTGATAAATAAAAAGAAGGAGAAGGGGGAGAGAAGATTGAATTTACTCCAGAGAGGTGTGTCAATTGCATTTGAATCAAGTAATTTGCAAGACATTAAATGAAACTAGATCATACCAAAGTGCATAAAATAAGAGGGCCATGGCTGGATCAAACCAGCCAAGACTTACTTTGTGAGGTGTTCATAGCAGAGAGAAAGCTACCTACTGCAGAAATGGTACCCCAGGTCCTGGGGCTGACACAATTACCCCCGAGTCCTGAGCAATCACAGTCTGTAAATGCTGTCTCCCTTTGTCAGGGAATACAGGACACCATAGCACTTTACCTACTCCAGATTTTCTGCCAGTTTCCTCTAATCCCTGTGCATAAAACATCTTTACGGTTTCCCCAGGCTTAATCACACTAGACAAGAGAGGCAACCAGCTAAAGCAAATACAGTGACTAAGCCAGGAAGAGGAGCTGGAACCTCGGTTCTCCCAAGTTCTCAAATTAGCTGTGAGACAGAGTAAAACCTACAGACAAAGCACTTTCTGCTGTCCTGAGTTACCGTCCACACTATAGAAGGAGTTGTGGTCTGCAATCCATAAAAGGAAAAGAGTGACAATTATTTTCCTATTCTTAATTATTAATGCTATATACCCAAAGCTTTATATCACTGTCTCTAGTATTTTAATGATCTGTAGGGTCAGATGGACCTTTTAGCTTCTTCAAAGATCTGTATTGCAAAGAAGTGTCTAGAAGCCTGTACATGACAGCTGGGAACAGTTCTAGTTTGCTTCTGCCCTTCTTATGAAGTTAGAGGCAGAAAAAACAGGATCAGTCACCTCCCAGCAGTCATCTGAAAGGCAATGTTGAGGGAAAAGGGTAAGGAGTAGAGTATCTACATCACCATGCCTTAAGGCACAAGAAGAAGAAAAGGAACCGCATGCCGGTTGGGAATTATAATAAGGAATTATTCTGGGAGACAGGGCAAGGAGGGCATGAGTTTGAAGACAAAAGTAAAGGGAATAGGAAAGATAAACCGATCGGTAGACAAAACTGAAGAAAAAGGATACGGCTATTTTATTCAAAAATATATGGTCTTAAAGACAACTGCAGTTGAAACCCTTCTTTTTCAAGCTATTGTTAGAATTATTCTTGTAATTGAATGAAAAAGCTTTATGACAATCCTAGGTAAACATGTGCAATGTACTATGTAAAGTGCTTTGAACCTTTTATGCCTAGAATTCAGATGTCCAGATGGGAGATGTTGGATATAATCATCCCTTTATTTAACAGCTGACACGGCTGGTGAATACAGTGTGATTTTGTTTTCCTGCTGTTAGCTCACAGTGCTCCCTCTACAGACTTGGCTTGAGCACAGTCTGCTATCACATCGTTTTGTGCTGCAGCATCAGTGAAGGCTTTGAATAGTTCTGTACTTGGCATTCTCAGAAGTTATCTCTTAATACATTTTATCGAGTACCTCTCCATCAAAATCAGACTTAATTGGATACTGGCATCCTTCGTTGGGGTATAAAAATAAATCTGCCATTTTAAGCAATTGTTTGAATACATAATCTCCATATAAAGTGCTCACTACAAGAAAAACATTCAGTGGAAGGTTCCTGCACATATGGTCCAAGCCATGATTTAGGCCAAGTGACTTGTCCTTAGTGGAACCTACCAAAGCCAGTTTTTAAACAAAGGCAAAAAAAAATTCCTCTAATTCAGCAAGTCTTGTTTCTAACATTTAAGACTGAACCCTGAAGCAAGGACAGGAATACAGTTTTGGCAAGTGTGAAGTCATCTCTCTCCACTTAACTCTTTCTCCAGGTCTTTCCACTGGTAATGGCCAGTGTGAGGCAAATTGAAAAGCCCGTAAATGTTGAACTGCAAAGGTAGGAAACTCTATGAGGAACCTAGAGATGATAAAGCAAACAGGATATTTTATTGTCTTACTTATTCATGTAAAGACAAATATGTTTAACTCAGAAAAAAAGAATATTAATAGTATCTTCTAGAGGAAGGATCTTTAAAGTTAAAGCAAAATTCTGTTTCTCTCTGCAACGATGTCTCGGAGAGAAGTTTTCTTCAGTATTTTAAAATCCCTGATCTTCAAAACCTTGCAATATTTACCTGTTGCAAACTATTTAGTTTGTTCTTATTTAAAAATGGGTTTTCAGAATTTTCTTGGAATTTGTGGGTTGTTTGAGTCATGTTTAAATGTTCCAAAGTTATTTACGTTATTGATTTGGTGGAATATGGGAATAGAGAACTGAACAGTAGCTCCTAAATTCAAATTTCACCTCTATTAAAAAATCCTCTCTGCCGTCTGTGATTCTTTTGCTTTTTGTCAGTCTCAGCTTTCCTATAAACAGAAAGAAATTACATGCTGCATCTCAAATGGTAATCACTTGTGTACATACTACAGAAGTGTCATGACATGGAATTAATTTTTCTATAAAAGTCTACGATTTTTTTAAACCAAATACTTACTTACATGTTGCATACTGCATACCAGGTGTTACCAAGTAAGATGTCACCAACTTAAACAGTAAGTAGTATTTCTACAAGAAAACCTCCTCAGTTTGTGTGATAAATAAAAGCAAAGTAGTTATTTTACAGTCGACAAATCATTTGTATGACTTTTTTTCCCATGAAAGTTTTCATATTTTTCATTTCCTAATGTTTATGACCTTATTTCATGTAGTACATTTTTATGATTAAATTATAATTTATTCTAATATAAAAGGCCAAATTTCTGCATAGTTTAGGGCTAATATTCAATTAGCATACTATAATTAATAATGACCTCTCTTACCTTTCCGTGAGGTCAGTGTTTTTATTTTTTGTGAGCTTTTCTTGCTAAGGAAATGTGTGTGCATTATTAATATGTGCAGATAGCATCTTCTGTAGTATAGCAACACATTCCAGGACGTGCCCATCAAAGAGAGTCAAAAGCTGCTCTTGGATACAAACCAGCCTTTTAATATACAGTGTATTAATAGCTACATCTGACAACAATTCTCTTGGAATTTGTGTTACTGTCAGCTGGGTGAGAACAAAATATGAGTGAAGAGACTGGTGCTGTTTCATCCAGACCGCAACCTGATAATGTCCCAGCAGGATAAGGGATACCATCAAAGTCACATTTCACCCTTTTTTAGGAAGGACCTTCCTTTGGACATCAGGATTTTACTTCCTGCACCTTCAGAGTTGCAATGGAAGCTGTGCTTGTCAAAATGCAGCAGCAGCTCCAGGAGCCTGCTGATAGAGTCTGATGAAAGTCAAAGTTCTGTTGAGGATGTCCACGCTTCACAAATGTGTCAGACTTCACAGCTGGTCCAACTACCTGAAATGGCTTTCATCCCAAGGGGAAAGAGGAATGAGTTGGAGCAGGCAGAATATGTGGGGATCCCTGTCTAGCTTAAGTACAAGGCATTTGTCTGTCTGTATCACAGGCAAAAAAGTGTGTGACCCTCAGATATGCTGCATCAGATTAGATGCCTGAAGGTGAAATGAAAAAATCTCGTGGAGGTTTGTTTATTTTGTTATTGGTTTGGTTGGGTTTTTTAAAATGGTGTCCAGTGGAGCATCTTGGAGCAAAATAAATTGGTTATAAATCTTGGAGAAAAAAATCCCTCTAAAGTGTGTGTTCTGTAAGACCAACTTGATTGCTTTCCTGAAGGTTATATGTAAAGAGATATGAGGAACCACCTGCTTCCTAAGTTTGTCATTTTTTTTGGAGAGGAGCTTATCTGCTGAACTTTTCCTTTCACCACAAAGTCTAGGATTTTTTTTTTTCAGGAGTGGATATCCTGGCTGGATTTTGTCCTTTTATAATGTGCTCGTTTTGGCTGAGATAGAGTTAATCTTTGTAGGTAGTATGGGGCTATATTTTGGATTTGTGATGAAAACAGTGCTGATAACAGAGGGATGTTTTTGTTACCGCTGAGCAGTGCTTACACAGAGACAGGGCCTTTTCTGCTGGGATACCCCACCCCACCAACGAGGAGGCTGGGGGTGCACAAGAGGCTGGGAGGGGACACAGACAGGACAGCTGACCCCAACTGATCAAAGGGATATTCTATACCATATGACATCACAATGCAGCACATAAAGCTGGGGGTCAAAGGAGGAAGAGGGGGATGTTGAGTGATGTGTTTCTCTTCCCAAGTAACATTACACATCATGGATCCCTGCTTTCTTGGGGATGGCTGTACACCTGACTGCCCATGCGGCGTGGAGAATGAATCCCTGGTTTTGCTTTGCTTGAGTGTGAGGCTTTTGCTTTGCCTATTAAACTGTATCTCAGGCCAGGAGTTTTCTCACTTTAATTCTTCTGATACTTTCCCCCATCCCACTGATGGGGGGGAGGTGCAGGAGCATCTGTGTGGTGCTAAATTACCATCTAGGATTAAACCACAACATATAAGAATGACTGAGTTCCAGATCAGATCTCACTTTTTCTCTGTTTTCTAAAATGTTTAGGGAGGTATACTACTTTTATTTGTAAGAGCAAGAATGGCATATATGGTTACCATGTCAAATCTTTTAGCAAATGGTCTTATAAACAAATCTCCTGTTTCTTCTCAGTTCTGAGTGCAGTAACACTGCCTGTGGTCTCCCAAGGTCAGAAAGGCTGTTTCCCTAAATGATCTTGTACTGACTTCATTTCAATACTGAAGCATTATCTGTGAAACCATACACTGAACATTACGTTCTTAGGAAATATTGTCAGCAGCTGGGCCTGCTAGAAGACCATGACTTCTTCTGTAGACTTTTTCAAGGTGACTTTTCTCCTATTAATATACTGACTTTGTCAGACCTATGGACTCTTGCCTATCCCATTTCCAAAAGTAGTACATAGCTTGCTGAGTCAGGGGATGGAAAGAGGAGCTTTGTGTCCCTAGTATATTGGCAGCAAATTGTGGAATACCAGGTTCTGGTGTAGTCAACTAGCCATGGCAAACATTTCTTGGAATTTCCAGAACTTTTATTTAAAGCTTTGGGTAGTTTTAAAGCAGGGTCTTTGCATGTGTGTATCTATGACCCTGCGCTCCCCATGCATGTGCAGAATACTTGGCTGTGCATATAACTATTGCATCAATGATCAAACACTATGTCTACATCAGATATTGATGTGTATATTTGTAAATGTACAAAGGAAACTTTGGAAACTTAGTTTCCATTCAGTGACAGAGAGAGCAAAGTAGGTTCAGAAACAAAGGATCAAACTTGAATCACATGCACACCTTATTTTTGCAGTCACATAATACTATCTTCTTTTCATTTTCCATTTTCAGATTTCTGTTACTAGATTGATCGAAAAAGTCATATCAAAACACAGTGTGAAATGGGTTATTCTTCTATTGCCATTAGAATGGCACCAGGCAACACCAGAAATATAAAAATAAAGTTTATATCAATGACACTGACAGTTCTTATGTCAAAAATAAAGATGTTTGGACAAATTTCAAATAAGCATTGATGGGTTTCAATTTTTTGAGCTGCCCTAACAAGGTTCACGGACTGTTTTATAATAATCATCATATTATCTTATCAGATAGGAGGCATAATTGGCCGGTGCAGTTTGTAGCAGCAAAGCTATTGGCTTCTAAGCTGAACTTAGTATTATGATACTTGCCATATATTTTAGATTTCATCTTCATATTTATTTTCCTCACCGATGTTTTTGGTGGTTTTTTAAAAAATTATATTTGGGGGGGGGAGGGGGAGGAGGGGAGAAGAGAAAAGAAGACTGTAGACACCTGACTGCTTAAGCTAGTTGTAGGCTTGTGATAAAAAATGATCATCTGACATGTATGATTTTATACATTTGTCCTGCAGGTGTTTACTCTTGTAACAGATCCATGATAGTTTTCAAAGTAATGTGTGAATTTTGAAAACTGTTGATATGACTAGGGTCTTGTCTTGCCAACTTAGATCCCCCTTTTAATTGTCTGGACACAGTTTAGAAAGTGATTTGAAGATTTTCAGCACTCATAATTCAGTGTTTCAATTGCTACCAAAGGTTTATGCAGCTACATCTTGGCTCTGAGACTCTGGTTTCTTTTGAGCTAACTGGTTTTCCTCTTCCACTGTTTCATGCAGTTAAATGCTGTGATTGCTCCATGGTCTAGCAAGGGGCTCTGAGTCTGTGGCAGTGCCTAGAAGTAGATCCTCACACCAGAGTCCTGTGCACTCATCTATCTATACTTCCATGGCTTTCTGAAAAGTTGGTTTCCTAGGAGCTTTCTCCTAAATTTTAAACAAGAATGACCCTGCTGAATAAAGTGTTACTGTTTGAAATCAAGTGAAAGATCTATTATTTATAGGCTTGGGGTATTTTCATAAAAACTTCAGAGATGTGCCCAAGACAATTATTTCAAAATACAGTCATTAAAACCAAACTAGAACCAATAAACATTGCTCAAAATATGACTAATTAAATAGATGACACTATGCAGATGAAGAATCTGCTAAACATAGTGAACAGCTCCTTTCAAGCTGTGGGTCTAACGCAAAAAGCTTCCTAAAATGTATGTATATATACATATTTATGTATATATACATAAAAAGTATATATATTTATGTATATATACATAAAAAGATGATGATAAGGATGGCTGCAATTAGCATTTAACCCCAAATCACTAAGAACAGCCTTTCTGCAGCTACTCCATTTCACAGCTTTGATCAGTTTGTGCAGTCCTGAGATCCTTTGTCAACCTGAGACGCTGTGAAACTGTCCTTTACATCAACCCTAAATTGATGCAAGATGTTACTAGTTCAGAGCAGTGACATTTTTTTTTCATGGAAATGAGTACATGATGACTAGAGCAAGGCCAAAGTTGTCCCAAGGACAGGAAGCATTCAAGAACAAAAGCCACTCAGAAGACTTCCAGCATTATCTCTGTTCCCTCTTTAAGCAGCCATTATGGAAACAGCTAGCTGGCATTTAGAAAGAGAATTTAAATTAAAACTTTTCTTACCCCTTGATTTACTGAAGAAATATTAAATTACATTTCAAAGGAGTTTAACCTGCTTACATTGTTTTACTTTTTTAAATATATAGGTCTGTCTATGCTTGGAATGTATCATCTCTTTCAAGCTAATGTGTTGTCCAATTTCCTGGCTGTGATGCTGCAAAAATACGCTGCCTCTCTTCCTAGCAATGTGCAGGCATTTATCCTGGTAACACTAGCTGGGGCTTTTATTTATTTCCCCATGGCAAGAAACTTCTCATTCTCCTCTATCAGAGTATTCATTTTAAAGGTGATTATTTTCCATTTGAATGATCTTGAAACTCATCCTTTTGGGAAAGGCCAGCGTGAAACCATAGGTCTCACTTAAACTTATTTTGAGAAAGTAAATGGTGCATTGACTTTGCACTGGCCTTTGGCAGATGGGTAAGTTTTACCTTCTGCTTCAACTCTTGACATAAAATGCATTTCTCAAATGTTGTAAGGCACTCAAGCCTAATAATGGATGTCTCATATTTTCTTTGAAATCCAGGTAGACCACTGATAAACCACTAAATGGCTCACCAGTGGGTTGTATTCTCTCTACCAGGCAGTGAACAGGCACCTTTCAGCAAACAGGTGTGGTGTGCAACAGGCACATGCTCAGTCTCAGGGCATTCAGTGGAAGAAACTGTTTTTTGACTGTTAGACTTGATGGTCTTGGAGTTCTTTGCCAGCCTTGAAGAGTCTATGATTCTTTTATCATCCTTTCCTTCCTCCTCCTGTCTTTGTGCTTCAGGGCAGGCAAGACAGCTTCAGTCCCCAGAAAATCTGAGGTGAAAACCATTTTCTTTTCTCATGACAGTTTCACCTTGTTCTAGATTGTCCATTTTAACTGAGACTCATGGATCCTCCTGATTTTTTTCATTGAATCAATGGAGTTCCAGAACAAGCCTCTGACTTGCTAAGGTTGCTCTGGATTTAACAGACTGCATAGCTGCTGTGTCAGATTTGACATTAGAGTGAGAAATTACCTGCAACATGCTAACTGTGCTCACAAGGCCTCATTACAAGCCAGGTCCCTCTAACTCTGAAGATGGTGTCATATTGAATAATGAGGATGAAGAGAGGGAATACAAATAAAAAAGCTTGAGAAAGAAATATTCAGTGTGTTTTAATCCTCTCAGAGTCCAGTCTGTAATGCAGTGCATGGGGGTTTCTGGTCACAAGCCCTGTTAGCAAACAATGGGATTTATGTACGTAGCTCCCAAGGCACCACTTTCAAAATTGTTCTCCTTATGATTTTGTTCCAGCAAAATCAGTTCAGAGTTTATAAAAATTACTCATGGAAAACAATCTTTTGGGAATATCTGTAGTGCCACTTTATGGTTTGAGGTTTTTTTCAGACAGCTGTCTCAGAAGAGAGTTGTCCAGCTTCTAAGACTCTGTCATTTGCCTTCTTTTCCTAAGAATTTTCCATTTAATTTCTCTGTGTTCATATGTTGGTTTCTGAAACTAGTTTGTCCTCTCCATTCCTTTGAATAAAACATTTGTTTCTGTTTACACAATTTTATTTTGTTTTTAAATTTTATATCCAGTTTTATTTTGTATTTACAAGAACTGATCAAAATCAAGTTTTATCAGATCAATGAGGATAATGACAATGTTTTGGAAAAAAAATGGAAAAAAAGTAATTCATTTTTTACTTCAAAAATTTAAATTTAATTTTTAGTTGCCAATAAATCAATCTTGATTTGGCATATATGCTTTTATGAGTAGGAATCACTCCCTTTAAAAGTTTACAATAATTTTAACAATGTGAACAATTCTTGTTCCTTTGAATTTTGTTTATAGAATGCCTTGCAGTAATTGCCTAAGTCAATGCTTTCCTGTCAACTTAAAATATGCAGATAACTTGGTTTTTCTGACAAATCCTCTTTCTCCATTTTATTTATTAATCTTTTTCACACATATCACTGTTTAATCCATTCCACCTAAACTCATTCTGAAGAGAGAGCATACTGATACCAGAAAAATGCATTAAAAACCGCTGCCTCTTATAGGTCATGATCTTGCACTGACCTAAGAAGGCAGAATCTCTGAACCCATACATAGAACCTATGCACAAGAATAGTGGAAATATAGCACTATATCATACTAATATCATCCACTGAAGACAAGATTTGCCAACGGTTACTAATTGTCAGGGAATATGTAAGTGGTGAAAGATGTGAAGTGCTGTTGTGTTAGTAGGCAGATCAGGTCAGCTGCTACCTTTACTCCTTCAGATTACAAGTAGTCATGTTAACACACCGTTACAGATATCAGAGGTGGCAATAAACCAGGAATCATTACTCAATGTTGTCCAGAATCTTCTGTCCCTGAGCCACCATCTGGGGACAGCGTGTCTACTCCAGTATTGAGTGTCAAGGGCTGAAACTCCCCATTGCCAGCTTCCTCCTTCTTGCAAGGCCATGTTGTAATCCTGGTTACAAATCCAGATACCAAACAAAGAAACCGGGTTACAGTGATGACTTGATGAAACTTTTGATGAATGGGGACAGGTTAGGGATTGTACATACATGGATTTTATAACTGCATTGGAATGGCTCTAAGTCATGACGATGACTTCAGTTTTGCTATGGGGCACCAACTTTTGCTCTAGAATAGTCACAGAATAAGGGACATCTTAAATAAATGTTATAAGCATTATAGTGTATTTTAGATGAAACAAACCCAAGGCATTTTTAGGGAAAGAAGCTGGAACAGTAAATTGTAGATCTCATAAATGTAAATGTAATGCCCAAGGCTTAACATTTACTTATTCACTTTCCTCTTTTTTTTTTTTTTCCCTTCTCCAAGCAACACTTCATGTGAAGCTTCATGGCACATCATAAATTTTCTTCCAACTAACAATTAACTTACCTCTGGCTAATATATCTTGCAGAATGACAGCATGGAGCTGCTAACAGTACCTTAGGAGGACATAATAATGGCATGGTGCTTGAGGTTGGGGATAAAGTTTATGGGTTTGATTATCCCTCCAAATTAAACATATTAAAACTTGCTTGTAGGGGAACGGGTATAAATATTTAAATAACTAAATGCATTGCTGAATCTATTTAGAGACCTGTTATGAAAAGCAGGACATATATCAGATGTTCTACCATTGATCACCGTCTCTGAACTCACAGCTACCTGAGCCTGACTGATCATCAGCCCTTAAGAAAACAATTCTAAGGCAGATGCAGAATATTATTTTATTATCAAAACCCCATAAAATACATGACAGTTTTTTTCTGGCTGGATTTACAAAGGCTTTCGTTGGGTAAGGAAAAGTCTTTGATAAAGAGAGCTATCATTGAAGGTGGCAGAATTTACAATCAGACAGACTATTTGATTCATATTGAAGCTGATGGTCTTGAATGATAAAAAGAGTTATTTTAAGACAAAGAACACATCCGCTGTTCATTGTTTCCATGGAGTAGAAAAAACAACTTTATCATGAGTGGCAGTTTATCACAGAAAGTGTAAATAATAAGGGTGAGAAGGAGGAACCTTGGAGTGAATATTTTCCTTCTAACCATCATTACTCACCTCTTCACCTTATTCTCGTGGTTTCATGTACATCTGATTCCTTCTCTAGATTCTTCAGAACATCAGAAGTGAGAATGAAGTGTGATATGTCAAAAAAAAAAAAAAAAGAACCAAAAAAACTTCCCCATATCTACTACCCTTCTCATTATTCCTCCAATCCCTGGCAATTAATTTACATTGTTCATTCTATTTTCCCTTTGGACATGTATTGTAAAGACAGATAGCCTGCTTAAACCTGCTTCTTGATTTCTCAGTAGCAAATACCAACACAGGCTTTAGTTTGGTTAATGGTCATCTGAGAGGACTCCTGAAAGACGCTCCACACCTTCCATTTCCACCACTGACATCCAAGGTCTAGCTAAGATGTGAGGACCTTTATCCATCCTGTAGAGACAGGGCAGAGTTATCTATCACCGGAGGCACTGAAACTGAGGACAGAATCTGCAAGTTCTTAATAACAGAAAGAAGACTGGAAACAAGCCCCTGGACTCCGAATGTTAAGTCTTTCTTGCTATTTCCTTTTCATATTACCTTGTCATGAACTTGTGCTGCAGTATGTCTGAAAATCTATGTTTAAGAAAGACTATAGGTTAGACTTCTAAAAACAAGGTTCTACGAGACAGTGGCTCCAATTTCAGTAAGCTCTTCAATGACTGAGCACACCTGCAAATTTTAGAACTTTTTTATAAGAAGTATCCAGTCCTCTCTACTACATCTTTTTTCTGAGCACACTGGAGAGACCTAGCCCTTCGAAAACCAGGTTCCTTGAGAAAAGCTCAATCACTCCAAACACCAAGTCATGTTGGAAAAGTCAGGCAACGAAATGTCTGTTGGAAAAGCTATTGTGAAGAATGAGACCTTGTTTGAAGAATCGTGTTGATAACACACCGATGTCTTTAGCTGTTGTCATTAGTCAAGGACTTTTTAGCTTCTCATGCTGCCCTACCAACAAGAATGTGAGGGGTGCCCAAGGAGCTGGGAGGGGGCACAGCCAGGACAGCTGACCCAGATTGGCCACCCAGATATTCCATACCATATGTCATCGTACTCAGTTTGTAACTGGGGCTTGGGCAGCTCTGTATCTAGCTGAGCATTAGCTTCAACTGGAGCAAAATTGTATTGTTCATCACTTTCTTTTATACATTATTATTGTAGTTGTTGTTGTGTTATTACTGTTACTACTATAATTATTGTTATTATGGTTATTATTATTCTCCTCCTTTTCTGATTTGATCTTAACCCATAAGTTTTACTACTTTTTTGCTTTAATTCTCTCCCCCATGTGGCTGTGCATTGTTTTAGCTGACAGCCAGGTTAAATCCTGACAACAGATACCTAGTCATATCTGATGGATATCAACCAAGTCTGTCCCAAGTTGGAGAAGACCTGCTTTTAAAGGTTTTCTTTTGAAGTTTTAGCCACATTCTAACCAAAGAGTATGCCTCTTTTTCTTCTCCTTCTCTTGCTACTATGCAAATGAAACCGGGAAGCATGAAAGTTACCTGGAATTAGCTTTAATATTTGATCATGTGTTTGGGGAGCATTTTTGCTGCTTGCTTCTTTTGCTTCAGCAAAACAGCTTCTAGCCTTGAGTGTCATGGTCTTACCCTTAAATGTTTTAAAGGACGTTAAATGTTGCCTTGCAACACTGTCTAATACTGAAAATGCTAACTATGTATGGTAACTGTAGATGGTAACTGCTTCAGCTTCAGCCAGTGTTTATGTTGTTCATCCTAACCCTTTATCCTACTCATATCAGTGATCCTTCATGGGAACGCAAGGGCCTCTCTGTCAGTACCAGGCTCAGGAGGAGTTAGTAAGAGATTTGTGGTTGCTGCTCTGTGAATGCCAGCAGCAACAGTCATATACCACTTACTAATCACACTTTTCAAAAATTTATGATACTCATTCATTTGTTTTCTTTCATGATGTTAAGTGCCTAATATTGTATTATTTCCTGTAACATCATAAATGAAAAAAATTACAACTCTTTCAGTAATTTTTTTTTTCAGTGAAAGACTTGCCAGGGCCTGGGACAAGCTGCCCAGCGAGGTGGTTGAGTAACCATCCCTAGGTGTGTTTAAAAAAAGGGCAGATCAGGTACTTAGGGATATGTTTTAGCATAAGACAGGAACAGTTTGACTTGATGATCTTAAAGGTCTTTTCTAACCTTGCAATTCTGTGATTCTCTGAAGGGCCAAAAGTGTGAGGTTTTGGTTGGTTTGGTTTTTTTCTCCAGTGCACCATCACCCACCACAGCAGTTCTGGCCCACCCATGCAATATTCCTAGTAGGAGAATATATATGCTCAGTAAGACGAGTCATTCTGCTATTTGTTTTGCTTTTTTCCTTTTTTTCATATTTATGCTGAATCCAAACCCAAAGGAAAAGCTTAGCCTTCACTCCCAATTACTGTCTTGGAAAGACAGTAGGAATAAATTTCTGGTATTGAAGAAACTCAGGGGATTAACTCATACAACAGCAATAAAATTGGAAGTAAAAAAATGAATATTTTTTTTCCTAGATATTTTTTCTGACCAGATGGTGAGAAGAAGTTACAATGAAAACTAATGGCAATCTATCCCTACACCCATACATTAACTTTCAAAATTTCAGTTGACCAGAGAGCTTACACACCTATTAAAATGACAATAGTATGTAAATAAAGGTACACCAAACCAAATTACTGTTGTACCCTACTCTCATAAGATTCTCTGGGGAGTTTGATGAGGCAGAGAATTCTAAATATAATATATTCAGTATCTGCTGTTTTGTGTGTGAAGATAATAAGATTAGGAATTTCAGGTTGCAGTTGTTAAAAGAAATTACTAGAAGTAATAATAATAATAATAATAATAATCAGTGGCTTACTCTAATAATTAGTAGCATCACTAAATTAATTTTGTGAGGTTCGGTGTTTTATTCCCTTCAGAGTACCATTATTTATCAAAGAATTTATCTGGGTACCTTTTACATAATGGCCAAACTCTAAAACCCTTCCTCACCTTAGCCTTCTCTGCTCTTAAAGCCAGCAAGTTGCTTCTCATCAATTCATGGTGTTCCCAAGCCATGCAGGACAGCTGGCAGGTACTGCTTTTGGTGGCTTTGGCATTACATTCACAGCCGGGGTGTTTTCTCTGTGCTACTGATACCCCAGTGGATTTTTCCTCATCAGCAGGTTTGGCCCTGACTCCCACAGAGTCAGCAGTACAAAGGAGCTGTGAAGCATTGGGTGGCCTTACAGATGAGATCCCTGAGGGTGGACGAACAATAAACCCTGGTATTTTACCCAGAACTGAGTTATGGACCCAACTGATACTTTGGCCACTTCACATTATGAACAGCTCAAAGGAACTGTGTAATTTTTGTGACTGGGGGGTGGGTTGTGGGGAAGGTACATTACTCCAGAATTTTAACATAAATATACTGTACTTCTGCAAGGGTGAAAAAATGGGCATTTTAAGCTTAATGGTAACAATTCCTCCACATTAGGTACTTGTTCTCACATCTTATACCAAGATTTATGATCTTATGTTTATTCCACAGTTACATAGAAAGTTGTGATTTTCAGGATGTTTTACCGGTTTCCAAACTTTAATAGTTATACTTTCTCTCTCTCTAAGGCTGGTCCTACTATCCTTTCAAACATTTCTCTTCTTGCTTTTTGTTTTGCCATTACACTTTATTCTTTCCTTTCTGAGAATGCAAGAAGCATCATATGCAGACAGCAGAAACCTAACTGAAGTCAAGATGATATATAGAAATATAAAATGTGAGAAATGGACAGAACAATGGCAAAGTGCCCTGTAAATCTGTGTAGAATATCTGTCACAGAACTGGAAAACCACCGAAGCCATAAGGCATATATCTTGGCTTGTAACTCGATTAAAACACGGATGGCAAAATTCTGGTCTCAGAGCTGAACAATGAATTGCTTTGTGTTTATGTTGTGTGTTCACTGCTGATAGCAGTGCAAGACCCTCACTTTGAGAGTTGCACATTAAACCTGAGCATTACGATGGCTTTGTGATGAAAATGAAGACAAAGACGAAGATCAGAATAAAGATGCAGATGCAGAAGATGAAGAAGCAGAAACAGAAGAAGACAATGATGAAGATTCCTCTATACATTCATGATGACTTCTTTGGAAGCTCACACAGACACACATACACACAAACCCAAGCTTCCCCTCTTCCTGAAATGTAGCACTTTGTCAGAGCTGCCTATTTTCACTTCTGTTTTCCCTGGTTCTGGAATCTTTCTTTCAATACACTGGATATGCCAAAAATATGTCTAATGAGTGCTAAAGCATAACTGCCAGGAAGGGCAGAGACATGCTTTGTCAACCACGGCACTATAACAGGGTAAGTCCCTTATGGTTTAACCTCAAAAACAATACTTATATCCCTGTGCCTGCCTTCCCCTTTCTGCAGCCTGAGTGTAACAGTACAGGGCATTGGTCTAATCAATGCCTGAAGAGTTTTATAAAAGCACTCCTCTCTTCTCAGGCAAAGAACCCCTTGCTGTAAAGCTCTCCTAAGTGCACTAACACCCCCTGACTCTGCCTTGAAGCTGACTATACCATGGAGGGTGATGGGTTCAATTTTTTAATTATTAGATAAAAAAAATTGGGAAATAATTGCTGACCCTGGGGATTACTTCCCTTTCTTTTACTGCCTAATCCTTCAATTTTAAGCATGAAAAAAAATCCTTCATTGAACTTATCTATGTGACTAAACAGCATTTCTGTGAGTGAGAGCCAAAGGAGCTAGTCTGAAGTCCTTTGAAACAGTTGATCTGACTTGGCACTCAGCTATCATACCCTTGTCTTAGCAGAGAGCATAATTGAGAGCAAAGCCTTTCTGGGACCATATGACTTCTCTGGGTGAGGAAAACAGCCAAATCTGGTTTACTGAAAGCAGAATGATATCCTTTAGAGATCAGCAAACAATGCCATTTTTCTGATGTCTAGTTCTTCTCTTTCTCATCTGGGAAAGCAGCAACAACAGCAAATGCATCCAAAAGATGGAAAAGGATTTTTCATGAGGGATTGCAGAGGGCTTTTGCTGCTCACATCTCTTGTTTCTGCATACTAATCTGTATGACAAACTGTGCTTCATTCTGCTCCTGTTGATATCAGTGGCAAAACTCCCAAAGATTTTAGCTGGAAGAGCATCAAACCCTACTTCAATGGTGGTTTGAAAGAAAAAACATACTTTCTTGTAAGTTCTATGTATAATTCCATGGCCCCTTTCCTTCACAGCCTCCGTCTAAAGGCATGGAACCCTTGTAGGAACTTAATTTATAATACCCCTGTTACTGTCACTGCAACAAATTACAATGTCAAACTTCCAAGGACTGTATTGTTACAACTCACAAATAGCTCTCAAGAAAGAATACTACAGTTTCACTGTTGGCATATGACAAGCCATGAAGAAAGAACATGTCTGAATTTCTGTCTTTGCATGTGCTTCCTACTCCTCCCTTATCTGTTTGAGAACTTTTGGTCATCAGAAACTATTAAATCGTTGTCCTATGCCTCATATTTTCTTTTGGGAAATGTGAAATGTGCCAAAATATGAGAATTCAAATCCCCCTTTTACCTAAAGGTCAAATTGCACCTCTATTGTCACACTTTTTCTGTGTGTGTGCATGTGTGCATCATGATTCCTACAGGAATTTAGCTTCAACCTTATGTACTACAAGAAACATCTCTAAGTGCACCATCAGAGACAAAGTCACTACTTCATAATTCACATTTGCAAAGCAGGCAGTGTGCAGAAAGACCCCCGTACACATTGCTGTGCTGATTGTACATCAAAAAATTTTTCATAGCTAAAGAGAACATAAATTTAGATATGTGCTGTATGTATAAGGTATGGTAGCTTCATGTTTTTTTCTGCAGAAACAGTTCCATGAGAACATCAAAACAATACCTTTAATTTTAAATTTGGATTCCCAAGCAAAAGCCCTATTGAGCTTACAAGTGAATTCTGTGTTCAAGTTTGTCTATGTAGAAAAATCCTTGTAAGGACTTTAGTGTAAGGATAACAGGTTACTCTCACTAACATGAACTGGGAAAGCTCACAAATCATGCCTTTGTTTTACAGAACAGCTACAGCAACAAATGTGAACAGTGATCACAGTCATTGTCTGAACAACGCGTGAAGAAGGATGATTGCTCACTCCAAGTTTCAAAGGTTTTTATGCTGAATAAAGCACTTTTAAAAAATGTGATCAATCTAGTCTTATTAATTTAATCTAATTTAATTTAAAAACTAGATTAAATGTATATATACAACCTTTACAAAGATGTTCATGTAGAAAGTCAGTAAGAAACATCTGTTCCAGAAAAAAAAAATGCTGTGTAGGTGAGACATTTGATACAGAAAAGTGACCACTGAGTGACTGAATGGCCACGGCAAGTTACCTCTTCAGGAACAGACATGCACACCTTTACACTGAGCTAACTGCAAGATGAAAAGTGTTATCTTGGCTCATGGTAAAGGTGGAGTAAGGTCATGCATTTTAGCTGCAGTCAGGGTAGCAAGGAGATTGGGAGATGCAGGTACTGTCTGGCATTATGATTTGACTTAAGATCAGCTCAGCCTTAGTAACAATTGCCAGAGATTGTCTGACCATCGCCCTGGCATCTGCAGTGCTATTTCATTTTCTGTATTTGCCTTCATTTTCCCTCAGAACTGAAAGGAACTGTAAAGGGTCAACAGCTGAGAAGATAGCTTCTGAAATGAAATAAGTGGAAATTAAACTGGGTTTCTCTGGACTTTGCGGTGTAGGAGTTTTTTCTGGGGATTTTTACAAATGTCCTTTTCTTCCAACAGTCTAAGACTTAAAGTTTACGTAACTGGTGCATAGGATGAAGTAATCAGGATAGACATGCTCCCAGTTATGCGGGCAGAAATTACCTACTGCTGTTTTGATTGACATGTGAAGACATAAGCATTTGTCAGATGTTTTCTCCACCCTACAGAAAAAAAGGGGAAAAATATCCACTTTTTTTTTCAGGATTAACTTTTTCATGACAGATCAAAATAAATTCTCTCAACCTTAGAGTCAGAGTGAGAACTGTAGCAGTTAGGCTGAAGGACTCAACAAAACAAACAAAAGCACAACAGACTAGTATTTAGCAAGCCATTTCAAATAATAAGGACCATTGCCAGCAACTAATATAATTAACAATTTAGTTAGAAATGGCTTCCACCTTAGCTGGTTACAAAGCCATTCCACTTTTTGACTACATCTTGCCCAAGTGTTCTGAATGATGTGCTGAGGAAATTTGAGTGCTGTCAACACTAGTCTTGTTTCAAGGTCAACTGTGCAAGAATTAGAACGGGGTTCTGGAAATAAAAGGTGTTCATGTAAAATAAAAATAGTCAAGGCAAAAGGGGATGCATTGCCTTAGTGAGGGTTTTTTGAGAAAGGCTAGATTTTAGTTTAATGAGGTCAGTTCCCTAAGTGTCCCAGTGCATTGAGATTTCAGTGCATAGAAACTGGCTACAATGGTAGATGATTTGGAGGAGTTAAATTACTCTCTGTCTGGTGTCTGCACTCTTGAAGCATCTTGACCTATTGTGTTCAATCCCATACTGCTTCATCATGGCTTCTTTATTCTGTGCCTGAGAACAACCTGTAACGTTTCTCCAGCCGTGACAGTGTGGTTTTGCACAAAGCGAGCACAACCTTAGCTTCATCAGTAGATGAAAAGAAATGGAGAAAGTGGAGATACATGAAGAGTTTTTGAAGTGGGTAGGGAAGAAGTTGGGAGGGAAAGAAAAGGTGGGATTCTCTGTTTGCATATCTTATTAGGCAGAACTGCAGAAACATCTTATTAGGCAGAATTGCAGAAGGACTTAGGGCCTGTTTATGCGCTGCAGTCCAGTGATGTTGAAAGGCAGCCAAGTTACTCATGAAGCTAAAAGCAGAGGAGTGAAAGCAGAATGGTGTTTTGCCCAGGCTAAATTAAACTGTTTAGAAAATAATGAGCACTGGTAGAACACTTGCTAATGTAGCTGTGCTTCCCTCAGGCCAGAGCTGGTATGTCTGTGCAGCACTTCACTGAACATACACTTAATAATCTCTAGGAGATCCTTAAATGTGAAGTTTACTCAATGGACGGGAATAATTTAAAGAGCAGAAAAGAAGAAAATTAATCTCTTTTGCTCTACAAAACAGACTGATTATCTGGCTGATGCTTCAGTGAAGTCCACCTTAAAGCTTTTCATATGTGCCCTACACTAGCCAGCTACCCAGTAGGTCCCATTCTTCTGAGTGCCATCTGATGTCCCCATACAGGTCCTCCTGATGTGGCTCCCAAATTCATATTCTTTTTCTGAAATCTGATTAAATCCTTTAGGATTCCTGTTATGGATATACTTTTAGTATCATTTAGGGTAAGTGAGCTGGAAAGAGTGAAATGGAGGAGGTTAAACAGAATAGGGTGCAGGTAGGGAACCGGTACTTTAAGCCAACCTGCCGCTTAAATTGTAAAGGGATTGTGTAAATAGTGGGATCATCAAATACAAGCCTTGGAATAGTAGAATGATGTTAGAAGACTACAGAACATTGAATTGTTCCACTCAGATTTTAGGTTGGTTTCAAGTTCACTGGTATAATTATAAACAACAAGAAGATAAGGCTTTTGTATATCAGGATGTTAGGAGACATTAAAAAAAAATGGGTAATCCCACAATGAAGATTTACCTTAGAATTTGAGACAGACCCTGTGTGAAAGCAGAGTTGGAATTTGCATTAGGATTTATCTCTCCCTGCAGAACATGTCACCCTTGTAATTATTCATTCCTCCAAAGTTCCATTAAATTAAACAGTTTATATGAATTATATCCTACACAATACAAAAAGTGCTTGAAATCTGAAGGAAATTAGTTTGCAAACACAGGAAAACTGAAAGCTAACCAGATTATCCAAAAATATGTATTTTCATTAAAAGTAAATTGCTACCTGAAAAGATGAGTTCTTACACCTGCCACCAACAGAAGGAACACAAAGAGTAGCTGTTGGTAAAAAAGTCGGAGTGTTGGCGAAACTGCTTCCCATTCTAAAGAGAAAGGTCAAAGGGCTGCTTGAGAGAAGGGAAAACACTTTTTAAAATCTTCTTGATATCCTCCGTCCTTTTGCTAAATCTGCACAGAAAGATTTCAGAAAGCAAAATACGTATTCAGATATAACTTAGTACTATGATTAAATTTTGTGTGGTTTTGCTTTTACTGTTTATTATTAGTAGACCATCTCTGGAGTCTACTGTACGACCGTCTGTCTACATTTGAGAAATACATTGTAGTTTTGGAGGACTCTTATGTCCACACATCTGAGGAATGTGTGATGCATTGTGATACCATCAGTCTGTGAGGATGCAGTGGAAATGCAGCAATTAGTTTAATGAACTTTTACATCTTTAAAGTCAGACAACAGGGAAAACTCAGCACTTGGCAAAAAAAAATTTTTTGAGGCACACTAGTCACCAACAAAGTTAGTTTTGTGCCACCTGTACATCCCAACTGTGAAATAGTTGAGTTCTAGATTCAGTGTTGCACTGCCATTTCCATAATACATCTGTTTTCCTTATAATCCTGACCCAGCTCAGATTGTAATGCTAACTGTGAGCTCAGGAAAGGATGAGCTGTTCAGAGGCAAAAAAGCAATTCCCAAATATTTAAAACACCTTGAGAACTCAGGAACCAAGTCCTTATCTGAAGTAAAGAAAGACTCTTGCATTACTGTGTCTGGACCTCTTTCTACCCGCAAGAAATATGTTTTTCATGATAACAATGGGAAGCTTTTTGTTCTTTTAGTGTTCTTTGAAAATAAGCCACTGTGCTGTGTGAATGCTGCATTGTATTTCTAAGGTGCAGCATTGCTCACCTCTAAAATCACCTCTGGAGAGTATAATTGGAGTCCCTTTGGCATTTGACTTCACTATATTTTCTCCTGCTGTGCAGCTCAGCGATGTATTTCTCAGTGAAAGTGTTGTAGTCACTTATTCCCTCCTCAGGTGACCATCCTGATTGAGAAAACAACCTGTGCAGCACATAGAAAGACAAGAACATTTGTAATTGAAGTGAATTCACTTCAAGAAATTAATTCACTGGATCCTGTACAAGCCAAGTTAACATAGAAAGAACATACATATTTTATAAGAAAAGTTTTTACATGAGCAGAATCAATCAGATTTTTCTTGAAGAAATTACCACCTGGTGCTCAATGCTGCAGCTTTAAATTGTGTTAAGCTGTGATGTCTGAACATGAGAAATATTAGTTGTCAGAAATAATCTGGAACCTGTTTAACTCCTAACTGGGATCCCAATTCCTCATCCTAGGTACCTATTCATTAGAATTTTTAGTAAGTTTGTTTATTATATTTCATTCTTCTATAGGAAAATGTGCAATCTCTTCCTCTGCTCTCCAAATATGGTCCACGATTTCTGGGTTAAGAATGACCTGCAATGGGGATAATAAAGAAGAATTAAGCTGGTATAAAAGAGAGAATCACATACAAAACACAGTGACTTTCTTACACATTTTCCAGGAAAAAAAAAATTGAAATAAAACCAGAAGCTCTGTTTCAGAATCTCAATAAGTCTCAGATTGTATCCCAGGCCCTGAATGCTGCCAGAGGGTAGAAAAACACTGAACTTTCCCATGCTCCTTTCCCTGCAAGGACAAAAAATTAATGGAAATGGAAGAGGTCATTTATTTATAAACGACTGACAGATCATTTCTGCAAGATCACTATCTGGCCTATTAACATTAACTTTTCAATCTCCTATCCTTTGACAATGTTATGCAAAATTCCATAATGTGCAGGCAAAGTATTTATCTCCTCTTGTTTACAGCAGCATTAGTTATTGCCTAGAAGTTTTCCAGAATGATCAGTCAACATCATTTTAATCACCTCTATTCTCTCTTCCTTCAACGTAAGAGCACAAACATGAACATAGGAAGTTCTGTCTGAACATGAGGAAAAGCTTCTTCACTGTGAGGGTGACAGAGCACTGGGACAGGCTGCCTAGAGAGGCTGTGGAGTTGTCCTCTCTGGAGACATTCCAAAACCCACCTGGACATGATGCTGTGCAGCCAGCTCTATATGATCCTGCTTTAGCAGTGAGTTGGACTAAATGATCTCCAGAGGTCCCTTTCGGTCCCTTCCAACCCTTACCATTCTGTGGTTCTGTAAAGCTTATGTAAAAGGAATAAAAATGATTATAAAGATTCTGTTTCTGATCCAGTTTTCAGGCAACTTTTTGCACTGTGTAAACATAAGCTGAACTTCACAGTATAAAAGAAGACAAAAAATGTGTAGAAACGGTGTTAAATCTGCTATATTAATTTTAATACTGCTATGATATAAAACAACTCTTCACTTTATTCTTCCATCTTGTGGTAGTGATGTCATGCACCATAAATCAGGCTTACTGTCTCATGAATTAGCAGGCCTCCAAGCATATACTGACAGGACAATTAAATGGTCCAGAGAAAACTGCTTTCAACTCTACCTCAGCAGAGATGGAGAGGAACACAAAGAATTTATGATTTCTGTGAAGAACATCTAGTTGACTCAAAGCACCTTCTATAATACCACGTAATAATATCTCTGCTTCAAGTGATGGAGACCATAACTTGCTTTTAGAGATATGAATCTTGTTTAAGATTCCCTGGCTATGTGAAGTGAATCACATGGTAGGTTCAGAACCAGGACTTAAAAACTACAGTATTTGAAGTTAGCTAGTGCTGAGGTCAAATTTCGCCTTAGTTATGTATGCCATATTTGTACTCTCTGGATTTCAGATGATTACTAGAAGTCAAGTCACTGATGTAAACTGTACTCTTTATCCCAAATTTCCCCTTCCATCAAGCATCTCTTTCCAGGAATTTTTCTCTTGCTGTTATTGTTCACCTTTTGAAGGGTATTGCAGTGACAAAAGTAATCAAAGTCATTGAGAGAACTAAGAAAATTCCATAAATCAGATCTGATTTATTGGATTTGAATCAAGATTGGGCTGAAACTGCATTGTGGATAACTATAGTACTAGCAAATTGATAGGGTTTAAAATGGGATGTTATAAAGGATTTTTATGTAACAAAATGATTGCTGACTCCTTGCCATTTCTGTGTCACCCAAAATATGAATGGAGCCCTAATTGTGCATAGCAGACATGTTTTAAAATGTCCCCAAAAAAGAACATGAGTGAAGAGTAGATATTAAAAGACAGCAGTGTGAAAAGATAGAAAGGGAAAATGAGAGCCACACCACTGCCATATTGCTGACAGCTGCCTTGACTAAGCATTCATGAAATTGCTGATATGTTGATGCCTTAATAGAAATATCTCATATATTAAATATTCCACCAGGAAACACGGAATTTTAACAGTAGATGTCTTAGTTACTAGATGAAAAGTGGAAGAAACACTGTGGCTATTTATCTATGGACAAACTTTAAGTCAGATGCAAATGACCACCAAATTAATATTTTTTTAAATGCTGAAGATCCCTATTTCTTAAAATCCTTAGGTAGCTACTCCTGACGAAAGTCAAAGATGTTCTGATTAATTGTTTCACTTACTTGCTTAACCATTTCACTGGTTAAAATGACCTTCCATCCGTTTAAAGGCTTCTACTCAGAGCAAAGCTCCTTGGTAACTAAATTCTTGCTAAAGTACAATAACTTATGTGACCTATGCTTCCCCTAATGCTTCTTGTCCCTGCTGCTCCTGCTCTGTCCTGGAGCCAGCCACCCTCCTCATCTCACCTGAGTCCTTCCTACTATACTTCTTGAAAATGGTTATCCACCTGAGGAGTGACCCTAAAAAGATTCCTGTCTGGTTGCAATTGCATTTGAGTCCAATATCTGCTGCATTCTGTGAGGGGGAAAGGAAGATATATGTCTCCAGCAAACTTGAGCTGTGCCTGGAAAAGACATTGAAAAAAAAATTAGATCTGCAGTGTCACTTCATATGTCAGAAATAGGATGTGGGAAAATAAATACCTGCTCTCATCCTCCTTCATTGAAGTTGTTTTTCATTTTGATTAGTGATTTTAAAAGGCTCTTTTCTTAGTTTTCTATTTTACCTCTAGGAAGGTTTTCCATTATACAGTTCCTAAGAGTACATGAAAATAGAGATCACAATAAACCAATATATTTACTGAGACTAGCACTTCCTTTCTTCTCAAATGAAATGATGCTGGTGCTATAAAAAGCTGAAAATATTTTACTAAGGTATTGACAGACTCAGGATCTGTATTAATGACAGGCTTGTTAGAGTGTGAAATGCCTCCTGGCATTTCTCCAGGTGTTTAAACTAATTAACTGCTAAGAATAAGGGAATAATTTTCTTTTCACTCTCACTTTGAGACTTTCAAATTTCACTGACTTTGTTTCTGTCTGACCTGCTTTACATCAGTGAGAGAAGCGTCAAGTCAAAGTCCACACATAGAAGCAGGTCTGAAGGATCATAGAATCATAGAATCATAGGGGTTGGAAGGGACCTCAAGAGATCATCGGGTCCAATCCCTTGCCAAAGCAGCTCCTTAGCTCATATTGATAGACATCCAGATGGGTCTTGAATATCTCCAGAGAAGGAGACTCCAGCACCTCCCTGGGCAGCCTGTCCCAGGGCTCTGTCACCCTCACTGTGAAAAAGTTCTTCCGCATGTTGGTGCGGAACTTCCTGTGCTCCAACTTGCAGCCATTGCCCCTTGTCCTGTCTCCACAGACCACTGAAAAGGGGCTGGCTGATTCCCCCTGCATCCCCTGCTTCAGATAATTATAAACTTTAATTAGGTCCCCCTTTAGTCTTCTCAAGACTGAACAGTCCCAGCTCACTCATCCTTTCCTCGTAGGGAAGATGCTCCAGGCCCTTAATCATCTTTGTAGCCCTTCTTTGGACTTTCTCAAGGTGGTCCCTGTCCTTTTTAAACCTGGGAGCCCAGAACTGGACACAATACTCCAGGTGGGGCCTGACCAGGGCAGAGTACAGGGGGAGGATCACCTCCTTAGACCTGCTGGCCACACTTCTCCTGATGCATCCCAGGATCCCATTTGCTCTCTTAGCAACCAGGGCACTCTGCTGGCTCATGGCCAACCTGTCATCAACCAGGACCCTCAGGTCCTTCTCCACAGAGTTCTTCTCCAGCAGGTGATCCCCCAGCCTGTACTGATACAGGCGGTTATTCCTTCCCAGGTGCAAGACTTTACACTTGCTTTTGTTGAACTTCATTAGATTTCTCCCTGCCCAGGTCTCCAGCCTGTCCAGGTCTCGCTGGATGGCAGCGCAGTGTTTCTGTGTGTCAGCCACTCCTCCCAGCATGAGATGAAAGTAGCAGCATTGTCTAAACCAAATTTTTCAATGAAGGATAAGCCAACCTATAACACAGTGGTAAATAATGCATCCTAAGTATGTCTTTTCACCTCATTTCTAGCACCCATATAAAATTATTTCAAACAGACTTTAGGCCATTCAGCATCAGTTAAACAAAATCTGAAGAAAAACTGTAACAAGTCATAAAATTTATATGTCTTTCCTTTTGTTCTGAATATAGTAAAAATGATTGATGCATTGCTCCAAATTGCTGATTGTTTTTTTGTGTTATTTTAATTTGTGGAGGGGAAATCTGCCCACATCTATTTTTTATATTGTGGAGAAATTACAGAACATAAGATAGCCACGCAGTTTTGAAAAGGAATTAATGCAATGTTCAAAAGATAATGCATTTCAGCCACGAAATCAATTTTTAAAAAAAAATCACTCCATCAGAAGTCCAGATAGAGTGTCTAAAGGACCCCACAAAAGTTACTCATGCTGTTTCTCTAAACCTAATCAAGTATCTTAAATGGGAGCCTTAAGAATTTGGTTTGGCACATGATTGTGCCACTCGGGTGACCAAATGGATTGTTGTACAGCCAAATACATGGAGGGATGCTGGGCACACAGTGCTTTTGGAAAGTGAAGTTATCTAGCTGCCAAAGTACAGGACTATATAATAAATAATAATGAAATCAGCAATGAAAAGAAGTTGGCCATCAAGTTCAAATCATGGCTCAGCTTTCTTTCACTCTTTTGAAGGATTTGGCTTGATGTGTTGTGACCAGCTTTGCTTTTGTCAAGTCACTCTGCAACACAGTTTGTACAGTTTCCAAAATTGATGCCAGCTATGTCTGTGAGGGAAATACATTGCTCTGAAGGTAGTCTTCACATGGAACTTCCTGCTCTTCCTGCCCGAAGAAGAAAACTAGTGACATGCCTACTGACAGGGCACAGATGTGAAAGATTGCACGAGGTGGATTCTGAGTTTTGTGAAACTCGGGACTGAGCTGGGAATCAGCATCCTGCCCTGTAGCATCCCAGCCAAGATAATACCCTGAGGATTAACAGTGCCTTCAGAAGCAGTGCGCTGCACATTGGAAATTAATGCTACCAGTATATCAAACCTTTTAAGCTTTCACCTTCCCATTCACTTGGCATTTTCAATGACATTTCCCTGGCTAAAACGTGAACCGTATTGTAAATGCTCTGGAGTCGTAGGTCATTTGAGTAACTCCAGTTTGGGCAATATTTGTTTGTGATTAGTTATAGAAAAATGAGTGGAATGAAATAATTTTAAATTGACTACATGAAGCATACTTCTGATAATCACATGTTCTGTCTAGTCATGCTTGAATTTATCTTCCCAATTATTTTTATCAGCAAACATTTCCAGATTGCTTCTGACTTGTCTATTAAAATATACTTGGTGCTAATCAAAACTGTGCATAACCTACTAATCATGCTGTCAACTGCTACTAGCTCCATGGAGATGGCAAGATTCAGAGAAAAATAAATTTTCAATTATATGGTTATCTAACTCAGTATTTGTTGATGGGCTTATTATGTGCATTCTAAGAGGGCAGGGAAAAGCATTAAACTTAGGCAGAGGTTACCAGATGGTCCAAAACTGCAGTCACGTTTCTAAATGCTTGACATGAGAAAGGGTAGGCAAAGGCACTTGCAAGACATGTTCCAGTATGCTTTTCCAAGTAGGATTTAAGCAATTAATTTCACTTCAAGCAAAGTGAACAATCACATGGAAACCAGAAAGCAGCACATGCAGAACTGCTTTGCAGTGCAATAAACAAACAACCAAATGAACAAACAAAAATAATGACCCAAAAAAACTCACAAAACCTATACATTTTGTTTCACTTGAAAACATTTCCTACCATTCCAAACTTGCCTGTTTGTCTTAGGGAATTATTCCATTGCTATTGACTTCCATGCCAGCAGCACCCACATGGTTAGAGATGTCTCAAGTGGTGATTTGTATACATGACCACACATACTCTTCCACATGTGATCTTGCCTGAAATGTTTCAGTGGCAGTCAACGGGGTGAGAAATACCATTACTATTTTTACCCCTCAGCCTGGAAATTTAGACCTGGGGAGATCAGGGCTGTTAGGAGTTCTGCAATACATCGTGCGCAGGTTAATTGTTACAAGCACACAAGTGTCTCCTGTCTTCAGAGGGGTTTGTGTGAACATTTGTGATAGCACAGGCCTGCCGGGAACAGGCTGAAAGGCCAGATCCTACAGACCTAGCTACGCACGCACGGGACACATCTGGCGATACTATCTGATTAAAGTAGCTGAGAAAGAAACAATAAACATTTTCAATGTTGGGTGTTTAGGTTTTTTTTCATTTAGCAATGCATGGCTCACTAGTTAACATACTAACAATCTGTAAAAATTGCATAGAGCTTGTTAAATGCATGACAAATTGGGAAAGTGATAGCTTTCAAAAAGTAGTCATCAATCAGCAGGAAAACAGCAGGGTAAGAGGGTGTAATAGAGTTTCTCGATAAATTCTCATGCCCAGGCACAGCTTGTGTTGGAATCAAAGATCAAATATCTTATTCTTGTAATAATCACCAACTGCAGTGGAATCAGAACAGAGGAATTTGTTCCTTAGATCCCTGTTCTAAAGGCTTCTAAGCTGTTTCATAACTGTTGCTGACCATCATTGCACTCAGGCTTTGGTTTGCTGCTGCTCACAGAGTGAATGGGAAACATCTAGAGGCAAGAAGAGGTTTCAAGTCAGTTTACTGCCTTGTTAGCTTGTGAGAAAGTGAGATTCTAGCAATAGTCAAAAGTCCTAAGTTTCAGCTATTAGTTATAGCCATATGAAGTTTAGCCCTCTAGTCTTGCTCTATCATCAATGAAGAGGGAGACCTTTAGACTAACAGGTATCTCCCAGGAAAAGAGCTCCCTTCTCTTCCCCACAGATGCAGGCAGACAGCTCCATAGCTCTTGTGAATGGACCCCTATGTGTTAAGGAAAAAGTATTAGCAGTTTAAGATATCTAGCTAGATCTGTTCACTTGCATCTAATTTGTTCAAGACAACTCTTTGCAGAAGTGAGGCTACAACTTTCACTTACGTGCATCAGGCAAGAACATATAGAGGTCCTCACAGTGTGTACAGCTATTTCTAGGAAATGGATCAGATTTATTTATTTTTTTACTTAATGAGATGAAAATTTAGGTAATTTTCCTGAACAAAAATTGGAGAAAGACACTAATATCAAAGAAGAAGAAAGATACAATCTCAATGTGGATGGTGATGAATACAGTTTGAAAATACTCATCCAGTTTCCAGGAGTGCCAATGCCACGCCCACAACAGATCAGTGACAGTAAAAATGTCCTATTAGGTGCATATTGAAAGTACAGTAATAATGTTGGTGGGAGAACTGCAGAGTCCATACAGTTCTCAATCTCACTAGAAGTATGATACATTACAAACCAATAAAGTCATGCTCTCTGTCTCCAAAATATAGACATCCACCTCAGCAAGATGCATTTGTCAGGCTTAAATTAAGCCAAATCGTAACACATGGGGGATTGTGAGCAAGTACTGGAGGCAGAGGAGCAACAGTGCTAAGGTATTATGAAAGATATAAGTACACTCATATTAAGGATTAACTAAATGCAAATATATACAAATACAGAGGTACCAATGACATTTGACAGTCTACAATGCTATTCTAAAATGTCTCTGTAGAATGACAGTATAAACTTTGAATGACATGAGAAGAGCAAAATAAGTGGCTTAGAATGAACCTAAGGAGGCTGGAATGTTTGCAAGTGATTGGGAAGGTAAAGATGGCATCTGCTGAGACATGGATTTTAACTGGATATATCAGACAGAATGAAGTAAGAGAACTCTTGTCCTATTGTAAATCTCATTAGGCAATAATACAATACCGGAAGAAAAGATGAATAAGAATTGGAAATTAAGAGCTTTGCTTAAAAAATTGAAAAGGAATCAGGGGTATGGAAGGAGAATTTGGACAAAATCATGCCTTTTAAGCCTGAGTAGCAAAGTTGGTTTAGAGGTACTTGAGATAAAGGATGAGAATAGAGATTTTTTCCCTGCTCCTGCCAGAAGGCTCTTCTTGCCATCTTAAGGGTTACTCTGCACTAAACCATTTGTCTGCTGTTTCATATTGTCTGCTGCTTTTCTCCTAGCTATTCTGTCCTTTAATCTTCCTATTACTGGTCTTTTTGTTCCTGATTTTCCTAAGCATTCAAGTCCTCAAGCATTTCACTCATTCACATTTCTGTCTTTGAGCTTCAATCCCTTGCACCCCATCTGCTCCTGCTAGCCATCCTGCCACCCCTGCCAGCTGTGTTTGGAATGGTGAAGCCCTAACAGCACTGATTGATTGGTTGATTAACTGTTTTTGTGCAGATGGATTGATCATGTAAGTTGCAAAACACGAGAGGGACAGTATTTCCACCAGTGCTAGAAGGCAATCTCAGAGGTTGCCAAAAATCTTTAAGAAGCCTTGATAATTAATAAAGAATCCAACACATTAGACAATAATACAATACCGGAAGAAAAGATTAATAACAACTGGAAATTAACAATTGGTACATTCTCTGTGTAAGTTCTTCTTTCTGTACTTCTATTCTATTAAAGTATTACTGGTTGGAAAAAGAAGTTTATTTTTCTTGATAAGGCAGGAAGGATGGAAAGCAGTTAGACAGCTAACCTGGGGTCTGGATATCTCAGTGCAAATCTTTTTGAAGCAGAGTGTCCTCATGTGATTCTGAGTGAATCATGGAGTTTCTCTGTCCTTCCACACAACATAAAAGGAGTGAGGGGGTTTCCTTTTCTTGCCAAAGGATGAATATATTGAAGATTTTGAAGTTCTCTGTCACAACGCTGTAAGTGTCTAAGAAACAATAGCAATTTATTACACATCCAAAATGCCTAGCAGCTTTCTGGTGGCATTAAGCAGACACATTTTCAGTAGTTTTGTTTAGCATATATTCTCTATTCTTTCACACAATGTTTGTATTTCCATATTCCCTGTGCATAATTACAGAAATATGTTACAATATCCAACAGGATGGAAACAGCCTACATTACTGCAGCCTAAGAAAGTTCATTAGAGTGATTTAGATTTCTTTTGGCTTTAAATAGGGCTGTCTATTCTATAGCTAAGAACAACATTTTCTAAACATCATTCATATTCTGAATGAGTATATATATCACACTTGAGAGTCTCCTGATTTTCTTTCCTCTCAAAACAGTGTGAAGGGTGTGAAATACAGCAAAACACCTTGGGCATTATGCCAAGTCCTTATATATTTATATTCTTTATAAAAAATATTCATTTTTGCAACTGTTATTTGGACTTCATATAGCTAAATGGGGCTGGAGGTCACATTTTGGTGACAACTTCTTGTAACTGTTCCTAAAGGCTACTGGCATTTGTCCAATACCTTGATTAAGAGACTTCTCATTTGGCTTCCACAATATTATGAGGGATAAATTACTTTCCTAGAAAGGAGCAGACCAAGTTATGAACAATCTGGGTTCTCATTGCCTCATTTCTGAAGGCTCAAAGCCAAACACAAATATTGTTTAAAGCCTTGCTGTAGCCTGCAGAACTATGTAAATTTTCCCCTCAAGGCAGAAATGGAAAGGCTTCAGCATTTTTTCAAATTCAGTTAATGAAAACTTTGATCGTGATTTAATTTACTGTGGGACGTTGCTATAAATTGCTACAGATTTGATTGCTCAAGGTGCCAGCCACTCATTTCATGCACAGAAGTTGTCAGATATTGGAAGTGGTCAAAAATCTGTCTTGCATATGCTGTGGTTTAACCTGGCAGACAGCTAAAACAAACATGTAACTGCTCACTCGCCACCTCTCAGCAGGATGGGGGACAGAATCAGAAAAAAAAAAAAAGGTAAAACCTGTGGCCTGAGATAAAGACAGTTTAACAAGCAAAGCAAAGCTCTCAATGCCCAAGCAAAGCAAAACCAGGGATTCTTTCCCTACTGCCCATGGGCAGGCAGATGTTCAGCCATCCCCACAAAAACAGGGCTCCATCACACCTAATGGTCACTTGAGAACACAAACACCATCAGTCCAAATGTCCCCCTCTTCCTCCTTTTGTCCCTCAGCTTTATATGCTGAGCATGCTATATGAGATGGAATATCCCTCTGGTCAGCTGGGGTCAGCTGTCCTGGCTGTGTCCCCTCCCAGCTTTTTGTGCACCCCAGCATCCTCACTGGTGGGGTGAGGTGAGAAGCAGTAACAGGCCTTGTCTCTGTGTAAGCACTGCGCAGCAGTAACCAGAATTCCCCTGTTGTCAACCCTGTTTTCAACAAAAAAAAAACATTCATTCTATTGCAGACAAAATCAACCAGGATATGATATCTGACAACAAAACCACAGTGCAAGACCTCAAACAAGACCCCTCCCATATTTACTTTTCTCAGTGTATAGATGTTGTCAAGTGTAATTGAGTTTCTTTTAAAAACTAAGAAAAATGAAAGAGAACAAGGCCCTCACTTTCCCAGAACATTATACTAGTTTGTGTATATGCTGTTTTTCCCTGATGATCGTGTGGAAGACTGGTAATAAACCACAATTTCATTAGAAACACAGTTCCCCTCTCATCCTGCACACATTGCTTGTTTTTCAGAAATAAAAAAGAATTGACTGTTCCTAATAAAAATTGATCAGTATAGCATGTTACAAGGACTTTGAAGTTCATTCAGTACAGAAAATAATCATACTTTGGAACTGCCAGCCTTGAGAATCCTTTTTCACCATGGGCATTTAAGTAATTTGAAACTCTAGGCCATTGATAATCACAAAAAATAACGACAGCAATGACTTCTCTGAAGACTTCATAGGTGGTGGAGAGTTGCACAGTTTTCTGCATTTAATCATCATATTTCATATTGCAAATCCTCTGTCAGCTTTTTGGGAAACATTTCCTACAGTCTGTTGCCTGTCCCATGACTGCAGAAAAGGCTGTCGTGACTACTGAGAGGGATGCTCTGTCGGTCAGGATTGCCATCAGGAAACAGGGATGTTCTAGATCATCCAAAGCATCTGAAGACAGAGCTTTCTGATGGGAGGGGTTGTCCCTAAGAGTGTAATCTATTTAAATCTGTCAAAAGCTCTTGATAAGAAAGTTTAATTGCATCATTTGGAAAGACTTTTACGAAGATGAGTCTTTATGGTGGCTTAGCTCTAGGATGTCCAGTTCATAGAATCATAAACTGGTTTGGATTGGAAGGGACCTCAAAGCCCGTCTAGTTCCAACCATCCCTGCCATGGGCAGGGACACTTTCTAGGTGGCCCAGACCCCCACCCAACCTGGCATTGAACACTGCTAGGGAGGGGACAGCCACAGCTTCTCTAGGCAACCTGTGCCAGGGCCTCACTGCCCTCATAGGGAAGAATTTCTTCCTAATATTTGATCTAAATGTATCCTCCTTCTGTTTAAACCCATTACCCCTTGTTGTATCGCTCCATGCCCTTTTAAACAGTCCTTCTCCAGCTTTCTTATAGGGCCCTGTCAGGTATTGGAAGGCTGCTCTAAGGTCTTCCTGGTGCCTTCTCTTCTCCAGGCTGAACAGCCCTGACTCTCTCAGGCTGTCTTCACAGGGGAGTTGCTCCAGCCCTGGTCATCTTTATGGCCCTCCTCTGGACTCACTCCAAAAGCCTGAAGTCCACCTTGTGCTGGGGGATCCCAGAGCTGGACACACTATTCCGGGTAGTATTTCATGAGAGCAAAGTAGAGGGGGAGAATCATCTCCCTTGACACGCTTTTGACACTTGTTCTGATGCAGCCCACAATATGATTTGCTTTCTGATCTGCAGGCATAAATAGACAGCTCATGCTGTGTCTGTTTTCCATAAACACCCCCAAGACATTTTCCTCAGGGTTCCTCTCAATCTTTTCTCCGCCTAGCCCGCAATTGTGTTATTGATTGCCCTGACCCATGTGCAGGACCTTGTACTTCGTCTTGTTGAACTTCATGCAGTCCACAGAGGCCCACCTCTCAACCTGTCAAGGTCCCTCTGGATAGCATCCCTGGATGGTGGTTAACTGCACCACATAGCTTGGCATCATCAGCAGACTTGCTGAGGGTGCACACTCTATCCCACTGTTTGTACAGTGTTTGGGTATCTACAGTTTTATAATGTAAATGACATTGAAAATGAGGCAAGGATATCTTTCCACCTTTCTCCCTTTTCCTTTAGCAACAAAGCATAGAGACAGGAAGTTTATGCTCCAGGCTTTATGATCTTTAAGTTCTGTTCACCTCCTGTCAGAAGCTGCTACATCTGGACAGCCCCTGCTCACATCCCACTTGCCCTTTACTGCCTCTGCTGGGACTTAGGCACCCAGCCATGGCAGCAGCTGGGAGGTGGGCAGGCCAGACACAAGGGCTGTGTTTGGCAAAACTTTCAAGGGAAAAAGCAAATGTCCCTGGCTCCCACTGCTCCAATAACCTGTGCAGTTACTCCAGCTCTCCCAGATGCCCCAGCACCACCCATACCCAGAAGAGCAGGTCAGAGTTACCACACTCTGCGCCCTGTTGGCTGTCAGCTATGCACAAAAACCATAACACTTCTACATACCCTGCTGCTATCACAAACCCATCATGCTCAGGCACCCTCCCATGCACACCTTTCCTACTCCTCCAACCCACACATGCCAGCAGCCCTAGGCGCCCTCGCTGGTGTACTCATAACTCGTAAAGTTTGTGCTTATCTGTGTCTTACCCTCACGCTATTTGGGGAAGGGCAGATTAACCATAAACTGAAATTAATTGGCATGTAAAATTATTTGAAAAATGCAAATTAGTCCATTAAATCATTTAAAATGTCATGCATAGCGCAGCACAAAATTTGGCAGGGAGAAGGGGTGATTATCACAGGTAGGCAGGCCAGCAGATGGCTGAGTGCTAGGGAACACCGGCTGTGAGAAAAGGATGTTGTTCATAGCTCCTGGACTGCCTCTTTCCATGTTAATAAACAACTGCTAGCACAGTAATGGAAATTTCTATCAGCTCTTCTTGCTATACTGTGGTGGCCATTAACATAACGCTGGTATTTGCATAGCCACAAAGCTGCCACATGCTTATCTCTGCATGGTCAATTTAAAACTTTAGTGTTTTCAAAGCTGGTAAAGTGAGCAGTGGTTTTGGTGGGAGAGTAATGATGCCCATTTAGTTTCTGCATTTAAGCTCCTATGGAGTGTCTTCATAAACGTTAGGTTTAGCTGGATACCGTGGTGAAAACTATTTGTGTGCAGATGCCATTGCTCCCGTATGTCGCACAGTAGCTCAGGTGGACTGGGAAGTGGGGTACGTATTTCACCAGTCTCCTTGTTCACACAGTTCACTGTTCTTTGGTGATTCAATGAATCAGGAATATTTTAACTGCAATGAGTGTTACGGCTCCTAAGGATGGCACCTGTATTGAAATGTGCACAGGGTCTGGTTAGAGAGCTGTGCAGGCCCTACAGAGCAGGAAAAGGATCCATAAACTATATGCACATGGGACCAACCTCAGAAAAGAAATTGGGGCATCAAGCAGATGGCAGATGGAGACTCCCTGTGTAAGAAAGTCCAGATAGTCAGAACTGCAAATGTTCTGTGCAGGGAAAGATGGACCTTCATTCCAGGATTCCTGGCATCTGTATTTCTTCTCACAGTCCTCCTGAATTCGGTCTGGCTTCAGGATATCCACAAAACTCTCTGGTCCTCTGCTGCCCCTCCCCGTCTGTACCAGCAGGGTGGGGAGATCTTCAAAGGAGAATCATAGGTACTTGTGACTGCTTGAGGGGTGACCTCAAAAACCAGGCTGAGAATGCCTTCTCCAGAGGAGAACTAGGAAATGATGGTCCTCACAACACCCTTCCTGTTAGGAGTACAGACAAGCAGCAGTCTCAAATTTGAAGGTTTCCTGTGGATCAGAACATGGTAAGGGCTGACACCAAGCTTGCTGGAGCCATGCCTGATGCTGATAGAGACTAACAGTTGCCCAGAGGAAAAAACAGTGTAGTTAGGAGGATGGAACATAAGGTGGAGAGAGTCCAAAATGTGGCTTTTGTCTGAAAGGGCCGGTGTTTGCACTTCCCCTGAGCACATATGCCACATATCAGACACCCAGTGTGATGCTCAACACAATACTTGTGGTAACCTTCCCTGGAGTACATATAATACATGAAGTATCTTCAGGCATTCATATCTATTGATGTCTATGGAGATACTCAAAACCTGATTGGACATAGTGCCGGGCAACCTGCTTTTGGTGAGCCTGCCTGAGCAAGGGGTTGGACTGGGAAATATCTAGAGGGTCCTTCCAACCTCAACCTTTCTAATTCTTAGTTTAGAAGCAGACATAAGGTATAGTGACAAAATTCTACCTGCAACTTTTAAAAGGCTTGAAAAATGCTTTGAAAAATAGAGTTGATGAAGTGCCAGGTGGTCAGCATGATATTCCCACTGACTAGATTTATGGCATCATATATTTGAAATCAGACTTCTCTATGTCTGCCTAACTGAAAGTACCAGTTCTGCTATCAAATTCTCTTCAAAAAGACAAATTACTTTCAATGGCACAGAGCACATAATCTTCAAGTTCCTTTCTAAAACTGGAATTATGGATTGAAGAGAATATAAACCTCATGATTTCATCCCTTTTTCAATCTGAACCAGAGAATATTGTCTAACATTCTATCACATGGAAACTTTGAGAAGTCAGAACTGTAGTAATCAGTAGCTCTTTCAACAAAAACATATTCCCAAAACAGTAGTAGATTATTGAGATAAAAGAAGATACGTCAATATAAAATTAACATCCAATATAATTCATACCTATACGTAGGATTTATTCTTTCACTGTGGAACATGCAATTAATATTTTTCTTTCTCTCACTAACTTCATACTTATCATGTAACAACTTCATTGAGGTGAAATCAACAGAAGAGACCCTGTGCATAGTTCAAATTAGTTTATGCATTCTGGTAGCATTATTTTTTTACTGATGTGAAGTTTATCTAGCTGCAGAGGCCTTCTGTAAGTGTGCTTAATTATCAGTAAAACAAAAGGTGATGTAGGAGCCCTGAGGGTGGTTTTTTTGTAATCCATTCATAACAAATATATAAATGGCATTACATGAGAAAAAGGTCAATCTGACCACAGAGTTTCTAAGTTTTTTGCACTAAGTAAATCTTAGAAATCTTTGCACTATTTCACCCCCACATCTGCACGCTACAAACTATTTAATATTCTCTAAGTCTTTTTTTAAGACTTTCTACAGACCGATCAGAGGACTGTTTTTCAGAATTTTATCTCCCTGTGACAATTTCTGTTGAAACCTCAAAAAAGGTAAATTAGCAGTAAATACGAATGAAAAAGACAAGAATCTGAGGTAGGTCTCAAATCTCATGGGGTAACAGGCTTCTTTCTTACATGTGAAAACATTAATTAACACATCTGCTTAAACACGTGCCCTATTTTGGCTGGGATAGTTATTTTTCTTAGCAGCATCTAGCATAGTGCTGCATTTAGAAGAGAATTGCATTTAGGATGATAATCATGTTGATAACACAATGATGTTTTAGCTGTTGCTGGGCAGTCAGGGACTTTTCAGCTTCTCACACTGCCCTGCCAATGAGAAGGCTGTGAGTGCACATAAAGCTGGGAGGGGACACAGCCAGGACAGCTGACCCAAACTGACCAAAGGGATATTCCATACGATATGATATCATGCTAAGTACATAAATTGGGAGGGGGCTGAGAAGGGACATGGCTCAGGAACTAGCTGAGCATCAGCTCCAGGTGGTAAGCAATTGCATTGTGCATCATTTGTGTATTACTTTATCATTATTGTTACTTTTATTACTAATACTACAACTGCTATTATTATTATTTCTTCTTTCTGGTTCATTCTTCTGTCTTGTTCTTTCTTGTTTCTTGTTCTTTCCTCTTTCTTTTTCCTTCTTACTTCTTTCTTCTTCATTCTCTTCTTTCTTTTCTTCTTTCTTCTTTTTTCTTCTCTGTCCTTTTCTGCCATACAAGGAGGAAGCCCCCAGCCCTACAAATCATTCATTTTTCTCTCATTTTAATAACTATTTGTTCCCATTGCTCAGGATGATACATATGATCACTGCTGTCATGCAATAATGCCATTTCTGTTTGACAGAGTTCTTGATATGAGAAAGTCAATACAACAGCATTTTCCAAAAGAAAATGAGATGCTACCAAGTCCTTTGAGGGACCATTTGACCTCTTCCCTACCCCAAAAAAATGAACAAAGGAACCTGGTCTAAAGAGATTGGAGAAGGGGTGGTGCTGGTAAGGTCTAATGTATACACAATTTTTACAACAGCACTTTCTATTCTGGGCATGATTGCAGTTAGCATTACATTGGGATTAAGATTGGGAAATACTGATCATTGGGTGCTCTTTTGATTTCTGAATCATCTAAGAATTTTGATGCTAATAAGAAGGCTTGTGCCTATCCAGAACATTCAACTGTATTCTCTTGTAAAATATGATTTCCCTCTTTGCTTGATTCTTCATTGTCCTTTTAAACAGGAGTATCATTTGTGACCAGTAATCAATACCCGCTGTTAATTTTTATTGTAGCATTAGAGCCAACATATAGTTAAGCATAGAACTGTAGCCTAAGGTCGTATATTCTCTTTTATCTTTAATATCAATGTACTGTCTATAACTAACCTTAGGTCTACGTGTTACAGCTAAGAAATCTAATGTCTAAAAATCCTATTTTATTCTTGGATTGTTCCTAGCCTACAGTATAAGGAGTAGTACTCATTCTAATGAGGACTGTTACTGTACTGTCATTTTAGTGATACTCTGGCTATGATATGGTAAAGATTATGGTTAGAAGTATAGTTAATGTTGGAAAAATCTAAACATACAAAAGTGTATTTTACTTCAAGATTCTTTGGAGTTTCCAGAGACAAACAAAAAAATTCTCATGATTATTTTAATAGAAGATTTTTACCCAAGGACACAAGTTACAGTTAGGATTGTTGTTACGTTTCAGCAATTTAAGAATCTGGTAAAGGTCCAAAAATCAGGAAAAGAACAAATTAGGATTGGGTATCATATTCTATTTTACAACAGGCTTTGATACCCTGAAGGTAATAATGTCAGTGACAAGTATGCAATTAAGGTTATGTATTTTAAAATAGAAAACATCAACTATCCAATGGTTAGTGCAACCACAATGGTTTTGTGCATCCTGAAAAGAAAATAGGTATAAGGTTAAGGCCAAGCCCTTAATGATACATATTTATATGGAGTATCTGTAGCTTAAGTTCATAGCCAGAGTCAGGATTCAGGCTTTGCAGCAAATGGCATAAAAAGTGGCCCTTTGTTGCTGGGTTGGTTAAAGCCTCTGGCATTAGAAAAAAAGCTCATAAGCACTGGTAATGTTTTTATATTACTGTACTATTTGATTTCCTAGGCACCTTGGCTGACTACTAAATAAAAGATGACAAGAGAGTGAAGTGCAGCATAGGTTCCTGAATCAGACCTATTGCTTATCAGCAGGTAGTTAACCCTTTCCTCACCTTCTCCAAATAACACTTCAAGATAAATTTCATGTATGATTGCCACGATTGATTTCTTCACAGCCAATTCCCCAAAAGATTGGATGAGCAGGACTGCAGAGCAAGTCTATCTCGCTCTGCCCTACATAGTCCTCCAAAACCATCTGCTTAGCACTTTTTGCCCACCCCTGCATTCACTCCTGAGCACACAACATGTGACTTGCTTTGCTCTTATAAAAACACCAGGTCCAACAATTCTGCTGCTAGCCAGGAGAGTAACAGTTCCCAAATGGAAGGCACATAGCTGCATGACAGCTAAGACTGACAAAAGTTTGCCACTTAAAATGAGGTCTGCTGCTTTAAATCTCATCTGAGTCATTGGAAGCATCAAACATTTGCAGAAAGAATCTTGAAAGTTCCTGAAAACATCTGTCAAATTAATATGAAAAAAGACTGTGTGAATATAGGATAGCTTAAAGTAATTCAATGGAAAAGCATGCCCTTACAACAAGGATGTGACTGTTTAAATTACTCTTTTGGTTCAATGGCCTAGAGCACCTCAGAAATGCCCCAAAACTCAATTTCAGCAAAATCCCTCCTTGCCCCAACAAATTTGTATTGAGATGTCCTGAAGGACTGAGACAGCGAAGAGAGATCTGCACTGAACAAATGTAAAGGGAAAAAGAATAAAACCTGAACTCATACCTCCAATTTTTAATATAGATGGAAGACCCCGAGGTTACTTAGAAAAAGGCAAAAAAGAAATGTGACCTTCATAAGTGCCCTAAATGATTTCACCTGAGGAAAAAAACCCTGGCATTTGCAATATTAAGGTCATTAAAAACCCAGAGAAATTCAAATGGATACCTGAGGTATTTTTCAGTGTGATCCCCTTTCTGCTTCTCAGAGCCGAATGAGATACTGAAATCACAGGGGTACAGCTGCAGCAAAGCCACTCCAGTAGCACTAGCTCCAAAAACCAAAACGATTAGTAAATGCATTGTACCTGTTATTGAAATCTCCCTCATGTAAAGCAAAACTGAAGTATTTCAGGTTAAATACTCCATGAAAGCTGTTCTCAAATTCTTTTTCAGACTACAGATTGTCTTCATTGTGCTACACATGGAAATTGAGGAGAGTTATTCTTAGTCCCTGTGCTTGAAGAAAAAAAGTGAGAAGCATTTTTCAGGCAGCCACCCATTTCAGCACTCTGCTACGTGTTCTTAGGGTGAAACTCTCTTTCTGAGCCACAAGTACAGGCTGTATATCTCGTACCATGCACCAAGACACCCTACAGTGGGGAAAACCTTGGGTTTTGCTGTGATGCCAGACAGTGTCTCAAACACAATTTAGTGATGGCAGCAGCAGTTGCTCAGGGGGATGCTAAAGGGAATGCATTTTTTAATGTCCTGGAAGGTAAGGTAGTCTCAAAGCAACACATTTACATAGTGATGTAAATTCATTATCACCTGATATGATGGGCTGTGGGTACCATATGTGACAAAGGTTGGTTTTGATGGGTTTCTGTCACACTGAATGCTCTGCTATGGTTAACACGGAGACAGAAATGCCAAGAGCCAAAGTATTATCGAGGATGTAACACCCTCATGCCCTGCAAGCCAGGTTGTAGCTCTTCAGTATCAAAGATGAGCTTCTTCAAGAGAACAAAATTAAATCTTCTCCTTTTTTAGGTCCTGCATGACAGAGGTTCTGTAACTCAGTGGAGAATACATGCATAAGGCATTAATTTTGGCTCTTTGTGCATTAATTTCATAATGCATTTTCAGGGGTTCCTGTTCCTCAATATGAATAATTATCCTTTTTTTGTGAATTTGCTATCAGAGGTTTACCCTTTAAGCCTTCATTGTCCATATATGTGGCTAGATGGCTACCTAGCTTTATGGACCAGCAGGATTGAAAAAAGATCTGTGCATACGTAGTCCATACCAAACAGGAAAATAAGCACATTTCTATGACTTAATAACAGGCTGAGCAGTCAGTTTTGTACTCATGTAAAACCTTCAGAAATGCTGAGCAAGATGTCTAGCTCTCTAGACCGTTTTATGTATTATGAAAACAGCAAAACACCCACCTGCTTGCAGCTGTCTGCATGTCAGTGTGTCAAGTTCACTTCTGTTGCAGAATCAATAAAAACTTCAGGCAACTAGATCAGGATTTTTGAGATACACTGGGAAGATTGAATACGCAAAGCATATTTCTACTGGTTTTTGTCTAAACTGAGAAGGTATCTTACATCCTCCACTACTTCAGCTGCAACACCACCCACATATGGGGGCTGGAGAAACATTTCCGTTGCCTTTGCAGGCAGGTACCCTTTCATTCCACATCACAGAGGAGGGCCAGATCTGTGGGGCTCCCCCTGCATCTCTCCCTGGTGTGCCATTTACCTGGGGCAATAACTGCCTGGCACAGAGAGGAATTCTGAACAGCGTTACAGCAGTTCTGAAACAGCTGGTAAATAACATAAGGTCTCAGTGTTAATGCATTTTCATATGCAGACTGAAGAGAGTCTTCTATATGTATCCATACTGACCTACTTAGCTACTATGTAGAGCTTTCTTTCCTCAGCTCTGCTTGCTTTCCCCCCCCCCCCCCCAATTTTTTTCCTGAGTTTCCTCCTCTCTACTGTTGCCTTACTCACCTCTTCCATCTCTTTTTCCCACCCCGTAAAGCACTTCTTCCTGCTCCCCCCACCACACTCTCCATTCTGGATGTCTCTGACTTCTAAAGTTATTGTTGTAGACAAGCCTAATTCATAAACCAAATTCTGTGTTGAAACTGAGATTTAAGTCAGTTCTTGAACTCTCCGCATAATTTCCAACTTTGCTCTAATTAAATGTAATCGTAATGTAAATGTTATTCCCACCATGATTCTTATGTAACTCTTTTCCTTCCACCTTAAACTATTATTTTAAGAGACAGAATCCATGCAACTTTAATATCATTTATTCAGAAACTAGCTTAATCTGACCTATTCCTCTCATGAAAACCCAGTTTTCAGGGAAATATTTGCTATGAAGTTCTCTTAAATATTTTCCTTAATAGTGCTTGATACCTCTCTTGAAGCTAGTTCAACATTCTCTATTCTTACTCTTTGTAGTTCAGCTTCCTACTGTGCCTACAAACTATTTTTTCTGTTGCTGGTGTGAGACAAAAGAGCAATAGAGGAAACACTGACCTTCTAAATATTACAGCTTGAATTACCGTACTATAAATTAACCATTACTTTATTGAGGTTCAGCCAATGCCTTTCCCACTTTTCTTCTGGTCATGGGGGAAGAGAGGAGAGCAAAGCTTGTGTCTCCTTCTTCATATGAGACAGCTGTTAGATTAGTGAGAAATCCTTAATCTTTTTCCTTATTTTTTACTCCATTGAGATGCAATTGGAAACCTGTGAGATCAAGAGAGACCATAATCAACAGTGAGACTTAGAAGCGTGATTCAGTTGAGTTTTGGGAATAAGCAGGGATAGTTCAAAAATTGTTCATCAATGTTTATTTGCATGCAGCAAAGGACAAAAAATAATCCAACCTCAGATCTTTCCTGATGATCAGCCTGTTATACCATTCTGGAGTGTTTGCTTGCAGGAAATTGCTTTCTGTCCTTGTTCAAGTTCTCTTCTCCCCTCTACTACGGACCATTGGTTTTGAACATTATTCTGAAAAGCAAGAGTAGTTTACAGGTATTTCTATAGCAGTTAAAACAAACAAAAGCAAATCCCTCATGAGTTGTACCTTAAATCGAGGAGATACCCCAGAAGTTTCTAACTTCTTCCTTCTTTAAGGAAGAATTGGATTTTGCCATATGAGACAATGAGGAATGGTGTAAATAATTTATTTCAAATCAAAAGGAAAATAGTTCCATAATCACAGAGCAGGAAATAATTTGTAATTATAATAATTATAGAAGAAATAAATGTAAAATTATACACAAGTTTCCAGCAGTGCATAAACTCAGTAGGCTGGGAATTTACTAGCGCTATGGGAGACATTCATTAAAACCTTCATATATTGGTATGATATACCATAATTACTTTGAGAAGAACAGTATCTCATTACAGATAATTACTCCTATTTCAAGTAGCTTTAGGCTATTGAAACTAGCAAGGTGAACTCTGTGGGTGCCGGGTGTAACCTTGTCTTGCACAGGTTTCATCACCAACTGTGAGGAGCTCCATGGCACAAAGGATCTTATGGCCTTGGGTTTTCACTACCCAATGGAAACTGATGTCAGGGGTTTTGGGGAGCATCACTCATTTACACCAGTTTCCAGCACATGCATCGGTGGTATGTAAACATCTGAGCAACCTGAACAGCCAGCTTATTTAACTATGTGTGTGTGACAACAGCATTTAATTATCTGTATACACTTTGTTCAACTAATTACATTCATAGGAAAAAATAGTCTCCAGAAGCTGTTTTCCATCTATATGTCATTAATAAACTATGTCTAGAAGTGCATTCTTGGGTTTCATGATATACAGTCATTCTAAGACATGCTCTACCAGCATACTGATGTTAGCAATTTGGGCCTTAACACTTAGTTATATCATAGCTGTGGGACACTGGCTGAAGTAACTGGATAGAGCTGTGGTCAAAATCCTGACTCAGCAATGCAAGATTGATTAGTTAGGACTACAAAATAAATTAGTCTGACAAAGAAGTATCATACTCTAAATGCTTAAGTTTTCGTTTAAGTGGCAGTTCAATGAGATTGGCTGCAATCACTCCCCTTGCCTCAGTTCTGGAAAGGAAAATGCTCAAGAGACCTAGGCATTCTATCAGTTGAGTATCAAGCTACGCAGATCCTGCCTCAAACTCATTTGACCACAGAAAGCAAGCATAAGCATACAGTGAAAATCTAACAGTCTATGGAACGGTTACCCCAGAGAAGCAGATAATGCACTGCCAAACGCTTGCTTTCTACCACTCTAGGGAGTAAAGCATCCCCCAGCACCAGTATGGGCTAGGAGGGCGGCTACCAACAAGATCTCTTTCCAGAGATCAGTTTCTGTGGGACTTTGTACAGCATATGCAAAGAAAACATTTAGATTAGATGTACAGCTACAGCACAGAGAGCTATTCCCTTACGAGACTCGATTTGTCTGTGTTTGTAAAGTATCTGAAAATCCTCAGAGAAAAGTTGTAAGAAGCGCAAGATAATTCTTGCAAGCATCAACAGGGGGAAGGGGAGTCACATTGCCCTGGTTTCTGTTAGAGCCCAGTAGCTTTGGCTCACACGTCAGAACATTCTGATTACGCCCACTTGGTTCTTTGTTGCATTATAACAGCATAACACTTTGAATATTTCAGCTGTTTTCCCTCAGTGTGCACCTAGACACATTTCAGCAGACTTAAATTCAAGGCTTATTTTCCTGCCTCTTAAAGGAAAGCTTTCCGTATCTTTTAACACATTTTCTGTACTTGCCTCAGTAATATGTCTAAGAAAGTCATCAAAGGGCAGAAAGATGTCAAATTTATCAATGCAGAAGGCACTGGATTCAAGGACTCTTGTCTTTAATAAAATTATATTGAGTGTATGGAATAAATCACCTGGAGGAGCAGCTGTCTTATACTGAGCTAAGGGAAACTAAATAGGGTGCTGGTAGGTAGTGATAAATGGGAACTTGATTTTGTGCTAGTATTACCTACGGAAAAAACTTCAGAAGAGTTAATCATTGAAACTTCTGAGTCTTGTTGCACCCATTCACAAATTCTGGCTATCTACTTACCTGCAGCAAGAAATGTAATCCTTGAGGGGACAGGATATAATCATAGTTTGATTACATTACTGTATATTCACTGCATCTAGAATGAGGAGCAAAAATAATACGATTGCTCCAAAATGTGCTGAAAGTTCTCATGCAACAGGATAATCACTAAGTGTAGTTTAACTGTACTTCCTATCTGTTTACACTTGCCATACAATTCCAACTGTGTTTCCTGAGAGAAAACATGGTTTCCCTGGCAGATGAATTAAAACAGGATACCATTAGCTATGCCCTATAGCTGACCAAAACCTGGTCATTTCTCTGGAGTCTCAGAGCATATGCTGTCTACCTCTCCTAAAGGATAGGAAAATATGTACAGAAAACTGTAAAAGCACACTGGTGTGTTCTACAGAATTCTGCAGAGCATACATATTTGACAAATGCATCCAAATTTGACAAGTTTAACAAAAAAGCAACTGAAAAACAGCAGGGAAGAAAAAAAGCATGAAGGAAAGAAAGACCCAACTTCACTTCTCTTGCTGAGGTGCAAGTAATAGAAGTCATTTGTGACTGCAGGCAGGAGAACATATTTGTTTATTTTCCTACCAGAATTAAAATTATAAAATTTGAAGTAAGGCAAAAGTACTACTAAACTAAATGGAAACCAATATATTATATCCTAATAGTCCAGTCATTCATCATGTTTATTTTTTTTCCAGAACAACTGTGTCTTATTGGTATTGGTAATGGAAGGATATCTTTTTAAGGGCCTAAAATTATTGCTTCTCAGGATAACTTTGCATAAACCTATCATACTTCTCTCTTCAGGATTAATCCATGGGTTCAGATTAAAAACAGTCTTTCACAAAGGATGAAAAAATATAGAAGAAAAAAAATATCTGTACACAGAAGAAGAGGAGAATGAAATCAGATGAAGAGAAAAATCACCTTTGATTTCTCCTTTAATTTGGCTGTAGAATTCTGACAGGAAGTTCCTGAGAGCTGCCAGGAATGTACTTCACAGAAGTAATGATAATATTTTCATTTCTTCTAATCTAAACTCATTGAAACAGCTTTAAAAAAAACATCAACAAAACCAGCAAAACCCAACAGAACACAAAATAAACCAAAACACTTCCATTAAAATCAGTTCAACCAGAAAGCAACTTTTTTTATGTTTTCCTAGCAAAATACTTGTAAATGGTTCAACTGAAACGACACACTCCTGTGGATAATTTCAGGGTTTTAACAAATACACTTTCTGCCCCAAAAAAACACTCAAAGAAGTGGCAATGCTTGGGCTTTCATCCTGAAGTGTATCAGGTACCATTGTAATGATTTTATAGTACAGAAGATTGAATTGCAGCCTCTAGGAATATTACTTTTTCAATTACTGGTATAGATACAGCCAAAATGTCCACGGGTTGTTTGCACCTAAGCTTAATGTTCTGGAAAAGCCGGCTATGCTTATTACAAGCCTGACTTGCTGTGCTAGGATATTACAGTGAACTAATTCATTTGAGTTAAGCACATCTCTGTTTCCCCCAGTAAACAGTCTCAGTGAACTACTAATTCCATATAATCCCACTCATGACAAATTGACTTGCTCAAATTTAAAGACTCCCTCCCCTTTCAGAAATATATACATAGTTTTTAAAAGCCATGTTTATTTCCCAGTCTTCTCTTAAATAACTTGTTCTGGGTGATGTGTTCTGGAGTAACAGATTCTGACACTCTAATATGCTGAAACTATAAACCACTACATTCTAACATTTGCCTGAGTCTTTGCTGAGCTACCCCATCCATTTTGGATGTGCACCATCTGAATCAAGTGACTTGATCTTGTTATCACAGAATCACAGAATTGTAGGGGTTGGAAAGGACCTCCAGAGACCATTGGGTCCAACCCCTGTACCAAAGCAGGTTCCTCAGGACAGATCACACAGGTAGGCGTCCAGACGGGTCTTGAATGTCTTGAGTTATACAGTGCTTATACTTTTGAAACATTTACTGTTATTCCCCTCTAGTAGCTGTCTTCTTGGCATGTGGTTATAGCAAAGTGTCCTATCATGCTGCTATAGAACTGTTTCCCAAGCTGGAATTCCTCCAATTTATTGAAATCTTTCTGCTGCTAATTTAATTAATATTGTTGTTTAGATGGGCACTAGACTTAGATGGGTGAAAGATAAAAATAATTTACCTGGGCAATGAAGAAATGTTTCTGGGAATTCTGTCAAAGACATCAATTCCTCTTTGGCTGCAACTCTGATACACTATCTGACATCATTCCTGGATCACCAAGGATGCCACATATTTCCATTTTATTGAATTTCAAATTTTTCATAGTGACTTCACTTAAAGTGTTCAGCAGAGGTGTTTTTCTAATTTTGTCACACTTTTGTCACACAAAAAAGTGTTACCACTTGTCATGCTAGGATCAATCATGTAGTTTCCTTGGAAGATGTTATTTTATACTAAGGCAATGTATAAACATGTTGGCCATGTGTACACTGATATTATATAACTGTGGTTTGGATTAAATTTAGTAAAATAGTGTTTTCTTATCCAAATTTATGTTTTCCTCCTTTCTATTTCACAAAACTGTTACCTAAGCTTTAAAATGAACCACACAGCCATCTGGAAAAGAAAAAAAAAGCTAATGGTAACCTTTTAGAATATCTTTTTCTGTTTTTTTTTCTCCTTCTGTGTATGTGTGGGTTTTAGTGACAGGTTCCTTTTTCATTTCTGACTATCCCACAAAAAGGAATAGCTCCGAGAACAGTGAAGTAATTCTGCAGTGCCCAAAGGTGAGAACTTCCCTTCACATCTCATCTGACCTCTAGAAATAGCAGGCTATTTCTATCAAAGATTGCAATTCAGCCTTAATTTTAGTGCACAGCAGCCAGAACACTGCTGGTCAATGGCAAGGTCCCGCTCTCCCATCATGTCTATGAAATGGACTTGTGCAGTTAGACAAAAACACTGGTGTAAAGGACAGAGAGAACAAACAACACCAAAAGCCGGTGCCATTCCCCCCTTGTTGCAATTCCCCCACCCCTTCAACATTTCTCAGGGTGTCCTAAAGAAACAACTAAGGGATTTCTGGCAGCCCAGCTGTCCCATACCAAGTGAGGAGTGAGAAGGTTGCAGAGTTATGTAAACAGCATGTTTATATTTCTCGAAATGTAAATATCATTTATAAAACTTGTTGCCTAGAAGTTCAAAACCTAGCAAAGGACAGTAATGAACATCTTCAACACTGAACCACTAAATTAAATATGACATTAATGGGAACCATTTAATGCAGTTCAGCTCTGCTTTGACGGCCATTTTAATTAGATTGCTGCCGCGCTCAACTGAAAAGCTGCTGACAGCATCAGAAAACCACAGCTTGCAATACAGAACCTCATAAGATGTTGCTGGGTCCCAGTTTACATCTATTATTAATGAGGTATGTCTCTCTCCCTGGGCACCTCTTACAGGAATGTAATTCGATTCAGGTGGCGGGCAAACACATGGGTATTCATCAGACAGTCTCTGCTCTACCATCTGAGTACAAGGGTCTTGTCCTCTGATCAGCTCCAGCAGTGGAATGCTATGACTCCTGTGACAGTCTCTTGCTGATTATGGGGCTAATAGGTAACTGGTCTGCTGATCTAAAAGTCAGATGTTGTGTGGACAAGAAAGCTAGATGAATTTTAATGGTTACCCATACCTCTCAAAAGCAATCAAAATTCCAGCAGAATTAAAGCATGCTACAATAGTATCCCACCCAAATTGTTTGATGTCATATATGGGATATCATTCCTTCCCTAGTGTTCTAGAGAACTAAGGAAGTTCAAGTCCAGATTCCTTTGAACTTAAAAGGAAAAAGGCAGGAGAGTAATTCTTCTATGACTGCATTACATGGATACTTTTGAATAACTTTGAAATGGTAGGAAAAACAAAACTTAAAAGGTTTAATAGCTCTAAAGGAAACAGCGCCATAAATTCATCATTTGAAGGGTATGTCTAATCACTAACCATTTAGAAATACATATACATATTGCAATTTACCATGTAATATTTGACTGTCAAAGAGTTTTGAAGTCAGTCTGGCTTCAAACATTGAGGCACAAACAGGATTTGCTCCACCATCCTCTGTTACTAAGTTCTGGTACTGTCAGTCGACAGGCAACAACTTTTTCTGTAAAGCCCCTCTGATGAAATAAGCATGGTTTAAGGAGCTCCGTCTTCCTTTACACACACATAGGAAATAAAAGATCAGCTCAGTAGTAAGAACAAGACTGAAAATAAAATGAGTAATTTCAGAGGATCCTTTGTATCTTCAGTACTGTGCCTTGTACTTGTCATCCAGCCTCCGAAAAGGTTCAGTCAGAATAATGAGCAAAGACTTTTGAGAATAAAGATGCCCATGTAGTGGGAGTATTCAGAAGCTATCCTGAAAGCTATTTCATTAACAAGAATGATGGAAATATGGTACAATCCGTTCATTAAAATGAGAACCAAGACTGTCCCAAATGCAGTTTAAATAGCAAGAGCTTCAAACTGCTCTTCGATATTGTCCTAAGGAAGATACTGTTCAAATAAGTAGCAACACAGGGAAGATCATCTGGAACATTAAAGTTGTCTCATAAAACAGAAAGAAAGGAAAGCATCATGAAATTGAAAGTCTAGAAATGAGAGACAGTGCAAAGGAGTTGTTGACATGCTATTTAAATACCATGCTTAATTAAGTTGTGGAACTCCTTGTCATAAGATATAAAGAACTAGTTAGGACTTGGATTAAAGAATTGTGCTTTTGTGGCTCAGTCCCTTAAGTCTCGTGAGATAAAACAGAACATCATGCCATATGAAATGAAAAGTAAAAACCAGAATAACAGCCTAATATGTATAATCAAATGTGGTCTGTACAATTTACTGGTCTGGAGGACTTATTATTGCTCCTTGCCCCTCAATAAGATTGACAGCCTGTAACAGTCTCTTCTGTAAACCTGCATTCTGGGGCTGGTTTTATGTTGTTTAGTATTTAATTTAAGGCCTGGGGTGCACTTCTGACACAAACATCAGCAAATCATCTCTAGAACCCCACTACGCACCTTCTGTGACTAGTGACACCAAGTCACCCTGCATTTTTATGGAGTGCACTTGACAGCACTTGGTTGTGGCCATACAGCTATCATCCCAAATTCCCCTATCATATGAACAGATTTTGGATGACAGGAAAAGACATAATGAGGGAGGGTCTTCAGAGCAGATGGCATAGGGACCAGTGAGATGAAGTACTTGGCATGCTACATGCAGCAGGTTAAACACATCACAGTGGGTTAAGAAAAATAGGGATCTTGTGGAGATATATTGGGACAGGAGCTCCAACTTTTGCACACCCCACTGTCCTGGTTTCAGCAAGGATACAATTACTTTTCTTTCTGCCAGTCAGTATAAAGCTGTGTTTTGGATTTAGGATGAGAAGCATGTTGATAACACAGGGATGTTTTCAGTTGTTGCCAAGCAGTTCATGGCTTTTCAGAGTCTCATATTGCCCTGCCAACAGGAAGGCGGGGGGCAGCCAGGAAGATGGGAGGGGACAGAGCCAGGACAGATGATTGTTGTGGTTTTGTTAGGCTGGGTTCTGGTGGAGAAGGGTGGGGCTGCAGTGGTTGGCTTCTGCAAGAAGCAGCTAGAAACTTCCCCTAGGCCTGACAGAGTAAATACCAGCTGGGCTCAAGGCAGGACCTGTCATTGACCAAGGCCCATCAGCGATGGTTATAGCACCTCTGGGAATCATATTTAAGAGGAAACAGACGCTTTTTGCAACCAGAGGAGGGAGTGAGAAGATGTGAGAAACTCTGCAGACACCAAGGTCAGTGAAGAAGCGGGGGGGATGAGGTGCTCCAGGCACTGGAGAGAATGATTCCTCTTGCAGCCTGTGAAGACCATGGTGGAACGTGTTGTCCTCCTGCAGCCCATGGATGATGATGAGGACCATAGACCCCACCTGCAGCCCATGAAGTAGCCCCACTCTGGAGCTCGTGGAGACATATGGTAGATTCTGTGATCCATGTTGGAGCAAGCCCATGACAGGACCTACAGCCTGTGGAAAGAGAGAACCATTTTGGAGTAGGTTTTCTGGGGGAAATTGTGACTCCATGGGGGACCAGGCTGGAACAGGCTAAACCTTAGAGACTGAGAGACATTCTATGATTTATGACTGTGCTCCATAGAAGTGATCCACGCTGGAGCAGCTAGTGAAGAGCTGAAGGCCTGTGGGAAAGGACTCATGTTGGAGACATTTGTGGATGACTGTCTCCCATGGGTGGGACCCCACAGTGCAGCAGGAGAAGGGTGTGAGGAACGCTCCCCTGGTTGAGAAGGAAAACAACTTGTGAGGAACTGACCAAAACCCCCATTCCCTGGCCCTCCCTGTGCCACAATGAGGGGGAAAGTAGGGAGTAAAATCATGACTAAAGTGAAGTCTGCTAAGAAGCGAGGGATGGGGGGAGGTGCTTTAAGATCTGGTCACACTTCTCATTATCTGACTCTGGTCTCACTGTGAGTGTAGTAACAAATTAGATGGGTTTTTTTTTTTTAGTCCATGTTGAGTCTGTTTTCCATGTGACATGAATTACTGAATGATGTCTCCTTGTCCTTATCTCAACTCCTAAGCCTCTCAGTACATATTTTTTCCCCTGTCCAGATGAAAAAGGGAGTAATAGAGTGAGTTTGGTGGCCACCAGGATATTCCATAGCGTATGATGTCATTCTCCATTTATATCTGGGGGGCTGGCTGAGAGGCTGGGCAGATGGACTGGCACAGCATTGACTTTTGGTGATGAGAAATTGTGCTGTACCACTTGTTTCATATTTATTATTATTACTATTACATTACTATCTTTTTTTTTTTGCTTCTCCTAATAAACTGTTTTTAATCTCAACCCACAAGTTTTCTCACTTTCATTCTTCCGATTCTCCCTCGTCTCACCAGGGGAGGGGAGTGTGCGAGTGGCTGTGTGGAGCTTAGCTAAAAACCACAACACCCACATCAAAGATTCTGTTTATAAAAGGCAGCACTGTCGTCTTGCTAGAACTTGCCAGGTACCACAAGTCTGGTTAGCCCCTCTTATCTACTCTTCTTTCTTCTCTTTCCTCATTTGTCTTGTTCATTTGTGCATGTCTCTGGAGAGAAGCTTCCCTGATTTCTGATTTTCTTGTCTCTTTTCCACTCACTGCTTCTGCAGAGGATGCAGAGATGAAGGAAATGTATGATGTACACAGGTCCCTGTAATGTGACCCTCAGAAAGAAAGAGAAGGAAGTCATTCACTTCAAGAAGGGAGCAGTACTTATTGTGCTGTGCCTAAAACCGAGGCAAGCGTTGAATTGCCTTGTAATCCTTAAGATAAAAGATTTTGTACACAGCAATTTTATATTCTATGGAAAAAATCCTAGATCCTCCATTTATATGTTTTTGCTTTATCTCTTCATCTTTACAAAACCCTCCCATTTGAGTTCTGGCTTCAAGTCTGTTGGATAAATAGATCATCTCCATGAAGTGCAATATAAAGCCAACCAAATATCACCTGAATTACAGAAAGAAGTAAAATGCATGAGTCCATCAGACTAGGAGTTGAAATCACCATTCAGTTAAAAGCTGTGTACATTATAATTTATTTGAACACTTAGATCCACATTTTGACCCATATTTCAGCCTGGAGAAGGGGTTGCTAGAAGAGATGAACCAGAATAGTAGTGTACCCCATAAAGCCTTACATTATTGCAATAAAATATTTTAGATTTAAAATTATCTTTCAGCATCATTTAAAAAAAAAAGGCAGAAGAAAATGCAAATGTCAGGCTGTCATACTTCAGAATACTTCTGTTCATAGCTGGGCTATCTAAACCAAAACTTTGCTATTATTTAATTTTCTTTTTTTGCTTTAAATGACAGTCTTCGCATAACTTAGAACAGTGTTTCAGGAGAAGATTTTTGCTCCACTTGCCCCTCCTTTTCCTAAGGATTTCCCTTTGTACACTGTCTTAGCTGGAGAAGCTGTGCAACTTGGATTAACACTATCAGCAGCTGAAGGGACATGATGAGGCCAGTGCACTTGATCGATGCTGAAGAAGGTCAGAGAGTATTAATCCAGATAAATGAAATGGCTGACAGTCTGGGGGACTGGAGCAGGATTATTAATACCAAAGAAAAGAATTTACCAACCCTATCAGAGCTTGTAGTTAGGAAACAGGAGCAAGAGCCCTTTCCATGTCTGGAGGAGAATGGAGGCTGACAGTGTGAATAACTGGAAGAGTTTTTTGTGTCATTTGGATGTAAAGCAAGAATTTCAGAAGTATACTGTGAAACAACACAGGTATGATCTGGGAGACTCCCTGAAAGAAGCTCAGCAATCAATCCTGTCAATGCCACTCATGTTTGCAAGCAGACACTTTGGTAAAGAGGACTAAAAATTCATCTACATCAGCAGGTGATCTCCACCTCTCAGCCTCTTTTCCTTGCAAGAGCTGATGTGTTGTAAACTACACTCCAATAATGTTTCCTGAGGAAATGCGGCAGTAGGCGGCAGTAGTTTGAAGGCTTTAGCACTTGTACAGTTGTCTAATTGGGTCACTTTTGGAGCATTTGCAATAAATGAGGAAAAGTGTCTACATTTGGCATCTATCACAGGATCTAATCATGTAACTTCAAACTTCTGCCAGGAGATGAATACCTGTTGATCAATATATACATATTCTATACACTTCAAGACATGTTTTAGTAAGCTGTTCTGTCACATTGACATAATTAGAGGAAGCTATGAAAGCCCTGAGCTAGGAAATGCCTATTTTCTGTAAATGCTGCAAACCTATGCAAAATTCAAGAAAATCATAGGCTTTCCAGTTAATTATGGTGAATTATGAGCATCCCACAGCTGGAAAATGCCCATCAAGCTAAACTGTTCTATAACAATTTTATCCAAACTGAATCTGTTTTCTTCGGACCACCGTTAGCATATTAGTAAATTTAATGTCCAAGATTGCAAAAAACAGAGAAATATAAACACAGATGTCAATATGTGTGTGTGGCCCCGAATACACATATTTTTCCAAGTAACAGCATATGAAATTTAATAAACACATATATTGTTTTAATGTATGTCTAACATCAGTAGCAATAGAAGGTGACTTTTAAAGAGATTAAAAATATCCCTTAGTGGTGGGTACCTAGAAGCTCTTGCATATATGGCCATTAAGAGGTTTAGCAAAGCAGAAAGATTGAATAATGCCTGCCTTCAGCCACCCCACTAGCCTAGGTAGTGACTGTTTCATCGTGGCAGATAAAGCACCCATGGCATAAAGCCTCCTTCAGTTGGATGGCTTGCTTGTGCTTCATTTTTTCTTTACACATCAAACTTCCAGTTGGCTCCCACCCACACTGTGGTCATCCTGTCTTGTACAAAACCAGTAACAGAGAAGACAAATCGCTATATTGGGTTGACAGGATCTCAGCAAACAACCAGCAAATCCCTGCTTTGGCAAAGTAGGCAGCCCAGTGGAGCCCCGAGGGTTGATGTCAGACCATGCTTTCTTCACTGTTTGTATTTGATTGCAAAAGCACATGAACAGGAGAAATTGGGCAGTGATTGGCTCTACTCATGCATGCAGTCAGTATTAGGCAGAGGACAGTAAATTAACCAAAATATGTAGCCTGTGATCTCTACTCTCTGCCTCGGGATAAGGCTTACAGAAGGCTTTTGTTGATAGCGTATATGCACACTGGGAAAACCATCCATTTCGGTAGCATGTTTCCTTTGAGCACCTCAGAGAGGTGAACAGATATTGATGAAGCCTCGTAATGCCACTCAAGTATCTCAGATTTTTGTTCTTAGAGGAGTAGCCTGAAGGGCAGAGAGACATTTCGCTCAAGGTCACAAAATGAGACATTGACAGGTTTAGAAATAGGTCTCAGGAACCATGGTATGAGTCTTGCTTAAATACACTGCCCCTCAAGAGCAAAAGTGCATATCTTGCAATCATGGATTACATTTCCCAAAGCTTTGCTATATGAAATATGCTATAACAACTGACAGAATGCAGAAGAAAATGTGCAGTATAATGCAAAGGCATTTTATGAGATTGTGAGAGGGTTTCCAGCCCAATTGTTTTTATTCCTTTTAAATAAGAGGGAAAGATCGGGGGGGGGGGGGGTGGGGGGGTGGGGGGGAAGATGAAAAACAATCAAGATGTTCTGTTCCAGCTAATAAATGACAGTAAGAATTGGGAAAGGACATGTCACTTTCATCTGCCACATTTTGTCTTTTATTTGCCAAACATCATACCCAGGGAAACATGAATGATATGAGGATATCTATCTTCCTGTTCATGACAGAATTACCTTAGGCAATTTCCAGCTAAATTGCTAGAGCTGGTTGAAATGTTTTTGATAAAGAAATTGAAAGTGTTTCCAGAATATTTTTATACCTATATGGAGAATTTAAGTGGATGCACTGTTTTTTCTATGTCCCTTATACCCTTTCCCCATCCTCTCTCAAATGTCTACATGAAAGTTGGATGAGAGAAGGTTAAAAGTATGAAGGGAGGCAAAAGAAAAAGAAGAGGTTTGGGATAAAAAAGAGGGGCAGCATTTTGGATATTATAAAAAGCAGTCAAAAAAGATGACTCCAGAAATAAAAGATTCCAGAAATTTATAATACAATATCACAGTGATTATTTTGATACTACACCCTTAATTACTGGGTGTTATTCCTTTCTGAAACTTAAATGTAAGTCCTTATTCTAATACTTACAAAATGTATATTAAAGCTTATGAACTGAGAGATCTACCGATACTTCCAAGTTTTTCACAATTATGAATGTGATTCATCACTCTATTAAATTTCTACAACAGGGTCATGAACCAGGCCCAGGATTTTAAATAACGCACTGTTTCTGGAAACTGCAAAGAACTTGTGATGATCTGAACTTGGGTAAGCCCAGTAAGTGACTTCCATTAGTCTGTGGAGAGCCCAGCTTGCAGCCTCCTGTGGGGCTGGATGCTGCCTTTGTGAGGGACTGAATCCCATTGACATCGTGTTGCAGGATCTCTCATGGAGCCACCATTACAGTCAGTGCTCCACTGCTCTCCAGCTGTGTTTGGAGTATACCAAAAGAGTGAAATGCAATGAATCTGCAGGGCTGTATTAAGTTCATGACTTCTCAAGGTGGTGGAGGAGAAGGGGACTTAAAGGCTAGTGGGACACAGTGTCAGTCCTGCTCCCTCCTGCCCTTGTCTTTCCATGCCAAATTTCATTATTTGTGCTATTTTCTATTCCAGTTTGAACAGAAGCACTACAAAAGCAATGCCTCTCTATTTTAATATGGCTGGAATAGGGAAATTCATATTACCCAGGCCACTTGCAGAAAAAATTTGGTTTGCATTTCTTATTTCTTGTATCACATGTGATTAAGTTGTGAGGACCACCAGGAGGAATAGAGATTGGAGGATGAAAGAGTGGGGCAGCTGAGTTTGCTTAGCCTGGAGAAGAGAAGGCTAAGGGAGTTCTAATTGCTATCCTCAGCATCCAGAAGGGAAAATATGGAGAGTCAGACTCTTCCCAGAAGCACGGAATGAAAAGACAAGAGGCAATAACTGTAAGTTCATAGAAATTTCAATTGTTTAGAAGGACAAAAATTCACAGTGAGGGTGGTTCAAAGTGAGAACAGATGGCCCAGAGAATCTAGTTATCTCCATTCTTGGAGGTTTTCAAACGTTGACTGGGAATGGGTCTCTACAACCTTCACTGACATTGAAGTTCTCCCTGCTTTGATCAGGGGCTGGACAAGATGACCACCAGAGTTTCTTCAACATCAATTATGCTGTAATTATTTATATGGGGAAATATGTTAGCATCATTTTAAAGTTAAAAATTAGTAAAGGTAAATAGTCTTTTAAAGTCCCAAACATTTTACTCTTATACCATAAAAAATAATTTCTTGCAAGAGGCAGAGTAGTAGGAGAAGTTATTTCATAAAGTGTTAGAAGGAGAAATAAAGATTTTGTAGCTTCCACATTTAACAAGCCTGAGTGTTACCTATGTGGCTTTCATAACAGAGTTTCACAAAGCAAAAACATTGCCACTTGGAAACTTTCCTTGACTGCCATCACCTTTTATTTCTAATCAATATAAGATGCTCATAACAACTTATCAGTAAAACAGGTAATGAATCCCCATGCAAAGTATAATGCAAGCAGGGGTTAATTAGAAAAGGAAAAGGTGAACTTACAAAGCTGTCCTTATGGAAATCCACATCCCTGACTCTGCAAACTAGGGCTTGGGAAGCATCACCTGCAGTTTTGGTTATGAGCTAAGCTGTACACTGCTTTTCAATTGTTCCAAAATCCGCAGTCAGAAAGGTTTGGAAAGCAGTGTTCAGCAGGACTTTCTGAAGAAAGAATATTCTGAAGCTATGCAGGGTAGGAGAAAAATTGGGATTTGGATAACTGAGCAACCATCTGTCCCAGGCTGTTAAAAAGTACACCCAAGGGGCATCTACCACAGCTTTTATCTGGATGTTACTCCAAGTGCTCATAGGGAAGAATTTACTCTACTTAAGGATTTTTATTGCCATTGCAAGTATCATTCCTGTAGCCAGGAGGTGGCAGGAGATACAGGATAGTGACAGGGAATAATTGGAATAGGAGGAAACTCAAGAAAATAGGACATGAGCTGCAGGTGGGTAATGGGAACGAGATAAGCCAAAATCTTTGGCAAGGAACTCTGGCAGAATTATTACTTTATATTATTCTTAATCTTAAATAACTTCCAAATGAAAGTCACTGTAGTACAAACTATCCTTCCCTCACATGACTAAATTCATGAGGAAGTAAGAAGCCTAGCTCAAACTGAGTGTTCAGACAGTCCTTTCCTTCATTATACATTACACATGTCCTAGCTAGGACATAAGCACAAATGTCAAGCCTAGCTCAGGGTTTTAAGTAAAAGTTCAATATAGGGTGGAAATGGTTGGAACTACAATCAGGAGAAATCCGAGAGACCTGTTCAATCCTACTAGAAATACAGAAAACTGGGTAGCCCCGAGGATGTACAAAACCTTAAGTGACCTAGAGACTGAGGCTTCTCACTGACATTTTCCTACACAGATGCAAATCCATAAACGTGGGTTTGTGGTGTATTCATCAGTGACATTATTGTTGCTTTATGAGAACTGCAAAGTCTCCAGCTAGGTTTACTTAACATCCAGAAGCTACTGCTTATTCCCTTTGCTATAGGGCAAGCAGAGGGAGGTCATAGCATCTGTATCACCCTCAGGGGTCAGCCAAAGTTGGTGGAATAGATGAACTCTGCTGTCCAAGCTCTTGTTCTTCTGGGTTGAGGACAACAAACTATCACCAGTAACTCTTCTAATACCCTCTTATGTTACTTAGGGCTCTTCATACCTGTTCTAGCTGGAGACAAGTTTTTGACATGGTCAATTCAGTGGGGTGTTTCTTTATTTGCAGTAACTCGTATGAACTGGAATTAAATTGTGAGCCTTGCCTGAAATTCTACTAAATCGGGTGTATTTTCAAAATTTGCTATTGACCTTGTTCTACATGTAACACACCAGTGAGATGGGCTACTGGCACAAAAGTTCAAAAACTACAGTCTGAGGAAGACCTCTGTCTTGGAGATATCACATTCTAAGGCACTGATTGAAAATGAGTATTCTTATGCCCTATAAACACATGTCTGCATATAAGTACATGAATTTGCAGACATAATACTCGTTTGTTAGTATCACCCTCACTTAAAATTGTAAATCCCTGTATAGCCCTATGCTTCTATGCAGCTTTAGTCCTTTTCAGTTCCTCCAGGAGAGAAAATGCATAAGACTTTGCTAGGCTGATGTATGTTGCTTCTCAGACACCTGCACACAGCCGGTTGTCTCCATTTTCATGGGAGATAAACAAAGGACTTTCGACTTGTCTGGAGTGTCTCCGTCACAGCGCTGTTCAGTCAGTGCTTTACACATCCCAGCCCTCACTCCTTCTGCCTAAAGTGTTTCCTTCCTAAGGAGAAGCCAATGTTGCCTTGGGGTGGCTGGACATTTGCAGAGTTTACAGCTTCACTCTAGATAAGTTTTCCCAGAGGATTTACTCTCTTTTCACATAGTTCAGACTACATTTTTCTGCAATAAACATCTGCTCAGTTTAATGATTTTTCCCTCGTTCTGATTTTAGGTGATTTCAAAGCAAAGGTGTCCTGGCAAGCCAGTGTACTCAATACATACAGCTACCACCTATGTTTAAAAAATTACAGCAGTCATTGGAAGTCCAGCTCTCAATCAACATTTGTCAGTGTAATGTGACAGAACAAGTCTGCAGACATTTATCTTTCTAATTATTGATCATCAGTACATTATTCCTTGCTCAGTCCTTTTGTACAAGGAAAAATAAGCATTATATATTGCGCCTTTCCTTGGGAACTTTAACACTATTGTGGATGGCACATCATTAAGATATGTCAATGTTGTTTTTTTCTCTTTTTTTCATACAAGCCTTGATTTTGAATGCAGATTTCCAGTGAGGTTTCTGAAATCACATAGAGAGCATCAGACAATAAATGAGACTACCATTTCTGCCACCATTTTCTATCCTATGTTGTGACATAGCTACAAGGTTACTTAGACTTTCTGGGCTAAACTTAGAGCAGCTTTCCTGAAACTGACTTTGTCCAAGTTCTGGGATGGTTTTAATCTAACTTTTAACCATTCAGTTCTGGTGTCTGCAGTGGAGGTGCATAATTTTATATGGAGAAGATAAGTTTTTGGTCCAAATAAGGTTTTGCATTAAAAAATGTGGACATATTAATCAAATATTAATAGGAGGGGGAAAAAAGATAAATAAATAAATAACACAAGCAAAAAACCAGAACAACAAACAAATCCAAATCCAAACGTATAAATCCTTGTATTTGCATGGAGATTTTTGCTTCTTCTTTCCCGTTCAAGTCCTCATTCTCTGCAGGAAAAAGACCTTTCAGAGTAGTCTGTGCTTCTTTCTGTATTGGGTGCACTTAGGGAAGCAATGCAGTGTCTGTAATAAACATTACAAAGGCCTGTGTTTGATTCTGCAGAGTGCAATCCAGTAATGCCAAGACAATAAGCGGTTTGTTTCCTTAAGTCTTCTCCACGTGCCAAGGGCCTTTGTATGGGATTTGCAGCACTTTATTGGACTTTCATTTTAATAACTATCAACAAGTTCAATTATGAAGAAAGCTCCCATTAAGTAATTTATTTTTTTTTAATTTAGTACTTCATATTTTAACTAGTTTCATCTTTTCATGAAGATATTTAGACCTTTATGGACAGAGGGGCTCTTGGCTTGTTCCATGGGGGGTGGTTCTGTTTGTTTAATTTGCTGTTTGGAGAGGAATCTCATATAATCCCTTTTTAATATTCCAGGAAAGGTTTTGACTGTCTATCAAGGTATTCTCATCAGTCAAAAGGTCTCCTTTGTTTCTCCTTCTGAATTAACATAACTAATGACAAGTAGCAGCGGCAGATCTTTGAAGACAGAAGTCACTTCAGCCCTTTATAGTTAGCAACACCTCTCCCTTCATATGCTCATTCAGGAAGTTCAAAGAAACTCACAGCACAAGAAAAGTTGACATCTAGGGGCTGTGATTCACTCCTGGCTCCTGCACTGATCAGCTGTCAGGCTCAGAAGATGTTTGCAGCAGCACCTTTCAAGACACAAATTAGCTGCAAATCTTTACCAAAGACACCCAGCTAAGAAGCCAGTTGGGCAGGGATCATGGAGCAAAGGGTCTGCAGAGGCAGGGGAAACCTGACAAGAGACTGGTGCTTTTTAAGTGTCACAGCTAATTGGGGGAAATAGCAAATCGCTTTTAGATAATTACACTGTGCTGTTGCTATGCCTTCCTCATTGTATAAAAGGGTCGGGAAAAAGTTCTTAAAAATTTGTATCTGTGAATGAACAAAATAATGTATGTGTCTGAAGTTGGAAGAGTCGTTCCAGATAGTCTCAAGGGGGTATGTTTCTTAGTGCCTGGTTTGTAATAAACTTGAATTATTGACACAAAGTGTATCCAATACAGAATGAGCTGTATAAATTGTCCCTTGGAAAAAAAGGAACCTCATCTAAGAAATTTGAAGAGATGATTTGGAGAAGGGCTCCGTAAGAGAACAAAGACCTAGATGCTGCCTAGACACCTCCTTTGCCAAGGTCTCTGATAAGCTGGGGGCACTGGACAAACCTCTGTGACTTTCTGCAGAAGTGGCCTTTCTGTCCCAATGCTCCCTGGGGCCCACATTGCTGAGAGAAGCTGCCATGCTGCATCACAGTGCAGCGCCCAGATAGGCAAGGCTGATAGATGCTTTGGCTGAACAAAGAGTGCTTTGACACTAGCTTCCTGATAGTGCCAGTATTTCTTCATGCCCTTGGACACCCACCTGGAGAAGAGCCCTTACACTTCTTGTCCATGTAAACTGCTAATCTGTTAAAAAACACAGCCTAAACAAGCAAGATAAATTCCTTCATCTTTTTTTCTTCCTCCTTTGTCCTTCCCCAACTCATTTCTTTCCTACTTGCCCTCCAGTTCTTCCTCTACCTCTCATTATTTCCCCAAAAAGTTCCCATTAAGCAAGTATTCAGCATGTGGCAACTGTTTACCCTTGAAATCCCAAGCACCCACACACCAGCAACCAGGTAAAATTAAATCAGGACAGGCAAGATAAATGATGAAAGTTTCAGGCAGTGAATGCTTACAAGGAAGTTGCAGAGACCTCAATACATTCCGTCTGAAGAAAAGATGAAAGAGAACACATGGCATTTACAAACAAGTAAAGGGATGTTGTGAAAGGAAGAGAAATCTATTAATCTGTCAAACCACCAGAACCGAAGCTGCAACTTACATCATCACAAAGAAAATTGATGTTCATATTTCCATAATGGGAAAAAAAGTACTCAAGAAAATCATATTCAGAGCAAAGCACTTGTCAGAAGCTGCCTCATGAACTCCTTTTAAGGTAGCGATAAATTAAAATCTTAAGTGGACATACTACAGGTTTGTTTTTCAGATTTACAGGTTCTGGTGACAACGCCAGAAAAGCATCAGCCTTCTCTGCAGTGGGAGGTGCCTTCAGTTTTTTAGAATCATGTTGAGCATTTCCACTAAAAAACATTTCCTTGCTACTAAGGGGAACTGGGATTTTGCCAACACACTCTTGAACTCTCCTGCTCTTTTCCTCTGTGCTGTGGAACATTTTTCTGGCTGAACTGACATTTATTTTAGAGTACAAAAAGTGCCATCTGTTTGGACTTCTGAGAATATGCATTCTGTGTACTTACCTGGACTAAGAAGCTACCTAGCCCATGGTCATCTGTAGTTGTGAACGACAGGACTGGATAATTCTTCCTGTCTGAAATCCATGGAACAGAATTGTGCCTTGGTTTGGGAATGGAATTTTCACCATCCTCTCCAAGGCTCCTAAAAATACCACCATTGAATATATCAACATTGTATTGGCTTCGTAAAGAGGGTTTCACCAGAGAGGAAACAAAGACAAAGAACTAAAGCAATACAAAACTCTAAAGACTGTTGCAATCATTTCTGATGGAGGCTAGAGTTGAGATATGCTGGGGTCCCACAAATGAGCTAACAGGAACACTGGAAAGTACAGAACTGGGAGCTGCAACTTGTGGCATCGTTAAATATCCATGCCTTCTGCCCTCACAATAAGGTGTAAGAAAGCAAGACTTCTAAAAGATTAGCAGGAAGCATTCACTGCAATTCCAGCCTCTGATAACACCTCACAGAAGCTTTTATTAAGGGTAGTCCATCATAGTTAAACAAACAGATATGGAAGTCCTGCTGCTTTCAGGACCTGGAAGTCACCACCAAAGCACTTGGGTCTCTACATGTTTTAATTTATAAAAAGGGATTTAATCCCCGAGACTAACTGGTAATCAAACATTTTGTGCTTGCTGTACTATTATTGAGAAGGAGAGTCCCATGACTACATCTCAGCACATCAAGGACAGAACACTAACTTCTTTGTACTTTTTGCGTTAGAGATATGAATCATCTGTAGCAGGATTCTTACACAGAGAATGAAAACATAAAGGAGTCAATATTCACTGTAGTTTAGGTTTCATTCCATCCATGTTCAAAACCTGAAGCAGACCACTAGAGGAAGATGTGCTTTCATTGATACATTAGGAAAGAACTCAGGGACTCTCTGAACTTTAATATCGGTACATGTGAAACTTCAGTTACTTGTCATTCTTTGGATGCTTTCCATTTTTCCCACAACCTGTATAAAGAACTAATTTGATTTCTCTTTCATTGTTCTGGTGCAGACACTTAGGTTTCTGAAAATCAGTTAATGGCATAAAGCACTTCCTTTTAAATTCTGCCGGTTCAAATCACTGTGGATGTGTGCAGACAAAGGGCAGGAGGCACAGAAGAGCTAGCACATTGTACGCTGTGAAACATTATTAGGCTGTATCAACCTATGGAAAGTGCCATTTTGTTCCAGAGATACTTAAAAAGAATTCATGCTCTCTATCTCTCTTTTTAAATGGCTTCATTTCCAATATGCTACTTAAGATACACTTTAAATTTATTCTCTCCCTTTTCTTTTTCACAGCCCTAACATGGTTGCTGTTTTCTTCATTGAACTTCTTTTATTATATTAATCCATCCTCTTTCTTATCTGTCAATGATTGTTGTAACAGGTTATTGAAATATTTAGTCTGCAAAAAAATGGGGTGTACAGCCAGAGCTGATCTGTGCTGCTCCTTTTAGTGCAACAATTCTTTGGTCCTGGGGTGAGAGGGAAGTTGTCACAGCCTGGCAAAGTTTTTCTGATGCAACCCTGGGAGCTTGTAATGAGCTAGCATCCTGTGTACCACACTATTAAACTTCTGAAAGTCCTCTCTCTGCACTGCTGTTATGTAATATGGCAATTGACAAAGCATCTTACAGAAAACATAGTTGTATCTTGGTTTGTTGTTTCCCTTTATCTAAAATAAGGGAGTGAAAGCTGAAATTATGTAATTGGTCTCCATTCAAGAGAAGGAACTGCAAGGAAGAGGGAAGAGGTTGTTTGGCATACAAACTCACAGAATGGAACTGGTGGCAACAGATGTGGGCAGGAGGTTTAAGGAAAAAAAAAAAAGAAAAATGTTTTTTGTGTCTCTATGGGGAGCAAACAGCTGCAAAACTAGCCCTGGCTGAGGCTGTGCTGGGAAAATGAGTTAGATAAGACCCCTGACCATCCACCATCCCATGCCACAGTACCAAAACTTGGGAATCCAAACGGTGCTTTCACTTTCCCTGCCACAGGTACTTGCACAGTTTATCCATGAAAATTACATAGATAAATGAGCCCCTAAACTCTGACATGGAGCTTTGGGGCGTATTTAGGATGTGTGAGTGAACCTAGGATGCACTCACATGGCTGAATTTCCAGAAGAGGTGGAAAAAATTATAAATATCTACACATCCACATTTTGGTTTTCAGGAGAAAAGGGTTGGGTTGTGGCTTTTTTCCTGCAATAATAATGATAAAGAAAGACTAAGAAAATTAGATTCAGCCTGAAAAGTAAAGAATTTGTTACCAAGTAGCTGATCAGAAGGCCTGAGAAGTGATAGTTCTCAAACTTGAGAAACCCAGCAGTAGATCACAATGAAGGCAGCAGCTTTGCCAGAGCAAAAGACTGCCCAGAGAAATGAGTAATGAGTTGATAGAAAACATTTAAAGGCCTTTATATATTACCATATGCAGGAAAACAAAATAACAATATGACCTTGAGAGGCTTTTTGAAAGCTCCAGACTTAAAGACTCTGCCCCAAGTGTTTGACTTACTGTTAAAATTGTGTATGTGAGACACAGAAACTCATTTTTGTCACTTAGGAAAAAGCAGCTTTCAGGGATCCAGTGAAGGATTTATGTATATATCTAAATGTGCATGTATGTGTGAGAGAGAGAAAGGGAGAGAGAAATAGCCTGGTTTAAAATCCTTTGAAAAATCTATGAAGCAACATTTGTTTTATTAAGATGAATTTCTAATGGACCTGACATTTCAGGTTGCAGGTCTGACATCTCCTGACAATGGGTAGAACTGGGCACATAGTTGGGGAGGGCGGGGAGGGAAGGTGGGCAGGAACATGATGAGTCGCAGGTAGAAGAAGTACCCAGAACACAGGACAAAAGAGCTTTTAAGGTTAAATACCAGCTAAGCACAATGTTATGGGAGAAAAATTAATGCCAGGGATGAAAAAGTGCGTTTGTGTAGAAAATCACCAGTAAGTCCAGTAAGGATCCCAATGGAAGTTTCTCTGCCATTTTCATGCTACATGGATGGCTGGTATTTTGTTCCATCTGTATTGGCCCTTGGCATGGGTTTAGTCTAAACTCTCACCCCTGTGCAGTCAATGGTTAATTCAACCTATATTACAACTGTTTAATTACAATGCTGCTCTTGGGACCCACAATGGCCCTGGCCTGACTGGGGAGGGGATAAGGGAAAAGGAGGGACTGTACAGCTGCATGGGCATGAATGCCAGCTTTGCGTCACCAGGACCCCTGGGGTGGGGGGTGCACAGCAGTAAACAGCCCTGGAAGGGAGAGCTGCAGCCTCTGAGAGCCACTATACAGACAGTGAGAGTTTCATGGGTTCTTCACAAGAGCATTGGCTGAGTGACAGCTGCATCAGCGTGAGCAGCAGCCCCAGCACAGACATGGGAGTCAGGAGCCATGTCATAGGCCCACAGCATGATCCCTCTGTTCTTTGGTGGCAGAGCTCTGCTCCCTTGTACTTGGTATTTCTTGACTCCTTACAGGTTCCCACATGCAAAGCATGTGATAAAGGTCAGAGATATCTACCACACCAGTACCCTCATGCTTAAGGTATGCTACCATGGAGGTCTCAGCAGATCTGTCCTCCAAGGTAATATGTGTTGAAAGAGTCTTAAGATCTCTCACTTAGGAGTGATTGAATTTAATTCTCTATTACGGCTACAATTATTCAGTGTGCAAGGATGCATGCCAGGATGTGAGAGAGACCCAAAGCACAGGTGTTAGGGGGAGCATGGCAGGGTCAGGGCAAGGGGCATTCAATCCTGAGTGAGTCTGAGGTCTGGCTGCTCCTGGGGATGCAGCCAGCAGCCTGGTTTGTTCCCTGCTTCCTTTCCTACACCACTATCAGGGGGAAAGAGGAAAAGAGCCCAAGGTACCTACAGAGGGGCAGGATCCATTGCCTTAAATTTATTGTGCTCTCTTCAGAAAGCCACTCCATTCCTCAGTATCCCAACCTGCAGCCCTGCAATGACACCATTTACCTTCCTCACTGGAGAGCTACAAAGCTCGATTCATTAGCGTTTGTAGCCTATTTTAAACCCCTTAACTGAAATGTGCTAAAGAAGTGAAGCACATTAGGTACAAAGCATGTGAATGATATTGATGCTCATACAAAATATTCTTCAGCAAAAGCTTAATAACTTACCAAGAGGCAATAAACCTGAGTGTGACCTCAAATGCACTACACATGGCTAATTTACTATTCCTGGCATGTTTCTACCTTGGAGAGGCAATCAGCACACACTATTTCAGAAAAAGGCTTCACAGATAAGCAAAATGAATATAATAGTCTCCTTAGCCAGCATAAATCAGCATCACTCCCATGACCACCGAGCCAGTTTACACTAGCTGCGTAGCTGGGCCAGTTTTGCTTGGTGTGATGAAAATGACCAAAATAAAAGAATTTACTCACCTGCTGGAACCTTTCTGTGTCTGGGCTCAGAGAAGTACCTGCTGGGGGACTGTGGTTCCCCAGACAAATTTACTTTCTCAATTTCAGTCAGAAAGATTATGCCACATTTGTAATCTTTTCCTGAATTAAAAGAAATTCATTGAGAGAGCCCTTGGGAATTGAGGCCACAGTGGTATTGTGATCATTTGGAAAACTGCCATAATTACTTTTTCTATAAAAAGAATCTTCATATCATACATTGTGGAGCAGAGAACTTTTAAGGAGATGAGAAAAACTGACCTGAGTGGATTAAAGCCTAGAGGTAGATATTTAACGGGATAAGGGAGAACTGGATAAAGTGGTTTTACTCTTGTTGCTTTGAAATATTCATTGTGGGCAGCCCTCGTTCATGCAGTGAGTTGAAAACTCTGGGTCCTGATTGCAGAGGTAGTTCCCTGCTCTCTAAGTGTCTCTTAATGGGCACAAATGATGGAAATATTTTCAGCATGTTCTTGCATGGGGAGAGGTCATAAATAATTATGAAGGTATTTTGTGAGGTATATTCAACTAATTGACAGGAAAATATCCTGTTTGAGAAGCTCCTGTTTGAGCTGAAAAAAAAAAAGAGAGAGAAAAAAAGAAAAGAAAGATTTCTGTCAGTTGGTTCTAAAGGTGTTTTATATTCTCTGAGGAAATACGAAAAATTATTTTCTACAATTTTTAATATATTTTACTTTTTTTCTTTATGTTGTTTTAATTATTTTTAAACTACAATTGAAATAGAATTAACCAAAAGCAGTTCAGAAAATTATTCATCATGTGTCTTGCACAGGCTTTCATATCTGCTCTTAACTTTCTGGGCTCTGAGTAAGCCTCACGATTTGGCTGAAAGTTAAGCACATAGGTCAGCAAAGCCTAAGAACTACCACCTCCCCTTGTCTTTCACCGCAGCAAGAATTCCTTTCCTTCCTATAACTTTAGAGACCCTCTTTTGGATAGCTGCTGTTCTATACACAATTTCCCCCTCTGAGTTTCTCTTTCCACATGAAATTACTTCAGCGTCCTTGTTTTTTGGAAGTCGTTCAATGAACACATCCTGGAGCGTCCTGTCCCAGCATCCTGCTCGCTTTCCACTCCCAGCAGGTCATTCTTACGCCCAGACTATCCACTCCTTGCAGCAATTTATGGTCACACTGTGAACTGGCTCAGAAAACAAACCTAGCTGGGAGCAAACCATTTCTGGAGGTATTTTTCAGCCAGTTCAATCTCATAGTTCCTTGAATGATACCACAAATTGTTTGCCAACCCCAAAGGAAAGGTGACTAGGAAAGGACTGTGTGGTACAACCTCCTTGGTAGCAGCACTAAGTTATGCCACCCTAAAGCGTTTTTTCCAGTTACCCATGATAGCAGAAGTGAGATACCAATATCGAGCTGTTAGGCTGAGAGAATTGGGCTTGTTCAGCTTGGACAAAAGAAGGCTCCAGGGGGATCTTATAGCGGCCTTCCAGTACCTGAAAGGTGCCTATAATAAAGCTGGGGAAGAACTATTCACAAGGGCATGTAGCAGTAGGACAAGGGGTAATGGTTTTAAACTAGAAGTGGGTAGGTTTAGGGATATTAGGGAAAAAATTCTTCAATGTGAGGGTGATAGATCACTGGAACAAGTTTCCAAGAGATGTAGTGGGTGCCCCATTCCTGCAGACATTCAAGGTTCATTGGGGTCTGAGCAACCTGATCTAGTGAAGATGTCCCTGCTTACTGCAGGGGGGTTGGACCAGATGACCTCTAAAGGTGCCTTCCATCTTACACATTCTGTGACTCTATTTTCATTTTGAGTGCCAGGTTTTCAAGAAGGAAGATTATGTTTTATCCAAACATGTGCTTCTGTGATGTTCAGCCCTGGCATTTGCAGTGGGCTGCAACGGAAAGAGACTGTCACCATCTTCCATGCTGGGGTGCACCTCCCCATTCTCAGATTTCTGTCAGATCTGTCAAACTGATATCCCAGCTGAGTATTGTTGGAAACAGAAAGTCCAAGCTCACACTGCACAAGAAAGTCCATGGAAGTCACTTTGGTACCAATTCAGTGTTTGAACCGCATCACTGCTATCAGCCAAGAATACCCAAATGCTGCATATTCCTCTCCAAATTCTTTCTATCAACTGAGGATTTCATGCTATTTTTCAGAAAAACATATTTTAATCACCATAATTTTATAAAATGCATGAACATACCACAAAAAGTAAAAAAATATCACCCACTGAATGTCATTGCCCAGCAGGCAAATGAGCAAAGTAATGCACATACTTACAGTATGAATGTTCTTTATCAAGAATCATTTCATAATGAAGTTGAGGGCAAGCAAGACATGTTGCATAATCTCTTTCAAGAGAGAAACAATTCTCTACATAAGAAAACAAAAGGGTAAGAATTCTTTATTTTAATTCAAAGCTGATTTTTTGGTCATTTATGTCAATTCATAGACAAGAAAGACCAGAGGTAATATGACTAATGACGTTCAGCATTTTCCAGATAAAAGGAGTTTTATTACTATTTTACTAGTACTATTACTACTAATTATTATTACCCTTAATTATTATTGGTATTACCGGTCACAGATGTGCCAGCAGGACAAAGGCAGTAATTCTCTCTGTGTGTATATACGTGTGTCTTCTTAAAAATTAGATCTTACTGCATTTTGTGTCATTTAGTAATGCCAGTAACTTAGTGCATAGTAGCTATGCAAAAAAAAATAATACAAAAGAATAAAAAAGCCATTTTTACATGTTTTTTTACAGGTAAGAATGACCCAGAAGTCAGTAAGTCAAAACAAATTATCATGCAAATTCATCGCAGTATGAAGTTCCTCATGTCATTGGTAAGCAAGCTCAGTAACTTGTTTAATGAACTCAGTCACAGATGGAGACTACACTGGAGACTTTTCAGAAGCAATTCTAAGTCCTTCTCAAAAAGTAAATGTGTCAGGCATTTGGGGACTATAATTCACGTAAGAACCCACCTTGAGAGGACACAGGATTGGTTGCACGTATCCGTACCTTGTACAGAAGTTTGTCAAAGCAGAGAGAGCAGTGAGGGGAAAGGATGGTTTGCACCTGAAAGGACACTGCTTCTTAATTCCTCCTAGCCTCATTCTGGGGGAAAAAACAACCCCCTTTGAGGTGTCCTAAACAGTGAGTCAGAAAGAAGGCAGTAGATAGACTGGGCTATAGCCCCTTTTTCCCAATAAACTAACATTTTCTTTTCTCTATAATCCCCTCTCAAAACAGGCTTGTGGTGAGATGCACACACTGGGCTCCCATCCTGCTGCCAGGCTCTCACCGCCGGGGCCTCTGCTTCCCACTTTATCTTCGCACAGACAGCACGCTGCTTGCAGCAGAATGGACAATTTCTGGTGCTTTGTCTCTAACTCAGGCTTAAGATCCTCTGCAGTCTGCAAGGCACTCCATCACTGGCTGGAAAAGGAAGTGTCCTGGAGGGTGAAGGCATTGCTGGCTGAGAACTCTCATCACTGGCTGAGCTGCACAATGAGCAGGGATGGACATAAGCCACCAGCATGTTTTGTACAGGAACCAATCCCATGCAGGGACACACTTTCACCCATTCCATGAACAGCACCCTCAGGAGACTCCCCACCCCCTTCCCTGGTCCCAGTGCACACAGAGGTTTGGACAGAAGCCATTCCAGCACCCTGCTTCACCCACTGCAGAGCTGCTGGAGACAGCTTTAGGCAACCTTGATCACAACCCTGGATCTAAATACCCAAAGTCTACTGACATCTTGTTTCAAGCTCTCCTGCCTGACATACTATTCAGAAACCAGATCTCCTGCTTCTAGTTCAGCCATCCTTTCTAATAAATTTTAAAACATTTTTATTGTTGTTATTATTTAGAATGTTTCACTTGATCTTCACAGTTCTCCCTGGAATTTTCACATCACTCAATCTTTGAACGCTTTTTGGCAGAGAAATTGCAATTGCTGATCTGTTTTGTTTTTCTTCTTGAGCAAACGAGCTCTGCTCTTTTTTTAGTTTTTATTGATAGGAACATTCCACACATCACTGGTGATTCAGGCCTGAAGCCCAGATCCAAAGCAAAGAAATGCCTCCAATCCTTCACAGAAGATGAGGCTTCAGGTTAAGGAACACTCCACCAAATCACAGTCACACCAGTAAAATTCCTTTTTCTGTGATTTTGCTGCAGTGAAATAATTTTCTCCTGATAAGAAAATATATGATGAATGATCGGGTTATTTTTATTCTAAATTGTATTTTATATGAAGCAGTCATCAGCAAAGTGAGTATCCAAGAGTTTTGGTGTCTAAAGCCAGAAGGAATCATTAGATATCTAGTCAGGCTTCTGAAATATCATAGGCCATTAAGTTTCATGCTGGTATCTCACATTAAATCCAAAGGCTTTAGAAAAACTAAAGAACTTCAGGCGCTCACATCTTTTGAAGAGATTAAACTGCATGTTGTGGGCAGAATACCAGACACTCAGGCAGTGCCAGAGTAGTCAGGAACAGCAGAGAATTGATTAGGTGCAGGTTGTTCCCAGAAAGCAAATAGTGTTCTCATCACTGAGGAGAGTAAAACACATCTTTGTGAACCTTCCCTGGGTGTTAAGCTGCATTTCTGACCCCCGCCCTGAGCCTGTTGCGGGCAAAGTGAGCAATCTGCATCACCAAAACAAGGGTTAACAGAGCAACCCGGTCCCACTGACTTGAGAAGCAAGGGGCTCCCCCAGCACAGCTGGCATAACTCTCCCACAGAGTCCATAGCATTTTGGTAAGACACAGCATTAAAGTGTCTCCTTTAAGAAAGGTTTCTGGACGATCCCTTTTCTGATGGGAAATTAGGTCTGCATGAAGAAAGTCCATGGAAAGACTTGACCACTTCCTTAGTGGCACTGGCTGGTGGGCTGGGCAAGCTCTGGAGTTGCCCTGCATAGCTGCATGAGCACACTGTCCTGCCAGTCAGGTCCACTTCCATCTACAGCTCTCCAAGCATGGTGAACTTAAAGTTCAGATCATGGTTTAAAGAAAATCCTGCTCATATTCACATCTTCTATCATCTCTGGACTTTTAAAAGTTGAAATAAGGAATCTGAATATATTTAACAGTCAGCAACCGCTGAGTATGGAATAGCATAAAATGAGTGGGAAAACGTACGGGAGAATTATTCTGTAGGGAAGGTATCAGGGGAATGAGCATCTTGCTGAAGCCCAAAAGAGCTACCAATTAGGGAATAGTTATCAAATATTCATTGACTCCATCCTGCTATAAACTTCAAATATTTTGCATCAAACCGTGTCCTACCTTTTATTGATTCTGAAGTGGTTGAAAGATCCCCAAAAACCAGAAGACAGATAAGACATCAGAAGGCAAATGCTAGTCACATGGATATGGGCAAACCTTCCTTGTAATCATCACACAGTGAGGTAGCTGCATTCAAAAGAATTGCTCAGGGGAAGAACTGTGAAGAGCTACTTTGTCACCTCACTGCATCAAGACCCATTTTCTTTGATTACAGCTAGAATCTATTCACTCTGCTGATTCAGGAACTCTCAATGTATTTCTTAAGTGCTACTCCTTGATTATTGAGCAAGCATAAAGTAAACAGTGAATGTTCTTGGAGTACCAAAGACATCCGTCTGGATTGTAAGTGAGAGGAATCACCAAAGTCTGCCAGGTACCCATGGGGTGCATAAAACTGAATATTCAATATTCTGTTGAATACCCCCTGATCTTCAAGGCATCCTCCTGCACGTGTGCAATGGCTCATCAGCCACTTTGCCTGAAGTACAAAAGCAAACCACAGCAGGATTCAAGTTCCTGAAAGAACAAAGGAGCAAAGTTTCTACCTGATCTATCGAACACTGTGAGCCTTTACTCAATTAATTTCTCTGAGCTGGCAGGGCATAGTTTATACTAGGGGGAAAGCGACCTTAACACCTGTTATCAATGCCTCTGCAGAAATCAGCCCTTGATTCAAACCTTTGGCTCATTTGTCAGCTTTGTGCACGCTAGAGAAAATGGCTCTGGGCAGCTACGCTGGTGGGCTGTGGGATCACGTGAATGCAACCTCCAAGCTCCCCAAGGAACGCGGTATGCTGAGACCAGGATGTGACCAGCATTTGGTTCAGCCCATAAATAAATAAAAGCAAAATGTCATCCACTGCTTCAGAATGAATGCAAATAATTCTTTTGGTCCAACTGATCCAATTTTATCAGCACTGACTTAAGTGGCAGGTCAGGGTGAAAGTCTTTTGAAATTTCAGTGTTAGAGCAGGAGAGCTTTGCCAGTCAATTCAGACACAAACTCTACTCAAGATTGGTCTTCTCTGACAGATTATTGGGTGTGGAGGTCAGGCTAGATGACCATAATGGTCTTTTCTGAACAAAAAAAATATGCTCCCATCACAGAGAACATACTGTTTTAAAATTGATTTTAAAATGGGTGAATTTAGTGAAGGCAACAATATTACAGTAACAGTGGAGCAGATAATTTAATCTTTGTCAGTATTTCTCTGCTCTTGCGCGATTTTCTCTCTACTTTGCGAGATAACACCATGATCCTTTCCATGTTTCAAAAAAGAGTGACCTCAGCTCTGCACAGCTGGAGCCAAGGGCTGGGACTGCAGGTCAAAAACTCACAAACCAGTAAAGCTATTTTAGTTGTAAAAAAATAAAATAAAATAATAACAACAATAAAAAAAATTGATTCACAGTTTGCACAAAATTTTTGTTCTCAGAGCTTTGGTTGAATGGATAATGTATTTAATAAATTTCCATTGATCCTATTTATATTTTTTCTGCACACAATGCAATCAAATATTCCGTTTCATTTATTACTTGACATTGCTTAGAAATATCCATAATGGGTCATTGCTGATATTTACTCACATGCAGTTCATTGCAGGCAACATTCAGTAATGTATATAAATCTGGGGATTTTTTTTTTTCTTTTCATAAGTGATCGGGAAGTGACTGAACTCTCCATACCCTGTTATTGTCAGATGGAGTAAGCACTTGCCTCTGCTGTACAAGCAGTGAAGAATCATAGTAGAGTTTTGTAGGGCCATTTCGGGGCTGTTCTTCCATGTTCTCATCCTTCCTACCAAAACCAAGTCCCATGCTGCAGATCCTGATTTCCATGGATGACACTCTCCATCTTCACTTACTGGTTCCAGTCACCTTCAAATACAATTGGGGAACCCCTTAGCCTGGAGTGTCAACAAAGCAAACTTCTACCTTAATAACAGACCTGGTGTAAATTATAGTTTTCTACAAATAAACCATTTCCATCCTAATCTTTTTCGAGTTACTGTGCTGTTATCAAGTCACCTAAAACTAAATCAGCATTTTTTGCACATCAAGAAGAAAAAATCATTGTTTTCAGAGAGATATCCCTCATGCTCCCAGGTGGCAGTAAGAGGCAGGGTTCTACCAACAGAGCTTGGAGTCGCATGCTACCTCCTATTCTACAGGTAATGAATGAAGAAATGGTTGTTAAAATAACAAGTGTAAAGCAATAACATATTTTCACCCTTTTCAAAGAAAGGCATTACAAACATAAGACCAACTCTGTCATTCCAGGCAACTACACAAGAGAGTTGCAGCTCACAATGTTCCATAGCATCCTACACTTTTCGCCCTAGGCTCCAAGACAAAACCTCACCAAACTTTGGATCCGTAAGAACAGATCAAAAGCTACTAGAAGAGTGGGTCACGGGAAACCATCTTCCTCAATTTTATCTGCACAAACAAGCTATGCATCAAAGTGCTCCTTCTCACTCCTTCCAGGTGACCAGTAGAAGACTTGCAGAACTGACCAGAAAGCATCAGCAGTCATGACAGGAAAGACACTCACAGTGTAGGCTTTGATCCAGTTTAGAGACTGAGGAGCCCAAAGCCAGTTCTATGAGCACAACTCAGAAATACTTGCAGTAAAATTAAAGGCTTTTCTGGATGAACACTGGCAGCTGGTGACAAGTGCAGTGATTTTGAAGGGATGCATTGTGAGGGAATATGCAAACAGCATTAACAAGGGCCTGCTCAGATTTTTATGTGTACCTCTATCTACACAACAACCATGATTAGCTAAAGATAATAATAATAGCTGTTTCCCTTTGAAGGTACCATCTCATTTGGGAGCTTTACATCTTTGCAACAGCACAGAATAATTTCTTTTAAGAAGGTTAAGCACCAATGCTTCCAAAAATAGAAGGGATAGTTGTTTACTCTTGTGCCACTAAAATCCTTGTGAAAATTTGATGACAGGTCTGGGGGTTGGTTTGTTTGTTTGTTTTTTTCTAAGGCAATAAGATATAGCACTGATATCACAGTCTTGGCCTACTACTCATTTCAAAAGATCCATTGACTTCATAAACTTTGATAGAGATAGAATCACAGAATCATAGAATCATAGAATCATAGGGGTTGGAAGGGACCTCGAGAGATCATTGGGTCCAACCCCCCTGCCAAAGCAGCTCCCTAGCTCATATTGCACAGATAGGCGTCCAGACAGGTCTTAAGTATCTCCAGAGAAGGAGACTCCACCACCTCCCTGGGCAGCCTGTCCCAGGTCTCTGCCACCCTCACTGGGAAAAAGTTCTTCCACGTGTTGGTGCAGAACTTCTGTGCTCCAACTTGCAGTCATTGCCCCTTGTCCTGTCTCCACAGACCACTGAAAAGGGGCTGCCCATTTCCCCTTGCATCCCATACTTAAGATATTTATAAACATTCATTAGGTTCCCCCTTAGTCTTCTCTTCTCAAGGCTGAACAGTCCAGCTCACTCAGCCTTTCCTCATAGGGGAGATGCTCCAGGCCCTGGACTCTCTCAAGGTGGTCCCTGTCTTTTTTATACCAGGGAGCCCAGAACTGGACACAATACTCCAGGTGGGGCCTGACCAGGGCAGAGTACAGGGGGAGGATCACCTCCTTAGACCTGCTGGCCACACTCCTCCAGATGCACCCCAGGCTCCCATTTGCTCTCTTAGCCACCAGGGCACTCTGCTGGCTCATGGCCAACCTGTCATCAACCAGGACCCCCAGGTCCTTCTCCACTGAGCTCTTCTCCAGCAGGTCATCCCCCAGCCTGTACTGATACAAATGGTTATTCCTTCCCAGGTGCAAGACTTTACACTTGCTTTTGTTGAATTTCATCTGGTTTCTCCCTGCCCAGCTCTCCAGCCTGTCCAGGTCTCGCTGGATGGCAGCGCAGTGTTCCTGTGTGTCAGCCACTTCTCCCAGAAGTATCTTAGCACACTTCATTTTAGTTAAAGTGGGAAAGCAGTTAAAAAGGTGACAAATAAATGTTCCTAAAATTGGAAACTGACTCATTTCAACAAACTGTGAGACTCCTGTCTCTCTCCCTGGCAATCAGAAGACAAAATGTCAGCTGTTTTCTCTAAAAAAGGAACAACAGGCTAGATGTTAATTCCTGACCCCTATGGCTCAATGGGGGTTGTTTTACTGCAGATGATTCACATGACAGACACTTTTATCAGTACAGACTCCAAGTTGTATTTTAGCTACATTTCGTCAAGAACCATGATCAAAATCACTCCTTTACTTTTTTTTTTCTCAAAGTTATTATGCACTTGCAATGTCCAAATGAAAAAGACATTGGAAGGGGCCCAAACTGCTTTGGAAGTGATTGGTACTGAAGCCCAGCTCCTTCTGGTGCCTTGACCATCAGTGCTGGAGTGGATGTTCAAAGAGAGGGTCCCTTCTACACATCATGCGACTGATAGGCCACACTGATCACACAGTGGGCTCGAATAGGAATCTCGAATTGCCCAGGAACTGTGGAAGTGATCATGGCCTGGCCAGAAGGCAAAGATTTCAGAATGTTGCCAGAGGAGGAGGTGAGGCCCCACCATATAATAGTCTGCCAGAAAATGAGAAGCAGTGTGCCCTGTTCACGGATGGGTCCTGTCACATTGTGGGAAAGCATCGGAGGTGGCAGCCTGCTACATGGAGACCTACATGACAACTGGCAGAAGCTGCTGAAGGACAAGGTGAATCAAGCTAGTTGGCAGAGGTGAAAGCCATCCAGATGGCTTTGAACATTGCTGAGACATATCCAGTGCTCTACCTCTATACTGACTCATGGATGGTGGCAAATGCCCTGTGGGGTGATTGCAGCAGTGGAAACAGCAACTGGAAGTGCAGAGGCAAACCCATCTGGGCTGCCCCACTGGGGAAAGATATTACTGGTTGGCTGGAGAAACTGGTTGTAAAAGCACATCATATACATGACCACGTACCCATGAGTTGAGCCACTGAAGAACATCAGAACAACCAGCAGGTGGATCCAGGCTAAATATGTATGTGATGCTTCATAGACAAATCCCATGGTTACATGTCCTGGTTTTGGCTATGATAGAATTGTCTTACTAGCAGCTGTGTTTTGGATTTAGGATGAGAATAATGTTGATTACACACTGATGTTTTTGTCACTGCTGAACAGTGCTTACACAGAACCAAGGCCTTTTCTGCTTCTCATCCCACCCTACCAGCAGGGAAGCTGGGGGTGCACAAGATGTTGGGAGGGGACACAGCTGGGAACGCTCACCCCAGCTGACCAGAGCAATATTCCATGCCATGATGTCACACTCAGCACATAAAGCTGGGGGAAGAAGAAGGAAGGGGAGAGATGTTCAGAGTGATGGAATTTGTCCTCCCAAGGCACTGTTACACACGAAGGAGCCCTGCTTTCCTGGGCATGGCTGAACGCCTGCCTGCCTATGGGCAGTGGGGAATGAATCCCTGAGCTCTGCTTGTTTCCATGGCTTTTCCTTTAAAATATTAAACTCTCCTTCTCACTTTTACTCTCCCAGTTGTCTTCACCATTCTGTTGGGGGGAAGAGTGAGCAAGCAGTTGTGTTAGCCTTTGCTTACAGCTGGGGTTAAACCATGACACTGAACTTATCCAAGAACCAACAGATGTTTTGAACAAGGCTGTTCCCATGTCACAAGACTTCAGCAGCATTGCTGAACAAGTAATGCTAGTGATCTTCAGGTAGCAAGTAAGTTTAAGAATGTAAAGAAGAAATAGGCAAAGACATTACTGGGAGCAAATGGGTATTTAAAAGGTTAATAATAATAATAGGTTATTAACAAAATTAATATTAATATTAATAACTATAATAATTATTGTTATTAATATGCAGGGTTTACATCAGTACTGTTTCCTGACTGGCTTGTTGTCTGTGACACTGTGTGTTTTCCTCCTGGGGAACACAAACACTTCTGCTACCTGTACCTACTGCACCAGCAAACAAAACCAAGAGCTGCTCAAGGACAGATCCTGCTACAGAAAAAACCCTTTTTGTGGTGTATGAAGCTCATAATCCACTCCCTGAGAAAATGACTTTGTGCTGAAAAGTGTGGATTGCCTTCTCTGAATATTAGATTGCATCTTGGTCCTTCCTGAGAAAGTACTGTCCTCCTAAATATTGTTTTCTGCATAAAATTGAAGCAATTTTTGTGAAGTAATTAAAAAGGCCATGAAGAAGATGCTGAACTTGGGCAAGGTGAAATGCCAGAGACAGGAAAACCTCACATTCACATGGTCTGCAGAGTCAGATAACAGTCCCTGGGTCATCCGTTGCAAGAACAGGTTAATCAAATACCAAGATATCTTGCCATTTAACCCTCTCTGAGCTTTACCTAAGATCAGAGAGTTTGCAGAAACTTGGCAGAGGCTAAACAAGGAGAAAAGGAAAGCCTCTGAAACAGGCTGTGTATGTCACTGAAAAACCGATAATCTCACTGACACACAGAGGAGCTGAACAGATCAGCCTGCCTCTTTCTACCCAAAGTGGAGTTAGCTGAACTGGTGTAAACCGTAGTGTCACCCACATCGGCTTATTAACTGATTTTAATCATTTGCCTTAAGCAGTAGTCACATGATACTGGGTGGTCTCTGTGAAAGCAGACATCAAGATTGCCAGTGCCTCAGTGCCCTACTTCAAGATGGATAACACTGATACTAGTGGTGGAGGAGACCTCAGGGATGATGCAGAACCTCCCCCTTCTCTGTACAGATTGCCTTTGCATCATGCCACTTTTGATACCTCTCTCTTTGCAAACAGTAACAGGTCTGAAGCTGGACTTGCAGATGAAAAAGCAGCACGAGATGCTGACATGCTTGAGCCTATTGGGATGAAAGGCACCACAGGAGTACAAGCAATCACTTTTACCATACATTATGGCTTTCAATTCTGCCATTATAGCTTTCTCTGTTATTGCTTTAATAAACAAACCGGTTGGCACAGGGCCTTCAGGTCCAGGTGCATTTTCTTCTCGTGAGGACAGTGGGTTGGTGTTTAGTTTTGTACTTGGTAGTTGTTTAGCTCCTGCATCTTCCTCACTCAGCAGAGTACTTATGCTAATCAAGTGTCACATGGTGAGCAGGCTCTAAAACACTTACTATCCATCCCAGGAACATACCCCATGTGTGTTCCCATGGCATTACACCAGCATTTCCATTCCTGTATGCTAATGAGGTGCTTTAAGTGAGACTTTTTCCTCCTGTTTTCTTCCATTAGTCGCTTTACAAGGCTTTAAGAAGACAGGCTTTCAGTGCACTCCCAGGGGCACAGGAGGTGATGGGCGATGGGTAATGGCTTTGACAGCTTTCAAACAGAAGTCACTCAGCAGTAGCTAGTAAATCCAAATGTCCATGGTATGTCCCTTATCTCAAGATGTCATGACAGCTCTTCTTTGTTTGGTAATTGTTTTCCACAGTCCCATTTTCTCGTCTGAGGGGGAGATGCTGATGTCCCCTCTCAGCTCACCAGTGATAGGTCACCCAGCCATGTAATGAAGCTGTGACAGGGGAAGTTCAAGCTGGACATTAGGAAAAGGTTCTCCACTCAGAGGGTGATCAGTCACTGGAACAGGCTCCCCAGGGAAATGGTGACAGCACCAAGTCTGTCAGAGTTCAAGGCATGTCTGGATGATGCCCTTAGTCACACAGTTTAGTTTTAGGTAGTCCTGCAAGGAGCAGAGAGTTGGCTTCAATTATCCTTATGGGTCAGTCCCATCCAATTTGAGATATTCCATGATTCTGTGATTCTGTGATTTTTCTACTACGGACTCATTATTCAGGATGCTAATTCTCTCTTCTGTTGCAATGAAAATATTATTTAAGACTTATTTGGGGATGTAAAATTGCACCCTACAAAAGTCAAAAGAAAGCTTCCAAATGATTAGGCATGAGAACACCACAATGGTGTTCCATAGACCGCTGAGACAGAAATTTACCCCAGAGGCACTTATGTTGACACAAAGTTCTCCTGCGAGTTTCTTCTCACCATGAAGATGGTTAGAGGGCTGGAGCACTTCCCCTACGAAGAGAGGCTCAGGGACCTGGGCTTATTCAGCCTGGAGAAGAGAAAGCTGGGGGGGGACCTCATTGCAGCCTTCCAGTACCTGAAGGGAGCTTATAAACAGGAGGGGAATCAACTTTTTAAAAGGGTAGACAATGACAGGACAAGGGGGAATGGATTAAAGCTAAAGGAGGGAAGATTTAGATTAAATATTAGGGGGAAGTTTTTTACAGAGAGAGTGGTGAGGTGCCAGAACAGGCTGCCCAGAGAGGTGGTGGATGCCCCACCCCTGGAGGTGTTCAAGGCCAGGTTGGATGGGGCCCTGGGCAACCTTGTGTAGATCCAGGTCTGGAGGTTGGTGGCCCTGCCTGTGGCAGGGGAGTTTGGAGCTCTATGATCCTTGGGGTCCCTTCCAACCCATACCATTTTATGATTCTATGATTCTTCTCCAGCAAACATAAATGCTCACAGAAAGGACCAGGCAGGGCACTAGTTTGGACAAAAGCATCCTGTCCTCACCACAACTCGTTTGTGCTCTCATTAGTGGTACTGTGCTGGTTCTATGGCTGTCATGGGAAAAGGGAAGAAGGATACAGGTGTAGGTACCAGCAGAGCTTGATAATCATCAATGGTAAATTTACAGTGTTTATGCTGAAGCCAGGATACTGACAAAATTAGGCACCCGCTATGAAAACAGTAAGCCACACATTAAGCCATCCTATAAACTAATGAAAAGCTATAATTTTGCAGTGAATCTGTGGTCTGATTATTTTTTTATTATTATTTTGTTGTTGTTGTTGTTATAAGCCAACTGGAAACTGCTGATGAGAGAGGAGTCCTTCCTCTGCTGTTGCAGCTATTTACAGTGCACGTTTTAATTAATCTCTTCCCTCCATTACCCTGCTTTTCACTGCAGAACTGACTTATTTTCTCATTTAACAAAATCCAGCCCTCAGGCAGCTCACTGGCCTCTGGAAAAAGATTAACCTATTTGAAGTCAGAACTAGGGGCTTCAATCAGGTGTCCAGAAGCTAGTGTGAACTTCTCTCATGAATTACTTTCAGCTCTCAATTTGTCCTTTAATGTCTACTTGAAATTTAACCTTCAAAGCATATCAAGCTCAAAGCCAGCAAGGTTACAACACAGTAAGTCCTCTGACTTTTCTTGTCACTGGAATCCCTTGCAGATGTTTCTGAGATGTAAAAGATTAGGAGAGGTAGAGGTTTTACCTGAGGCATCAGACTGCTTTTGAGGGAGGCTATGACAGCACAGGTCCATTCAGGACTGCTGCTGAGGTGGCTCTGTTTGGCCAGAATTTGGGAAGAGGGCAGCCAGCATCACGTGGACACAGTAAGATAATGAACTCGTATTTCCTTCCTGTCCAGAGTGGGAATACTTCTCAAGTTACTGTATTTTAACAAAAATGCTGTGACTTGACAATATACCACAACTTCACAATAGCCTGTAGTGTCAGACACATCTTTGTACTTTGGTAAAAACATTCTCATGGCAAAAATTCCAAGAGGGAAAAAAAAGTCACCTCTGAGCAATTACAGCAAAGATAGACAGGAATTAGAGCATACAAAGAATGTACTTTAAGCTTTTATGATCTCGGGCTCCATGATCTCAGGCTCAATGCTGTAAAATACCTTATGTTAACCCCATCTTGGCTGCACACAAAGAACAGCACTGTTTCATCCTTCTGGCCACAGCAGGGTTCTAATCTTTTTCCACATTAAGGTGACACATTTTTGAGGATACCATGGTAACTGGTGTCTTGGTTTTGGATTTGCTTATTTGATACATTCTTTAAGCACTTTTACTGAAGGAAATGACACATTGACAACATTCTCCAGAGTTTTACTCGGTTTCTACCATCCTGTGCTAAAGTTTTGCAGCTCGTTTGACTTTTCCTGCCTTAAAATGAGTGAAGTCTGTTTAAAAATCTCTCTTTTGCATAGGAGAATGAGGCAGTCTTCATAAGCCTCACAACACTTGATTGAGCTTTCTAACTTAAGGGATCCTAATTTGTCACCTTAAAAACCCCCACTGGAACCCTGAATATTATGCTAAAAGAGTTTCTCAGAATTCTTTAGTTTTTGTTACAACTGCATATAATCCTCAAAAATACTCAGCCAGAATTGTCTTAAATCCAGATGCATTAACCTTTCAAGTAATCTCTTTCTGTGTCCCTTTTCTTATAGCTATTTTTTCTGAACACTGATCCAATTAACTGAAATGTGTTTTCTGAAAAATCCGTCCTTTGCTGTTCTGTTTTACCTTAAGTTACCTGTACAACCTCCAGTTCCACAGTTGAGTACCCATGGGGATATTTAACTGAGCAGGGCACGAGCAGTGCATCTGGCTTGAATGTGTGGCCACACATGTCCATGGCAATCCCCCACCAGAGATGACCAAGGACATGACTCAGTCCAGTTCTGGACTCGTCCTCCATAAAGCTTTAACATTGCTGCCTGACAGGCAGCAGCTTTCTTTTTTACATGTAGGAAAAATGAGCAAGAAGAGCAAAAGAAACCCTTGAAGCGCAGTGGATAAGCAGCCAGTTTTCAAAGGATGGCACACCTCCCTCTGAAGCACAGAGACAGACCTCCCAGGATTTGTCCACTTGAAAGGTCATTAACCATCCTGGCCTGGTTGTTTGAACCTACAGCAGGCAGCCAGCTGCCAGGCTCAGGATGTGAGTTGCGATGACAACTGTAGAACTGTGAGTACCTTTTACTGTATCTTTACCACAGTGCAATTTAGCACACGTGTTTCTCTAATTATAACATCACAGAAACTCATCATACTCAATCACCTGGAGAAACTTATTGCACATTTCCAAAATACCAGCTGATGAACAAATGCTGTTAGTATCAATAGTGAGCAGGAATTCATGGGTATATTCACCAACACCTTTCTTCTTTGCAGTTGCAGTTACTCAGTGAGACGTTACACTGTGGGATTTCAGCAAGGGAGATGGTTAATCGGACAGAATAATAGCAAGTAACTCCAGAATGATCATAAATTGATTCAGCTTATGTTTAAAATCAAAGAACAAATAGGAGTAGGTCTTTAGCTAAGGATTTGGATTTCAGAAAAGCAAATTTAGACAAGCTAAGGAAGCTGATTAGTAAAATTGGTTGGACTGAGATGATACTGCAGCTTGACTGTGGAAGGAGAAAGGAATTTACTTGTCTGAAGAGCTAAAAGTAACAGAAACCTACACCCTCAGCCAGAAGAAAAACTTACAGAAATTGATCCCACACTTACATAAATAAATTTCCGCCTGTAAAAGGATATTTTTAAAATATATTATACCCTTAAAAAGGATACAAGCAAAAAAACCTTACAAGAATGGGAAAGTCAAAAGGACAGATCTATGTAAAGTTAGATTTCACAGGCTAAGACATGCAAGGGTAACAAACAGGAACGGCTAAAAATCAGTTTGAGCTAGAACCTGCAAGGGTACAAAACCAAATAACAAGGTGTACTATAGAAATACCCAGCAGAAGGAAACAAGGGGAAAAGTCTCCCTGCTAGTCCTGATGATTGAATAACTTGCAGATTAAAGGTCATCTAGGTGTGATCCCAAAACTAAATGAACAATTTGCCCAGATTTTCGGTAAGGATGGGTGCACTGACAGCGACGGCAAAGGCAATATATAAAATGGGAATGAGGATATGGAAATTAAAGCTAATCCCCTGGAGAAGAGAGCAAAGGTTGGGGAAGGTCGTAAATGAGCATGAGAAGGGAGGAAGAGGGAGGAACCTACATGTCAGAAATAAGGTCTGGTACATGATAGAGATCTATTTGTGACCTATTTTTAGGGAATTTCCCAAACAAAATGTGGTACTTCCTGAACAGATACTACTTACAAGGAGAAGGGAAGGGCAGCACAAGATAAGAAAAGTTCTCCAAAAATGAGCAAACCAGTATCATTTATTTTCAGTAGTATGGCTTTACAACAGCTTTGGGTGGAAAGAAGAACAAAAGACATGGAGATAATGGTTTGCTAATCCCCTAATTTTGATAGGAACAACCTAGTAAATATGTATGTCTCACACTGGTTTTCTTGCTGCTTTTGGCAAGGAATTTTCTTTGTGAAATGCCCAAAAACAAGTAGAGCACAGGAAGCAAAAACGTATCACCGTATCACGTATTTTCTGGTTGTATTTATAAAGTAAAAGCATACTCTACAGTCATTTAGCCTTTCCTTTTCCAATTCATTCATCATTTTCTACTTTTCTACAGGCTTTTTCCTTCCCTGACTAGCTGTACAGAATTTTTTAACTCCTCCTGGTTTTAGTTCATTGTTCTTGAAAACAGGCAGCAAAATTCCTGACTGCTCTATTTTAGGGGAGGGCTCATCAAAACAGTGCCCAGTGGTATTTAATCTTCTCTAACCAGGGAATATTTTTTCCTGAAGAATCCTAGGGGTATGTTTTCCTCTCTTATGTGTGTCTTTCCCTTGTCATTGAAAAGTATATTCAAGTAACTCTTCCTGATCAGCTTGTAGTGGAAGTTTGTATCAGAGATTTTCTTGTCCTAAAGGGTTTTTTTTAGTGTCCTGTAGTCAGATATTATTCAACCACATTTACTGTCCTCCTTCCATGCTTTCCTGTTGATATTCTGTTCAGCATAATGATGCTGCCCAATTCTGCCAGTTCTGTATTCGTCCTGTTTGTGTAAAGGTCATGAATGGAAACTAACAGGGTCAGATCTTCTAGGAACCTCCCGCTACTTCTTTAAAATTAGCTATTTTCCCTGCAGCAGTTTCCTGACTGTGCTTGAGCTCCCTGTGCTAATTTCCAAATATCCAATCTGACTGTGGTACTGAAATCTAAAATAACTAGTACCCAAAAGTGGTATGGACTTAAACTCTTACTAGAACTGCCAGATGATTTCCAGTTGTTACCAGTATTTGTCTCCATGTCTGTCCCAGCCCATATGAACCGTCTATCATGCAAACTAATAAATGCTTTTGTAGTCAGAGGGGGCCTGAGGAAGATGTTTAAAATATAGATACCGGGCTATTTTGTACAGGAAGAAACAATTTTCTACCCCAAGAGCTGTAAACCATGGCAAAGGTTGCAGAGATACAGCAAAGCATATAAAGGACAACACTTAAAGAAAAGTTCAAAAATCAGGGCTTTTCACTACAGTATTTTCCTGTTGCTTTTTATGTCACAGTTTCCTGAAAATATTGCAGCTTTCAGAAAAGAAAACAGAAGTGCATGGAGAAGAGTAACATGTTTATGGCACGAGAGAAATCTGTCAATATGCCTGGAGAGAGGCTGAAGAATCCTGGTCTGACCTCAGCTGACCCTGCTTTGAGCATGTGGGTTGGACTAGAGCCCTCCTGATGCCTCTTCCAATCTGAATTATCCAACGGTCCTGTAGGGCTAAGATGCCTCTGTACTGCCCAAGGAGAAATGCTGAGCTTACACAGCAGGGGTGTGCCGACCACCCACAAGCACAGCTCTCTCGTAGGCAGCCCTGTCTAATTTCTGTCCCTCCTCTCCAAGGAAGGATGCCTACCGAGTTCCTAAGGGCTTGCCCCACAGCGCTCTGAGACCCAACTATAGTGCTCTGCAGAGGCTTTAAGTTACACAAAGTGAGCGGCCAAGAGCCATGACACCAAACAAAGCTGACATCTGTCAGACAGATAGCTTCTCCGAGCACAGTGCAGTGTCCTAGGAAAAGCAGCCTTCAGGTTGTTCTGACCACCACATAGTCCCCTGGCAAGATAAAATTTAAAAAAAGAGAGATAGAAAAGTAACTTGCACAAGTTCATCCCACTGCAGACATGCACCCCATCCTGAGCACAGAAAAGTGGGGTGAGGTACAGGATGCTGCTTGTCTCCTTCCTGAAACTGCCCTGCCTTCCCTGCTTTAGAAGGTGAGAAAAAGAAAGAAACCTACTGACCCCCAGGGATAATGTGCTTCAACAGCATAAACCTGGAAGGATTGCTGCCGAAGGTTGGTCCCCTGCCTGCTACTCCTCAAGGTTTGCTGTGAGTGACCTGAGATGCCAAAACCAGAAAACACCGCTCAGATCAGTGCAGCTTCCCCTCCAGTGGAAATCCCTGTGCCTGGAGAATCTCCTAACAATCCACTGGTGTGCACTGTCCAGACAGACGCTAAAAGAAAGCCAAGGAAATACAATAATAGACCCAAAGCATTTAAAAACATATTCTAAAGAGCCAGTAATTTCTGCTTCTGACTTAGAGGAAACTTCAGCATGTGTATTGAATGAGAGCTTTCTTGGACACATTTGCAAGAATTGGTTAGTCTCCAAGACTGATAAATTTCCAAGGATGTTTCAAAAATGTCAGGAAAGAAGCAAAGGCCATTCTGATAACAAAAAGAAGACCCTGCCTAAGTGTGTGTTATAGGATCTGTATAGGGGGGGAGTGTTTATTTCTCTCGTGAGGTTGGACTGAAGCACGGGCAAGACTTTTCTTCTGGAGCATGACAAAGACAGTAACGTGCTTCTTAACAGGAAAAAAAAGATTTAAAGCCAACTATTTTTCCTATGAGATGTGGTTTCCACAGAGCTGAAACACCCTTAAGAACATTCTGATTTTGATTTAGAAGTTAAAATAGGAAGTGCAACTCTTTTTCTACCAGAAGACTTAAATTAAACAGCATTAAACTGCATGGATTCAGCACTGTTCTCCATGTCTTTTTCAGCAGTTCAATGCTTCGTGGGTGCTGCTGGTAGGAACACGATGATCCCATGGTCTCTGGGCTTACTGCCTAAAATACATATCTCATGGCACACTGTGATAGTGCAGCCAGAAGCGCTCATTGCTCTAAAATTGTTCAGTTCATTTCAGGAACATCTTTGGGACAAACATTTCTATTTCACCTTTTAATATGCTGGAAGGCAAAAAATAAAGCCCTGAATACTGGAAATTCCCTCCAGGAAAAAATTCTGTTTTCCCGTCATCTCTACCTCTAGTCGGATGAACAGCAAATGAAAACACCTCTGCAAAGACTTCTCCCTTTGGCACAAAGGCAGGGTTGAATGCAGGGTCATTTCGAGCTCATTTTATTCTTTCTCATGAAACACCCAAGACCTCCCCGGTTCCTTTTCCCAATGGGGCTTCTCACTGACCCAGGCACACCTTTGGGACAGCAGGGTGGGCCATCACTGCTGGCACCTGCTGTGAAGTCTGAAAGTGTACCAGGTGCTTAACAAAGAAGAAACAACATTAACAACAACAAAGAAGTTAAAAACCAAATTAACTTGGGACCATGCCAGGCTCCCAGAGCTCATCCCCACAGCTGTGATTATACTGGTAAAACACATTCTCTGAACACCCGTGCCATGGTGTTTGTCTATGGCTCAGTGGGAGGAAAGCTGCCTGCAAAACAAACACACAAACAAAATCACAAAGCAGTAACGGGTGAGGCTAAAGGCACAAACCCCTCTTTTCCAATCGATAGCTCTACAGTGCTTACAAATACGTGCCAGGAGCCCAGCTACACAAGAGACACCTATGTTAGCAATGGCATCTTGGGGGGCGAGAATCATTCCCCTCTTGCCAGCAATAGGGTAAATCCACCCCACAGCTTTCCACAGCAGGTTATTCCTATTGATCACTATTCATCAGCAGACAGTTAAGATCTTGTTATACCCTTGACATCCTCTGTCTCCCAACCTCCTCACTAAGTGTACCATGGCTACTCTCACAGGCAGAAGTTATTTCTTGATGAACAATGAAAAGAAACTGAGTTAGAAGTACCATTCTGACCCCTCACATACCCACACCCTCTCCCCAGCCGATGAAGCACCTGCATTCTGGGGCTGGAGCTGGAGGGCACAGCAGTATCTTTAATTATTAAAGGTAGGCAGCATCTTGATCCCTCATTGTTATGAAAGGCAGATCATACACATGCATGTGGATATGGCAGTTATACCTCTGTTCAAAGTTCTGTGGCACTCACAATACATTGTAAAAGATTGTTAGTCATTCTCCTCCTAGAGCCCCTGATTGCATCAAGTTATTGGATTTAGAGAGGACATTTGGCAATTGCATTCCAAATTCAATCCTTCTTTCTATTCAAAACTTGCAAGCTTACCTTAACATAAAACTACTCCCTTTACGGTCCTGTTTTTCTGAATTAGAAACATAAAATAATATTTTATAGCTGCAGAAAGGTGTGCAGAGATGACACTGGCTTATGTAAAGAGATTATTCACATACAGTGGCAGTCTCTTTCAAATAACTGGAAGGTTAGGTTCAGGAAACAAGATCCTAAAACCACTTAATCTCTCCAGAGTGAAAAGATATCACCACCTTCCTGAAGCCCACTCCTCTCCTCAGCCTTTTCAGCAGCGTGCAGCTGAGGTCCAGAGGAAGCTGACGGAGAAGAGAGCAGGCAGCAAGAGAAGGTGAACCATGTCCCTCAAAACATGGCATATCATGGCATCAGTAAAGGTTACAGGAAACACAGGGTGGGAGGAAGGTGGAATTTAGTTCGCCATGAGCAGCAGCCTGCAATCAGTTGCTCTTCCCAGGTGATTTCTATCGCTGTAAAACAAGGGCAGGAGACACGGTGTCCACATGGACACGCATTAGCCTCACCTCCTCTGGGCACGGGCGACTGCGTAGACCTCAGGGGAACTCAGCGTCCTGGGGGAGAAGCTTGTGCTCTCTAAACTGGTTATTCCCATCTGTACTCACAAGACTATTCGCTCTTACCTGTTCTCTGACGTTTTCTCTAGGAAAGCAAATGCTTCCCTCACCAAATGAAGTACATTGAGGTAAGCAGATTGCCACAGTCCTTCCAAGCAACAAGGAGTAATTGACCTACAGGGAGCTTTTGCCCCGTTCCAACTGTTTGCTGAAACATTTCACATTACCAGAGCCATTTGCTGCTTCAGGCCTTGGTTTTGTTATCCAAGCTTGGAAATGGCAGAGAAGGAAATGTCTGTAGCATTTTCTGGCGTGAAAGGACTTAACCACAGTGGGAATATGTAGTTGAAAAGATATCTCATTTTCTGGTTCATTCGCTTTTTAATTGCTTGCAATCACTTCTTTAAACAAACAACACAACCATCCCCCTCAAAAAAACCCCAAACAAACAAAAAAAACCCCTCAAAACCAAACAAAACCTAAAAACTTACCCCTTTCTGCCTCTGCTGAGAAATGGAGGATTCAAACACATATTATGGACATTAAGCTTTTTCCTTTAGTATTTTATCGTATTATATACAATAGAGAAGGGATTCCTTCTCCTCTTTCTTCTGCAGGAGTCACGCAGCCCAAAACATGGCACTGAATTGGGAATGAAACACCATGAATGAGCTCAGCAACCAGGAAAAAAGAAAGTTCATCTCTCCAGGTGGAGAATTCAGAAGTTTCACCACACCTCCTAGGAGACTCTCTGCTTTGTAACCTCAAATCTTCAGACTTTGAAACCTTCAAACCTGAAGTGGGATTTCAGAGCAGAGAGCACATGTTGGCCTTGGGAGGAATGTAAACTGGGTACAATTTTTGGTATCTGCTGCCTGAGGTCTACAGGACGTTGTTGCCATCAGCTGAGCCTAACAGCTAGAACTAACAAACAAGTTTTTGACCTTTTGCCATCTCCGTTCATTACTGCAAATAGGTTGGTATCATACCTCTATGCTGCCAGCTGGAACAGTGCAAACACGTTTGCCCCAGCTCAAACTCAAGCAGAACAATGAGGTGAGTTACAAATTTCACTTGTGGCCACATTGGAGGCACAGTAGCAGAATACAAGTGAAACAATTGGAAATTGCACTCCAATTTACTCTGTGAATAACAAGACTGGGTGAAACAGCAAGGTAGGGTTGTTATAGCAACAGGATAGTTATCTCAAAAAAAAGCCCCTGCAGTCTGGTTTCTGCACAGACTGCTTCAACAAGGCAAGGCTGGAGGGCTGAGGTAACGTCTTTCACTAAAGTAAGGGATGCTACAGGAAAAAAAAATCAAATGAGGTTTTGGACATTCCAGCCTTCATGAAGAACAGTGTATGCTCTTGAAAGTTTGTCTGCTTTATCCAATTATTTTAGTTGTTCTCATATCAAACTCTTCTTGCTTATGTCTTTGGTCTGTGCTGGCCACAATACTCCTGTGACAGATAGACCGCCACACTGAGATGCACAACTGCTTTAGTGTCTCTAGTACAGCTCAATAGAAATACAATAACATTGTCACAGTTTGTGTTTACATGATTAAAATATTTCCTGCAAAAAACCCAAACCAACTCTGAAAATGACCAGCAGATGCATTTTCACCATAGTTGTTGTATGCATGAAGTGGTGCTGGAAAATCCTGTAGCAGGAATATTAAGGTGGTGGGAAAACAGCTGTATGACTTGAAAGGAACTAAGAATAAGATCATGAAACAAAACCCCCAAAACATCAGAAAAGATTTAATGTCCAGGTGGTAAAGCAAAATGAAGTCAAATTAGTATTGGATATAGGAATAAAGTTAAGAAATGTGGAGGGCGAGAAATGCCTCTTCCACAGATAGTGCTGAGCTGCCTTTGTGATGTTCAGTAGTTCTGTTAAATACAAAACTTAATTTTACATGTTTGCAATCTGCACCATACCTATATACCCTGTTGCCCACAGAAAAACCTCTAATTCCTTCTGTATTTTAGATATTTATTGAGTTGAGTAAATAAACTAGCAAACCCTGGGAGTTAAACCCTGAGAAAAAACCTGACCAGTGTCCTGAACTGAGCAGTGCAGTGGAAGAAAATCGCACTAACCACCAGCAGCAGAACCTGGAAAGGAGGAAATTCCCCACTTAGGCATGAACAAGGAGATTCAGGTTTTTCACAGCAGAGATGGATGATGCATGCACAGACCCACAAAGTGAGTCTCTGGGTGTCCGCAGGCAGCATTATCCACACTGCTGCCCAGGACAGCTGCCTCTAGGTACAGGCCCGTGGCAGAGGAGCAGTGCATCCTCCCACCTCCCTGCGGCTCCACATCTCCATGCTGCTCCCTCCATACCATATCCCAGCTGCCCACCCCAAGAGAAGAGGTTGTGTGACTGCACATGGGTTGCAGATGAGGGTCTGTGCTGGCTGTAACGGCTGCACTATGAGCTGTGGTGGGAGCAAGGCATTGGGGAAGCAGAATAGTGAGAGTCAGAGCTGTGCTAGCTGATGGGATTAGATCTTCTCTGGAGAGGGTTTCACATGCCCCCACCATGGGACTGGCACTATGACTTTTGGCAGAGGCATCCAGTAAAGGCTGTGCTAAGTGGCAGCTCCGATTAGGAAATACAAAACTGAAGTAGCTTAACACACAAAACGATGTGGGAAACAAAAAAAAATCTCTGGATGGGGAAAAAAGGAGATGCTTTGTGAGGAACAAGAGCCTGAGGTGATCATTGTAGAACTGGGGTTAACACGAGAAGGCTACGCAACACTAGTGCCAAACTGGTGTGGGACACCACAAGCGGGATTAATCAGAGACTTTGAGTTTTCAAAGCTCTTCATTGGGTCAGGTTGCCTTACTCTTACACATTAGCAGAGCAGATGTCTGAGGCTGTTCACCAATCAAGCTGGGCATTACCCAGAGTCCTCTATGAACAGAGAGATAATGGGCCCATTTTCTCTCAGCACTTGTTCTGTTGTTAGAAAACTGCAGGATTTAAGGCAATGACATGAAGTCTTATTTAGCAGCCAAATGGAAAAGGTACAAGTTCTGCCCCGTCGTGTCCTGAGGAGCTACCTTTAGTTTAAACAGAGCAGACAGTGCTTCAAAGGATTAAAGCTCAGTAAATCATTCATGTCCTCTTCCCAGCCCTGCCAATGCTCTTACGTGTGGCACCTTTTAACTGGTCCAAAGTTTTCTGCACTCGCTGACCTTGGATACATTTGAGCAGACTGATCTCACCACTCCTGGTTTTGGTGTGTGTGCTACCCTTAAATTAAACAGTGTCTCAGCCATCATTTTGCAGAAGTTGCAGATTACCTGCTAAGCAAGATGGATGAAACAGTAGAATGCATTACTTTACATCTCTTTTGGAGAGATCCATAACGGAGGCCCCAAAATACATTGTCCCTCAGGCACCCCAGCATACTTTTCCTTCTGTGGGACCACAGTTTGCCAACATCTCTGCATGAGCAAGTGCTGTCAGTTTAGAGCACATACAAAAAAATTACAGGTTTCTGCATCCCTGTTTTAAAGAAACTCCCCTTCTGGAGCTAGCAGCTCTCTGTCCTCATCTTTACAAGCAAAACATGCTCTTTCCAAGGTTTTTTGAAATTTTTTTATGTCATATTGCAGAGCAGGCAAGCATAATGCTGTTGGTACAGATGCAAAACAGAGCTGAACAGCAGCAAACAGACCGATTATCACCCTTCAGCACTTTGCTTCCTTTTACTTAAGTGGTACTTTGTACACATTAAGTATGAAAAGGAAGGATCACAGATATTCTGTTCCAATTTTATTTAGTATTAAGTACCTATTTAAGGCAAGCCCTTGGGCTGTTAAAGCATCTTTAGACAGGGATCCTTTAATAACTGAGGACAGATTTGAACAAGCCATTAAATGACTGAACTAAAAATTGAATTATTAAAAGGAAAAAGAGATAGACTTATTTCCAATTTTAATAAAATCACAGCACTTCTCATGGCTATCTTTAAGCCTGAAAAGGCAAGCATTTTTTTCCCAATCATCTTATTCGTACCACCAAAACATGACCTCTACTTTATGTGTGTGCACTGTTTATGCATGGGCTTCTTCAGTGGCCTTATTGGTATTCACTGGTGGTGTCTTTTATTCCACACTGAGCCACCGAGCTTGTGCAATGCAGGACATGGAATGTCTCTGTGGTGTAACAGGACTTTTTAACAAATGAAGGACTTAACCATACTGCCCAAAATATTCATTACATGTTTAATTTGGCACTATTTTTAACATCCTTTGAGGTGAATTTTTGTTAATATCACAGATGTTTAGAATCATGGGAACAGCATGGGAATCTACATTTGCAATCTAAGCTTTTGGTTTTGGTGGTTTTTTTTTTTCCTGGGGGAATGAGAGGATTACAAATACTTTTAGTATGAATTTCCTTCATAATTTTTCTTTTCTTCTAGACCTTCCTGTTGCCATCATCACCTTCCAAATATAAATAGATGTAGCAGTTAACATTACTTGACTACATATTATACCTGGAAATAAGCAATTAACCAAGGTGTTCTTTCTTAATTAGAGATGTAAAACCAATGTGTTTTAAAGTGTGACCTTAGTCATCTATGTGACGTTAGAAAAGCAAGATAGCAGTCTAATTCTGCATTCCTGTGAAGCGTCCCAATAAAATTAATTTCATGGAGTGCCAAGATCAAAGCTTATCTGAACATATCTGAGATTACAAAGATACCAAGTTCATCCACATCTCCTTTAAAGCAGTTTCCACCAAAAAAGCAGGACTAGCAACTTCTTTGAGAGTGGAAGTATAGCCAAGTGGTTTATTCCTGGAGTGGAAAACATTCCTATAGCGTTAGAAAATACCAGGACTTACGACTATCTTGCTGCCAGCTTCGTGGGCAGTTTAACAACTCTGGTAAGGATACTTAACTGCATGCCAGAGGCTGGCGTCAATTTTGAATGGTTAATCATGGTCTGCAAAGTTAAAACCAAGCTCTCATACTTCACATCCATCAAAAAGATGCTGAACTCAGAGAGAGGGCACCATGGCTTCAACCTGGGGTCTGAACACATCCCAAGGTAGCTTATGGATGTGTATGGCCTGGGAAGACCTAGGGATGCAGACTTAGGCCCTTAGCAGCTTTGTGATAAACTACTGAATAGTATAAAGCTCTACATCAACTGTGCTTTATGTTCTCTTCAGGTAGCCCTGCATTGACTATGCCTTCATAAAATAACCTTACTACTTCTGCCCCTGCCCCACTTCTCATTTCCTTTTGTCAATCACTTTCTTCTTACTCAGGAGCAGTAGCTCCTTGAATGTTGAACTGTTGGCTTACCTGCCTACAGCTGGCTATGTTGTTGTTTTATAAAAGGAGAATCACTATATTTTGAGTGAGTATAAATTCTCAGGCTTTGATTAAATACAGGCCTATGAATTTTACATAGTCAGTAAAAATGAAAACAGTGGGTCTTTTTGGTGGAAAGAAAAGGTTAGGAGTCCTACCTGATTAGTGCCCTTAAAATGCAGCCAAACCAAATCTCTAATTGGGCTACCCAACCAGAGAGCAACAGCTACAAAGTATTTTCATCTACTATTGAGATATCCAAGGGACCGTCATGTTACTGAAAAGGTTAGAAGTAGACTTTCCTCCTCCAGCACTGGAAAATGTCCAAATAGATGAATAGTCAATATAGTTTGTTTTGATGACTGTGGTCATTACCTACAGTTGTTCATGAAGAGCCATGACCTGAAGCATGGCAGATATTCCCTATATATTTATCTCTATCATGCAAGTTGGGGGGAAGCAATACCCCTTTTGTTGATTGAGGGTGTTGTGGCAAACAGTTTTGCCATTACCTTTGCAGTGCCTTTTCACACATACTCTCAGAAGTAGAGGATCAAATATGGGAACCAAATAGTTCTGGTAAATTATTTAAAACTTTGGATATAAACTAAGAGATATGGAAACTGAATCTCCCTCCCCCCAAACACTATATAAGATATAAAGTCCACTTAATGCATTAATCCCAACTCCAGCAGCAGAAGGTAGAAAATTAGTAAGAATAAATAAAGTATAGGCTTTCCCTTCCAGCTCTTCAAAGACTACTGCAGAGTTTGCATCCAGTCCTTCAATTAGCACATAGCTGATGAAGTAAGACACCAAAGTTTTGCTGTTCTGGAGGTGTCACATCCAAAGAGTATCACAATCCAGCTTTGGAAGGCTCCTCTTTGCAACTCGGTGCTGTTCATCATTCCCTTACTGTCTGCCCAGTTCAGCATACACAAACTGCAAATAAATAATGAGATGAAAAGATGAATTCTGGGACCAAGAGATGCCTTATCTTCCCAGAACTTGTGGATTTAATACAACAGCGAGTTCAGAGACTGCATCATCACAGTGTTTTCTTGAAGCCGTAACACAGTTCTTCACTTCCTGCTGGATTTATTGCCTGCAAATATGAGCCTGTGTGTAGGTCTTGTCATCTGATACATTTGTTTTAGTAGTCAGGATAATATGAATTGACTACCAGAAAACACACATTTGTTTCACAGCCAAGCTGCAATACAAAATATATTTCCAACTCCTTTATTTATCATTTTTTCTGTTTATTAACATATGAAGTCCAATACTATCACTCTTACTGAAGTCAGGAGGATTGCCTGGGCTAAGGAGCACTCTAATTTACGTGAGGTTATCAAACTGCAGTCTGTGCTACCAGCCTAAAATTAGGAGGGAGATTCTTGTAGCAGCCAAAGAGCAAGGCACAACATGAAAGAAGACGGGGAGGGTGATGCTGCTGGGCAGCACAGCAGCAGAAGAGGCAGCAAGCATGGAATGCTAAAGGCTTTCAAAAAATAGTCATCAGATGTGTCTCCTTAGGGCTTCTCATCACTCAGACCCTACGTGATTACTAGCTGTTCCGGTCACTTTGACTTTAACTGCTTTTTGCGTCGGTATCCCTGTTGTAAATTGAGGGTGATGACAGCAGTCAATTCCACCCAGTGGTTATGACAATAAATACATGATGTGTTTAAATACTAAAGTGAGCAACCCAAGAAGCCCAGAAGGAAAACTGTGTTTCTGCGCTTCGTCCCGTGCTTACACAGCGTGCAGGAAACTGCAGAAGGAATGTACTGCCTAAGGGGTTTCCTTTGGGAACCAGAGTTGGAGACTACAAAAGTAAATCATTCATCAGAATGCAGACAAGGGGGTAGTTTTGCACACCTGTGTTGCCTCAATGTCTTAATTATTGTGACACTGTTGTTTAAGCTCATGTTGTATTTCGGGCAAAATATGTGTCTCTATTTCCATGACTTCTCAGAGACTTAGCAGTATAGTTTGTGTGTCTCAGGGAAAACTGACTTTCAAAGGCACCATCACACCCCAGTTTTCAGAGAAGATCTGGAGGCTTAGGCTGTTCAGAGCTTGAGAACAAACCACCACCCTTTGCAGGGACTGGTACCCAGAGCAGCAGCACGGTCCAGATAATCAGCAGTACCAAGCACACATTTAAATCACACAGAAATGAGAGATATGGTGAGGGCAACAGGAACCTTCTACTGGTGTTATTGTTTTAGCGTGGGGAACTGACGCTGCTGACGTTTGGCAGTGCTTGGACTAGCAATGACTTCTTGGTATGGGGGTGAATCAGCAAACAGTGAGAGACAAACTAACTGCCAGTTAGTGGAAAGTAGAGCCATCATAGTTGCTGGGTGCATTGTTGTCAAAGAAAATCTTTGTTTCAAGAACTTTGACATGTACAAAAGCAGAAGGAAAAAAAACCACCAAATCACCTGATGCTCAGTTCCTCTGAATTTAAAAGCCAGTAGCAAATGAAAGACTTTAAAATCTACTGCACTAATGTCTTATTATCAAGTGTCTCTGAGATATTGCTATGAATGACATCTGAACTTCCAATATCAAACTGCTTTTCTGTTGGCGTCTGGGTGATGCAAATACCTGCCAGAGACAGGGCACTAGGTAACACAGATTATCCAAGGTGCTGCTACAGCTCAGACCCTGAGGCTGAGATTTAGAAAAGAAAGAATCAGCACACATATGAAAGTGACTACACATATGACAAAGAGGCATCTGTGCCTCTCATTTTCAAAGGATACAGGTCTTGTTTCTGGCCACAGTATTTTCACATTTCAAATACGGCTTTGCATACATACACGTATTTAAGTGTAACAACAAAAGCATCATGTATTTGGGAGGGAAATCAAGATACTTTTTCTGCAAAAACAGACCCAAGATCAAAGCCTACAGGAAGTTTACTTTGTGTAGAGTTTGCATACTGGTGAATGTAACATGAGCACAGAAGGACAGTCAGATCTCACAGGAGGGGTCCTAGTCACAGTCCTGCTCTTTGCTAACACTACAAATCCCTACATGAGGCTCCCCACACCTGGGCCATGCAAATGCTATAGAAATTTGCTAGGGCTTCAAATGCTTTGCTGAATGAAAAGGAGAAAAGCAACAGACAATCATGTCCAACCTGCACAGGTGTTCTATAAACCTGTTAATAAAAGCCATTTCCTGACAAAGCAGAACTAAAATTGTTCTCCCCGCTTTATGCAACCCAGGGAGAATTCAGTGGGAAAACTGAGCTCCAGGGGTTCACTGAGGGTCCTAAGTTAGCACAGCAGTAGGAAGAGAAAATGTTTGAATTGCAAATTAGGTTTGATGCACCTAAAGTGGTACATTGACACACAGGTGACTGACACAGCTGCCACTGTGGTCAGCGGGAGTGATGAGGGACCATGTCCTTCTCTGACATTGCTTTGGCAAGGGTCAGGGTGATCACTTGTAGGGCAAGTACTGGAAGCCAGGGAGCTCAGACAATTAGTTGAGTGCTGACATCATCACTCAATGAACCCACAAAGCAAGCTGACTGCAAGGATTCCCAGCCTATTAAAATTCAAGTAGTTTTTATAATCTAAGTCTCACCAGCATCCCCTCACATTTTATTTCTATTGCATTTATTTTTTTCTTTCCTTCCTTCTGTTTCATTGTGTTTTTCCAGTTTCAAATTTAACCAGCCTGGGACTGAACCATGACACCAGGTGAGTTATCCACAATACCCGACTAATGCAGGTGCTCATTGGGAAAGACCTTGCTGCAGCCTGCAAGAAAATCTGTAGTGGATTAACACCATATCTTTTGAAAGACTCCACTGAATCTGAAATACAATTAACATATCCCCCACCCCCACCCCCCCCCCCCCCCGACTTTGTCTTTTTAGCTTTCAACACCATTTCAAAGTTATTTTTGACAGCAGAGTTGGGTGAGGGCTGGGTGGCATCCTTGCAGCACAAAACCCGACTAGCAGAGTATGCTCTTCAATGATTTCAACAGGACTCTGTGGGCACCTTTGGATCTCATCTTGCATTGATCAAGCTGATCTCCTGAGGCAATGGGATAGGAAATTATTTTGTGTTCTACTTTTCGTTGCCTTATATTGTGGTGCAAAGAACATCACCCAATCTTTTTTCCACTTCTGAGAAATAGCTCAGTGTCCTTCTTTCTAAGTGTTTCCATCTGCTCCAGCCTTATGTACTTACCTATGGCAATTGGTAATACTGTTCATTTACACTGTGTGGTTTCAGTTCAATGAAAAGCTTAAGTGTTTAACTGCTTTCCCGTACAGCAATACCTTAATATGCTAATTGCCAAGCACTTGTGTTAGAACTTCTTTCAGTGAACACTATAAGCCAAACCAACCAACCCAGAAAAGTAATTTTTGCATAGTTAGGCAATAAAGTGCTTTTCCCTAAGCTATTAAACTGCAGCTAAAAAGCAATAGTAGAGAATCATAATCAAATTACATTTCCTACAGTATTTCTATAGTATTTTGCTACACTGCTACAACTTGACAAAAATATTCTGTGTCTTTAAATATATATTTGTGTATCAGCAAAGTAATTATATGTTAGTTTAGTCATAACATACATTCATTAAGCCAGAGACTGACTGCATGATAAATCTATTTAAGTAGAATATATATTTTGCCCCCAGCTTCTCATCCTGTAAATAAATCACTGTGCCAAGCACAGCTCTGACAAGTAGCCCTGATTTCAACTGCTCCACTATCACAAGCGAAAATTCCCTCCTTAGGTAGCAACTACTGCAACGGGCCTCCAGGCTGCGAGAACTACACAGAAAACTTCCCTGCCTTGCTTGCACCACTGAGAGTTTCCAAGCATATAATTTGGAAAACTATGCATATATAAACCCACATGCATAATTTGAAAAGTTAGAAACCAGTTTTCATACCTGTGTGGAAACGCCCTGCATCCTGGAGCTTAAATTGTCAAGATACATGGATATTCCTCTCACACCAGGACTGATAGGACTTTAAAAGTCGTCTGTAGGCAAACTCTGTGGCAGCTGCTCATGGCATATATTTAGCCAAGAAGACAGTGTTTAGTCCTCTTTAGAGATGTGGAGGCAACAACGATGATCACTTTCTTAGCAGGAAATAACTTTTTGTTAGCAAAGCCATCGGAACCATCAGGTGAACCCGTATCTCGGTACATAAAGTAATTTCAGGCATGCACATAATTTATTCAATTACCTGCAGCAAGTCTGGTTTGTTTTAGCCTGTTCTATCAGCCAGTGCTTTAGAAATACTGATTACAGGGGTTTTCTTTTTCCCTGAAAAATACATCTCATCTCTGTCACACTGAGATTTTTTGACACTATTTTTTGTGTTACTGTAAAATCTCCTGAAGTCTCAACGCACATGGAAGGTGATTACCTAAAAAGCCATTACGTACAGCCAAGTGTCATATTGCTCTTCATTTACATATACTATTTTGCTGGATTCCTGGGGAATATAGCTGTGTGAGTTAAGACCCTACATCTGTAAAAGATTATTATGCAAATAGCAATCGAAAAACATCTGGTCAACCTATCATTTTATTCAAGTCTTGAAACTAAACGTTGCACATATCACAACAAGAATTCTGAGAGAGTGAATTTATTGATAATAAGATAATCCTTTAGCAGCAGAGAACATAACTTTTTTTTCTAAAACTGAGACTAAAAACCCCATTAAAACCCCTCTCTGTTGTGTTTCAGCATAGAACAAATGGCTTATAGCTCTGATATGGTAACAATTTTTTTCTTTGAGAGAGATTAGCATGCAACTTACAATAAGCAAGAAGGGTAAACATACATTTACAATTTAAAAGAATCTCCTTTTCCCTTGCAATTTATGGAATAGCCTGACTTCTGAAAGCTTACCGGCTTGTTCTTCTCTGTCACTTATTCTTTATGAAACTGCTTCTCTGCAGGAGTTTTGTAATGATAAATTTTAACCCTGAAATTTCAAAATGTCTTAAAGTTTCGATTAAAATTTAGAGGGCTGTCAGTGCCACCATTTCTGCTTGGAATGTCCAAAATCAGAACCTTTTTTTGGAGTTTACCATGCAATTTATTTTCTTATATTCTAAAACACCAGGTGTTCTCATTTTCATGGAAAGGACTTCCGTTAAAAGTCTATCTTCTTTCCTAAATGTCAAAATCAAAACATTTAAGAGCACAGAAGAAATGCAGCCCTGAGCCCTCTTGCCCAGTGATATTTTTCTAATACTCCTAGCATGAATTACCTCGAGTCACCTAAAGGTGGTGATCAGTGAAATATTGCTTTGTACTTGGCATTAAAGAGGCTTAGAATGCAGAAAGTAGAGTTTAGCAGACATTCAGAACAGGGTAGGGAAACAGCCAGATCCCAGTTTTGTATTTCAAACTCCTAAATGCACACAGAAAGAAAAGCACCCGCTGGGAAATCACCCTGCAAAGTCATATTATCTTGGTTTTATTTGGTAACACTGAGTAGATCAATTGTTCTCTGTTTCCAGTCCACTTCCTCTGTGCTTTCCTTTTCTAAATTGTCCCTCCTTTATTCAGTACCTCTTACTACATGCCCACCAAGTAACATTCCCCACCTTGTTTGGCAAGTTCCTTCACAGAATAAAAATACCTCATAATGAAATACTAAACCAAATAGTACTCTAAGCATTTTGGGCCACATGGGACACGAAATCATGAGTGATGCATAAGAAGGCAATAGAACTCACCAGAGCAAATTAGATACCATGGAAGACCACACAGACTTAGAGCGTTCCCCTTACCCTCCTCTTGCAGCTAACAACACACCTCTGCACCCCGCTCAAGAGGGACATGGATCTAAAGGGTCTCTTGAAAGGTCCTACTAGCTCTGCTTCAAAAGAGTTGTATAGAAGCTGGAAACTTTGGGTAGTTCTTGCTTTATTAAGATGCAAGGATTTAAAACAGTCTGATTTTTTTTCTTAGGCTGGATTTTCCTTGAAGGGTTGTAAATGGTACACTCACTCACATTTGTTCCTCTTTCCAAGATGCACAGATGAATTCACTCGCAGTCCACTCACTCGATGCAAAAAGCCAGGTTCTTTTTGTAGCTCTTTATCTTGTTTTAAAGCCAATTGTTTGCTTCTGCCAACTCGTAATTGCACAGAAAGGTTGATGTCTGTGAGCATGAAAGGAGGTTTTCTATCATTATGTCTAATGGCTCTTCTGCTCTGTTGGTGATTATTCATTTACCTCTGATGTTTGCGGCTCTTGGCAGCAGTTACTAGAAGACTTGCAGCAGTTCAGTGTTATTTCCTATATGTCTTTCATAGAATAATTTGGTTTCTGTTCCAGGAAAACATCAACATCTTAATGCAATTTACTCCTCTGATTAATGAGAGAAGTAAGCCCACCCATTTTTCTAGTTTACACTCATTTTACTCAATAAGCTGCAGTTGTAGGTATTCAAAAACATTTGGATTGACAACACATCTTAAAATTTTAATCCTTGTGTGGAAAAGAAAGCACTTTTACCTGATTAGTCTCACTTTTTCCTACCAGCTGCTACAGGAAACAGAGATATTAGGGGAAAAGAATTTTGCAATCATCAAAATAAGTTTGGCAAAGTGATATTTTGTCTCTGTGTGCTCACTGTGACCCAGGAGGAGGCAGTTGGCTTTTGCCTACCAGGAGTAACAGATCTATTCTTGGGAAATATAAATTATGACACCCTCTTCATGAATCCCAAGACTGTGCCTGAAAAATCATCATTCACTTTGGAGACTAAAATTCACATTCCCTAACTAGTTCATTTTGCAAATCTATTTCCTCAAATAGTCTCTTTTTTTTTTTTTTTTTTTTTTTTTTTTGTAACAACAGTAAAATTAAATGATTAACTAGTAAATGCAAGACACTGCCATCACCATCCATGGAGAGATACACATCTACAGAATATACATTTGATCCGGTTATTCCTAGTGAAAAGGAGGAGACTGCATTTTAGCTGATGTCTTGACACCCTAAACCCTTGGATGATGGTCTACAGCTGTTAGAGGCACCCAGCCCACACCCCCCATCCCCACCCCCATCCTCCTTTTAGTTTTAAAAGGAAATTAATTTCTTTACACCTCCAAGATAAAGCCTTTTTGCTTGAAGTTTTAGCAGGAAGAACTTAACTGTCTTCTACTGAATAAGTAATGATTCAATACATCTTAATCACAGTACATGTCCTTCAGAGACTGAAGGTCTTGTGAAATTTCACCTGCAGCCCATTTGTAACATCAGTTTAACAAAGTTTAACACCTGTTTGTTACCATCAAAAACGCAGACTCATTTCGTCATCATCTCCCTTACACTTACTCTGAAGGACATGAAATTACCAGCCCAAGTCTCTTGACTGGTTTAAATAAGTATCAAAAGTGTCATTTCTCACAGCACTGACACTGATTATTTACTACCTCCTTGTATGGTCTCATACAGTATCCAGCCACTGTTGATAAATGGGACCATTTCTATACTATCTTCCCATAGAGATTATATGCAGCTTTGGCCCCATTTTAGCGGACAGTAGAAATACCTGTTCAAGTGCAAACTCTACTGCAGAGTTTTTAAAAGGCAGTTGTTGTAAGGTAACTCAGTAACTCAATTTTCAATGTTTAGTTAGTTCTGCCTTAGGAACTTCAGTTTTCTTCCAAAGAGTTAATTGATTAATTAGTTCAGCTGCCCATTTGCATTCAATGAAAAATAATTAAACACCCAAAAACATTTCTTCACAACACTGAAGGATTTTATCAGATCGTCTCCGTTATTATGATGTATTTTTTCTGGGAGCCTGGTAACTGGCAGAGGATGTCAGCATACCACAAATACGGTCACCAGCAACCTCTGAATCCAAAGTGCTGCAACAGAAGCTTGGCAGTCCAAAACCTTTCCAGAAAAATAGCCAGCTCTGTACAGCAAACAAAAAGCAAGGAGCTTCAGCAGGGGAGAGTGATAGAATTGCTTCCAGATGAACATTATCATCCCATAAAACATCGCTCAGGACTGATTCCTTGGGCATGAACAAAACATTCCAAAAGATAAATTTTGCCATGGAAGTAAATCATTTGTCATTCGCCTTCCCTCAGTTTCACTGCCACTAATGGGCCTCATATGGGGCTTTTTCCTGGCATGCCACGTAAGGTTCTGGTAACTTTGAGCAGATTTTTTCAAAGGACTGAATAATTTCATGCAGTCATCAACCACCTCTTGCTGCTCGGCATGTTGAAATAATAAGGGTAATTGAATATCACACTTCTGGGTGTAAGCTAATTGCCTGCAGGGCTCTGGAAGGATGTTTTTTTCAAGAGCACCACATAGCATAATTGGATGGGTAATAGGCATTATGGGAACCTTCCACCTTCCTCAAGAATATCAGTGCAGAAGGCAAAATGTCAAGTTAGATGAACAAATGATTTAATCCAGTATGGTGAGCCCTCTGCTCCTATGGTGCTACAGTGAGCAACTGGTTGGTTTGCAGGATACACACCTGCCATAGTGTAATGAGTCCTGAGTAACCCAGGTCATTATATTTAACCTGAAACACCAGCAAAAGCCTCAAACTTCTCAAAATGCTCATCTCTATGGAAACCTCCATAAAAGGTATTGTTCAGTTGTGAATTAATATGTATTTATGCTTAAATGAGAACCAGGACTGACTATTCCTGGTCTTATAAGCACACCAACCCCTGAATCCCTTTAATCTTCTCTGTGTTGCTGCTGAATGTCAGGTAATGTAGAGGCACAGTGTGAGCTCAATTAGTTTAAAATCTTATCAGTGTAATTGGGCAGGATGAGCTGTATTAGCTTGCCAAAGAGGACTCGACACTTTGAAGTTATTTACTCAATTTTGTATTCTTCCAAATGTAATTAATTGCATAACCATTAGCAATTAATATTAATTAATTAATGGGATTCCAACATAATTGCATGCGATAGACATCACCAAATGAGTCCTTCGAGATGACTGGGAGGTAGGGAATGGGATTGCTACCATGAATACCAAACCTCCTCAGCAGACTGACTCACCTACAAATTGTGTTCAGGAACAATCAGTAAAATTGGCAAGTGCTTAAGAGGACTCTAGAGCATGCACTGCAGCACACGTGGCCTCAGTATGGAGATGCAGGTTATCATTAAACAAAAATCACAGAATCACAAGGTTGGAAAAGACCTTTGAAGATCATCAAGTCCAACCAATCCTATCCTAAGCTAAACCATATCCCTAAGTACCTCATCTACCCTTTTTTTAAACACATCCAGGGAAGGTGACTCAGCCACATCCCTGGGCAGCCTTTTCCAGGTCTGAAAACTATTTCAGTAAAAATTTTTTTTCTAATGTCCAATCTAAACCAGCCCTGGCACAGCTTCTTGCCATTTCCCCTTGTCCTATCTCCTGTCACCTGGCTGAGGAGACCATTGTCCACCACTCTACAACCTCCCTTGAGGTAGCTGTAGGTCTCCCTTCAGCCTTCTCTTCTCCAAGCTAATCAGCCCCAGCTCCCTCAGCTGCTCCTCATATGATTTGCCCTCCAGCCCCTTCACAATAACCTCAATGAAAACAGGTCTCCCCAAAAGCTATCTACTAGAACATTCTGTCTACTTTCATCTACCTTAACCTTAAACAAACAGTACTTCACTGACTTCAACAAATTCCTGTCCTTCAAACTTTTTCTTACTAGCTAAACATCTTTCCCTACAATGTTAGTGAATTGAGGCTGAAATTTTTCCAGGTACCAAGCTATTTACACCCTGCCTGTGCTTGGTCAGCATAACTGCTGCTCTGTTTACTTCCCTTCACCACTAACAGAGCCTCCACCTGAGAAAAGCAAGCCCATCAAAGGCATGCCTGGCCTTCTGCCCTGTTTTATTTCAGACAGCAATACAGAAGCTACACAAAATGAGATCACTGACCACCCAGATGCTGAGCTAAAGCCCCAGAACGCACCCTTAGAAGTGCCATCACCTAGAGCAGCTGTAACCCCTGAATGTCTGTGGGTACCTCAGGTCCTGCACTGCCTTTCTAGCTAGCCTGCTGTGGTGATACTGGCCAGTTTTCTGTCCACTGTGCATTACCAGTGTACTGTTGTTATGACCAAAACTTTCAGGAGCAAGCATTCATTCCTGACCTGGACTATCTAGGGAGCCCACTTTTCAGTGGGACAAGTATGTGAACTAGTCTCCATCAGTACCCACTGACTTTCTGCAGGAACATGAGCACCTCAGAGACTCAGAAAGCATATCCTACCTAAGCTAATTCAGGCACAACTAGAAATCGGTCTGTTTTGATCAAAATACCAGCTACAGGGTGTAACAGGTAGACCTTCCACATGATATCTGTAATGCAAACAGGCTTAAAATGGGTAAGGGATGAGATTAAATGAGGTGTTGGTTGAGGTTTTTTTTTTCAGAAAATTATGTTAGTTGAATATTCTTTCTTAGCCACACTTTTATCTGAAGGTCTCCCAATGTTTCTGCTGGATTCTGCTTTGCTTCTGTCCTTCACTCTGGGACAGTTTGTTATACACAATTAAACACATTTCCAATTTGTGCTCCTGAGACTGTGGCAGCTGTACTTCAACACAGGCTGAAGACAGACCAGATGGATAGAAGGCAAAGCGCTGTCAGTCCTTTGGGATTGAAGATGCCACAGAAATGCAAGCAGAACCTACAATTTGTGAGGGAAAATAATGTTCTGACAGTCTGATGAAAGACTAGCTCAGAAAACCCTCATCCTCCCAGAAATGAAGATCTGAGAAGATTGATATGGGTGCATTGTCAAGTACTTCATTTTTTTTTATCCTTTTTTAGTTTTGTTTTTTTTTTAAAGGAGAAAACTGAATGAGGAAACTCACCTTCCTTGGTGCTCAGTTTCAGTTTCCTAAAGCAATAGAAATGAAAATTCTATTTTAAAAACACGGGAAGAGGAAAATTTTCATAATGGTAGAAAAAAAAAGTATCTTTAACAGTCCCACAAGTAAAACTCTTTAAAAGTGTCATTTACATCCTTAAAAAATGAAGCCCTGCAAGTCAGGCTCTCCAAAACCATACATGCACATGCTGCAAGGTTTTTTTCTACAAAGACCAACAGATGCTGCAGTGACTCAAACATTCAATAAATACATAGCAGGGGAACACTTGAGAAGGAGAAAGGGAAGGCAGAGATGAAAACACTTTAATAAAGGAATATGAATACTGTTACAACAGATCTTCCAGGACTTCCTGGTCTGTGCATTACGTAGTAATGAAGCAAGGGGCTGAGGCTTAGATCAATGTTTAAATCCATGATGCTTTTGGCAAAGCGTTGCTATTAGCTTGATCCTTTGCTTCTTGCTTTTTGCACTCTAATTTATTTCACATGCATGCCTTCCTATTTCTCACAGTCCAGATGTTGCACATCCGAAGTAGGGCTAAGTCCTACGAGATCAGTGAAACTTAACCTGAACTATAAAGCAGAATATCATTACATTTCCAAGTGTTAATCTTTATGATCCTGAGCAAAGCAGCCACCTGTGGAGGGGTATGAATTCCCTGGTCCCAGCAGTAAGCGTCTCCTCACCTTGCCAGTTGTGGCCAAGCACAAAGCAATGAATTGTGTGAGTATCTGTTCCCCTGTTGGGTTTGCAGATCTGCCCTTTGTGTACACAGTACAGCAAAGATTTCCAGTCAGCCAGCTTGTCAGCATTCTATGAATTGGCTTTGAAATGATACAGATAAAGTGCAGTCTGCCCAAGAATGACCAATTCAAGCGTGGCGACTATTGACTAAAACAGTCTTTTGGATTACAAGGGGCTTGCTTGAATTTTTCTGTAAGCACATGAGACATACTTAGTGTTTGCACTCCAAACATCCCCACCTGCCTTTACAGGCAGTGCATCCAGCCCCAGCAGCCAGAGGAGCTCATTGCACTGGCTGCTCTGGAGGCAGCCCTTGCCCAAAACCATACAAAGAAATCTGGGTTTCTACAGGTACATATTTTTACTTAATTTTGGTGAGGTGAAAGGAAATAAATCCTGTGTTGCCAAGGTCAGTGACCTGATATCTCCAGGGAGAGTGGATGAGGGAGTATGGAGGAAACCTGCTCACACACCACATGGTGCCCTGGAGACACGTAGCCCTGGCATGGTCTGCTCTGTGAAATGAAATCAAGACACTGGCACTTTTAGGCAGGTCTCTCAGGAACTTGCCCTTTCCACAGCAAAGTGTTTTTCCTGCAAAATGTTATCGGAGCTCCCTGGGCTCTCCTGTCAAGATCTCCCCATTAGAGAATTAATCACAGAAGTTATGTAAGATATGAGATAAACTGGAGGGGAGGTTCATCCTTCCTCTCTTTCATAGTTACTTACAGATGTTATAATGTGAAATAGTGTGAGAAGAGAATGCATTATTCCCTCAGGGATATCTTGGGGGAAGTAGAGGAGAGTATAGCTGAACTTAAGGAAATTTGTAAGTTGCAATATGTCCAATTGCAGGGTTAATAGTGGTTCTTTGCCCAGTCTCTCATTTCCTTTTTCAAGCTGGTTTCTCCAGCTAACCCATTTTTATAAAAACTAAACAGCAGTTTTCCTTTGTGTTTGTCTGTCTGTCCCAATGGGTGGTGGGTCAGCTTGGTGGGCAGGCAGGAGGGCTCCCCACTGCCCTCCAAAACACACCAACAGAAGGCTGACCAGGATTTCATTGCTGTATCCCAAGCATGTTTCTAATGACTTCTAAAACCTTGCACATATAAGGATGACCCGTGTAATTTTTCTTTTAAGTTTCAGTCTGCCTCTGTTTTTGTACCAGCTGCAACAGCCAACACTCATATAGCCTCTGACTAATGCTAACCCCCATGGACTGCTGCGTGGAACTGGGGGCTCCCTGCAATGATTGTTGCATTTCTCTCCAGAAAAGGTGCCCCAGGCCAGGAGTCTGGGCCACCAGCACCCACTGCAGCAGTCACACACCTAGGGTATTTAAAGATCAATTATAGCTCTGAGGTGAGGGGTTGGTCTCTGCCCTGAGGCTGCCCTTAAGTCTGTTCCATTGGAACACGGGTGCTTCCCAACAGGAGGGCACAAGCCGTCTGTGCATGGGAGTCCACCCAAATGGCAACAAACTCCCACAGCTACAACAACAAAATCATCCCTCACCTTGACATCCACTTTCAGGTCATGATTTTGTATGCCCTGTTTTTCATTAAAATATTTCCTGAGGGACTTGGTCCTGGTTCAGAATTCCCCTGCTGTGGCACAAGCTGTTTGAGGGAAGCAGATGAAGAGTGTAGGAATGGCTGAAAGGGCACATGACTTTTCCCTTCTCTTCTTTCCCCTAGAGTTGTCATTTTCAGAAAACTACCAGTAGACCAATGTGTTCTGTGGCTGTTCTGCAACTTAAATTTTAAATTAAAAAATTTAAATTACATTTAATTTTAAATTAAATATTTTAGTCATTTGGGAAAGAAGACAGACAACAGCAAAACCAAATTCTCTATGTTATTAACCTTTAATGTTTCTTCATTCTGACCTATAGCTTTTGCTGGCAGTATTTGAGTATCTTATACAGGCTAAGAAGGGACAGAAAGGAAGCATTTCCCATTTAGTGGGGCAGAACCCAACCTTTCCTCACCTTCACTATGATATACCTTTCCTTCACCTTTTTCATTCCAGAAGATGTTTGCAAACTGTTGAATACAACAGGGATTGCACAAGCACACTTCTTTGCCTCTTATGACAGATGACAGCCTCAGAAGCAGCAGAGATGCAAAAACCCCCTCAGGTTCTGGGGTACGAGCGGTGCCAGCATGAAATACTTTCTCACCTTGTATGCATCAGCCACCAGGGATGGGATTTACAACACTGCAGGCGCTGGAGAGTTTAGGCTTTAGAGCACAGATGTCACTTACTGGCTGTGGGTGTCTTAAATGCTGACATGAACATATGCCACTGTGGTGGTTTAACCCCAGCTGGCAGCCAAGCCCCATGCCCCCAATAGCTCACTCCCCGCCACCAGCAGGACAGGGGAAGCATCAGGAATCAGAAGAGCAAAAGCGAGGAAACTCCTGGCCTGAGATAAAGACAGTTTAACAGGCAAAGCAAAAGCCATGCACTCAAGCAAAGCAAACCCAGGGATTCATTCCCCACTGCCCATGGGCAGGCAGGTGTTCAGCCATCCCCAGGAAAGCAGGGATCCATCATGCGTAACGGTTCCACGGGACGACAAACAACATCACTCTGAACGTATGTTCCCCCATTTCTCCTTCTTCCCCCAGCTACATATGTCATCATATGGTATGGAATATCACTCTGGTCAGTTGGCATCAACTCTCCCAGTTGTGTCCCCTCTCAACTCCTTGTGCACCCCCAGCCTCCTCGCTGGTGGGGTGAGAAGCCAAAAAGTGTATAAGCACTGCTCAGCAATTACGACAACTTCTCTATATTATCAACACTATTTCCAGCACCAATCCAAAACACAGCCCCATAACAGCTACTGTGAAGAAAACTAACTCTATCCCAGCCAAAACCATCTCTCATTTCTTCTGAAATACCAGAGATTATTGTGATCTTTTTGGCATAAAAGCCTGCTCATAAGAATGCTTGCTTTGCAAATGAGCACAAAATCTGCAAGTTGCTTTATAAGTAAGCTCTAGGCCAGGCTGCAATATGGTGGGACCAAGTCACCTGGCCCCAGCACCGTGCTCTCTGCCACTCTGCAGAACAGATTCAGTTTCATTGGGCCAGAGAGAAGGAAAGCACAACAGAGAGGTAGATGGTGGGATCCAAGACCAGGATGCTTATGGCTGACAAGGAGCCTGGTGGTATCTTTCCCACTCTCCAGAACGTTCCTGGCTCATTAAGGCTTTTTAACATAAAGTGTCTTCCCAAGCTCTACAGCTCAGTGACAAGAGCCACATCCTGGGAGATGTGATCTTGAAACATTTTGGGCTAAGGAGAAAGTTGACCTTAGGATCCCATTTTCTAGGACAATGTTTTAAGCTCTGGAAAATCACAATAAGCACTACAGCTGTCACCCCACACCATCACCCTGAGATAAATTCAGAAACTTCATTACAAAGGAGAGGGGTCTTCTACAGGGACTATGATATGCCCTGTGTCCCAGGCAGGTGGAGGTTCTTACCTGAAGTTCTCCAAGCTAGGGACAGGCATCAGATTTCTCTCTGCCACCTGATTTTCTATTAGGTATCTCCAGGTGGCTCCTCAGTTAGCATGCTGTTGGCACATGGGAGCTGGGACACTTGAACAATTACAGGCTCATCTAGTCCCTAAAACTTAACCATGGTTTGATTCAGTTTTTTAGGTGATAATAAATAAAGCTTATTAAGAAAGCTGCTCGCTGCCTACAACTGCTGCAGGTCACATACCCATAAATAAAGCTCTAGGGAAAGGGATGCAGATTAGGAAAATGACTTCAGGAAGCATTAATCAGAAAGATGCTTGGGCACGTGCATGAGAACTCTCATTCCTTTAAGTTATCCTCTATTGCATCTAGGTCTCTTTCCTATGCATATATGCATCAGGAGTTTCATAAATAAAATAACCTAGCAGAACTACAGTAGTGCAAATGCCAGAGGAGCTGCACAGCAATGCTAATGCAATGATTGCTTTCAGTTGGTTGTTTAATGACTCGGAAGCACCATTTGGTGCCTGCAGGATTTTTGCACCTTCAGGCCTCTGAAATAGCCAGAGGAGTGATGGTGCTCACCTTCCTCTTCCAGCTCAGGGGCAGAGAACAAATGGAAACCAGAGGAAAGCAAGAGTTAAATGATTGAAAGCTATATGGGGATGGCATACCCACTTTTTTCCATACCTTAATAAACCAGGAGGATTTTGAGACAGCAGATAAAAAACAGGGATAGAGGGAAAAAGTTTGTCTCAAGGAAAACGGAGGTTTAGAAGTGACCTTTTAAATATCTACACCGAAACAAAGGCTCAGAGCAGGGAGCTGCCCTGTGAAACAGAACAAAATGAGCTTAGCTCTGCAGCAACACTGTTGGAGCCCTCACGCTCAGCAAAGCATTTGCAGATGAGCTTGTGTTCAGATTTGGTCTAAGGTTTTGTTTATTCCCACTGGACTTCATCAAGCGCTTAATATTCTGTTATGTGTGTGTTTAACAGAGCACACATTTCTCTGATGGAGGAGGTGGAGAAGAGATTAATTATAGTCTGACTCTTCCTGTACAAAAACCAGGGGACAGGAAACGCATGGCAAAACAAACAAAATAATGTGCTTTTTCCTCCAGCGTGTAGCAGACTTGCTGAGTTTCTTGCCAGAGGCCACTGTGATCCTTTGAAGCTTATGCCCACAGGACATACAGTAAGCACTTGAAGAGAGATATATTATAGATTACTACACAGAGAAATTACTTCAGGTCTGGAAATTGAGCTACAAATGGTCAGAGGCTGGGGGTTGCACAGGACACATAGGACCCTCTGTTTGCTCTGGTTCTGTGTCCTTGGCTTCTGCTCGCAGCCACTGTCCAAGCCAGGGTGTTAGGCTGGGTGAACCCCAGAAAAGAAATTAAATCTTTTCCTTACAGGCCCCTGGGAGACACCAAGTATAAATCAAAGCAAACTCAAACTGTCAGTGATGGGTTCGTGTCAACTGTTACCATACAGCCAACCCACTTCATTGCCACCACCACCAAACGGAGGTCATTTTGGTTTCCAGCCATTATGTATCTGACACATACACATTCATCCTTTCCATTTGAAGCCCCAGAAATTCTGATCTTTGGTAGGCCTTCTCTTCATTTTATTTCTTTTCCAGGCAGGCACAAGGCACATGAACACAGATCCTCAGAAAACTCTACTGGCACACACAGCATGGGTTTCAGATATTGCATTTCTAATGAAGTCCCAACACTGATTATCTCTCATTGCATCGAGCAACAAAGTGATTGCACTTTACCACCTTATACAGTTTGTTTGAATCACAGAGTCACGCCCTTACCCTCTTCTGAGGAATCACAACTTGTGGTGTTTGCTGCAGACATTTTGGTTGCAGCAATACACTGGTTTAGAACTTGTCTCACCAAAAATCAAGGTGGAGAATGCAGGAAAGCACTTAGGGGCTCAGTGTAAAATTTTCAACTCGAAATCCCCAGGACTATCCTGGTACTTAAATTTCCCAAAGTGTTAAGTGGTTTATTACCTCAGTTTCCATCTATAAGAGGCATCCCCTGAGCAGAGCCTTTCAGAGCCCAGAAGGAGAATCAGCAGACCACCTGCACAAACCCACTAATAAAAAAAAAAAAGAGGAAGTTTATGTTGATGTGCATAAGCATGTCTTCTGTTCGACTGCAACAACTTTTTCCAAATAGCTTCCTGTCCTGCCTTGTCAAATGGAAAACAGGTAACAGTGGGAGAAACATTCTGGCAAGGATTGCATTCCTCACCAATGTTTGTTTTACAGATGCGGGTGTTTTAACACAAATTTTAACATGGTGAACTCTGGATCCTTACAGAAGCACAAAACCATTAAGCTTTCAGAAACAGTTTCAAAGCTAGCTACTATTTTTTATTTTTTATACTAGCCAAAGTGTGTATTTTTGTCTGGAAGATGGTAGGTGAGTAAAAAGAAAATAACTGCATTCTAAGCTCCGTAAAACCCCAATAAACCAGGATGATCATCACTAAAAGCACAGTAATTACTCTAGATGTACATTATTTCCATCAATTTCTGATACAATTCTTGGAGGGTTTGATGTTTGGTTTGGGTTTTGTGGGGGGTTTTAAAATAGGGTGGCACTGAAAGACACCTTGAAATTACTGCTATTCAGGAAAGCAAACTGAAGCCATGTTTACAGCTAAAGATTAAGTTATCGATTTCAGTTCCATAAGCAGAAATACACAAATGACAGAGCTCAGCATTTTCCAAAGTGTACTCAAGTCATGTTCCCAGCAATGAAGAGAGACCTAATCAAATTTTTTCCTCTCTAGAAATAACAATCTTGGCAGATTTTGTTAAAAAGCTTGCCAGGCTCTGATGTTCCTGTGGATATCGCGTGCTTTTCGTAATTGTTGGGTGCAGAGATGTATTTTTGCCTCACTGCTGCACTTCCTCAGTCCCTGTGCTCGTGCCTGCTAACTGCTGAATGAGATATTTCCAAACGAGCTGAAATAAGGGCGACAATCCAACTGCAGCAGTCGGACCGCTGCTCCCCAGGCATCAAGCCCTGCTCGCACCTCATCTCCAAGCCTTTGCCCAGGCTCCTGACCATTTCCCAGCTGCTCTTGGTTCACACAGACCTGGACAGCCTTTCCTCCCTGTCCTCATCCTCCAATGTAAGCCCTCACTTTCTCCTCCACTTCTTTCCATGTGACACTAGAAGGAAGGCCACCCAGCCACTTGCTCTGCTTCATCTTAGCAGCCTCCTTTCTGCACTTCATGTGTTTTCCTACTCCTGCTTCTAAGTCTTTCTCTGTTGGTCTAGTATCTCTTATGAAGTGTTCTGTAGTCCTTCACGTGGAAATTACTGCAGAATAATAGATTTATTTTTCCATTTAGGAAGAGTGAGAGAAGTAAAAAGTTCAGAGCAGCATTTCCTATTTCAGTTGTCCATAGTTGGTTATCTAAATTAAATTTAATTAAAAAAAAAAATCAAAAAACAACCACCACCTAAAACCACACCACAAATGAAATTTTCAGCAGTGCTGAGAACACCCTATCATGATTGCTTTTGTTATTCTTGGGAGAGGGCAGTTAGATGGAAAATACCATATAAGGCACCAAGAAAACTACAGCAAGTCTGAGTGAAGGTGATGGCATCAGTTCACACATCGTTATTTCCAGGTGAGTAAGATAGTCCAGTTGGGAAGGACAGATGAGAGTCCTGGCTAGACTGTGTGTGGCCTGTGATTGCCATCAAACTGCAATACACACACATGTGCCAGGAAAGCATGTTGGGGACACAAACTAACTTCCTGGGATATTTAAGTCAGTCATTCCAACCACGTTAATATTGAGTTGTGTATTAACAAGTACACGCTATAGTGTCTGAACAAGTCCTCACAGGTACCCACACAGCTACTGAGAACAGCACTTGTCCCATCCAGTTACTCACAGAAGACCAAAATTAAGCATCCTTTGCATCATATTAAGAAACAGAATAACTCAAGAAGAGAGATTCAGTAAGCAATTCATCTGCAGATTTAGAGACAGCACAGCATGGAGGACCTACCTCTTGTTTTCCAGTCTACCCTTCTCCTGTCTGGATCCCACTGGGCCACCTTGGTTCTGCACAATGAGTTTTAGCTCTCTCATGTCAGTTCTTCAGCCACCCACATAGCAGCCTTCCTCTGAATCACACCAGCTCTGCCAAATTCGACAACAGTCTGAACAATGCCATTTAACAATTAACAAACTGGGTGGGAACCACTGCTACTCCCAGTTTCCCATTCTGGTGCTCTGGTTTTAGGCACAGGTGTTGCAAGGCAAAAGACCATTAAGAGGGTTCAGCAAGACACATGTGAAGAGAAATACTTCATCAAGACATATGCTTGTTTAGACTTCCATCCAGAGCTATCATTTAAGCATATTTTAAGAGACGCCCTTCCCCTTAGTTCTTCTGAAGTGTAACCTTATTGATCCCATTTCAGAACAACACATCTCTATGCAAGGAATTTATGCAGCTGTCAAACCACAATTCACTGGCAACCACCTCTGTGCTCATGAAGCTTCACCTGCTTGAGTAGCTGCCATGAGTTAGTTGCTCAAGAGGGGGCATAAAACTGATCAGTGTTCTTGAGAACTTACCCTTAGAAATTTGTTTCTTTATACAGATAAATATCATGATTCTACTCTAAGCCTAAATATTTTGGTAGTGTCCCTTTAACTGGTTAGTGAACTTTAAATATCAGCTATACTTTTATCTAACACATTGGTATGCTTTCAAATGAATTGTGATGTTTGCTATCTCACTCCGAAATATTTTTCCCCTTGACATTAGCAAAGATTATGTTTTATATACTTTTGCCTTTCTCCAAATGCAAACTTTATATTCATTTCTTAACTTCTGTGTTTATGTATTTTATTGAATTTTTGGAGATTGGATTCATTTTCAGCTTTTGATTTGTTGCAGTGACTTCGGGCTGGCTGCCCAACTTAAACATGGCTGCTGCCCTTGGATGATGGCCTGACTGTTAATTACTTGCCTGCTGAAACTGCATTACCACAAAACAAATTTTGTTATAACGACATTAAGAAAAGACCGCAGAAACCTGCCCAGCATTAGAAATGTTTTCTTGGCCGCTGTTTTATGCTTTTTTCTCACATCATCTAAATCAAGGATGAGATATCATTTAATATTTTACCAGCTTATGAATAAACAGGTCTTCTATTTTCCTTGAAGTAAATATAACAACATCAGCATTGAAGTAATTATCAAATCACAGATGTTATCCAGCAGTCTTTATAAATTCAATCTCCCAAATAATACATGTCTAAGCACAAAGAGGTTGACTTATACAGGGCTGTGGTTCACAGCGTCACCATCTTTGTTTTGCAGGGTTTAACAGTTCATATTTCGTTATCCCCAGACAAGCCTTGGTACCTAAAAAGGGCTTAATAAAATGTTCATTGCTTATCTTTCCAAATATGGTAATTCTTACTCACAAAACCATTTATGCTAATATATGGATTGTAGTGCCATTGCCCTTGATAAAGATACTTTCCTCTGTTAATGTAGAAAGATCAATTATGAAGTCATATGGTTTGGTCTTGCTGATGATGATGTCATTGAGTTGCTGAGAAACAGAAAAAGGATTAATTCCTTTATACTTCCACCATTTCAAAGTCTGCTCCCTCAGAGCAGTCCCTTTCCCTTTAAGCTGTGTACATGTGGAGAAGTTTTCCAGCAAAATATTTTTAAGGCAACAACCGCAGAGATGTTGATTTACCCCTGAGAATGTAAACAGAACTGGAGACAGTCATCTATATCCTGTCCTCTGCTACATTAATCCAATTCCATTTTAGCTAAGGGCAGCCTGATGTTCATTATCCTTCAAGAAGGTAGGGTTTGCTTGCCAAATACATGCTTTTGCAGTAGTTATTATGCTTCTAAATACTTTTTCATCGTTTCCAGTGTATTTTTCTAAAGAATCACATTATTTTTTTTAATTCTATCATTGGTTAAAACCTTTTACTGAAATTTAATGATGAAGAATTTGTTATAATGACATTAAGAAAAGAAGCAGCAAGGTAACAGAGTTATGGCAATTGTCCTTGACTACTTAAAATTACAGTTTTTTTCTCAATTACAGTCCAGTAAAGTCAGTGCAGTTTATAAATTAGAGCTCAAAAAGGCCATCATAGTAGGTGATGGGATAAGTCTGATTTTTTAAATAGGGATTTTATTCCCTGTTCCTGCACAACCTACAGCCCATCTTTTCCTTTTATCTTTTTTCAGGAAAACGTGGCAGGCAGTCTCAAATTTTAATTGCACCTCAGAGCAGAGCTTTGCACTGTTTTGTGCAGCTCACACAGCCTGGTTGCCAGCTGTGAGACTTTTCAACTACTCCAGAATACACCCTGGTAGAAAACCTGCAGTCCCGGTCTCAGCAAGAGCTTCACTGTGCTTGCAGCTGCACAAACAGAAAGGGAAGACCACAAACTTACAACCTAAGCAAATGGAGCAAAGAAGTGCCAAAGGGACCAAAGTTCCAAGTGTGAAATAACAAGGAGTAAGGGAGAAAAGAAAGTATTTCACAGCCATGTCAGCCAGCTGTAAGGTACTGGAAATATGCCTTAACGATTGCCAGCAGAACCGTCTCCCCTCTTTTTTCTCTTACCTAACCAAACCTCATTCATGCCACACCACATCAGGCTTGTGACTATTCAACGAGTCACCCTGAAGACATCAGGAGAGCATTCCTTCCATATATCCACCCAAAAGTTATCAGGAATGATATCAGGAGCCTTTCACACATTGGGAGCCTTTCACACATCAGACATTCCCTCATCCACCCTGAAGCATTCCCACAAGCCAGGTGGAAGCTTGTGGTGATACAAAGGATGGCTACAAAAGTGGAGCATTCTACCATGGAAAAACAAGGGAAGCAATGGAGAACCAACACATCAAGGGGCAACCATGGAAGACATGGGGACATCGAGGAACGTTCCCCCCTCCTCCATCCAACCCAGAGACACTGAGGATACTCTACCATCAGACAGAATGCCCTAGCCTCATGGTGGTAGATATAGCACCCCACAGCTCTCTCTCTCTCTCTCCCTCTCTCTATCTGTCTTTTCCACCCTTTTCTCTTTCTTAATCCCCTTCCCCTGCATGTTTGTTGTGGGCCAAATAAAGCAACTTTAACCTTGACTCTGTTTCAAGTCTTAATTATGTTCTGCAAGAATTGCGATGAACTTATCACAATAAAGCACATTGGACATCACTCAGGGGTTAAACTCAGCCACCCCCAGCCACCCAGAGTGATCTGAGGTTCGGTTGGAATACAAGGGGTTATAAGTCTTGTTCAGGTTGTGGATCGTGACACCAGCCCAGCCTCCTGTCACCAGGCTGTATTGCTTACCTAAAAATGTCACCCAGAAGATTCTCATCAGTACTTTTCTGGTGTAAAAAGGAAAAAAAAAATTCCTGATGAAATTATAACACTCAAAGCCCAACCCATTACTCAAGGGGCTGTGTTTGTTACCAATCACTCATAAGAGATAGAATTGCTTAGCTCCTTCACGTACATTGTCCTTGGAAAGTATATTTACTACTGTTTGGGCTAGCAATGACATTGAGACACACTAAATACCTGGCATTATAAATGGTCCCGTTCAATATAGAAAATTCTACTTTTTTTCTTTAATTTAACAGAGATAAAATCCTGGCTGTAACAGGGTAAAGAGTACAGATGGTCATACTAGAAGAAAAGCATTCTCCCCAAATGATGCTTTTCTGTGATGAGTTTTCAGAATATTTCTACCTGGCTCCCATTACTGTGCATGTATTAGTTTGGTTTCTTGGACTCACTTTAAAATAACTGCTACTGTTAATCTGTTTCTAATTCTTTCTATAGGAGTTGTTTTGCTCTAAATTTTGTAGCACTGTTATGACTAAAGTAGCAAGGAAATATACTAGTGTATAAACAACACACTGTCTTCATCCTTTCATCCAAATGGCATCAGAGGCCAGTCTGCGGAAAGAGCTAATGATCCCATCAGCATAAGAACGTATTACAAATTGGAATTCTAACAGATAATCTCTAGATGCTGATTTCTGATGTAATTACACAGTTGGATAAATGGAATATATTCATATCATTGCTTTTTATGTTGCTGTAGCCTCTTGCAATGATCTCTAGATCTCCAGTTTTTAAACTCCTAGTTACGTTCAGCAGACCGGGCTTTGAATGAAGGTTACTCAACAGCGTGGCCTTCAATGAGGAAGGCAGAAACGTGGCAATGCAGAAAATAAGTATGCTAGAAATAAGTACAAAGGGACTGCAAGCCATGTGATCTCTTTGTGTTCTTTGTTAACATGATGTTAGTAACATGTTTTCATGTAGTTCATCGGCTAATGCAATCTGTGTATGACACAGCGTCCCAGCACTTCAGCAGAGACACAAACTGAAATAAGGATACACAATGAATTAACAGTCCCTTGCTAGGGCTTCCTTGATTGTGTAGCTTCTGAAGCATTTGAATTCCTGCCCTAAAAATGTAGAACCAGTCTGCTTCCACTGCCAATAAAATCAGAATTGGGAAACAGCTGCTACAATATGGCTGAACTTACTTAGCCATATACCTACTAGAGTGTGCCACGTTATGTGCTGTTCAGTCCCAAGAGCCCTAAAAAAGAAATATAGTTAGCCATGAAACAAGGACCAAAACCACAAGTACTTGTCCCAACTTAAATTTCAAGTTGCATTCGATAGAAAGGACAGTCTGCCAGGGGTGCTCAGAAACATGTTTTAAGCTTGAGATTTCAAATATATCTCAACAAAAACATAAAAGTTAAATGAGTTCTACTCTCTAGTTCTCATGCCATTCTCATCTTCTCAGCTATTGATTTTGAGGGGTACACAGCAGCAAAAGCTCAGGATTTTCACTTTAAACTCAGCCAAAACAAAGTAGCTCCTGGGTGCTCCTGGACACCCAGCTGTAGCTCTGCACGTTCACCCAGCAGTCAGACCGCAGCACTGACACACTCCTTCTGCTCTTCACATCAGGCTTGGGAAAATTATCCCTTTTGTTGGTATTTAGAGGTATCAGAGGTGCTGTCCTGGTTGGTATTGAGATTTCCTTCTCAACAGCCAACCAAAACTGACACAGTACAGCAGGCAAGAAATGGGCTGTTACCATTAAAGTGCCTGGTCCCACCCCTATCTAGAAATATCAGTGATGTTCCTTTTTACTATCAATGAAATTGGGAGCCAAAGGCATATAACAAAACAGGCTGCTGGAATTCTCACTACGTTTTTATTTAATAGAGAACTTTTCTCATCCAGTTTCTAAATAGGCAAAGTTATTTCAAGGCAAAAAAAATCAGTTATAATCAAAACCACACATACAGAATAACTTAAACATTTTTCCTTTTGAAGATGATTGAAGAATGGAATAAACAAAATGCATTCTATTTTTCTGGACATTCTCCATAAACAGTTCATATCTAATAGTTTCTGTATTAAGTATTGAGATAATCACCATATGTCAGCTAAACTGTCCTGGCATTGATCGTATCTTTAAAGGGACAAGTTGGCTGGAAAAAATAAGATTCAACTGAAAACCAAACCTATAGAAATTAGATTTCTTAATATTAATGTATCCTTAATTCTCTGCTCCTTAGGATATGCTTTCTCTTCCTTCTCTCTTGGACTTAACCTATGGCAAATCGGTTTTACCTGAGCAAGGCTGGAAGCTGTTGGTGCCCCTGCTTAGATTAGCTAAAGGACTAAGCAGTACTGGATCATCCACAAAGCCAACATCAGCCTACTGAGGCTAAGCTCCTGAGAAACCCTCCTCAGAGCTACTCTTTGCTCCTACGCAGTAATGTATTTGCTCCACTTGGCTAAACCCAGCATCTGTGAACATCCACACACTGCTTGTGCAAGAAGAGACATTCACTATAGTGAAGAAATTAATCTAGGGCAACACCAGAGAGGCTGTGGTGTCAATCATGCCCAGAGGTTTATCACAGTTTCTATACATCCTCTTTTAGCCCAGTGGTTACTGTTTATATTGGCTTGGCACCTAAGGAGCCCACTGTACAGCACTGCATAGAAAAGCAAAATTTATCTTTGACTTAGACATCTCACAGCCTAGGATAATGCACTAGATAGTACTTCATCCCTGCAACAGAGTAAGACTACTGTCAGTGGAGCTGTTTCCTCTCATCAAGCCACATTGCAGCATAACCCCAATGTCACATAAGAATATAGCTATGACTCATAATATTTAACATTAATTAGATAGGCAAAGAGAGCACATTTTAGTTCACTGCATTAGACATTAGCTTTTTGTTTCAGAAACTGAGTTGAAAACTCATTCCATGAATTGTCGCTGCTGAGGAGGCAGCCAACAATCTTCTTGTTTACCTTACAAGGATACTGCATTCATAAACTAACTCCAGAATGAAAATCAGCAGATGTACCCAAAGGTAGAATCTAGCCTTTTTTATTCTGGACAGCTATAACTGCATCTCAAGAGAAAAGTCCAAAACATCACAAAAAGTATTCTTTCCAAGGTCAAGAGGACCACCTTTAAGTTAACCAATACCAAGAAAGGGAAACCCTAGCCAAAAAATACTTGTTCAAAATTACAAAAACATTACTAGAAAACACTCCAATAATGCAAAACATTCCACCTAAAATAACTGAGAAGCTTTGACAATGACCAGCTCTATCCTATCCTGAGCCTTAATACAGTCAACCTTTGCACGTGTGTTTCTGAGAATGCCCTCTCTATCTTGTCACTGAAATAAAGGCAACTCTAACTATTTCACATCACATCTTGTTTAGTTTCTACCCTAAACCCTGTTCTCATAGACAGGTAGTTAAAAGAAAACCTTAGTTTTCCTTTGCAGAGTTTCTAGGTCTCAGACTTGAAGCAAAAGGTTTGAAAACCTGACTTTTGTCAACTTAAAGAAAGCAAACAAAACCCCTCAAAGGCACTTTTTAAGGAAAATCCTCACAAATTTTAAGATAAGCTTGTAATCTGAAGAGGAGAGGCAGGTGTCCAACTCTAAGTCCTTGGGGTTCAAATATAAGATTCCTCTTCAATTTCATCTTTCTGCTCTCCTGCTCTTCTACTCTTGTACTTTGCATGAGGAACGAAGATGCCCAAACTTCTGGTAGAAATCATCTTCAGCACGATTCAGAGCTTCCTCATCAATGTAGACAGCTGGTCTCCTGGAGGCCAGAAAGTACTGCACTTTCCGCAGGCTCCATCCCATCACGTACTTCAGCCAGCCGCAGACAGCAGCTGTAGACCTGCCAACACCAGCGTTGCAATGAACATAGACGGTGTGTCCATTCTCCAGCAGCCCGTGCAAGAGGCAGACAGCTTGTGGCAACATCTGTATTCTTCCTAAGGTTAAAAACAAGGCACGTTCATTGGCATTTGAGAAAGCCAGGTACGTGGCTGAGATAATGTCTGTACAGCCTGATGCACTGTGAATCACAATGGCAAACCTGACTTTGTATTCTTTTTTCTTTTCTTTTTTCCAAATGACCTTGTACCCTAACCTTTGTTTCTTCTGGCAATGTAGATTTCAGATCACACAAAAGCTGTAAAATGGCCCAAGTCTTTTCTAAATATACATTCTGATTAATACTGAATGTGTGTGGCATATTCATTTTCACAGGGACTGAAGTAAGGCAGTAAATCACATCAAACAGTACTTCTAACCTAGCAGCAAAGTCAGCAAGCCCAGAGTGCAGTGGGTTTTAGCACTGGAGTTTTGTGAAGCAACCTCTGTACTGTTGCCTTCCAAAACATTGCAATGGAGGCAATTACAGCAATAATAGGTGAGAGAGAGCAGAAGAGTATTTTCCTCTACATCTTAATTCTGTTACAATTTAATTGTGTGCTAAGCATATGGTTAAACAACACAACAGACTTTCTCACTCCCAATGGGGTGACTGCACTGTATTTCCTGATGCCTTTCTCCCTGTTACCCTGGGAACTGGAGCTGCAAACAGCAGAGCCTAACCTTTCCTCGTGGCACACTTGAGCACTGACACTGCACCCTTTCAAAGCCTTGTTTTAAGGTCTCCTGTCTTCCCTGATGTCTGATTACTAATCTGACAGCTCTCCGTTTGTGGCAGCTGTATTTCGCCCCACTCAAAACACTCTCTCCTGCTGGTAAGCTGCTCACTCGAGAACACACACACTGATGGTTGGAAACCAGACTTTGAACTGAGTGTTCAAATGGGGCAACTAAAGATAGTAATAATCTATGTTACAACATCAGGTGCTACCGGTATTCTCAATTAATTACAAATATACATTACTCGATGGAGATTAGTCAGATTGGGATACTATAGTTAAAGAAAAATGTTTTGCTGGGGGAAGGGAATAGCAGAGACAGGCATACAGCATTGCCTCTCCAATTTAACCAGCAAGAATGACAAGCTGTCCTGCTGTGCAAGCTTGCAGGGACTGTGACCTGTGGGTGAGTCCATGGGGGAATGGGACTCTCCAGAGTCAGACCATGGATAAGTCCACACCCAAGCAGGTACATATTGAAGCACCTGTGGCCCCAGTTATGTTTTTGCTGTAGCAGGTACACCTCTGAAGGGATGGTGTCTCAATCATAAATCCATGCTGCAGCAGGTATACTGTGAAGTGTCAGTGGTTGTGCATGGGGTCATGCTGGAGCATGTGTGTGGCCATAGCTGATTCCACCCCACCAGGAAGGAGGCTGGGGTTGCACAAGGAGCTGGGCAGGAACACAGCGGGGAGAGCTGACCCCGACTGACCAGAGGGACATCCCATACCATATGACATCATGTTCAGCATATAAAGCTGGGGAAAGAAGAACAAAGGGGAGGGATGTTCAGAGTGATATTTGTCTTCCCAAGCCACTATTACACATGATGGAGCTCTGCTTTCCTGGGGATTGCTGAACACCCGCCTGCCCATGGGCAGTAGGGAATGAATCCCTGGTTTTGCTTTGCTTCTGCACACAGCTTTTGCTTTGCCTATTAAACTGTTTATCTCAACCCACAAATTTTATCACTTTTACCCTTCTGATTCAACCCCCCATTCCACTGGCGTGGGAGTGAGTGAGCAGCCGCTTGGTGCTTAGTTGCTGGTTGGGGCTAAACCACAACATCCACCTACACAGCATATTTTCTTTATACTGTCTGAATTCAGTCTGAAAGCAAAAACTGTCAATGTCACATGGCATTAAACTCAAATACACGTGTACTGCCAGACACAAAATACTTTAGATGGCATCTCTGCCTACAAGAAAATATAAGAAATTTGTTAGAGACAACACACATAGAAATTACACGTTGCATGTTAGCTATGTTTTTATGCAAGATTTACACAGAAAAACCCCAGCAGTAATTAAAGTGACAGATTAGAAATTCAAAGGGTTTATCACTATTAATTTAGCTGCACGAACGATCTGAGCATTACCTTCAGTGCTCATGTCCGGTGTTGGCATCCAGACATAGGCAAGACCTTCCTCTTTATACAGTTTCATGAGGATTTCAGGGCTCATGGGCTCCGGGTAGCGGTTGCAGCCCCAGGAATTCTGCACAATGTCCCATTCGGTCTGGAAGTTCATCACAGCTGTAATGCCCAGCTCATGCTTCAGCTTGACAGTGACATGTTCCAGCTGCCGAGGGCAACTTCCCAGCCAGATGTTTGGCAGAATTCTAGCATTGAAGAGACATTGAAGTGGGATTGATTAAATTATCTTAACAAAGAAACTGCCAAGTTCAGCGGCAGTTCTAGCTCAAAACCCGCTTAGCATCATCACACAAACGCTCCTAAGCGCAGGCTTTTCATGTCATGCAGTAAACAGCTTCTTATTCCACTACAGTTGAGTTGGTAATGTTTTATTTTGGGGATCAAGTTCCTAACCTGCCACAAAGAGCTAGACAGTCTGAGAAAAAATTCAGAGCATAATTAGTAGCACAGGTCTCCAAAGCATCTGCTATCAAGCTTGCAGTAGAAGCTTACTAACATTGCAGATTAGAATAAGAACACTCTGAAGATTCATGCAATTTGCACCAAAAAAAAAAGACCAAAAAGATTCACAGATCTGTATTACTTTAGTAATAAGTCAAATTCATAGAACTCCTCCAGTTTTATAGCTACCAGTATAATGAAGAAGGTAGACAGAAAAAAATCCCCAACTTAAACTACCCTTCTATGTGGAAACTCAAAAATGAATTAGTAATTTTCTTCTCATTTTTCTCTGTTCTTGTGGAGTCAAGCAGGAACCAAATACAGAATTATAATACATGTTTAGCTTCCCTCAAGGCCTAAAGAATCAGAAATTTTCTAAGAAAACTTGAGTGATATATGCAGAATGGATAAACATCCATATTTCTGGTATTTCTCTAAATAAAACTTCAAGATTTCTATGGTTTTCCTACTGTTAATTTCATAAAATTATAGTATAGCTCACCAGATTTTGACATAAATGTAAGTGTAACATTAAAAGGCTTGTTTTCAAATGAGGATTTTTAATCTTCACATGCAATTAAGCTAGTGTTAATCTAAAATCAATGATTTACATGCACAAATTATTAGTGATCTACTTTAAAATCCTCTGTTTGCACAAACTTTTATTTTGAAATTGCACTCCACAAACTACACAAAATATCCCTACTGTTGAACATACAACTTTGCAAACAGTAACAATTACGGAAAAAAAAAAAAAACAAACAACAAATCCCCCAACCCTCCCGCCCCCCTCCCAAAAAAAAAAAAGCCGATCTACAACAAAAGCAAGATCCTCAAAAATAAATGGCTGCCATACATTTCTTATGGTCTTTTCCAATTTTAATCTCAAGGATATGTAAGAAAAGTTTTGTGTTTATTCAGGAGCAATTACTCACAATAGCCCTTAAATAATCAAGTAGGTATTTCCATTATACTACCATAGTAACAAGTGCTTACTATCATTTAATTAAGACCTGTAATTGACAATTAATAAATCCTGCTATGTTACTACTGAAAGACTGTCAAAAAAGCAAATTCAAATCCAGTAGCACTTTAGCACTTCTTATTCCTGTTTCCTGTATGTATTTCAGCTTCAGCCACAGTGAGCTGCACACTGGCCAAACAAGCACAGAGTTTGGCTCTAACAGCCCCTCTTTCAGCAAGACAATGAACTTGATCTCAGTATATGGTAACTGAGTCCCAACTTTCTGGATCACAGGTAATGACTGAAAACCCTGAATTTTAGACAAATCTATTACACAGCAAATTACCATTTCAGCTGTGTCACTATGACTGTGAGATCATTTGAAGAGATTTAACTTCGTTGTTGTTTCACATCCATGTTCTAGTCTAGAACACCATGATGGTGTTTCCCACTGCTAATAGAAACTGCATATGTTCCTAAGCAGGAATCGAGTTTTGACCAAAAAGTTCAGAAATTAAGGTTTAACTCTTGAAGGAATTTCCTTAGTCACTTTTCTCACACTCCCGAACACTACCTTTCCAAAGGAGAGAAGTTGTGGAAAGAAATACATCACAGGCTATAGATTTCTTAAGTCACAAATTAAGTTCAGTTCATTTATTAAGAAATATCAATGCACAGTGGACTCTACAGTAACCGTGAGGAAATGGAATAAAACACAATTGTGTGTTATCATTATGTTCAAGGCACAGTCCTACATGCTGGTACATGCCCAAAATATTGCATAACTATCTAGGGCATTCCCACTGACTAGAGAGGTTAGAGCAGGTCCACTCCAACAACTGCTTCTCTGCCCCACTTCCCACACACCAGCCCCACAGCAAACCCAGTCCTAACTTGAAAGATTTAGCCTTCTCAGGCTTCTGCCACAGGAATCTGCCACAATGATCAGAGCATTTCAAGGTTGCAAATGCAAGTAAAAGTGCCCTACAGTCACTGATGAATGGTTGGAGATGAGCAATGCCTACAAAGCCCCATAGCAGGGAAAGAAAAATGGCAATATCACTAATATCTTGTCACAATACGGGGATATTCTTTCAAGAACAAGAACATTAGTATCCTTCCTTCAAAGGCTTTCCTGGAGACTCATACATATGTAATTCTCTTGATATTTTGGGAAACATGTAATATAAGTTACCTTGACAGGAGAGCAAAAGTCTGTTTTCTAGCATTTGATTGAATCAGGAACAACTAAAGTGTTCCTGAGTTAAATAAAATTCCAGGTAGTACTCTTGCTTACAAACAAATCATTGTTTTATAACACTTTCCCCATGATTACTTAGTGGGCAGACATCGCAGCTGCAAGACCACTGGCATATACACCATGTGTTTATTCTGTTCTTGTTGCCTAAATGACGAGACCTCCAGTATTGCACAATAATAATTGCATTTGCCAACCAATCTGATGGCTTTACCAAGTTGTTATCACTGTTTTTCCCTGTAATTAACCAAACTACTGTTAGCATTCAGAGAATGACCAAAACAATGTAATTAGGACAGAAAGTTCTTGAAACTTACTTTTTTGATCAGGTCCTAGAATTTGGCCTTTGAGAGGGTTGAGATGCAGCCTTGACCTTAGCCTTTGAGCCCCTTATTTACCCACCTCCAAATGACTGTAAAGCCTTGGTCTTTCTGGACGAGGTCTAATCACTTTTACCAGGAAAACAGTCCACGCAGAAAACAACATTGCAGAGCTGTACTATTGGCCAATATATGTAAAAGTTCTGGGATAATCCTGCTGCATAGTACCTATATTTCCATTTGGCTTTTTCTGGTTCATACCTTGACTTTGTCTTACATCAGAATGAAAGAGTGAAAGGTTCAGTGCACATTTGAGTACAGAAACGCATGAAAAGTTTTGTGGCTATATTTTACATGCTGTTTTTTGATGGCACTCCTGAGGGCTTGATTACGCTGAGGACCAGGGAAACATACATATTAAACAAAGCAAGAAAGTGATAGTTTCATTTTTACATCTCTTTCTTTAATACTATGACTTTTAGTTATCCTTTTCCAACATGCCCTTTCTTCCTTAGGTTGCTAGTGCACTTTGGTAGGTAACTAGATTTTAATCACAAGAGTATTTGGCATGGGAAAGAGCCCTCTTTTAGTTTTCCCTCTCAACTGTCATGTAATAATTCTCTGAGCTCTCCAACAGCTGCTGCTGCTCAGCTCACATGTGGTTGTTTTCCAGCAGCAGCTTAAGTGATGTCCACATACAGTTAAAAAAACATTTAGGGATTATGTGTGATCAATAAACCTATTTTCAGCCATTAACCCCTGTCATATTCCCCAAATATCACAACAAGATGGTCTTTTAACAAAATCCTTCCTAGAATTCGGTTTTAATATAAAAGTGGCACTTTATTGTTGTATCTGTTAACTCCCCATGCTACTAAGGATAACAAGCTGTTCTTGGTCCCAGAAGACATGGCCAGTTCAGTCACAGACAGTTTATCAATGAAGAAATCAACTAGAGTAACACCAAAAATATTCAGGTACCTTCAGAGATTAAGATTTATAGATTGTCTAAAAGCCTTTTCTTTAAAGCTAATTTCTATAAAGTTACTTTCAGACTGCCCTGCATCTCAGTTCTTCAGCAGTAACATTGAGATAATATTTACCTACTTTAGGGGACTTTTGGGGATTAAATGAATGAATGAATGTGAGAAGCTTGAATCCATAGCAATGAGCATTAAATGTTAGGCAGGTGTCTGCTCAATTTACTTGACTTACAGAGCCCAGACTGAAGGCTGACGTGTTAAAAATCTGCCATTTGACTTGCAAACTGAGAAAACCAACAACCATTTATCATTACCAAGGAATAAATATGGAACACCCTGAAATCCCTTGTACAGTTATTTTCCAGCTGTCATCACACTTAAATTCTTTTTAATGATGCAGACATATATTGCACTTGGTTGCTTCCCCCCAGGACCCTGCACAGCCCAGATTAAATTATATCAATTCACTATGAATGCATCTGAAACAACAAATGCATTTCATTTAACCAATGCATATGCAAATAGTCTTCCCCTCCTTACAGGAGTAAATCAGTCTGAGGCAAGGGAAGATTAGCATTCTGTTACTTTCTTTTAATGGTGCAGATTGCAGTTCTCAGGCTGGAGGAAATGTTGCCAAAGAACAGCCTGCTGTACCTTTGAATCTTAGACCTCCACAGATGGTCCAAAACCAAGATGGCAACTGTAGTTGTGGGGACTGTGTGACTGCCCTGAGGGAAGTTACAGTGTTTGGTGAAACCCTGGAAGAGGCTGCTCAAAAAGGTGGTAGATGCCCCAGCCCTGGACACAGTCAAGGTCAGGTTGGTTGGGCCTCTCAGCAACCTGCTCTAGTTGATGTTCTTGCTTACTGCAGGGCGGGTTGGACTAGACAACCGCTAAAGGTTCCTTTCAACCCAAATTCTATCGTTCTGTGATATCTGGTTATTGCATCAGGCCATCAACTCCTCCTCCATGCCATAGATGTCGGTGCTGCTTCCTGTGTTACTTTTGTTGATAATGGCTTAAGGCAAATGGGCACCAAATTCAAACATCCTTATAAAATGCTGAGCTATAAACAGAGGTGACTTAGGTATTGTTTCCAGATCTACTCCATCATCAGTGTACTAGGAGCAGGTGTCTTACAATCTCTCCTGAAATCAGCCAACCCTTCTAAGGAGTCACACTTCTTACAGAAAAGCGTAGGATTCAAGCCTTTGGAGAACACTTTTCATCAGAACATCTATCAGGTACAATATTTCAGATCTCCCTTTATCGCTGCAGTTGCCAGCTTTAGTCAACAAACAGGACCTTGCCAAACTAAGGAAAAAAACCAAGGTATTTTTCATTGCTTATTGGCAGCAGAGTGATCTGGCAACTATGCCATTTGTTTATATTGTTAATATTTTTGACCAAGGTCCAGCATGTTATTTTAAATGAAAAGTGATGGATTCATCCTTCAGTGCCAGGTCAAGAAGTAGGCTGATGTTAACACTTGCAATTCACTTCAGTTGTCTGCACTGAGCATCCTTAGAGCCCATTGAGCATCTGACGACAGTGAGATGGGCCCTAATATATACACGTAACCAGACAGAGCAATTTAGCTGAAACAACAAACAAAATAATGATTAAATCGGCTGTGTCCTCCCTGAAGGCTTTTACTTCCTAAAGTTGTAGCCTGCAACTACAGCTACGTGTAACTTGCAGCTAAACCTGTTCTGGATTCTCTGAAGAGCAACATATATAATTCAGTCGATTTACCCCCAGCATTTTGTGATGCTGGTATGCATGCCAAGTGCTTTTTTGTACTGTTGTCGTGCTATTAGCCTGACACCACTACAAGCAAGTGGCCCAAGGGGAATGTAGGTCTGAAGAACAACTCATTTGGAGATGTTTTTGCAGCACCATAACTACTGGGGGCTGCTTCCAACTACAGTGCATTCCTCTTTCCTCCCTGATGACACTGCAGTAGGAACTGGCTCAGAATTTTTTTTATAAGGTGGATTTTTAATGGAAAATTATGATCTGTCCAAAACAAAAACTTGCATTAAAACTTCCTATGTTTGACCAAGTTTAAACTAATTCAAAGACCAAATGTCTGCTGAGTAATAAAGGGAAACAGAGGGATGGCAGCAAAAAATGCCAACCCCTCCTTCCCTCTCTCTCATTTGACACAAAAGAGTTTTCCAAAAGTGTTGGTTTGGGCATATTCTAAATGAGAATATAGGAAATCCTACCAGCTATAGCTCTTTCATCTTTCCTCTACCCTCTTCCTTCTGACAAGGCATGTCACTTTAAATGGTGATGCCACTGCCTTATGATGGCCCAGAGCTATCATCCTGCACGTGCTCCTTCTTTTGCCATTGGCATCCTTTTAACAAAACACAGAGCAGCTGCTTCTTAGGTACGTGCATGCCTCTTCTGGGCCTTCCACGTCCTTTTGTCCAGTTAAAATACTAAGAGCTCTTGCCAGAAATCACATGAGGTTCCTGTACCCCTGTCAGAGCAACCTAGAAACATTACTTAGATTGCTATCTAACATCCTGAAATACATTTACAAACTGAGAAAGATTTTCAGATTACCAAATTCTGCTCTCCAGTGGAAGATCTGAACACTTTCAAAGATTGCTTGACACATAGAAAGCACACTGATGGCTATCCACACCTTCAGTAATATTTTCCTAATGTCCAAAATGAACAGGTTATTCCTTTCCACTCTGCAAAACCCATTTACCTATCTGAAAATCACACACACATGCCCCTGTATTCTTCACACACACACATACACACACTGACTTGTCATATCTTCAAAGCATTTGATAATTCCTGTTTTTCTTTGGACTGTCCTGCTGGTCAACAAGTTTCTTAAGATGTTATGCCCAGTACTGTAAAGAGGTCTTACACTGGAAAGAGGTCTCACCATTTCTGAGCAGAACTGAAGATTAGCTCCTTCTTGTGCCTCGAAGGCTATATCCCTATTTATAGTTCGCCTTTACAGGATCATATCACTGACCTATATTCAACATGGAATTCTGTTTGCAATTTAAAATCTCTCACAATAGATGAACCTACTCAAGGAGGGAGTAAAATCTGCCCAGAATAGAATTATTTAAGATTTTATTAGTTACAATCCCCAGTGGTATCAAATAAAACTAAATGAATATGCAGCAAAGGAGCAGATGGAATTCCCAATTATGAATGCATCTCAGTAGTACATCTTGCAATAATCTCATGCACACACACCACTGTATTTCAAGTTAACAATAATCAATTAGAAAGGGAAATGGGACATGTTTGCAACGATGCTTGGTCAAAGAGTTTCTTTTTAAAGAGGTCAAAGTTGTAATATTAGCCTGTACATAGAAATGAACTGAAAATAAAGAGAAAATATATTGTAGCCTTCTAAAAATCAATGATCCAATTCTGTGCATTCAAACTGAATTTTCTATTAATTATTTTATTCTGTGAAAAAAAGATACAAATGAAAACATTCAAAATACAGGACAGGAGATGCCAGCTATTTCTTGTGAAAATACTTTAATATGAGAGAAGACTAAGAATTCAGCATATTTCAGAGGGAATTGGATGACTGCTGAAAAGATAAAATATATGGGAGATGCAAATCCGCTGGCCCTATCAACATAAAAGAGGTAAAGAATCTCAACTTCCATGTAAATTCAACTATAAAGCAACTACTAAGACAGTAGAAAAATGGCAGAATTTTTCCTTTTAAATTCTTGCATATTCTTCCAACATACCAACAACACAGGCAGGTATCAGAACAGAGGAAACCCCGGTTTAATCTTGCACAGTAATTCTGGTTTCATTACCTTCTCTTTAAATAAAGGACAGAGAAATCTCTCAGCAAAATGCTTCCTTACCAACAAAATAATAATGTAGAACTGAGGGGTTACGACACTGACATTTCACTGTACATTGCGCAGGGCAGTGGATAAATGTCTGTGGTCTTAATCCCTTCTCTTGCTGACTTACTGATAAAGTGTCCTTGCAGAAGACAAGCTGACAGAGACTCTGTGATGAAAGGTTTGACTTAAGTAGGATTGACTGAACACAGTCTGATGCACTCAACTGCCCAGCATGCAGAGCAGCTCTACCGGGCCACAGTAGGAGAGCAAGGTTTGATGACACTATGGTCTAACTCACAGAACACCAAGATCTAACAGTCAGGCTTAATAAGGTCATGCTTATCAATAAGGATGGACTGAATGGCCATAACCTTAGCAGAAGCCATCATTGAGAGAAAAGCATTGATTAATGATAAAACTATATCCTACTGAAATGGCACAGCTGCAGATCTTCTAAAAACTACTTATATTTCTGAAAAAAAAATTACCTTAACCTAAATGCCAAATGTAGAAGGAGCACAAGTCATCACTTCTAATTTTGTTCTGCTTTACTGCTTAAAGAATGCAGTTGATTGTGAAGTTAAGGATCCTACCTTGGGGCTTTAAAGGAGGAGAATTAAAGATACTACCATGTAGTTCCAAGGTGGTTTCTATTTTTTTTTTAACTATTATTATTATTTGGCACTGCAATGAAAAGTAATTAAGCTCTGGCAACTCTTCTTCTTAGATGTAATTTGGACTACTTATCTAGCCTCTCACGTGGGAGCAGACTTGGCAACTAAAAAGAAACACCTGCTTTTATCACTTTAGAACAACACTTTGTCAGCTTAGCAATATGCAAAGTTTCTCAAGCCCTTGAATTCTGAGTGTTATGCTTAATAGTATCTTATTTATTTCATGTTCACAAATTTATGCATGAATGTGGCATCAAACTACCTCATTTGTTGATATGCAGAGCAAATAAGCCATTAAGGTTTGACCTCAAGCTGACAATGTGCTAAAATGAAAACAAGCAAGAATAATACCAAACCGGTAACTGAAATATATGGTTACACAGACATTCAGCTACAAAGCAGTTCCAGTGGTACAGCACCCTCAGGTTTCTGCTGTCTTAGGAGGAGATTTCCATAGCATCAGCTTGGTGGCATAAAAGGGCTTGGTTGTTCCCTCGTCACCCACCAACCTGCATTTACAGCAGTTGGTACAATGGACTCTTCAGGTTGTGAGACAAGGAACAACCACGCTAACACCTAAGCATAGCACAGCTCACCTCATTCATAACTTCCTAGTGGATTCTGACTCTGGGGGAGAGCTGTAGACTATGTCTACTTCATGGATTGTCCTAGCTTTGAATGCACCAGGTATATAGGACAAGAAAGATTCACGTGGTTAAAATTGAAGCCAATCACGTTAAATAACTTTAGTCTAGATGGATCCACAAGACTTTCTGTTTATTGCCTCTTTCCCCCACACAGCCACCTCAAGCATTTCCTCACAAGGAGCACAAGAGCTTTACTGGAAAGAGCTCACAAAGCTCTCATAAGGACAGCTGTAAAGATCAAGGGCATTTCTAACATCCTATACCCTGCCACAGCAGTGAACATATTTGGTGAAAACATTTAGTCAACTGGGAAGTAAGCCACATCCTACACTGCAAAAGTGACAATAAGACTTGGATAAATAAGCAGTAGCACTATGCTTCAGAGCTGTAAAATAGTGGTTCCATTTTCTTCACTACTGGTAGACCATCATCAGGAGGAATGAATGGAATGAAGAGGAACACCTGGAGGCCCCAGCAGAGAGTACCAGAACAATCAGGGTTCTAGAAGACATGTTTTCTGAGAAAAATCTGAAAGAAATGAGGATTAAAATACAAATGAAAATATTTGAAAATTCAAATCTCAACTACTCTGTGGTTCTGTGAAAAAGAATAGGAGTTTCTAAGCATATAAGACATGGCTACAAAGGGTCAGGATACTAATTTGCTCTCCAGCCCTACTGTGCAGATGACAAGAAGAAATGAACTTAAATTGCAGCTAGGGAGACTTAGGTTGAGATTAGAAAAGCTTTTTAATGATAGGAATAGTGAGGTAATGGAAAGTAACAGGGCTGTAGAATCTCATCACTAAGATGAGATCATATTTAAGATTAGGCTGAATAAACCTGGAACAATTCAAATGCAATTGAGACTAAGTAAGAGCAAGGAAATGGACAGGATGCTTTTTGAGGTCTCTTTGAGCCTATGATATAAAATATTATAATCATAAACTTAATTTCCATCTCTGGGATCACTACCTATATTAATTTATCAAGCTCAATCTTGAAATAATTTAGGTTCCTTGTCCTCCCTGCCCTATTTGAAAGGTCATGCCAGAATTCAGACATCATTCATTGGATGTCAGAAACCTTGTTCTAATTTACACTCTGAATTCATTCAGAAGCAATTAATATCCATTTGATACTAAAGCAGGTTCAATTTCAATAATTCTTCTTCCTCCCTTGGACTAATTCCTGAATGTCTTTTACAAATAGTAATATAACTTCTTTTTCAGTATTCATTTAACTCTGCTGTCTACCTCAGACACCAGCAGTAGTCAAGCTATGGTAGCACTGAGCTTCTTGCAAGCCAAGTCTCTGCTTTTCACTGCAGTTTGTGATGAAGGCATGCATATCTTACATCAGGGAATCCCTGGCACTGAAACCTTGAAAAGTGAGAATCAAAACTCAATAGCCTTGGTGACTATTAAGCAGACATTCATTATTGCAGCACAAATACAAAACACAAAACCAAAAAAGAATGTTGCATCATTTCATATTGTAAATGGGTTTACAAAACCAAATTTGCTCTTCACATTTCTCCTGTGATACAAAGAGTTCTCCTAATAAGAAACCTCAGAGGTTATTTTTTTGGGGATATGTCCCAACCACAAAGTTCCTGTGAAGATGCAGCACAGAAGCAGCAGTGTATCTCCACTAACAGGGACTACCCCACTATCTCAATGGACAATTACAGATACATGAGGTAAACCAGCCTGATACAGCTGATCTCTTTCATGCCAGGACCAAGACATGGTCCACCCTTGTCCCCCTTGTGACATGAAAGTGCAAAAGGGATTGTAAACAATCTCTGTTCTTCTGCCACTATAACAGATCAAATTTTATCTAACTTTGTCTCTAGGATAAGAGGGCCTCCTCCAATAAACTCAATGGATTTGCTCTCATCAAGCTTGCAGTACATTTGAATCTATACAGGGGAAAAAAACCCACTATAAACTCTTCTTCCCTTTCATTCACCTTACTTTGTTACAAAAATCAAAGCCAATGAACTTATACCTTATACATTTTTATAACCTATTTTAACTATAGTCTAGAAATTATCTAACATAACTTTTTCACACAAGACTTTATGTACATGATCAGAACTAAATTGTGGAAAATATAACTTTATCCTCTGTGTATGTAAAATGAAATATTTAATATTGTATTTCACTACATACTTCTACTGTGAAGATAAAGTAATCATTCATATGCACAGTGATGCTTTGTAGGACAGGGTGTCCAGACTGAGCTTTAGAAAACTTCATCTGACTTTATTTTCAAACATACATGTAAAGTTTCTACTGATGCCAAAGGAGCACACCACATGCAGCAGAAAGCAGGATTTGCCTTTGTAGGGATGACTGTTCACAGAATCACAGAACGTTAGGAGTTGGAAGGGACCTCAAAATATCATCTAGTCCAACCCCAATGCCAGAGCAGGATCACCTAGACAAAATTGCACAGGAACACATCCAGGCACGTTTTGAATGTCTCCAGAGAAGGAGACTCCACAACCTCTCTGGGCAGTCTGTCCCAGTGCTTCGTCACCCTCACAATGAAAAAGTTCCTCCTTATATTCACATAGAATATAAGCTCCAGCTTGCACCCATTTCCCCTTGTCCTATTGCTGGCCATCACTGAGAAGAGCAACTGTTCTCGCACTTTCACTTGTATAAATATTATCTGAAGCAAAGGATGTGCCTGCTATTAAAATACAGCCTGAGACTGAGATTCCAAGGCTGGTACTGAACAACCTGGAAAGGTCTCCTCTGTTGGCTTGTGAGGATTAATACTTAAATGCTCCAATTATAGAATCTTGTCTCAGGCACCCATGGTTGCCAATGGTTACTTCCTACATATGTCTCCGTTAGGTTGCCAACATTCCCATTTGTTTTGAATTAGAACAAATACTCGGAAACACGAGAACAACAGGCTGGTAAACTAAGCCAGATCGTAATGAGCCATGAATCTCTTGGCATTAGGAATGAGAATTTCTAACATTAATGCTTAGCAATGGGACTGATGCCAACGCTGGCACCTTTAAGTTAGGGCATCTTAACAAAATTGACTTGAAGTGTTGCAGATGAACTTTAAGTTAGTGACCAAGAAGTTTCAGGAATCATTAGTTCAAACATCTTCTGTCTTCTTTCAGGGTTTAGCTGTTGGCAGCTGCTTAGAAATCTAGCCTGTGGAAATAATAACTGATGAACTCACTTTTCAAAATGCAATTTTTCGGATCCAATGGAATTGCTTTGCAATGCTTCAGAAAAAAAGAATACATTCATTAAAACTATGAAACTACAAAGGATGGTGTATTGCAAGGTGGTCTTGTGATCCTCATGGCAGCGTATGCACATGTACAGAAAGAAGGGATTGCCCTCAGAACTGCAACACTCAGAGGAAGAGGCATGTCTACCCCGTGTGGTACCACCCAAACACAACAGTCCTGACCAGTTCTGTATCTGTCTGTGGTCATTCAGTTAAGGCATTTATCCAAAATGTCTAAACCTACATCAGGTCATTTGTGTTAAATTTAAAGAGGGACAGACACATTAGAGTACCACAGGCTAGGTGGCAGGGCTCCATCAGAAGAGGGGTGGCCAGCAGGGACAGGGAGGTGATTGTCCCTCTCTACTCTGCCCTTGTGAGGCCCCATCTGGAGTACTGTGTCCAGATCTGGGGCCCCCAATACAAGAAAGATGTGGAACTGTTGGAGAGGGTTCAGAGGAGTCCACAAAGATGTTTAGGGTGCTGGAGCACCTGCCCTACGAAGAGAGGCTGAGGGAGCTGGGCTTGTTCAGCCTGGAGAAGAGAAGGCTGCAGGGGGGCCTCATTGCAGCCTTCCAGTACCTGGAGGGAGCTTATAAACAGGAGGGGATTCAACTTTTTAAAAGGGTAGACAATGGCAGGACAAGGGGGATGGATTAAAACTAAAGGAAGGAAGGTTTAGATTAGATATTAGAGGGAAGTTTTTTACAGAGAGAGCGGTGAGGTGCTGGAACAGGCTGCCCAGAGAAGTAGTGGATGCCCCATCCCTGGAGGTGTTCAAGGCCAGGTTGGATGGGGACCTGGGCAACCTTGTGTAGATCTAGGCCTGGAGGTTGGTGGCCCTGCCTGTGGCAGGGGGGTTGGAGCTCTATGATCCTTGGGGTGCCTTCCAACCTATGCCATTCTATGATTCTATGATTCTATGATCTTAGAAATACTGAGACAAATGGAATCAATGCATCACCACCGTCAGCCAAGTAAGTATCTCAAAGAATGTGTTCCCACAACAAAGTCACGTCAAAGGGACAACAGTTGTATGGTGCTACCCTAATAAAATTGTGAGAAAACCTCATTTTAGCTAACATATCTGGTTAATAGATTATAAACATGAAATTGATAACCCTGGTGGATGAGTTGCCAGCCTCAAAGGTTGAGGCTGAGACTGCAATGGAGCTACCAAGAAGCCCCAGAAGGACCTGTGTATGTCTTCCTACCACAAACCTGCAAAGTACTGTGGGATCTCTTGAATGTCAACAGGGAAAAAAAATAGTTGACTTAAATTATGAACTAACAATGCTGTGGTGTTTATTGGAGCCTAAAGATTGACAAGAATTACAAGAATTACAAGACTGACAAAACTTGTCTGTTTTTTTTAATCTGCCTTCTCTTTTTTTCCTTTTTTTTCCCCCCAGATTTCTTTCTTTTCCCAGCAGTATCATTTCACTTGCTTAGAATTGGAACTTGGGTATTTGAATAAATGTATTAATGTGATCTACTGTCACTAAAGTTTACTTAAATGTGTTTACATTCTCAGCTGAAGCTTGACTTTGTAAACTTGTAAAACATTACTCATACTGGACAGCCTTATTACCTAGAGGCCAAACATATCTGGGAAGCTTTTTCCTCTCATCCCACAAGATCGAAGGAACCCAGTAATAGAGGAATCTGAGAAATCCAGTCTTCTGCAGTGAAAGCCCTGGTTGATGCTGTGCATAGGAATGGCCCCCACACAGCCAACCCTTCCAGGTACCAGCCGGACTGCAGATAGAAGGGATGCTACATTATTTTAATAGGGAAGCTGCGTATCCTCCTTATCAGATCTTCACATTGGGAAAGTGAAGGCACTGGATATAACTGCTATGAAGAGTTTTGAGAAGGCAACCCTAGAGAAGCTAGATAAATGTAAAAAGTAATACAATGAAAAGGCAGTAGCACCCTACCACTGTTCACACACACATGGTACCACCTCACTGGCATGCCAACTCCTAGCATCCACCCCTGAACTGAAAGGGTGAGCCATGGAGAGTCTTGCTGCTGGCTGGTGGCTGATGAATGGACTTTCTGCCTGAATGCTACCATCCTATTCCTCCGGCTCTTCATGAAGTTACTTTAAAATATAGGTAGGTAAGAAGTAAGCAACAAAGGAAGGGAAAGCTTCTATTTCATTACTGGTCTTATTTATATCCTAAATTTTCTTGTCTCTGTATTAAAGCTGCAATGCATATTACCCCCTTTTCCTGCATCCTTAGAATCTTCTTTTCAATTATTAGGCTTTTTACAGCAAAGAAAAAAGGCGTTTCATTTAGATTTACAAACCATGGTGTCTAATGAACCTATAAAGAGGAAATCTGTATTTCTTATAACTTGGCAATAGCTATGACATTTGACTCAGTTTTTATCATAGTTCACAAGAGCACATATATACAACTTCTGAACAATAGCAGGGATTATGTACCTGACTCCCTGAAATTGAATTTCCCAAAGTACAAGCATTAAAGTAAGGAACAACAGATTTTCAGTTCAGCTTCTTAATACGTTCCCTGGGAAGACAAATGCAGTTCATTTCTCTGTTTTGATTTTTTTTTTCTTGCAGAGAGAAAATTATATATGGGAAAATACAGCAGCAATTTTATAATCTCTATTTACTCTTGGGAAATAAAATACTTATGTTTCTGAAACAAACATCAAAGAAATTAAGGCTACACTCTAGTTTCCTTTCTAATAAATCATTTTTTTATCCTTTAAATAGGATACTCCATATTTTTATAGGGAGGAGCCTTAAAGTTATTCTGTACCTATGAAGAGCATTTAAACCGGAAAGCTTGCACTTACATTTCAGCATATATAAAAATTATTGAAAATAGAGTTAGAATTCATAATTTAATAACTGCAGCTTGCTATGGTTTTAACTAAAGAACCTACTACACTTTCTCCACTTCCCTGGAGTTGAGACAACTATGTAATTGTTTATTTAGGATTTTTATGGCTTACAAGTTGACTTTCAGAAACACAGTACACTCTGCAAGCAAAGTCCAAACCATCAACTGCCACCCTTCATATCTGGGGACTGCAAACTCATTTTGAGGCTTCTGCTTTTTTTTCTTTTTCTTTTTTCTCTTTTGATCTGTAGGAGTCAGCTGCAGGCTGGCTGGTCTAACCTGCCCAGCAAAAACCCACAGGAAGGGTAGGCAGCGTGAGTCTACACTCCAAACACAAGTCCCTGCTCCAACAGTTTCACCACTAGTAAATCACGGAGTTCTCTTGGCGAAGCTCTTCCAATAACAACAAAATAGCTGAATTTGCTCCCCCATGGTAAACTAAATAGCAACGAGGTTGAGTACACACTCCTGGTTTCGTAAAAGAGCTTCTGCTCTCTTTAGATGAACTATATTAAGAAAAACCAGTGATTACAGGGCACCTAATAAATGCATGCAAAAGCTATCAGGAAATAAGTATCTGTGAGACAAATGGAACATCATCTTTGGTGAAAGAGCGATGCTGCCCCTTCCCCGTCATGCCGGCTGTGAGCTAAATTGCCCAGATTTCACAATCTCAGTCAATTTCTTTCACAGCCAGCAATGCCAGCAAATTGCTTTCCAATGGAGACAGAACTTTACTCTCTTGCTGACAGCCTGAATGTTAAAGAGCAAAGAGGCAAGAAAAAGGGCTGAAGACCTCCAGAAGAAATACAGAGAGGAGACAGGGAGGCACAGTAAAACAGAAAGACAAATTAGAAGCAACAATAGTTTTTACTCCCCAACAGTGATACCCCACATAAAATTCATATTTACTAGACCATCAACATTTGTCTTTCATATCTCACAGAGAAAAACAGAACAAATAAGTATGTTTACTCCTCGAGATTTTTTCATGGAGGGTTCCAAGTCTTCCTCCTGGTTTTTGCTCCTGGAATGACACAGCACTGTAAGTTTTTCTTAAGTATGGAAATCATTTTGTGCAGCGGCACACCTAAAGAGCAGCAGTGGCTTTAAGCAAAGATTACCCATTACCACCCAGCTGCTGAAAGGCGTTCATCTTCCCATCAACAGCTGGGCTCTCTCTGCTGCCATTTTATTAACAAAACACTCAGTCCTGAACAATCGCCCCTTTAAAGAAATAACTCCATCAAATGCCCATTCAAAATGTTCCATATGAATGGCAGAATGAGAAAAAAAGTCCAAATGGAATTCATGATAGCATCCAGACAACACGCTAAAATCCCCTTTACCTCTTCCTGGTTAGAAATTACTCAGATAAATTACGAGCTCTTTTAAGTCAAACCCTCATTTCAGGTTTTCTTTTGAAGCACCTTGCAAGCCACAATCTCCTGGTGTGTGAATAAAAAGCAGTCGCTTCCACAAAGCAGCAGCCGGTCTTTGCAACCTTCTTCCCCTCTGCCATCTCTCAGCACTCGGTCCAACCCAGCTGTGTGCATCCTACCAGGATTTAAAAAACATTTTCAAAATTTTTAATATTTCCCAAATTCACCCAGCTGACTAGAAGTGTGTTGAGCCACGCTCAGTGTACTTTCTATGTATAATTTATACATATAAATCATTTGGTTTCCAGGGGAATGACACGTCTAACAATTGCCACCCTGCAGAGCCCTGTGCTGATGTGGTGCTCCAGGCACCGAGACTCTTGCTGTGGCCCCATTCACAAAAACACAGAATTGTAGGGGTTGGAAGGGACCTCAAGAGATCATCGGGTCTGATCCCCAACCCACTGGGTTCCTCTTTCTGCTGCCATGCACACACCATCAGTCCACGAAGATCCCACAAAGCCCAGCCCTGTGACAGACAAAGCAATACTAACCTCTGAGATGAAAGCATACAAGGAGCTTTGCTGCTGCAAAACCTCTCTTTTGCCTTGGGGGACATCACTATTTAGGGTTTCTAGCAATACTATTGCATACTTGTACCACTTTCCTAGCCATTGCCAACTGGCTCTTCCTTGGCTGAGCCACAGGGCAGGCTGAAGGACCTCAGCATGACTCCTGAGTACAATTTAGAATGTGATCAAGAAAAAACAACTTTTTTCACACGTATAACATCTAAAAGACTTATCTTTCTTTGCAGGGATAAGGAATGGAAAGAATGTCACAGCACTGCGCTCCCTCATGAGAAGCGTAACAGAGTTAAGGAAACGAAGGGAAACAAGATGCAATAACGGTGCTGTGGATGCCATTTCTTTCTAGTACAGACAAGTGGTAGGCATTACTTTGGGGGATTCAGTAATTCCTGAGCTGTGAAAATATTTTGGGTTTCATTAGAAAAACATTGGTTATCGGTTTCCATCAGAACTGAAATTCACGTATCATTGGGATTTGCCCTCGCTTTCTATCAAGAACTATTCTAATTGCTCTGTAACCCAAAGCAATGTCACATACCACATTAAATCACTTAGAAAACATTATGCTGTTTACACTATGTATGTGAACTGTTCAAAATTATTAATTTATCAATAATGCTGACAACACACATTGTGGCTTTGTCGAAAGAGGAGAAAACACTCGGAAAAGCTGGTGAATATTAATGATGCCTGCCACTTGAGAAATTGCTGACATAAAAATATTAATAGTTCACAGGTTTGCTAGTTTTCAGTCCCATTTGCTGCTAAAGTTGTTCCCTCCTTCATGTTTACAGGGGCACTTCAGCATTTCATCAGCCACTACTTCAATGGTGTCATCTCAACGTAGTCAGTATGTTGTGTCTCTCAGCCACAGCAGTACAGAGCACAGCTGTCAGCTTGATGGACAGTAGCTGCTCATTTGCAGCTAACTCTCCAATAGTCAGGCTTAGGTGATCCCAGCCTGGCGCTGTCCTGCCCATGCAAGATCCCAAAACTCGGGAAAGCAGAACTAGCTTTCAAGTTTTTAGCCACTGTTAGGCAGGACCCAGTGTGGGAGTTCAGGAAAAGGGAAACTTTTTGTCTGGATAAGCACCAAATGTGGAATAAAAAACAAATTCCTTAACCAAATACAGAGATACATCCAAATTAAATAACGGTTAACAAATAAGAACTTTATAAATGGATGAAATTCTGACTTCATAACATTTGTCCCGCTTTTGCTCTTATTTCCTCACAGTCCCTCTTAGTTTTCAATAACTTAAATTTAAAAAATGCTTAAAAATCACTTCTTACACTGATTTGAAACCCATCTTCTTCACAACAAAGACTAATAAAAGCATTTCAAATCTCCAGTTGAGGGTGATATAGGAAAAAAAAATCAAGTTATACGAGGGAGAAAAAAAGAGATTTAATATTTAAACCAGTCTATAAAAACTATTCCCGTTGGGAAGTAAACAGTGGACCTCATTTAGAGTAGTTTATAGCTCAGTGTAATAAAACTAAACTCAAAGGAGTGGTCAAATTTCATAATTTATATGATAAATGTATCACAAAATGTGGCTTAGGATACTTCAATTATTTAACATATAAAATGTCCAGTTAACCTTACAGTCATAGAGCCCCAAGTGTTGAAATCAAAGGCAAAATGCCTATTGATGATATGCTTTTTTAATCAAGATTGGTTTATTAAAATAAAATTGAAGACTTTTGTTCCAGAGCTCATTATTTCTTATTCTTTTCTCTAATATTGTTACCACAAGTATTTTTGAGGCACAGGGAACAGAAAGCTCTCAGCTTTTACTGTTAATTATGGTAATCTTCACAGACACCATCACCTCTTAATTCATAATGTAGGCATAAAGTATCAGTTCAGCTTTTGACTACAGTAGCATAGTTCACTGCACTCTAGTGGCTTTTTGACGACAGCTTCTTCTTTAAAGCTTTTTTTATAATCCAGTAATAAAAAATTACTTCAGGATTACACTTAAAACAGAAGGGTATTTTATTATGTGAATGAATTAAAACCAGTAAATGAGAAGGCTAAAAATAAATAAAAGTACTCATATTTTTTTCCCATTGCATAATTCAAAGGTAACTCTGACTTCATATTGAACAGAGATGGGGATTATTCATAGAATCATTGTAGAATTGTTAGGGCTGGAAGGGATCTTAAAGATCAGCAAGTTCCAGTTCCCTGTCATGGGCACGGACACCTCTCACTAGACCAGGCTGCTCAAGGCCCCATCCAACCTGACCTTGAATACTGCCAGGGAGGGGGCAGCCACAGCTGCTCTGGGCAGCCTGTGCCAGGGTCTCACCACCCTTGTAGGGAAGAATTTCTTAATATCCAATCTAAATTTACCCTCTTTTAGTTTAAACTCATTATCCCTCATCCTATCACTCCATGTTCTTGTAAACAGTCACTCTCCAGCTTTCCTGTAGGCCCCTTCAGGTACTTGAAGGGTGCTATAAGATTTCCCTGGAGCCTTCTCTTCTCCAGGCTGGACAACCCCAAACCATGAGTGCTCCAGCCCTCTAATCATCCATGTGGCCCTCCTCTGGACCTGTTTCAACAGTTCTGTGTCCTTCTTATGTTGGGGACTCCAGAGCTGGACACAGTACTCCAGGTGGGGTCTCATGAGAGCAGAGTAGAGGGGCAAAATCACTTCCTTTGGCCTGCTGGGCATGCTCCTTTTGATGCAGTCCAGGATATGGTTGGCTCTTTGGGCTTCAAGCACGCATTGTCAGCTCACATCAAGCTTCTCATCCACCAGCACCCCCAAGTCCTTCTCCCTGCAGGGCTGCTCTCTATCACATCATGTCCCAGCCTGTATAGATGACAAGGATTGCCTGAACCCAGGTGCAGGACCTTGCACTTGATCTTGTTGAACCTCATGAGTTTCATATAGGCCCGCTTCTCCAGGTCCCTCTGGATGACATCCCCTCCTTCTGGCATGTCAACTGGTCTACTCAGCTTGGTGTCATCTGAGAACTTGCTGAGGGTGTACTCAACCTCATCATCAATGACATTGATGAAGATATTAAATAATATGGACCCCTGAGAGACACCACTTGTCACAGATCTCCATATGGACATTGAGCCATTGATGACTACTCTCTGGATGCAACCATCCAACCAATTTCTTATCCACTGAACAGTCCACTCATCAAATCCATACAGGCTAGGGATGGGATACAGGATCAAGATGGAGACACCTAGCCCTAGTTATCTATAAGGAGGCACAGCAATGCTCCAAGCATTGCCTAAGTGCAGCTTCCCACTGACATCTGAGACACCCCATAGCATCTGGAACATCTGTATGGGGCTCACAGATATGGCCAACAAGGTCTGAAAAAAACCCATGTTCCTGTAGTGCAGCAGCCAGAGGCAAGAGAGTAAACTTTACAGCATTTCAAATGACACCAGTCATCAACACTGAAGCAACCAGACAGAATATTTAACGCCTCATTATAAATCAACGGAGAATTCATCAGCTTTGTCAGTGGAGTTCAGATACTAATTCAATTCTTCAATTCGCTCCAGAAGTAGACATCTGGTCACCAATGAGTTGCATTGTTATAATACAGACATAGGAATTTAGTTTTCTTACTCTCAGAGTCCTACCAGAGATGACTTAAAGTATATCTTTACATTCATCAATCCCAGCAGAGTTCTGACATTCAAACAACAGTAACTGGGCCTCGTATGACCCAAATAAGTTAACAGAAGTTACATTATCTCCTTTCTCCAGTGATTCTTATGCAAAAAATATACTCAACCAGCTTCCTGTTTTTCAAACAAATGCTCATTTTCTTCACAGGAGAAATGCAACAGAGAAAAGGAAACTCGGCACTCACCCACAGAAAGCTGCTTTAGTGCCTCCAGAAGGTAAGCAAGAAGCATCTGGGTTTTGCCAGGGTCATTCCTCATCCACTCACCTATCTATGTTACCATTTTAGTATGAATCATGAGCACATATTTTGTGTGACTCTCCTGATCATCCCCACTTAACACTGAATTTAAGTTATAACCTACATTACTATGGCAGCATTGAAGGAAAACAACTTCTTAGCAAGCTACAAAGCATTTGTAAAGATTACATCATAAATTAAGTTTAATATGCAACCATCCAGAAACAAATGAACAAAAACAGTATTTCCAAGCACAACAGCTTATTTTCTTTTATCTTTCGCTTTGTTTTGTCTTACAGAAAAAAATAGGGACATAAACACCGATGGTAGCAGCACATTCTTCACCTTAACAATTTGTTGTGTAACAGGAACATCCCACCCACGCCATAAACATGAAATGTTAATATTTAATGGCCTCAATATTTAAGTGCAAAAAAGCTACTGTAAAAACTTACTTCAAAAAATTGTCAGGACCCACAGCTCCTCTTGTGCTGTGACTCCCCTGTTCTATTCTTTTAAACTTAAAGCTGATTGTGTATTTTCCTCTAAAATGTTTAGCAGTTGTAAATACTTCAGTCAGAGATTAGCTATCCTTGTCTGAGGAATTCACATACAGATTTCAGTTTAGCTGCATTTTACATGCAAATCATGTAAAAAACCCTTTTTTCTTCATCAGATCTGGGAAATGTGACCCACCAAAAGCACACATAATACATAGAATTACAGTTATGAAGACAGTCAATTTGAAACGTATTATTAAAAACTAAACACCATAGTTGGCATAAAAGTATACATCTTAAAATGAAGAGGTGGTGATCAGGAATCATATTTGAAAGAGTAGGCAAGAAGTATGGGAACTCACCACTTATCAGGGGTGAATTCGGGAACCTAAAATTGGTCTGAAAATAGAAAACTGTAACTAGCTGCTTTTTCGTCTTGATGATATTCATGCCCGTAGCAACCTAATTCTGCCATCAAGCATCATTGTCTCCAACATATTATTTAAGGATTTTGTAATTTTAGGTGTCATTCCCTTCCTTGCTCTTTTGCAATGCCTTTCTTCTGAGAATTGCAGAGGGTTTTTTACAAATAATAAGGTATGTAACACCTATGAATTAGGAAGTTCCACCTTTCACAGATGGAACTGAAACAGAGCTAACATGCCCCAGATTTACAAATTTTCTGAAGTCATCTCCTCCCAGAGAAGATTACAATAACTCTAAGTTGCTTTGGAAAATTACTGCATCCTAAGTGAACCCTCCTGCAATTTGAAGGCATCTAATTGCAGTAATATCTTACATAAAGGAGAAAGGGACTGTTATTCTTTTCCTGGATCAGCTTTCAGGGATATGTGTTGTTACATGTCCTGTAAAACAAGAGAACACTAACACCACGCAGGTATCAGTCACAACTCTGTAGCTGCAGGCGAGCTCCATTTCACACTTTAAAATAAATTAATTCAAATCCTGCTATGCTTAAAAAAACCCCACATCACCTACTCTCCAACCCGAATGACCAACACAAAGCGAGTTCTCTAAAAGTTTAAACATAAATTCACCGATTTAGGAGCAAATGCATCTGTAGCAAACAAACAAACAAAAAAAACCCCGTTCCCTGGGAGCATTGCTGTCAGCCTCAGCATGAGGCAAAATGATTTTTGGCCACAGCAGGAAACAGACTCCTCTCACCCTGCCTCAGCCCATTTAAAGTTAAGGCACATGCACTATGAAGCAGCGAGGTGGTAGCGAAGGTCCGAGAGATTGTTTCTAATTGTTGTGATTAGACAGGAGAGGAGTGAAATGACTCTGAGGGCTTATGTGGGAGACAGTTTTGACTGAGATGAACTTTCCTCTCCAGCTAATTTGCACATGGCAATCCTATTAAGGGGGGCAACGGAGAGAAAGGGCTCACATCAAAAGTTTTCATTGATAAATCACTTCTTTCCAGCCACCACCATCCTGTAAAGAGCCTACAGCTGGTGACAGGACTCAGAATTCGTGCTCACAAAGCTCCCCGCAGCACTGCCACCTCCGTCCTTGCACAGAGAAAAGTAACCTTAGTTGGATGACTATGATCTGATTGTACCCTGAGCTTTTAACCAAACAGGCAGAGGGACAGGCTCTTTTCTTCTCTTTTGGGTTTTTTTCTTAAAGTGTTTTGTTGTTTGTGGGTTTTTTCTTTCTTTTTGGTGATATTAATCTCCGTAATACTCTTCTGAATCAATAAATCCATTACAAACTAAAGGCATTTTCATCAGCTCACTTCAGCTGCTTTGCCAAAAAAAAAAAAAAAACCAAGAAAAAAAGAAAAAAAAAAAGCTTAATTAGCCTGTATTTTTGAGCTCCTTTGTTATAACCAGCAGAATGGTGGATCTGCCCCCAACTGTTAATAATTAAAAAGTCATTTAAGGCTGCATATCTTCAAAGTATTAAAAATAATTATGCAGCAGGACTCTTACAGGGTATGCTGCCTAAATGCAGCTCATAGAAATGAGGATTACAGAAGATGTATCCGTAAGGTTGCCTCGCAATGAAGTTACCTGAGAGGGGAATGGAGGAGGAGATCCTCATCTGGAAAAGACCGTGCAACTCAAAAAAAATTCTTAAATGTTCTTTAGAGGAATCTGTGGCTTTTTACCTAAGCTTGGAAACATGCAGCCATGCAGATAAGGCAGTTTTAAATGGATCACTGCTGCCTCTGGAAAGGAAGATAAGTTAGCCTCTGGTACTCAGATAGTCGCTTTCTGACAGTCGTTCTTTTTGCTCACACTTCCTCTGCCAAGCAAAGATTATTTGGGATTGACAAGCCTGTGCTTTGAAATAAACAAGATCTTCTTCTCTGATAGGGTGTTGGAAACAGAGGCTTAAGATACAGATAAAGGTATACTCTGACAGGTGCATTGTACAGGTTGAGGGAGTCTCAGGGAAAAGTTGGTACCACATGGACACCTACATATACATAACAGCGATTATGAATCCATGCTGTTCCAAAGGATACTGAGAGAAGGATACCCCTCCCTCATACACTGAAATTATGATGAGAAAAAGACAATTCCTCTTCCTACCCTGTGGGAGGGTGGAGACAATGAGGAGACAAGACACAGAGGTTGATGTAGCTGAAACAGTAATCTGGAGAAACTCACACAAGTGACAGTGTGACACCCTAAAATTGAGATGCTGGGATATCTTCTTTTTGTTTCCCAGGAGATGTTCTTCAGCAAAATAATCCCAAACCAAACTATCACATACATGTACATACATACATTAGGAAAAATTCCTTCACCAAAAGGGTTGTCAGGCATTGGAACAGGCTGCCCAGGGAGGTGGTTGAGTCACTGACCCTGGATATATTTAAAAGACGTGTAGATGAGGTATTTAGAGATATGGTTTAGTGGAGGACAGATATGGTTGGACTCAATGATCTTAAAGGTCTTTTCCAACCTAGTGATTCTATGATATGTGATACACCTGTGCTGGCTACAGGTTTCCTTGAATTGAGAATCTCTCCTTTTTATTACCAATAGCGAGATTTAATTGCAAAGAGGTGTCAAACCTTTGTAAGGCTTGTTACATACATACTACCATTCACCACTTCAAAGTCTGCTGATACTATGTCAGTACAGATTTTCTGTTTGAATATTTGATGCTAGCCAAGCCCTGCACTTTTCTTTTACCTGGAGTAATGGATAGCTTGGTGTCCTGCAATATTAAAATAGAAGTCAGTTGTATGTTTCATCTCATCAGTATGTCCAGAGACTTCAATCCAGTGTGCTATTGGGAGGCAGTAAACTCCATCTACTATGTTGCTCTGGTTGTAAACACAGCTTCGGTCATGATGGGGCCCATTCCCTAGAACAGAAGAAAGGACAATTGTAGGTTGTGTATCCAGAAATTCTTCTGAGAGATTCGCAGAAAATGTGAGCTGATTATTTAAGGCAAGGAGCGTCAGCTGCCTGTTCAGTCTGTACTTCTCATGACACATTAGTCACACCTGAAATAGTTGTAACAGAATCAGGGCCACAAAGCAAGTGTACAGCATTAAAATCAATCTTTGCAAATGACTTAAAAAACATTAAAGTTGTATATGACTTTCAAATCATCACCCTTGGCACTTAAATCTCAAGAATAATTAATTTCATTTATGTTCCTCACTTGATGTCTGATATATTTAACATTTCTGCCATGTGACCTTCCTCATGGGGGTTCAGCTTGCTGTGGCCCAAGGTCTCTGACATGGCACAGCAGCGTCACTGTGCCTCTGGCTTACTTCTGGGGAAATGATCAAGCTGCAAGAAAAACCTCTGGGAAAGCATGCCTGTGCAAGAACAGAAAGCTAAAACTGCAAACAAAGGCAGGACTAGTGACACTGGAGTTAGGACCCGATTAAGGATTCAAAAGGAAAAACACCAATATGGGAAAACATCAAATCCCAGAGAAGAAAAACAAGTGGGTGGCAGGCACGAACCCACCAGCAAGGCAGACCTCTTTCAGGGAGCAGACAGGGGTGGTCTTCCTCTACCACCTTCACAGCTGCCTGGCCAACAAAGGCACACCAGACACCCCATCAGGGCCAGGATGCACACCTATGCCCAGCCTAGGAGCTCATTAAATCCTACCTGACTTTTCTGCTGGCTAACCAATAAACAATCACTTTGCATTCTTCAGGTGCATGTGTCCCTGCCTACCAGGTCTGCTCAAACGCAGTAAAAGTGCCCTGAAGTGACCCAGAGAGAGATGGTCACATTTGCAATGCCAAGTCACCGTGGCCACCTAAAACAGCATCGTCTGAAGTAAGAATTTTTTCTTACAGTTTTTGACTACTGAGTATTATCTGTTAGCCTTTCTTCTCTCACAGCAGTAGTGTGAGCTTTTATACAGAAAACCAATTTTTAATAGCATGCCAGAGCAAGCAATTTCAATTGAACCAGGTCGTGTCATCAATCAAAAGCTTATCTACCCTCCAAAAATTCGGTCCATGTATATTCTAACCCTGCCCCCATTTTTACATACTTAATGTAATACTAATTGTCATGTAGGAATTACTGTGTAGATTAGAAGTGACCGAGTCTACGGCTTGCTTTTAATGTAAACCTGTTACACTTATACATTATTAATGATGTTAGAACATTTCTGAGTACAATTATGCCCAAAGGAATATCCTTGGTTTCCCACTGCACATAAATGCACAACCAGCTTCCAAGCACAACTTTCAGTTAATTTGCTGGAGCAAGAGCATTTTGGGAGATGTATTAATGCAATGATCAGAGAATAAGACTAAAATTTAAGAGAAAACTTCAATCTCCTTATTTCCAGATGAAGTGCAGCACTTTTTACCATAACTGTGAAACATTATTTGTGAAAAAGAAAATACTAGGCAGAAGACTATTTTCTCATTCTATATTGCAGAACATTATGCATAGCATGCAATGGTATGACACCGCTTTTAATAAGGTGAGCAGGACCAGATTATAGCTCCTGAAACTACAAATCTTACCATGTTTTTTTATCTCAAATTTCTAATCATTTACATATTCTTACCACTTTTAAACAATATTTGAAGATAGTGGTATACATCAACAAATACAACAGCACAACAAAAGCTATGGATGTTTATGACACTTAATTGACAATATATTCAGCAAAATCTTTACAACCACAAATAATACATATTTCTTTCCCCATTTTACTCTCTGATAACTGTCTGTAGCGACCCACATCACCATGACCCTGCCCTGCCATCACAAGGCTGTGTCTGATCACTCACCCCTGGGCAGACTTGTCAACCCAGCCTCAGTCCCATCCCCATTGAGATGCCCAATGCCCAGGGCTTTGGCTGCACCAGTGCCCCTGGCTGCCTGCTTCTGGCTGCCAGCGCTGTGGGGTGTCCCTGCAGCCCCTCTTCCCCAAGGATCCACCAGTCCTCACTGTACCCTGGCAGTTTTGAAACATGTTCTCATGGTCTCTGGGTCTTTTGTCACTCCCAGGACTATTTTTCTTTGTACGTGGGCACCCTTGTACTGTTCTGGCTCCTTCAAGGGCTGCCCCTTCAGCTGCTCACAACCATCTCCCACCAGGGTTTCTGCAATCATGATCTATGATCTCTCCCTCCTGATTAATTCCTTCTTTTCTTGAGGTGCTAGGCAGTTCTACAAGACAACAAAGCCTCACTCTTCTCTGTCGTCATGATCTCAGTTGCACGATTATATGCTTCCTACTTTCCTATCTCCAACTGCTGCTGCTTGAGGTGCATATATGTCTGTCAGTTTCTCCTCCAGCTTTCATCCTAGGTCCTTTGCTTTCTATATTCTTCCTTCTTAAATGATGGTAACATCTATGATTTGTAAGCTTTTCATCTTCACCATCGTTCGTTCCCTTACCCAGCCTACAACCACATATGAAAGTGGGGCCAAGAGCGCACTGTCACAAGAATTTTGTTTCCTTTGTTCCCTCAGACAGGCTTTGCCAAATCTCATGCTGAAGAGCTTCCTTCTCTAATTGTTATCTATAGCTGTTGATTTTCCTGCACCACCGAAATTCACCTTCCCACTGTGGCCTACCATCAAACAGGGATCTCAAAAGGTAAGTTTCCATTTGACTGTAATACTCAGGTAACCAATAACAGCTTGCATCCATAAAATTCCTCATGAGAACTGCACAGCTCTTCACTACTCCTTACAGAATATACTGATCTATGAATTAACAACCCTCTTATTGAAACATGACATCTGAGTAACAGAATGTCTATGAATATGTACTCAATTTATTTAGAAATATATTCCTGTGTGTATACATATATTCATGTATTTGTGGTATATTCAACACAGTGATGTAATTTCAGACAGGAAGGACAGAGTGCTACCACCTCCAAGAAATACTAATTTAGAGAATAGTATGATCACACTGAACTGTGTTCAGGAAGCTGAATTCTCTGTTCTCCTTGCAAGAGGTATCAAAGAAGGCAATTACCACAAACCATCAGAATCTCACTACCCAGGCAGTATCCCAACAACACACAAGTGCTTCTCACTACTGTTTGCTTCTGTGATGGTTTGACCCTGGCTGGAGGCCGGATGCCCACCAAAGTCGCTCCATCACTCCCCTTTTCAGCTGGACAGGGGAGAAAATATATATTGAGAGGCTCAGGAGTCGAGATAAGGACAGGGAGAGATCATTCCACAATCAGTGTCACGGGCAAAACAGACTCAACACAGAATAAAAGAAAGAAAACTCTCTGATTTATGACACTGCCCTGCAACCCAGTGACACCAGAGTCGGGTAATGAGAAGCTTGACCAGATCTTAAAGCACCTCCCCCTACCCCCCCCCCTCCTTATCAGACTTCACTTTAGTCATCATTTCACTCCCTTCTCCCCACCATTGTGGCACGGGGAGGGACAGGGACTGGGGAAATGTGGGTTCTATTACTTCCTCAGGAGCTGTTTTCCTTCTTAGCTGGGGGAGGCATTTCTCACACTGTTTCCCTGCTGCAATGTGGGGTCCCACCCATGGGACACCGTCCTTCACAAACTTCTCCAATGTGAGCCCTTCTCCACAGGGCTTTAGCTGTTCACCAGCTGCTCTGGCATAGGACATAAATCATAGAATGTCTTGCAGTCTCTCAAGCAAAGGCTGCTCCAGCCTGGTCCTCCATGGAGGCACAAGCATCCTCCCAGCAAACCTGCTCCACTGCAGATCACTCTCTCCTTCATCTCTATGTCTCTGTCTCTCTCCAGGGGCTGCAAGTGCTGGCAGGGGCTTGCTACAACATGGGTCACAGCATCTCCTGTATGTCTCCACCTGCTCCAGCGTGGGGCCTCTGCACAGGCTGCAGGTGGGGTCTCGGCCATGGGCTGCGGGGGGACACCCGCTCCACCATGGCCTTCTCCACGGGCTGCTGGAGCATCTTTCTCTCCAGCATCTGGGGCACCTCCTCCCTGCCCTTGGTGTCTGCACAGTTTCTCACATCTTCTCACTCCCTTTTCTGGTGAGAAAAAGCAGCTGCTTGGATTTTTCTCCTCCTAAACGTGATTCCCAGGGGTGCTGTGACCATCATTGATGGGCTTGGCCTTGGTAATGACAACTCTGGCCTTGAGCCAGCTGGTGTTTGCTCTCTGGGGCCTACAGAGAGCTTCTGACTGTTTCTGGCAGAAGCCACCCCTGCAGCAGCCCCTTCTCCACCAGAACCCAGCCACACAAAACTACGACAGCTTCGGAAGACACATTTAAGAAATACATTTGAAAAAAAAAGAGAAAATTGTTGTACCAGTTCACACCTACTTGAGTTGGCATAGTTTGTGACAGGAAAACCATCTTATTTTGGATGCCATAAAACAACAATTCCAGGGAACAGTTTCAGAAGCAGAGCCAGGTGACAAGAATTCATTGATAATTTAGAGCTGCTATAAAAGGGCTAAAGATCGAATTTGCTCCTTTTATCTTCCATTTGACACAAAAATAAAAGTCAGCTGATGAAACCAGCTTTCACTCAAGGCAACTGATCATAAACCGATCATGTTTTAAATGGAAAACAATTAGCATCACTTACATGTCTTGTTATATATTTGCAGAATGTATACACCTACAAAAATGGGGACAGCTTAGGTGATGAGCAGAAATCATTAGCGGGATAACCCGCAGCTCTTTTTCCACTCCTATTTTATACCACCTTTCCTCATGAACTTCCTTTGTCTGAAGTAAAGCATAGCCAGCCTCAAAGTGTCAAGTATATTCAGGCAAAACATGGTTAGTTTGGGAGGAAACAGAGCATGTGATGAAAACAGCAGGACCAAGCTCAGCAGAATGTGACTCTTCGCACTGCATGAGAAATACACTGCTGCCTTTTCCAATTTTTCACCTTCTGCTCAGGCACCAGAGAGAAAGGGCAGTGGCTAGTGCAGACAGAAGTACCACAAGACTGCCTGTATGCAGTCTGGACATGCCTACTTGTGCTTGAAGCAGCTTATAGCCACACCAACTTTCTACTCCACTTGAACCTTACATTTGGCCTACCTCACAGGTCCCCATTATCTGCTTTATCTGAAAGGCCAGTGCACCTTTGGATTTTCTAAGTGACTTCACTGAGAAGTCAGACCCGGCAGCCCTTCCCCACAGAAACTATGCTAGCTTTACTGCTCGCTTCTCAAATGCACAAAGCATTTCATCAAGTTATCAAAACCCAGGGCCTAGTGCTGAAGTTTAGTTGCTATACCTGGCTCAGGCTATCCTGACCGTGCTGGGCAAGCACGTCTGTCAGGGTGCCTCTACAATTTCATTCTCTGCAAGCCAACACACTTCCACGACCACAAGTGCACATCACATCTTTACCAGCAACAAAGTGCACACCACTGGCCAGCCCTTTGCACACACCCCTCACACAGAGAATGAACAGCCAGAGGACTGAGCATCCCTGTTGCAAGCTGAGTGCTCCAGGCTTCACTCCATTAGGAGGGAAACAGCCTGATGAAAACCAGTGCTGAGCATGAGGGCACACCGCAAGAACCCTAGGGGAGCTGCACAGCAAATTCTCACCAAAAGGCATCTTTTGGTGCATACACCGTTCATGTAAATACATCAGGCCCCTTACACGGACCAGTAAAGCCAAGCTTACCCAAACCTCATATGAAGGCTTGAAAATGTTTTTTGATAACCCCACTATGACTCCACAAAAGTCCCATTTGAAACCCAGGTCAGACACAGCAGCTGCAAGCCACCTCACCAGGGTACGGATGACAAAAGGACCAGCCTCAGAACTCTCATGTTGTTCACAGCACACATCACCAGGTAGGCTCTCAGATACTTTTTGTATGAAATAAACAATTATTTGGGTGGAATTTTTTTTTCCAGAAAACATGCAGCCATAAAGATTTGGGGGACGAGGATTTTAACAGCATTTCAAGTTTTCTGCTCCTAGAGCCAGTGGTAAAGCAAACAAAATCTTATCTGTTTTCCACTCACCTGTTCATCTTTGCAGAAAAGAAAACAAGCACAAATGCACATCAGGAAAAAACATGCTTCTATAGCCCAAACCGTGTTTAAATTAGTATTTTCCTTAATCTTGTTTTTATTCATATTGTTCCGAGTGGCAAACCATTGGTTTAATTATATGTATTTTGGGAGGCAAATACACAAGTGTTTGAAAATATGCAAAATTCAACCATAAAAAAGGCTAAGTTAAATATCTGAACAGTACTCATCCACATGTTAAATGATTATGTGGGCTTTCCTAACTAATGAACAAAAGGAATTTAGAAGAGTTTATAAGAAGATATAGGTCCTAATTTAACCAAAAGCGTAGCACTCTTTTTCCTTTAATAAAATACAGAATGATTTTATTTGAATTCTTTGTGACCCTTGTCAGCAAAAATGCTTATCTGAGAGAGAGACATAAAAATAAGTTTCTTGGCATTAAATTATAAGGTATCTCATTGCTTTTGCAACCCACCTGTCGCTCTCTTTACTGCGGATGGTTGCACAGTAAAATCCACTGAAGTATGTAGGGAACTGCTGGAGAACAAAGCAACCAGCAGCCCCGCTCACAGCTCAAGCTTCACAGCAGGCTCCTTCAAAACCTGCATGACTGCACATACAGCTCCTGGTTTAATGCATATAAAAGATGATCAAAGTGGCATAGGAAGCAAGCTGGCGGCACAAACAACCAAACAAAAGATTAAACCCAAAGTTCTCCATATAACTGATACACATCCCTGGCAAAAGGCAGAGACAAGAACAAAGCAAAGGAAAACAGACAAAGATACAGTAAGAAGAAGATACCCAAAGGTCAAGGACTGGAAGAAGATAAGCAGGGACCAGAAGAAGATCTTCTGAAATTTGATCTAATCACATACAGTATCAGAATACAAAGAAAACCCTCCCAGTACTGTTTTATTACAGCTGCACAGAAAAGATGAAAAAAGCAGAATCCCAAACTCTTCCAACTGCACAGGCTCATCATGACACAGAAGACAACTGCACAGAGATTGCATAATGTTCTGTAAGAGTCACACCGGTGAAATTATCAGCTTGATCTTAAAAGATAATGAGCAGAATCTGGGTCAGTGAAATCTCTTAGCATCATTAAGTGGTGAACAAAAAAAAACATGAATGAACAACGACAAAAAAAAAAAATTCTCTCCCACCATCTCCACAGAGCTGTTCGTAGCAAAGCCACTGAGTGTGCTGCTCAGGCACAGCTCTCCCAGCTACCGGCTTGTTGCATGCTTCCTGGAAGTTTTAATTTTTTCCTGTTTTTTTTTTTCCTGTGTGAAGGAAAGTATGCAGGAACTCCAGGGCAGAGGCAGTTGTAGAGGTGCCATGTATCTCCCCCCCACAGCTTAGACCCTACACCACAAGCGTATGCTTTCCAAACCACCAAACCCCAGCATGGTCAGCGTGTTTCTCAGTCTACTGCTACCTTTGAAAAACCACAGGGCTGCTTAGATGACCTCAGATATGCACATTAGCTTCAATGGCAACTAACAAATCCGAACAGCAAGCAGCCAGGCAGTTTTCAGATCACCTACTTACAAATCAGTAAGAGCAGAGACTTTTTTAATCTCTGCCATAAATTTTGCATGAACCAGCAGGCTTTACACATCAAGTCAAAATTTTAAATATGCCTAAATATTGTAAGTAATTACATTTGAAATATCAAATTACATGCTTTAACAAGGTAAATGAAGATATTGAGTTCATGCTTAGAAATTCCCTTGGAAGATTTTAATAACATCAGAAGCACTATACACTGCTCTCGGGGTGGAAGAATGGGGAAGGTTTGAGGAACAGAAGATTTAATAAAAAAAAGAAAGTAATAGAACAGGAGCTAAAGGAAACATATGGGGGGGGGAAAGGCCCAAAATAGAGGATTTAAAGGGAATGAGTACTTTTTAGCTTCATAATATTTCATACCAATATTACAACAAAGAAAAGCCTCAAGTTCTGTTTTGGATCTGATCGTCAGTTACCTGAATGTGCCTCTGCATGGTGTCATTATCGGACATTACTCTGACTGAGCCTCCATCACTACACCTTAACAACATTCAAATTAACTTACCCCTTACACCAGATGCTGTCATGAAAGTTTCTCTGCTGCCTAACTGTCTGAACAAAATTCAATCTCTGGTGTCTTGAAATAGTATCTACTTGAATCCTACCAAAGCTGAATTGCTATCGATTGCTAAAAATCAGAGATAGGGGAGGCTGAGTTCCCCTCACTGCAGTGGAGGGAGGTCAGGTATTGTGGCAGGCAGGAGTTCCACCTTCCCAAAGTTGCAGCAAAGCTCCCAAATAGCTGCCCTTTGTTCTCACACCTCGGACAAATAGCGCCAAATAACACACGGAATTCTGTATGTCATGTGGTAACTCTTACTCATGTGCTCAGTGATAGTATACTTCCTCTGCTTTATAACACTATTTTTTCTGCTGTCAATAAACCATTTTCCTTTTAGATTCTGCTAAAAGTAGATAAATTTATTGTATTACTTAAATACCTAAGTAAGACAAAATTGTTAAACTGCCACACCTAATTCACTAAATCCTCCTTCAAGAGTGGTTTGATTTTCAAAAATGTTTCCTTGCATTTTCCAGCCCAAAAGAGATATCCAGGAAGCAGAAGACCATTCACATCACACGCCACATTTGTTTTCTAGCAGACTTAGAGCAGTCCATTCCAGGTTCTCATGTGTTTTATATCTTTGATATATATATATATATATACATATATATATATATCTCCAAGGAAACAACCTTCACATCTATTAAAATCCAGGTTAAATTAGAGATTTTTAGCCCACTAGTCAAGTCCTAAGAGAATTCTTTCTATGGATTTTTTTTAATTATGCCAGAATTGGAACTAAGTGATTTACAAGAAAGCCCTCCTCAGCACTTAATGCTGTTAATCAGCAAGGTGCACTCTTTTTTTGCCTTTTTTTTTTTATCAGAAATGAGAAAATAAGAATTTTCAAAGGCAGCTTTCAAAAACGTGTTTTATTTCTCTCTCTAGGTCTGCTCAGGCACAGGTGTTTCTCAGTGGGAGCTGCTAGCCTACTCCTGGTTTTTAACCAAACACCCAGTCTAATGATATAGATTAAGCCAGAGAAAGGCAACTAAAAGGGAATTCAACTCATGTGAAAAAAGGGTTCTTCTCAGAGAGACAGTGGAAATAATAATGAAAGAAATGCAGATGACAGAATAATGGCTGATAGCAACAAAATGTATAATATAATATAGTCTTCCTAACTGTTTGGAAACTCTCTGTGGCATTGTACTGTACAGTATTGATTGTTACTTTCCATTGTACCAAAGCAGACTACTCTGCTATAGGCAGGAAACAAGCTACATCCAAGCAGTAACCATGGCAAATCTCGACCAGGGTATCATCCCAGTTACTCTACTTAGCACTTCTCAGTGCTTCTCACCATTGAAAAGAAATTCTCAACCGATACTGCAGGCTGCTGTCACTTGGAAGCGAGGGCAGGGACTGAATTGGGCAAGACAAAAGACAGCAAATAAATACAGTATTTTCATAAGCAAGGCCTTTGTGGAAATTTTACCATTGCAACCACAAATGCTTTAATTAGGCTCTCACAGCAGCCAAAGCTGGGCCCTGATTATCTCTGTGGGTAGGAAATGGCACATACCTACCAAATTCAGAGGAATGCGTGTGTATGTACTTAATTCTTCCAATTTTGCAGTTTCATGGGCAACTCGCCGTTGTTTTATTGATCTCCAGTAGTCTGCTCAGCCTAAGTTGCTTAATGCCGATAGGAAGCAATGAAAATCTCGCTGCCAATTAATTATACCACAAACCAGGCTATGTCTTGAGGGGGTTAACCGAGAAAACACCAGGAGCTACTGCACTTTGCAGGTAAGTTTCTCTCCATTCATTAAAGAGGCATTGGGTAGTAGATTTCAAAGTTACCTGCTTTTACTCCCTCCTAACGTTTCCTCACACCCAAGAGGTGTTAGGGCACCCAGCATTGTCCGGGAAGCAGCAGTCCCCACCGAACAAAACGCACACTTAACGCCCAGCTATTCAACTACCAACACCCAGTCGCGGTTTCTGTCCCTCCCTAGTCACTACCTGCTCCAGAACACGACCGGGGTGGAGGAAGCAAGTCAAACCCCTAAACTGTTCTGGAAGGCGGGGCGGATTACACGGAATGCTGTTGGGAAAGGAGGGAGCAGCTGCGGGAAGCGGGCGGCCTCTGGCGATACGCAGGTGACATGGCGACACCCAGCGGGAGCGACACCGCGCGCAGCACCGGCGGGAGAAAACCTCCCCTCCCCTCCCCAGGCGGGAGCCTTCCCTTTTGTTTTCGGCAGGAAAATTAGAACGGCTACGCAGTTCGGGGGTCTGTGGGCTAGCTTTGGGATATTATAAACAGCAACGGAAGAGATACCCATCTCAGTCAGCGAAAATAAACGTTGCATCCACATGTACTCGTCCAGAATGGCCTCTGAGAAGTTGCTTTGTGCTGCTACAGCTTAGCCCTAAATAGCTCAACAATCTCTCTAGCTCAAACGACAACTGGGCATGAACTAGTTCCCATACAGCCATTAAAGAATCTCCCCCATCACAATAAGAAATCATACCCATTCTTTTCCACAGAGTTGAGGCCGAGATGCGAGATCGACACCTAAACCAACACACTGCCACTTTAAAAGCAAGATTCCAATGTTCCTTGCTATCATAACCAATTTCAGCCAGATTCCAATGTTCCTTGCTATCACCAATTTCAGCCAGATTCCAATGTTCCTTGCTATCACCAATTTCAGCCAGATTCCAATGTTCCTTGCTATCACCAATTTCAGCCAGATTTCAATGTTCCTTGCTATCACCAATTTCAGCCCACCAAGTGCTCAACCCTTGAATGCCATGAGCAAACTTTACTCTTGATATTTTCACTAAGTATACTACATCATGAAAAGCTTTATTATTCTGTAAATGTAGCAGTCTTTTTGAACCACAGTATGTTTTTGCTGTCCAACAGATGGCCTCAACTGTAACTAACCAGCCCACGGAAGCATGAACTGCAAACATTGGAAGGCCAACACACCATGCTCCAGGCTGTAAACGTGCTTCCACACAAAATTGCATTGTGCTCTTTGTTTTGAGCTCCAAAGAAACCACAGAGAACAGCAGCAGCAGCTAGGTGAAAACAAGTCACCTGGTCTCTCCTCCCCCCTCCCCAAAGCTAGTGGTGAGGTTTTTTGGAATAATGTTCTGCTCACCTGCACAGGTTGACTGTCCCTTTCAGTGTCAACTGATGACACACTATCTGCAAAGCTTCAAGCAACCACGAACTACATCAAATTAACGGTTATGTGAAAACTACCAACATTCTAGAATATAAGCTTGTATTTATATATATACAAATTTCTTCCTCTTCTCAAAATATGAGGTGTCAATAGACTGTATTCTATCATCTCAAAATAACCGTTTGGGACATACCCTTAGGAACTCCTCTGTCCTTTTATGGGACATGTATCTTCTCTACTGCCTGCAGTTTATTTAGACCAGAGTGAAGGGAAAAAAGTGTTCAAACATAAATTCACAAAAATAAATTCAAGTGTAACTTTCATCTTGTATTTATTTGTTTTGACAATAGGCACAACATACTTTAACTTTCCAAACTAAAATACACACATAAATAAACCTAGTTCCAAAGAATCTACATGCAAAACAAAGTACACAGAAAAACACATAGGATGCAGTTGGGGAGAAAAATATAAATATAAACACACACGTTCATTTATTTTTTCTACAGGATAAACATATTCCCAGGTTCTACAGCTCATTATAACCAACTTGGTTTCCAGGCACTGTAGCACAGTTAAAAACCTCCCTGGATAACAGGCCTTTCTGCTATGTTCATGGCAGGTAAGCAAAACACCAACCTCGTGGAAACCTCACTTGGGCCAGAGAAATCATGTGATTTGAGCCAGAAGAGCCCAATGGGTTGAACTGTGAGGCCCTGGATGGATGCAGGTCAGTATCATCACCCTGGGACAGCAGAGGTGAGTATCTGACCCTTCTTGGGCACAAGAGAGTCTCCTCTCCCACCTCATCCTCCCAGCTCCCTCTAGACACAAGCAACAATCCAGCAACCCTCCCAAAGGCCAAGCCTGCCTTGGCTGAAGGCTTCCTACCAGAGCCCTGTCAGAACCTGAAAACCACGGAACACTGTCCCGTGACTTAGACCCTTCTAGTCCACCAAAACAAATACCCTCACTTTATCTTTCTTTTTCCCCACTGCATTGGAATGGCTGTAAGGATGAACTAAATTTATACACAAAATATATGATGCAACACATACTATATACAGTATTATGAAAAGAATATGCATTTCTAGTGAAATTATCACATGATGTATACTATTTTTTTTTTAAAAAAGAGAGTAATTTTCTTTAATATGGCACATTATTTCACACCCAATATACATTAACTGCTGTCTTCCATAACTGGACAGGAGTTTCTCTGGTTACGGATGAATGCCTCAACTCACAAGTGCAGGGCAAGTGGTATTCTGCACTTTTTCTCTCACTATCCCTCACAAACATGTCTTCAAAGTTACAGATGTTCTGTAACTGCTAGATGTCTCTCAAAGCACACAGGATACTAAAGAGCCAAAGTAGAGCATTTGCTGGTCACCAAAAAAATAAACAAGTTTTGTTCTTTTGTTAAGAGAGATAGCTGTGTTTCAAACTGTGATTTTTACAAGAATAATCAGGTGACAGCCAAAACTTTTACTGACCTACAGTTGAAAGAAAAAAAATCATTACAACAAATGATCAAAAGAAAAAAAAAAAGTCTGCAAGATATTGCCTAATTATTGGATAACTATAACTTACTATTTAATTACTGGGTAGAAAAACATCTTTAAGCTCCTTTCATGTAATACATGAAGAAAAATGAATTTCAGGGTTTAAGCAAATTTGGTTCTTTACTGTAAGTTGTAACTAACAACTTAGAAAAAAAATTGTTGAAATGAACATCTAAATAAAAAAAAAAAAACACAAAACCCTCTGCATTTGGATGATATGCCTGTTCGTTTTCTATCATTCTAACTCAGCAATAAACTCAAACCTCTGAGCATTCACAGCAAGAACAAAATCCCACACAGGTTAATCCCCAAACAGCATCAACAGCATTGCAGTAGCTAGCCAGAACAGAATATGTTTATTGCTCAACAGACTACAGTTACTGAATGCATCCCCAAGGTACTGACAAATAACTTGAGATACTGTCACTTCCCAACTAGACAGGAACCACCAGCTTACAATTGCAGATCCTCTACAGACTGGAACACTCCTATTGTTATTTCTGATGACCTCTATATACACCAACATCACTGGCATATTATGTACAACTTGGCACCTTCAAAAGAGACCCAATTCTGCTTCCTTGGACTGATGCAAAGATTTTTATTCCACAAATTCACTTTTCCTGCATTTCTGCAAAAGAAAAACATGGTTAAAACAGGCAGAACGCGCTACTTATTCCATCTACTAAATAAAACTATTACTATCACATGGTATAAATAGCACCTCATGATGTAAACTTCTGCGATGTACTATTAGTACATAGTCTTTTATTAGCATAAAGAAGAAATAGCAAACACAACAGCTAAGACAACACGCACGGTTCACAGTTTAGTTTATATGACAGACTGGCAGTTTAGACATGTGATATGTATTCTTAAAAAGGGTGAAGAGAAACTGCTCTACAGCGTGTTATTTTAGTGCACAGATTATACATTTATTTTGTAAGTTTCAAAAACCCCTCGCAAATTATCTTGTCACCCGTCTTCCTTTCACCAGGTTCAACCCCTTCCTCAGCGACAGGAGGTGTATTTAGAGCTGCCTCTGAGGCGGCACACAGCTTGTGTGGGTGTTCTCCTTCACGCACGGCACTTAAACGCAACCAGAACAACACATGGAAACTGACTAAAGTTAATTCATCGTCTGGGAACACAGACCAGTTAGAAAATCACTGTGGGAGTGTGACTGAACGTGCAACAAGACTGGAAAAGCTGTGAGGGAACTTTTCCCTATTATTTTACTTTTTCCCCCCCCCTCCCCCAGCAACTCCAACGGTAAAATTCACCAGCCTGAAAATGCCCCTGAGACACTTCAGCTTACTGAAATAAAGGAATAAATCACACTTTAAGGCCCAAGTAGGAAATCGTGAGTACTTCTGGGGAAAGAAAAACCCCAAAAAGATGGACAACGATTGCCTAAGGTAAGAAAAATAACGATAAAATCGTTTCAAAGAACTGTTACCGACCCAGAAGAGGTTCCTCCTGCATCCACTCTCCTCCACCACACGGGTAAAAAACACGCTTTTGTTAGCGAGTGCTACAGCACCAAGTTCAGGGTAGGGCCCGTTTGACGGGGACACCCTTCTCGCCCCCCGGGCGACACGCCGGGGCACCGCACGGGAAGCGGGGCCGCCGCAGCCGCCAGTGGGACAAGCGGTCCCGCAAGGAGAAGAGCTCCCACCGCTGCTCCGCCCCCGCGGGGCCGCCCCCTGACGACCCCGCGCCTGATCCGTTCCCACCGGCCCTGCCTCAGCCCGCCGACCAGGCGCTGACCGGTCCCTCCCGCCCCATCCGCCCGGTGCGGGAGCAGCGACTGAAGGCGCGGATGTCACCCATCCACCCGGCGGCGGCGGTCGGCGCCGCCGCCGCTCCTCCTTCCCTCCCTCCCTCCAGCCGGGGCGGGAGGGGCGAAGGCGGCGGCTCCGCCCAGCCGCCGTCGCGAGGCCTGGGGGGCGCGGGGACAGCCTCGCGGACGGAACGCCGCGGGGGGCGGAAGGGGGCGGGCCGCCGCCGCCGCGAGCCCGTCCGTTACCTTCCCAGAGGAGGTCGCCGCCCTGCCGCCGCAGGAACTTGTACCAGAAGGGGCTGGAGGAGTCCTGGTCCGGCAGCACCACCTCCGCCAGCCACAGCGCCGGCTCCTGGGCCGGCAGCGGGGCGGTCGGCCGCGCCGGTTTCATGGGCACGGCGCGCTGCGGGTCCCACTGACCCAGCTCCGGCCGAGAGCCGGCCACCAGGAGCAAGCCACCTCCCTCCGTCATCCGCGCCGGCAGCACCACACCGAAACGGAAGAGCATGGCGGGCGGCGGCGGCGGCTGTCTGAGCGGGGACGCCTCCGTCAGGCCGCCTCGGCTCTCCGGGGCCGCGTCTGGCCCGCACTTCCGGCTGGGGGACGGGGCAGGACGCCGTGCCCGGGCCGCCGCCCCCCCCGGCCCGGCCACCCGTTTGGCGGGGCGGGGCGGTAGCGGCCGGGCAGCGTTTCGCTCGGACAGGCCTATGCCCGGCGCGGTTTTGTTCGGTGCTTCACGCACCCTCCCTGCGGGGCCGTCTTCCCTCCCAAAATACCGGTTGGGACTTAGAAGCTACCCCGGATCAGACCCCTACAATTAGTGCTGGAGGGGAGAGTTACTCGTGCAGGTCATACTGGGTCTCCAGTCGCAAAAGGCTGCGTGTTACAGATACTGACTGTAGCAAGTAAGCATTATGACTTGGTTAAACAAAGGTACTGCAGTTATTGCTGAGACCCCAGACTTAACTAATGCTGCAAAGGCATCATTCAATGACTGCCATACCTGCTGCACAGCAAACAAGATTTAGCTTCAGCTGACACTACAGTGTCCACAATGCTTATATCTTCTCTGCAGGCAGCCAGTTGTCCTGATTCCAGAAATGTGAAATACTGGGGGGAGGTTAGGAAGCTATTTTAACAAATTCTCTAGCTCCCAACTGCCGGCTTCTGCTTTGCCCTACTGGCTGTTAAGTTGGCAACTCCTACAATGTAGCAACACTCAGGCCTTGCAAAGAATGACTGAGGAAGGGGACACAATCCAACCATTTATAGGGCAGGCCTTGTCTGAATGCACCCGTTTCAGAAGCGTCTAAGGACAGAAACAGAGGAGTGGTAACTTTATTTAGGTCAAGTTCTGGGAACAGGATGAAGGCCTTTCAATTATTCAAAAGAAATACTGGCCTCAAAAGATGGCTGCTTGTTTCCTGTGATCAGGGGTGATGACATTCTGAAGCGTATGTACTGCCAAATTTGTTTTTCTGAGTGCTTTAGTTCATTTTCACTGATCCTCATTGAACTTGTGTAAGTGATACAGCACCACTGCTCCAGGCATAACCAAAGCTAAGGGAATTCTGGCTGTGCTCCACGCTCTTCCACCAGCCCTCACTGTAGCAGAGCTGCTTGTGTGGAACACAGCATTACGTCTTAATCTTCCCTTTCGCTCCACCTTAAGAGTCGAGTTACCCATAACATCATATAATTGTCTTTCAACTATCGAGCCTTTTACTATACACCTTCATTTTACTATTACGGGCAGTACAAGATGTAACAATGAACTTGGGAGTTTACCCCAAAGTTCAAGCTTGACAGTGGCCCTCAAGGCACTCCAGCATATTGTGTCTATGAAAAACCACACGCTCTGACTTGGCTGGCCCTGTGTGGAGCCAGGAGTTGGACTTGACGATCCTTGCGGGTCCCTTCCAACTCAGGATATCCTGATTCTGTGATTCCAGTTGGCCCCAGCTAAGAAAATGGAGGATCCAACAACACATCTGATCGATAGTTTAGTTTTGGGCTGTTGTGTAAGCCTCAGTGTAAAGAGAAGCCATCAACAAGTGTACCTTTAGACAAACATAACGTTCTTTGTGCCTGTAAGTACCAAGTCCTCATCTCAGACCTGGAAGCCATGTGGAACAGTTAAAAAAGAAAGTTCTTTAGACTCAGATGTGCCAAATGCTAGCTTTAAAAGTAATTCGTTCCAATGTCACCCACAGGGTCCCAGGTTCTTGCAGCAAACCTTCTTCAGCATGGGCTTCCACGGAGTCACAGTCCCCTTTCAGTGCCTCCACCTGCTGCATGGGGTCCTTCATGGGCTGCAGGGGGATGGCCTGCCTCACTATGGTCTTCAATGGCTGCAGTGGAATCTCTGCTCTTGTGCCTGGAGCACGTCCTTCCCCTCCTTCTTCCCTGACTTGGGTATCTGCAGTTGTTTCTCTCCCATCTTCTCACTCCTCTCTCTGTCTGTAAAAACTGCTTCTTAACTCTGTTATCCCAGAGGCACTACCACCACTGCTGACGGGCTTGGCCTTGGCCAGCAGCAGGTCTGTCTTGGAGCCATCTGGCATTTGCCCTATTGGACTTGGGGGAAGCTTCTAGCAATGCTCACAGAAGCCACCCCTGTAGCCCCCCGCTACCAAAACCTTGCTGTGCAAACCCAGTGTAGTTTCTAACCAACTGAATGGGGACAACAGTATGGATTACTTTCCCACAGCATTATTATCCAAGAAGAGACTCCAGAGATTGCAATCTTTGCAAGTCAGTGGCTTCATGGGGTTTCTCCTAAGTTGTACTGATAGGTCCTAGCCTCATGTAATTGCCAGCTAATTAGCTTTTATGTCTGGTTTATCATCCCAAATTTGTGCAGGTGGTGGTGATTTCACAGGAGGAGTCACAGAGGCTGTGTACCAACTGGAATATCGACAGTTACATCCTGTTTCTGGAGAACTGCTGTAGCTAAAAGGCTTCTAAGAAAAGGTTTTAATGTGCAGAGGTTGGAGCTGTCATTATATTTACATACACATAAAATGCCTTTGAAGGCATTTTCTGTTGTTGAGCACTAAACCTCTGCAGAATCACAGATCTAACTTTCTACACAGGGCCCTGCTACAGCACCAACCCTGAGCTGAGACTCTGTGTTCACACAAATCCTACTGCTGTGGGTGACTGACCAGTCAGGAAAGTTATGTGCATGGTTTTCTTATGCTGCAGAAGTCCCTCTGATTTCTTACACTGTCTCTCTCTCCCCCGGCATAACATTGTTCTGTTATTTTTGTGAACTGAAGATTTTTGAACCATTTGTTACATTCAGTAAACGTGGACAAAATATTATTCACTGAAATTGCAAGAAAGACACTAATCAGGAAGTTTGGCAGTGTACAGCTGCCCAAAATTCAGCTTTCCAAGTGGAAGATCCTATTTTTCTTCATCATTTTCTTATTTGAAAAGTGCCTGCTGGGTACAGAAATAGCAGACAGTTATTTGAGCAATGTGAACACCACTAAAATGACAGATGAGGTTCCTACCTCCCTGTCGGGGCAGCCCGTGTCTGCAGCATACGTGTTCTTTACCGCTTAGCAGCTTTGACACTGTGGGCCAGTTTGCTGCTCGGCACGACTTTATCTGTTCTCGCTGTACAGTGGGCTCCAGTGATAACACTGCCAAGTAGGGAAATCTGTAGCGAAGGCAGAGCTTGAAAAACAAAACCAAAACACAAATACTGAAAGTGGCTGGTTGGAGAAAGGAGGAGGAGGGTGTGTGTGTGTGTGTAGGGGGGTGCCCCCGATTGCAAGTTGTGGGTGATGTTTAGATTAGCTGTGCTAGACTAGCCTTTCTTCCCTTTTTAGGTCATTTTTCTTTCTTGTAAAGATATGCAGTAAGTATTGCAATTTCCAAATGTTTGTGCTAATTATAGAAAAGAGACTGTACAGTCTTCCTGGTAAAAGGGAAAACATGTTACAGGGTAAGCTGATTTTGATACATTAGTAGTGTTTTATGTAGAATGGGCATTGCTGAAAAATTCAGACAGCCTATGTTTCTTCAAAGAGCATGAACTAATACAAAAACAACTAATGTAAAGAATTTAAGAGCACTGTTTTAAGTGAAAGTTGATCATGTTGATTAATAATCTAAACTAATGAGTGATCTATGGATCCAAACCTTGTAGTTGAAGTCTAACTGTCCTTCTCATGACAATTCTGATAGAAGCACGACCTACACTTTTGCTGTTTGCTCTAACATGACAGGACAGCAGCCAGGAAGAGAGAAGCTGAGATTTTGCCTTTATAAGACGACAATTTAAGAACCTGTTACCAGATAAGCACCACTATCCTCCTCCTTTAGTTTTAGGTGTAGTGTTGTGATAACTGCATGAACTGTTACAGCTGCTTAGGGCTAGCAGCAGCCTTTCCCATGGACTAAGCTACAGAAGTTCTGGTGTGACTGACCATTTTAGGAATTGTGCTGGAGAACTGTATCGCAATAACAGGGTGGACACGACAGGAGGTTATTTGCACTTTTGCACAGGGTTTTGCATAGCCTATTTCCTTTAAAAAAAAAAAAGTTGGTTATTTTTAGAAGTAGCTAGGCAGCATAAACATGCAATAACATTACAGGAACACATACAAGAATAACTGTTCTAGCCAGGTTGTTTTTTTCAAAAGCCAATAAAAATACAAGGCCATCTCTGTATCCTCTCCAGCCTCTGGTGTCTTGGGAGCTGGAGGAAGTCCCAACGTATTTCAGCAGAGGGCCCTTTCAGTACGCCACACTGGCCTCATCGATGCACAGCCATCAACGAGCACGCAGCTCCTTTCATGCCTCGAGCCAGTGACCCACGCAGTTCTTGAAGGGATGCTCCAGGCCAGCTTCACGTACCTGTGGAGTGTCTGCACCAGGGTAGTGTGTCCTCAGGGAAACCCAGAGTTCTGGTTGCCCTAGCAGCAACATGGCGCTTCTGCTGGGCATGAAGGGACAGACGAGAGGCCAAGGATTTACTTAGAGGGTTTGTGTAAGCATCTACCTCTAGGAGCATAACGATTTGATGATTGCAAAGTACCTCCAGCGTCTTGAGTGCAAAGGAGTATTTATTCACCAGCAAAATGTTACAATGCCAGCTCATATGGTACATTGTTTGAAACCTGCCTTTTACCACCAATTGTACATCAAGTTTAATGCAAATACCTACCTTGGGGTAAAAAGGTACTGCAGCCCTTTTGAAACACGACACAGTATAAATCCAAATACCAGGACTTCACTCCATTAGTTAGGAGGGTGCAATCTGACCCCAAATACTTGGGCATGACAGACAATTTTTTAATTTGAAGAACGTGCCTTCATTTTTGTGGGGACTTAAATAATCCTTCTACTTTCAAAAGCACATGCATGCAAACCCTAGTAACTGTGCAGCAGTATAATGTGCCATCTGTAACCGAGTATGGTTGCAGTGTTTGCAGGACCCCCAGCATATCAGTGGCTGATAGAAGGTGTCTGCATGTTGTACTCCTGTGACCATTTCAAGAAAAAACACAGAATCCTAGGAGTTGGAAGGAACCTCAAGAGATCACTGAGTCCAACCCCCCTGACAAAGCAGGTTCCTTAGGACATGTAGCACAGAGAGGTGTCCAGATGAGTCTTGAATATCTCCAGAGAAGGAGATTCCACAACCCCCTGAGCAGCCTATTCCAGTGCTCTGCCACCCTCACTGTGTAAAAGTTCTTCTGCATGTTGGTGCAGAACTTCCTGTGCTCCAACTTGAGGCCGTTGCCCCTTGTCCTGTCTCCACAGACCACTGAAGTTACTGTTTAGTTTTCATTACACAGATTTCTTTTTTGTGACTGTTTTGTGTTTGACCAACAATACTTCAGCAAGTCACACACAGCATTAGAGGGCAAAACATCTGGCACAGCCTTTAAGACTGTAGCATCACATAAGCATTACGAGTTATGCATAATTTGCTTTCTTAAGAATATAAATCACTACATTATTGACCTTGAATTCAGGAACAATAAAAACCCGATTGCTGTGTTACAAAAGGTCAGAGAATGCACCTGTTAGTTTGCAAAGTAACCATGGGAAAAAGTTAATCAGGAAAAGTTTCTTCTCCATATGCTCTTAAGCAACACATTTCTAGCTCCAAGTGCTGACTAGAACTTAATGTACAGCATCAAAAAAGAAAAGAAGTCCTGCAGAAAAGTCTTCCAACTAGATTTTAAAGAAGTTAGAAAATGACCATCTCATTGCATAATAATGTAACAGCTTTGTTTGCTGCTAAAAAACAGTAAAGCAAGCCCAGACTGAAGGAGGCTATCTCTAAAGTCACAACCCACATAAAAGAAGAAAGACCAGATGAAATGTGGAGAGCCGATTATTCACTTAAGTGTACAATTCTCAGCGGTTATTATATGCTCCTCGTAACAACAAATCCAACTTATTGGTGACTGATCTTACCAGGATTTTTTTTCCCATTTGCATTAAAGAGTAATAACAACTTAAACCCTTTTTCTTAGAGTGAAACTGGATTCAAAGAGATACAGAAGTTATATTCAGATCAATAAATTACCTTTAAGCTCTAGGTAAGGTGTCAGAAAGAAAAAAAAAAATACAGAAACCCACCCTCTGCTTTCCTGACAGTCCCACCGCACCCTGAAAACAAGGAGAGGTCATACCATGAGCCAGATCTAGTAACTAAGCTGTTTTAATGCTCAGGTGGGTAACCATGCACAGAGTATGTACTCTGTTGCCTTCTTTCCCTGGATGATTACTTTGCTCTATCAGTGTATCGGTCCAGTACATTGCAGCCACTTCCTCATCTTCCCCTTTCAGGTATTTACCATTTTTTTAGCCTGACATTTCTTGCTTCTCTTTTAAAGAAACTTTATTTCAGCTGACTTGGCAAGCTTCCCTGAATTTACTTACCTGACAAAAACAACGCCTGCTGAGGAACACACACTGTTCTCTGCCAGCCATAAAGAAGCAGGAATTGCAGCCTAGAATGCCTGTGCAAGCAGCCTGCAGCTTAGCAACCTTCCACAGGTCATGGCAACAGCCGAAGATGTGTACGGCATACTTGGGAGGCTGGATCATAGACAAGGGACTCCTGCTACTTAATTTGGTGTGTGTATGTTGCTGTGTACCATAGTGACCTGTTTCCACTTGAGCTGAAGTTCTCCCACAGTTGCCTTTCCATTGGCACAGCCAGTCCCCCAAGGTAATCCCAACGCAGCAGCCACAGGTCTATTGCTTCCACAGAGCATCAGTGCAGAGGCAGTGAACAACCACGGCTATTGCACGGTTCCCTCTCACCAGTGACGAAGGTGTACTGAGGTACTGACTGTGCATTCCAAATACAACAGACCACTTTACCTTTGCTCTCTGACTTGCCTCTTTGCAGCTATACACCCGTTTCTGTCAAACTGCATAGTTTCTGACATTGTATAATAATAAACAAGCTAAAATAACCGACAGGGGTTTCTCCCACTGCATTCCTAAGAAGCGATTATGCACACAAAAGGCACATGTAATATTTGCATGTTGATCTGCATGTTCCCTTAGTAACTATCTGCCAACTCTTGTTTGTCTGTGCCATTTGACTGTGAGACAGCCTGGCAAAGTTATCCACAGCAACACCCTTAAAAAGCCCCCACAAAAGCCTGTTGCCACCTGTGAGTGGTGAAATATTCTGCACTACAGGATGCTCAGAGCCAAGCACTGCAGGTGAGGTGGCAATCCCAGACCTACCCCCATTCATACACAAAACCATCGGGAGTAAAATGACTGCAGGATTATTTTATACCAGAAGGATCCCAGGCAGAACGGGCATGAGACTTACATCTTTTTAGCCTGAATACTGCAAAAGCTGAGCCCACCAGTGTTTGCCTGCCAAAGCAGCTGAGCCAAGGCAGAGTATTCTGTTGGAACAACTAAATTAGATTTATCTTCCAATCCCGTTCTTTTTAATGTTTTGAAGGAGAGAGCACAAATCAGTATTCATATCATTCTGGTCCGTGTCCTTGTAGGGCAAGTTAAGCCAATCTGTCTTACCAAGTGAGGTTCTCTGACAATTTTAAACACTAAACCTTAGAAGGTAGGTGTTTCTCTCTTCATACTAAAAAAGCATAAAATAAAACCCACTGACTGTCAGTGCCTTCACTTACTAGTAGAAAGATTCAAAGTAAACCTAGCAGAAGTATTCTGATTTGGAAGCCTAAAACTAAGACACCAATTATCAGAAGTGACAGATAAACCACTACCCTCTATTGATTTGTTAGCACATAAAAGATTAAGTCCCTCTGGAAATATACCTTTCATTTCCTGTGCTTTTAAGACATATATTTGGGTACTTAACATCGGTGCCAGTTTCAGATTAGGACTTTATGAAAATAAAACCAATTGCTGTTTATAAAGCTATTAAAGAATGGCCTTTTACATAAATAATTTAGGCTGGTAAGACTGCAAAATAGGAGTCTCGCTGGGAACAGACCGTGGGATATTATTTTTAGAACAAGACAAGGGGAAAATAACAGAACTTAAGAGAAAAGGTAATAATGCAAAGAAATTTGCTGTCTGGACTGCACAGACACTTCAAGAGAGGCTAATCATTTTGCTGCTGCTGCTCTCAGCCAGGCTTTCCAAAAAGCTCCATGGGTTTCATTAAAGTTCACATACACCAGCTCCAAATTTAAAGGGGCTAATTAGACTTCAGCTACTGATTCGGATATTATATCTCCTTTGTTTTGAGCATCGCAGTTCTTCTCTGCCTTTCAGAAATGCTTGCAAATGGAACAACTTTTTCTTTAGGGACATGTCATCAACCAGAGAACTATAAAATGGGAAAGCTGACTGGAGTGATGGATGAATTGCACATTATCACCTAGGAAAGCTAGTTTCAGTCTTGGAGAACTAGCACTTTCTTCTAGACATATTTCAGGCAGCCACCAGTATGACCTGGATTAGAAGAGTCTGAAAACCACACGGAAGGCAACTGAATCCACTCATTTCACCACAAACACATCTTTTCTTCTGAAAATTGAGTAATGGTGTTATTGTATGCTAGAAGATGAACATGAAGAACACATACACATATCCCTGTAGCTCACAAATTTAAGACTCTTCTAGTGAGACCAAAAATACTCAAAAATCTGTTAAAAGTTGTATTTACATAACAAATCCAGCTGGCATCACTTTTCACTACAGTGCTTCTAAGTCAGATAAACAAGTTGCTGGCAGTCTTTCCCAAATAAACAAGTTCTGTTAAGGTTTCTGTCCGTACCACTAGAGAACAAGTGGGTTTGTATTACATTTATTACTCTGCATTTACTAATACTTGTTTTGCCATAGCACATCTTTGATCAAACACTGCTACCTGCATAAATTCACAGAAAGAAAAAACAAAGTGTTTGATACGTTGATCCAGCTAAGCATAAAATTAACTCTGCACAAGCTCCTCAGAATTGACTTAGAAGCATCTCACTTCATTTCCATGTGATTACATCTATATCATCCATAGGGAGCAGTAAGTAAAAAAAGTGATGTCGTTTGGGGTTGGTTTTTTTTTTTCCCCTGGCCCAAGCTGCATTGTGGATGATTTTGTCAGAACATCCCCTTGAAGCCTAGCAGCAACTTCACAGGTCTCCAATATTGGCATCAGTGTTTTGAAAAAAATTGTTACTTCTACTGTTAATCCTACTTAAACTGATGTAAAACACAATAGGGTAGCATTTAATGCCACAGAGGGAAACAGAAGGAACAGTCAATCTGCTGGGAGGGTGCATTTGGCAACAATGGGATGACTGACAGCACAGGCTAGATTTTGGCTCCTAGCATCAAGCATTTGTGAAGTAATGCGTCATCAGTTGATCTGTGGTAAATGACCAGATAAATTCTCTCAATCTGCTCCAGTTACAAAGCATAACACATCTGCTAACACTACCATGATGTCTCAGCTAATTAATGGGCAACTCATTAAATTACAGTACTTTGCAATTAGAAACTGTGTGGTCACATGTGACTGGGAGCAGGTAACTCCCTTATTGCAGGTGAGTCTCCAGACAATGGCGTGCAGACAGTCATGTTCTCCCTTCGTTCTCCACTCTCTCCCCAGGCTTGTTTCAGCTTGAGGACAACTCTAATATCTTACCTCCATGGATGCAAGCAGCCACCCTAACCCGGCACGCTGCATCGGACATTAAAAACCCAAACACCAGTCTCATATGATCTTCACATAACCACTGGGTACTTGCTCAAGGCCCAGAGCGGCACAGCACGCTTCAGTTGACCTGAGGGTCGTTAGGGCATCACAACTGACAAGGAATGCTCAACCACTTCGTGCGGAGTTCCGAGCAACCTCCATAATGAGCAGTTGCTCACCGAGTGATGAAGAGTGTCGTTAGGCGTGTCTTCATGTTCAAACAGAAGATTCCAGTGGTGGGCTGTTCCCAAACTCTCTCTAGAGCAGTACTTTTCAAACCTACTTTTGCTGAGAGCATACCTGTGGTCAGAGCAAAATTAAAGACCAGTTGCAAGTTATCTTGACCAACTGTCAAAGCACAAATTAGCCCATATTCTCCACCTGTTTTGAAGATGTCTTAGTGACATTTTATTTCACCCTGTGGACATTCTGTCCAACTTCAACACACCTATACACAACATAACTATATCCTACAGTGGAATAATTTAGCACCATTCATTCTATGAGGAAGCAACCTCACAGTGATTACAATGTGAGAAGCACCTTGTTACTGAATGTTCCTTCTCTGCTTGATTTGGAGACAAGATAAACTGGATCTTCCATATATGAAATGCCCTAACCACTCAGCTGTTACTCTGAACATCTGTGTCTTGCTTTCTTGACTAAAACTATATCAACAAGTTGGTGTTTCATGGCAAAGCAAAAGGAAAATATAGACAAAAATCTAATTTTTCCCCACAAAGCAGAATTAGAGCTTTCCAATTGAATGATATTGTTGAGTAATATTTAACCACACAGCCCACTTCATCATTAACACTGCAACCCTGATGACAAATCTCATAAAGGCTTTAACCACTTCCGTAAGAGGAAACAAGAACGTTGGTTATTAAGAAGCAAAATCTTTTGAGTGATGCTACTGCTACAAATTTATACTACAAGTACACATGCATCCAATAATTCAAAACCAAGACCTTTTTAATCTGAATTAGGACCTTCATGGATGTGGTCAGACCCTTCCCTCTCATGTGTAGCAGGAGTACTCACCCGTCCTGCAGTGTTCTGAGGGTTCTTTTGTGTCAACTTTTCTGCTGAGTATAAAAGCAGTTGTTCCTATGAAACCTGGCCAATGCTTGAAATAAAGAGAGACGTGAAGTGCAAACCATTAAAAAGATGAGCACTGACATCAGGTAAGACTCTTGCAGGTTCAAGGTGACTCGTAAAATACCAATGAGATTCAAGATGGGAGGGAGGATCAGAGCTATATACAAGAATTGCACTTCTCCCCAGTCTTCAACGCAGGGCCAAGAAGCTCGGCTTATTGCATCGGAGGCGTACAATAACCACCAGAATCTTAGCAAAGATCCTCTATAATCATGATGAACATCAATGCTAGAATCTTGCACTTGGAACTGTCTCAGCTCTTTACATACCTATAAGAGCCCTGTGATATTTTTTCCCCAGCTATTTACATAATTAGACTAGATAGAGAGAATGAAAAGAACATCTGGATGATAGAACTAGCTAATCTGGTATCATTTAAGCTTCATTTGAAGATCAAACGGACAGTAAAAAACTGGCACTGCCAATGACACAGCTTTTGTAAATGTGTTTTGTTTCCATTTTGTTGTCATTAAAATGATACAGAAGATTTAATTTGAACAGAAACTAGAAATTAAGCTATTTACTTGCCAGTCTCTCCTACGTATCAAACATTAACAAACACTGTTCATATACAGAATCAGGATGGAAATCCATCAATGAGAATTCTTCTAGTTGTCGGGATGGAGTTTTTTTTTGTCTTTGGTGTTTTTTTTGTCTGGTTGATTGGTTTGGTTTTTACCCTTTAACAAAATGTTCCTGTGTTTATCCACAGTGGTATCAACTGAAACACATGATTACAAGTTGCAACAAGTACAAAACGTGATGTACAAGTTGCAACTCCAGTTAGTTCTAAGTCCAAGTCACGGGTCACTTAGACTGAACCTGTTTCATCACAAAATATGGAAGCAATTTTGTGCTGCATGTGATCCTATCTGGCAAGAAATTAGTCTTCATGAATTGTTGAATCAAAACCATCCTACTCATCTGCATACTACAAACCATGTGAACAGTGAGGTACCATATAAACCTCTTCTTGCTCAGAAGACAACACCTGCTTAGGCAACAAGGCATCCACTCATCCCTTACTTTTGCAACACAATGATGTAAAACCCCAGACAGCTGATGCTCAGGAACAGCTGCCACAGTTCCTAACAGTCATATTTTATCTCTCATTAAGTGACACATTATTTCCTTTTTGCTGGAAAGGCCACGAGAATTCCATGTGGAACACTGCTACATAATTACAACAGCGGGGAGCCCACAGTGTTCAGCAGATAAGACAACACCTAAGGATCAAACATTAACACTTCCGAGCAAAGTCCAACATAGATCCCTGCCCAGTCCTTGACTGTTCACTTGCTACCCTGTCACATCATCAGGCTACTTTTGTTCTGCTGTCTACTCCTTTCTTGGGATGTTCACGTGAAAGTAATAACACAACCCAACTTCCAGAATTCTAGCAGAATTCTCCCCATTTAAATAACAATAAGCTTGAAGACAGCTCGGGACATGCTTGAAAACATACCTTAGGGGAAGAAAAAGTTAAATAAATCAAATCATTAAATGAAAAGCATGTATTACAAAATAAGAGACTTGGTTTGATGCTACGCTATGATACAGTCAATCTGAAATAATTTTGTAAGGTTCCTACTACTATTTTTCTGCAGGACAACTCCTGCTATCACAGAAGGACTGATAAACCATCAGTAACACACAGCTGCAGAATGCACAAGTCAGAAATTCCCAGCACTCTCTCAAACACGGTCCCTCAGAACAGTCTCTGTGCTGGGACTGGATGCCTTCATTATTTTAAGCCTACTTCTCCATTCAGTTTTCCTCTCCAGTTTGGATTACTGCTACAATATTCACCACATGACGAACAGTCACACTATGAGAATCCCATTCTTCAAACTGCCTCTGCTTTACATGCCATAACTTTTATAAACACTTTATAAACACTCTCAATTCTGTTTCTTCCTCCGTGTGGCAAACAACCACAAGATTTTGCTCATCTGAAGATGATCAAAGGTGCCTTAACAGACATTCTGACAATTTTCATCAGCTTTCTGAAACTACAGAGAGCATAAAATTCTCCACTGAACCTAAGCCTCATTCTAGGAAAGCACATTCAACAGAGAAGAGCCTGTGAAAATATTTTAGCAGTAGTAGTCTCAGAAAAACAAGCTAAAACATACAGGCAAATCCTCTGCAATGCTTTAAGCATCAAGAAAATTAAAGTGAGACAAAACCCATTTCCTTACACAGCAGAGTTATCTAATCCACTTACAGAGAGAAAAGCAGGAGGCTAACATGGGCTGTCTAAGAAGGAGGCACAAGTTTGTAATGACTGAAGTTACGCGAGGAGTCACACCACGCTACCTGACAGAGTTTATGTTGATAACAGATTTATGTAGTATAGGCACATTTTCACTTGTTAAGATTATCAGCACACTCATACTAGCAAATGGAAAGGCTCAAGGTCAATTTCTGGGAAGAGTCTGCTGTTTTGATGAGGTTTTATGTTTTTCCAATCCAAAACCAATCTGAACAACTACTATCTAAAAACCACCCTAAATTTTCACTTCGGTTCCATTTTAAGCAACAACTTCCTACAGAAAACATTACTCACAAGACAACACACTGAAAGTGTTCTTCACAGACCAGCATGCGTATCATGCTGACTAACCTTTCCAATTTTTTACTCAGGAAAAACAATTAAAGCAAACCTACAAGCTACATTATGAGTCTTTATCATTTTGTAGTTAAATCTTACATTGTGGAAGGGAACCTATGCTGCATGACAGACCAAAGCCACAGAAATGAGTACAGAGTCTAAAAAGGAACAACTGATCTTCATAATGAAGAGAATGTGAATACATATTAATCACAAGTTATGCAATATTTAAACATTTGTAAATAGATTCCTTTATGTACCTTGATTGTTCGAGTACTTACTGGAATCCTGTAGGTAGACACTGAGCACCATGTTTGAGTACCAGAATGCTGGTGGTAGGCTTTAAAATAAAATACAATCATACTAAAAGAGAAACTCCAAAAGTTTTATTAGGATTTCAACAGACATTGCAAAAAAATATTGCATAATGATTGAAAACATAATATTTTAAACAAAGTAGCAATGTGGTATTATCAAGTACAAGAAAGACTGGAACAGCTGTCTATATATGCTGTAAGAAAGATGTACCAGGAAAGGGATACAACATTTTTAAAATCAAGGGCCACATTTTGATAGACTGACTATACACCATAGATGTTTTACAAACTGCATAGCAGTGTAAAAAAAAAAATTGGTTTTATCCTAGCTATATTGTATTCCTGCATTTGGAGCAGTTTACAAGGCAGAGATTTTTTTTCCAACATTGATATTTTAATAGCTCTGGATTCTCATAAAAAATAAAGTAATTTAACAAAAAAGCCTGTATCTACATTTGAAAACAAAAGTGCATGTATTGAGAAATAGTGTTATTTCTTAGGAACACGACTTAAAAAGTTCACTTTACTATATCAACACCTGACAGTACTTTAGATGTAGATCTGCGCTGTGCTACAAGCCAGATTCTACCAACACCAGCTCCTCTAGCTGAACACCCTCTTTGCCGAAGCGACCAACACACGTGCCTGCCTACCAAATTTATCAGGGTGCTGGGCAGTTACAAAGGATGCCAAGTACCAAAACCACCACACTGCTGATTTAAAAAAAAAAAAAAAAAAAAAAAATCGAATCAAATATCAGTAACCCAAGCCAGATGTTTTAATGCAGATTTAGCTACAAACGCAGCCATAAACTCCTCAACATTCCGGATCCTTCCAGTCACACAACTGCTTTTGAACACTGGAGAGCAGCAGCAAGGAGCCATTGGAGCTATAAAAGACAAGAACCAACCAGAGTCTGTCTCCTGCCTCGTACTGAAGAACTTGTGGGTACTGAGCACGTCACTGTGCTCAGAGAACGGGACAGGGGAATGTTACCATGCCTACCTAAAACCCGGTTGGTATAGTCAGGTTTGTACATTAATCTAGATTCTCCTTTCCACCTACGTGTGGTAATGGCTAAGAATTACTGCAAATATTGCTGCTTTCTGCAGGGGTTACTCCTTCCCTCTCTCCAAACAATAAAAGACAAAGTGTGGAAAGAGAACACATAGTTTGAAGATCCAGGCAGAACGCCTCTTTGAGCTCTTGAAATTTCAACTCATGGCACTGAAGAACTAGATTTATGTTTGTTTTTTTTTTTCCTGGGCACCTGTAGCACTCTGAATAGAAAAAGGCAGTGAATGTTTAGCTGGACTGGACCCAGAATGGGAAATGCAGAGATATCAAAGTTGTGAACTGCAGCCAGGTTAGCCATAAACAAGTGTCCAGTACAGAAATTACGAGTAATAAATTTAGCCATTTTTGTAAACATCTCCTCCTTACTAATCTCTTATTTTTTCCTATAATGGAAATACGTACTGTATTCCTTTGTTCCAAGCTCTGGTCTGTTTCTGTTTTAGCTTTGTGGCACAGTTGCTAAGTGCAACAGACAAGAGACACCAACTTTAAATACAAACAAGTCTGAAAGTCAGTTCAAGTTATTACAGTTTTGCTATACCAGGCCATTTTTCATAGCATGTATCCTCTGTTCACAAATGCTTTGTAAGATATTTTATTATGGAAGACTGGAAGCAAATCAGAGTTGTTTACTTAACAGATGTGGTTGAACATACATTTCTGATACGCCTTATGCAATGAACAAATCATGTCTCATCTTATGAAGATGATACATTTGCTACACATACCAGTAATTTAAAATGCTCCTCGGAAAAGCAGCATTTTTGTAGACAAATTAACAGAAAAGGAGACAATACATCTCACAATACCATAAAACAAGTAAAGCCCTTTCATTAGCTGCATTATAAATTTGTAACTGTTCATCACATACTTTGAATATCTGACTGCTCAAGCAATTAACCCTCAGCCAACTGCAGGACAAGGAAAAACATTTTAAACGTTTTATACCGATGTCATTGTAGGTGCGAGAGTAAAAACTAGTATTCCATGTTTTTAGCTCTGTAAGTTTTGCTCCCAAAAGTGAAATAACTGTTAATAGTTCAGAAGAGAAATAATCATTGTTGACATGTGAGAAGAAAGTTGTACTAAAAATTAAGCTGCTGCAAATCTGAATTCATTTAGATCATTCCTACAAAAAAAAAAGCTGATCCTAGATCACCTGTTAAGTAGGAAGAGCAGTAGAACACCAATTCCATGAGCAAAGATGCACTTAAAAGCTGTTTCAGACATCTACTATAAAGTTTTGAATTCTTCCTTATCTTTCAAATATTTGGATTATAATTTGTTAAAAAAAAAATAGACCAAGTACAGAAAGTACATTTGGTCAGGCTTTTGTCTCACTACAATTCAGTGCCTACACCAATCTAAATATGCATTCCATTTAGAGGCCATTTTTTGAAATGTTATCAGTCAACAGCAACATGGGCACCAGTGAATCAGAAGACACACCTTAGGATTCTGTTCTTAAATTATATAAGTTAGATACAACTACCCTGTCCAGCAAGTTCCGAATTTTTCAAACGTTAAGGCAACTTTCATTACTTTCCAGCTAAACAGTATTATAAAAAATAAATGTCACTTCAAACCTTATGTACACAGTGACAGAGTAGATTTAGCTAGAAAGTATCTTTAGTACATTAATAAAGTGTCACGTAATATTACCGAGGTTATATCAGGTGCTTGAGTGTATGTGCAATTGGAGTGGTTGCAATATTTAAAGTACTGGTTTCAAAACAGAGCGCAGTGAACGTCCTTCTTTCGTGAGTTCTCGTGTTACACACATACATGGCAGCGGAACAGCTTCCTCTCGTCTCTCTACAGCATTATAGCTACATTTCTTCAAGTGGTCAGCCATGCTTACGATGTCAGCAAACTTCCACTCATTCACAGTACAGAAGGCTGTACTGAAGCGCCAAACCTAGAAAATAAGTTGCAGTTAAGCTCAAAATGCTTTAAGATACCGGAGGTCAGAGCAGGAAGCGAAACGCTTGTCCTGTAATACTTTCAGGCAATGCCCTGTGGCTATGATCAACTGTACTAATAATTGGCATGACAAAGACTGTCCACTGCAACACTTTGTGTAGCCAGACCCAGGCTGGCTCAGATTCCAGGCCAATTCTGAACCCTGGGAAGAAAGGCAGGCAGTGCATCTACAAAATAGCTGCGATCAGAAGTTAAATGATGACATATTGCATGAGCAGTTGTAACAATCCGTTACTCAAATTACCAACTTCTGCAATTCCAAATGAAGTTTCCAAACGCAGTTTGGGGGAAATGGGTGCGAGTAGGGGTTGCAAGTGAGGAAATGGTGAAAACTGGACTAATACAAAGGGCACCCAAATGTTTTAAGAATTATTTACGTACTTAATGCACACAATAGCACAGCAATGCATAGGATCTCAACAGATGAGCACAAATGAAAGTTGCCGTAAGCAGTATAAGGGCAAAAAAAAAAAAAAAGCAAACTTTGTAGGTAACTTTCCCACTTTTATGGGATACTGATATTAAAGAAAGTCATGAAGTAATCATTTAATATTCTGAGGTCCTGGCAAAAATCAGGCTTTAGTTTCTTTACATCAAGTAAAAACCAGAAAGACACTACTTTAACATCTACTGAGTTTCTTTAACTTTTACTAATTGCTGTTCTATATGACAATCTATTTCTTGAAGGGGTATTACAGGAAAAAAGCAGAGACATGACCAATTTGACACCTTCCCTTTCACCTTCAAAAACAAATAAATCACAACTTACCTTTTCTTTTATATGCCAAGAAGAACGTCCATCTGGGCACTTTCTCTTCTCCCAAAGCAGAATCACCATTCCACGTGCTTGGAGCAAGCTTCCACACACATCTCTCATTAAACGTGACACTCTTGAAAGCTGGCATAAACTAAAGCCATCTAGGAAACTCGCAATGTGCTGCAGAACCTCAAAAGGCAGACTACTGAGATGGTCATTGTGTAGTCCAATTAAGCAGCTTTTTGCTGGTTCTACTAACACTGTGGATATACAAGGCTGAACTCCAAATGACCGCAAGTGACGGTCGTGAATAACTTTTGCCCCTTGTGTTGAAGGGCAAAACCTTCGCTGAGAGTATGTACACCCATAATATGCCAAAGGACACCTCTGCTCCATCCAGCCATTAAGGCCAGCATGAATGTCACCATGCACATTCTTAAAATGCGATGAAAACTCATTCCTCCTAAACAATTGTCCACAAACAAATGTAAACATTGAACGCTGTTTTGTTTGGTATCTAGCCACATATTCCAATACCAAATCCAGTCCAAGGGTCTGGAATGGACTTGGATTTGAGAGCTGTGGGTTGGCATGGTCACATGCAGAAGCTGAAGCTATTTCCCCCACCATCGTATTTGTGGCCAAGATAGCAGATGGGAGAGAAAATGTCTGGGTCCCAAAGTCAATGCGATACACATCGACAGCGCGACTTTCTGATATCCCCCTACCTCCGGGAGAGTCTCCTAGGCAAAACAACAGAGCTGCAGTGATTAGATCGATCCCCTGAAGACCCATAGGATCCTCTGTTATCTCCAAATCTGATGTATCAACAGCTTTGTCTTCTTTTGGTGTAGTCCAATGGTTAACAAAGAATTTGTATGATCGATGCCGTAGAAGTGAAAATGCATCTACATTTCTCAATCTTTCTTGCTCCACTTGTCTCTCTAACATTTCTTCTTCATTAGCATTATGTGGAAATACTATATGATTAACATTGCCATTAACTAAGTGATCAGCTGCTATTACTTCTTTAAGTTGTGCTGTTACAGGGAAGGAACTGCAAGACTCTAATGCTTCATCATCATGAGATGCAGTACATTCACCATTTGCTACACTGGCTGGTTTTGAATTAGACACACAAAGATCTTCATTCTGGTCCAACACCTTTGAACATTCATTTTCTACATGAAAGCCATTACACAAAAGTGAGGCATTATTAAGGTTTAGATTTAAGTCATGTTTTTGCCCTAAATCGTAGCAAATATCGCTAGAACCATTTTGCTCCATTTGTGAATTTTGACTCGGGCTATCCAAGTTCATTCCCCCAACTGCTCCTATGTTATCTTCATCTTTATGTTCATGGTCAGACTGTTTGTCCTGAATGATGCCATTAGAAGCTTGCTCTTTGATCTCACTATCTTCTTTCATTTCATGTGGTGAAACGCAGAGCCTTGAACTTAACATGTTCATGTCCCTTGTAGCAGTGTTCAGGATATCCAGAGCAGCAGCTAAACTCCTTGTTGTTTCAACAGTAGCTTGATAAAGTGCGCCATAGGACTCTTCATCTACAGGCATCAAACCATTTGAATGCACTGTATCTGGGGCACTTGGTTTGACAGAGGTTTGCTCTCTGGATTCTGGTACTTGATCACCTGCTTTTGACATCATAGTTGCTACTTTAAGTGATTCTAATAACATGCGCTGGTCTTGAAGGGCTAAAGCCATATCCAGCTGTTCCACTTCATCGACATCTTTACTCAGGTTTTCGTAAGATTTTCGGTCTGCATAGCTGACTGGCCACCGATTCCACTCCATGGTACAACATACCACGCTTGCAGGACAGACTTCTAGATGATCAGCAATTTTATTTCGGGCTACTATGAAGGGACAGCCAAAGCCACTATTCAAACAAGGCACTCTTTCCAGTGGACATAACGTGCGATGTTCCTCAGCTTTACACGAGTGAAAAACTGCCCCGCAGACCAGCGGGCAGCCAATCAAATCACAGGAGATGCCAGGTTCTGGTCTGGTCATACAGCGGCGGCTGACACAGTTCACGCAGTGTGAGTGCTGCTGATGTTCCTCCATGACTGTAAATCCAATTCTGAGTTAAGAGACAGGAGACAAAAGCAAAGAATATAAACTCAACATTGTAAATACTTACTAACAGTTGTTTGCAGTTTTGCATCCTCTACATGTTTGGAGAGATAAACGGTAACACAACGTGAACTGATCAGAAGCCATTTTAAGAGAACAAGCATGGGACATTTTATTTCAAATAAGTGGTGTTTAAAAGCTCACCTGAAAATTAAAGATACATACTTAATTCAGAGGTCAAGACATAGTCTGTGCATTTATTCACCAGGTATAATATATGCAACTTAAGTAAAAATATTCTTTAGTCCTTCCCTCTGGAGTAGCTCCTTTCACCTACTCACAGCTAACAGATGATTCAATGAAAAGCAAAGTGCAATTGTTGATCTTGGCCTGCTACCTAACATCCTAAATCATGCAACTCCACAGAGTAGGTAGACGAAATAAAGGAAGCCAGAGTCATCCTCATCTCCTGTTCTCTACATGAAACAGAGACAACCTATTCCCTGGGCTGCTTGTTAGCACCTAAACTTCTGACATGGTCTCCATGCAGTTGTGTTCAAGACAATGTGCAGCCCTCAGCATGTATCTCGATCCTCTGTCATGTCTATTCTCCCTGACTCCATGCTTCTGACAGACAGCAGTTCTTTAACAGAGTTCTTCACTCTTTTTCTTCATCCATAGCCTACAGCTCCTCCCATATTTTTATAGTAGTTGTTGCATAAGGGTAGCAATTATATTGCATATTAAACAACTGCTTTTATTTAATTGAAAGCTTCTACATAAAACCTTACTACCCAACACGCTCCTATCTACACCTCCAGTTAAAAAAATTGCATTTTGTGAGTTGAATGTATCCTGTGGCCATCATGACGACAATACCAGCTGCTCAAAGTGTAAGGGTAACAGCTTTATACACCAAAGCTAAACAGTAATAAAAATTAAAATAAAATTAATTGCATAACTTATTAGAATAAATTGACACAAACAAAAGAGTAAATTATCTGTTGTGGAAGGTGGGGAGAAAAGGGGAAAAAAACCAGTAGAGTGTAAACTTCCCATCTTTGTACTTTGAGATGTTCTGGAACTGCTCACTACTAGCTGGAGTGCAGGCCCACGCAAGTGACCAAGCTCTCCCTCATGCTCTCACCACCTCTCCCTCAGAAGTGTTACCACTAGGGATTCACAGTTCAGAGATACCAAAGAATTACTTGCACAGTCAAATCTTAAAATACTCTGTCAAGCATACATTGCTCAATTCCATCTCTTCTCCACTCCCCACCCTTCAGCAATTTTCTTGAAAAATAAAATGCTTACAGAATTTAAGATTAATAGAATTAATATTTATTTTACTCGATTAGCTAACGAGTGCCCTCCTGCATTGCCCTCATGCTAAACACTTCCGTTTTAATGCATTAAAACTTCTTAAATTAAAAATACTTGAAACTGTGAAAAAAACACTAATTAGCATTATTCCTTTTGTTCAAACTGAAGGGGAAACACAACAGCCTTTGAGACACTCCACCTTAAATTATTTAAAGCATTTAAATAGAAATCTATGTGACACTTCACTTGTATTCTTTCAATGCTTTGAAATTCATGCCAACTTTAAGTAGCAATCAGTCCTCATCCCCCCCATCCCTCGTAATTTGGATAATTCAAATATTTTAGCCACCCACTCTCCTGAACACTTCTAACAAAGAAGCATATGTGCTACACTTAGCAGGCAAAACACAGCTGAATTTTCCCCACCATACCTTAGGATTTATATACTGAGTAACAAGTTAAGTTTCAAATAAATTGTCAAGTGCATCAGTCACTGAACTCAAGTGACTGACTGGCTTGTAAAACAGTTACCAAACCTTTCTGACACACAACCTGCTTTCAGCTTGTATATTAAGTAAAATAGGTTCTACTACAAAGAGCTGAAACATGCTCAGTAAATGAATGAAAAAGAGATAATTATTTGACTTCTCCAAGATACTTTTAGTTCTTCCTGACGAGCCTTCTCTAATTCCTGCCAAGAGTGGCTTACCTGTTGCTAGACCAAGACCAATTTCCATGTTTTGCATCAAGACTGAAAACAACCTCTAGTTTTCCTCAAGTCAACAGGTGAGCAGAGATCAAAAGGAAGCTCTCAGGTTATGGGTGTTAAAAGCACATAACACAAAATGGAAACAGTCCTGAAAAAGACAACTGCCAGTTTATAATGCAAAAGTCCTCACAGAACCCAGCCCCTGCTTCCTATTTCTAACCACAGCCCTGCTCCCATAAAACATGAAGCCTGGTAGCAGTAAGGCTCCATTTAATCAGTTACTCACAATTATGTTTTAAAAAAGTAAATGTATTAATTATCTAATTTTCCAAAAGCTATGCACCTTGCTCATTTAAGATGTCCAGAAGCAAGCCCCCTCTAGAGCAGGGTATTAGCCAGCACACACGGCTATGCTCTTGCTGCCCTCTTGCTTCTCAGCCAAAGCTGACCAGCGTGCAGACAGCTCAGAACGCAGTCAAACCCGGCCTGTGTTTGCCTGCACCATTTGTATAGACATACCCTAAATTAGTCAACCATCATTAAACACTGTCTTTAAATAGCCTATGTGAGCTTACACAGAAGAACATTCTATTGAGACAGTAAAACATCCTCCTCCCTAGCACACTATCTTGGTCTTTACAAGTCAGATTGTGAAACCCGAGTTGCACGATGATACTGGCTTTTCTCAGGCTCCTGGATTCCTTTCACACATAAGCTAATATTCATCAAAATTTAATGATTTCATACAAGCAAATGAAATTCTCAAGTGCATGAGAATGAGACAAAGCCTGGTGAAGGCATCAAATGTCACTAACAGACAGCATATGAAAGCCAGAGCAGACACTAAAATACCATGTTTTATCAAGAGGTAGCTGCTAATTTAATTCTATAACAGATCCTTGCACTTGTTTTCATAAAGAAACAGTATGATTCTAACCATGTTATCAATTAACCAGCCAAAGTAACCTATGCTCTCAGTTTCTCTAAGTTAGAACTTTACTGTTCACTGAAAAGCTTGATATTAGTTGCCATTTTCTCTTAAAATTTAAATTGTTTGGCTCCTTAAATAAATATGTAATTTAAAATGTCTTTGGACATATGTAGACTATCAGCAAGACATTCACTAAAATTCTGTGTCCTGCTTACAAACCTTGACTTCACAGCATCTGCTGCAAACTTCAATTTACTCAGAATGTCAGGTTTTATTTATAGCTTACTACAAACTCCTTTTATATATATGTATATATTAAATGTTCTTTTTCTGCATTTTTAATACCTGGGCTTCAAATTCAGTAACTGTTTTGGGCAGTCATGAGCTTCCTGCACTGCTTAAGTGAGCAAAGGCTTTTGATACAATTCAAGTTGCAAAATAAATCCAAATGGAAAAAACCACAAATGACCTTATCAAACAAGTGAAATCAGGGCTAATACTTCAAGAATTAGCACATTCGTTAATCAACAAATGGTCGTGACTCACCCCGTTTTGTAAGCTAGCCTCGTGAACCCCAGACCTTAGGACCTCTTTGATTTCATTAAGAGCATCCACATCTAAATCATTTTCCTCTGAAGAACCACAAGCAATATATCACTAGTACTACACTGGGAACTAGAACCACCCTCTTCCCAAACATTGCCTTGTAAAGGAAAAAAAACAAACTGTTGGGTGAAGAGGAGATAAGAAAAATACTTGCTGGCAGTAACAAATTGCTCCTGGTTACTCTGACACAGGAAATTGAAAAGGGCTAACAGATTGTCATTGCTGACCCCCCCAAAAAATTACCTGCCACTAAAACATGTGCCAGTAATAGCTGCAGTGTTTATACCCCATTGTGTTCCTTGCCACAGTTTGGTGAGAAGGCAGTGTCAGATCAATGACTATAGCAAGAACGAACAGCTGTCCTTTTCTGATAGTGTGGTGTCAGCAACTAGCTTCAGTTCATATGAGATGCTTAAGTACACACACTTGACTGTTACTAGCAGAGAAACCTAAAAATACATCCCATTCCAGTGAGGTGACCACTGCTCTCAGAATTTGTGCAATCACTTGATGTTATTGTACATACTATACAGTCAGCTGACCAAATCAGCCAGAACATGCTTTGAAAATCTGTCATAATTAAAAGGATTAAAATTCCAGCTGCTACAGCCACATGATTTTCAGTTGCTGTTGTAACACAAACATTAAAATAGCATAATAAAGGTTTCCAAGAGTCACCACACAATACTTGAGCTATGAGAGCTCTCACTTTCTTTACACTTTCTTTTACATCACAAAACATAAGGAACCGTACTTTGTATTATTAAACCCAAAGTCTGCTTACTTACTCTCCCTTACCCGAATTCTTTGGTGCCTTATGAATAGCAATCACAGCAACTGTTACTGCTATTGGAACCCTCCATTACTCAGCTACATTTTACCTCAACTATCTTTGAGACTCTTCTCTCTATCCAATAGGTTTTTAAATTACTGGTTCAAGGAAGTAGAAGAGAAAGACACAAGCAGTACTACAGGTTTAAACTCCCAGGAGCAGCCAAATCCACCCACAAGTAGCCAAATATATGCAAAGGATTCTAAAAAAAAAAAAAACCTCTTTTGTTTTGGAGACTGCAAAAGACACTGCCATATTTCTGACTCTCCAGCTTTTACCCAGGTGTCTGGCTAAAAGAGTGGCTAACAAGGCTGGTAAAAGATGCAGAAACTTTCAGAGAGGAAATAGCCAAGTAAGAGAAATTTAAGTGATAGGTGGTTTTTAAAAAAAATAGAGTATAAGGAATAATAGGGCAAGAGCTAGAAAGCAGTATTATTTAAAAAAAAAAAAAGTTTACAATATTCTGCCAAAACAGAATTGACAGTACTATAGATAATTAATGAACAAGCTATTTTATTTTTCTTCCTACCATGCCTGGGAGAATAACCACCATTCACCTTGACTTACAGGTGTAAGCATCAAATGCTTTAAACAACCTTTGCAGTCTTCTACTATGTAAGCTTTTGTCTTATTATCTCTATCCTACACCAAAAAGAAAAACTGTAACAATTTTTATATTTAAAACCCACCACCTGGAGCTTGGCTGAGTTCAAGAAGTGTCTGGAGGATGTACCCTGTCACATGCTCTGACCTGGCTGGCCCTGTGTGGAGCCAGGAGTTGGATTTGATGACCCTTATGGGTCCCTTCCAACTCAGGAGATTCTGTGATTCCTACAAAAGCATGGCCACATTAACTATCTATGTTTCGCATGCTAAGCTTCCCTTTTGGGGGTGGGGGGATGATGTTTGGTTTGAGAAAACTAACAGTTTTCAAATAACCAAAACTAACAGTTTTCAAATAACCAATAAAAAATCTGAACTGGGGGATCAGCAGGGCACCTTACACACCATTTCAACTGGAAAACAGCAAATGCCACCCCTAGTTGCCATCCCTGCTAGAAGTAAGCAACAAAAAGCAGCTCTAACTCCACTACTCAGGACTCCAGGAAGTCTAAGGAAATAGCCCCATCCTGAGGCTTCTCCAGAGCTCACTCAGCCATTGTCCTCAGGTTAGGGAGCAGAGTACCTCCAATCCTGCTTAGATGTCTCTTCATAGCATTGGCAAGGCCAGAAACTTGGAAAGGCCAGAGCCAAGGGCATACAGGAAAGTTAATGTAATGCTACACTAATTTCCAACTACCCTTTAAAATGGTAAATTTAAAAAAAAAAAAAAATATTACAAACTGCCACTTATAAACATGGAATAACATGACTAAGAGGTGCCAGATTTAAAGGTATATGCATCAGTTGCATAGGTAACAGAGAAGGCCATATTTCAATATTTTATATACTAGCCAGTTCTTTTTTTATGCTTTTTTTCCAATTTCAAAGAGAAGTTCTGACAGGAACTTTATGAAGCCTTATGTTTCTTCAAACTAGTTTACATCAGACATACTTTTAGGAAGTAGAATCCTTTCTATACTTAAAATCTCAACCTTTTGGGATATAAATTACTGCTCCTCACCCCTGAGTTCATCAGGATAACATTGGCTTCTGATGCAACTATTCAAATCAGAGAAATTAAAACTATATTCAAAACATTTGGATAGACAAGTTTGCACTGCATTCTCAACCAAATTCATCCACAACAAAGGTGAGAGCATCTTCCCTGCCTGGTAGTGACATACTGGACACACTAGAATGAGACTACATTAATTTTTTGTTAACACTGAACAGATGAGAAGGAACTTAAATTACTAAAGGCCAAACTACTACACAAGTAGTATGCTACTTCCACCATTACCATCAGTCTACAGCAATTTATACGTATTACACAAAAGAATAAGAAAAGGGCACCCTCAAAAAATGGCCTCTTATTGCAAGAAAAAAAACCTGAGGGGAATAGGTATTTCTGGAAAGATTCTAGTTTTATCAGTGATCTAGCATTGAAAGAGTATGTTCTAACTGGTTTTGAAGCATAAAGTTGTCCACCTACCTCAAAAACAAACCAGAGCAAAACAAAATGAAACTTCTTCCTACATCAAAAGTAGTATTAGGACTTTAATAAAGTGCAACTTTCTAATGTCAATCTTACAACGAAAAACTTTTCCATGTCTACTCCTGCCCTGCATACAGGACATGTCCTGTATTTTGCATTCTTTTAAGTAGCATTTTAGGAGTCCTGCTCTCCCTTGTGGCAAACCACCTTTCTCCCATTCAGAGAATTCAGTGAGATATTTCCTCTCAAATCACTGCAGGGGAAGAAAAAAAGGGGGTGGAAAGAAGGAAGGAGGCAAGGAGAAAATGACACAAAGCAAAACACTGCTTTGACTGAAGTGGACCCCTCACTGACGCCCCATGTGTCTGGCTTTGCTCCATTTAGAATAGGGGCTCTGATGGAATGAGAGAACATGACCTTTTACCACTATTAAACTCTGTGAGCGTTAAAAATCAAAACCAACCATACTAGCTTTTCCTCAGAGTACTTTTGTGACAGATTTGCCATGCATTCTTGTCTCCTTGACACACTCCCACGAGAAGAAACCCAAAGGCCTCAGCGTATCTTTGGCCATGCACTGACACAGGACGACTGCACCAGGACTTAGCTAGGCTCCCTGCATGGCTCAAGCACAAAAGCACTCTACCTGTTGAGATGGTGACAGGGCAGAATCAGCTACAGCACCAGTAGATTTCATGTGTAAAACACTTCTCAACTTGAACTCAGTGTGACTCCTCGATTGCTGCAGACTCTGCAAGAAACGAGACCAGAAGCAAAGTTTCATTTCAGGTGCACAGATTCCTTTCCATACGTACAATCCTCTGAAAAGACCACGTGCTTATGCTATCTGGAGCTACAAATACTGAAATATTTTGCAGGTTTTATAGAAAAATAAGCAAGCTTTTAACATACTTCACAAGTGCAATTTTAACTCCCTTCATTTTGGCTTATTGCTAGCTGTTAGTCACACTAGACAGCTGCCTATATTAGATTTAAGGCTAGAAGACATTATTAAAAGTTATTATTCTGACCTACTTCACGTAACTTTGGTTTTGGTCCACCAGGAACCACTTAAGAAAAAAAAAAAACAACAACTTTAATTCAAGATTGCAACATCTTGAGAACTAAAATAAATAAATAAAATTCAAGTTTTGATTCTTTTACAAGCTGCATTTTAGTCTTGTCCAGCTTCAGTATTCAGACATGAGAAGCAGTTGCTTAACATTAAGCAGCTCTTTACTGTAATAAGCTGCTTCTTCCATGTGTTCATGCCCATTATATTATCATTAAAACTTAACATAGGCGGAACTGAGGTAATAGACCCAAAGGAACGATATCTTTATCCCCAGATATTACCTTACAAATCCTTCAGGAAGGAAAAAGGAAAAAAAGAAAAAAAAAAGACCAAGAAAAGGGGGAAAAAAGAAAAGAAGCCATTTCTCAGAAATCAGAAACCAAACTACTGGAAAAAAAAATTACATTACAGTAGGTAGTTTTAGCCACTCAAAAGAAGCCAAAAAAAATTCCTCTTTTTACTTAATATTTTAATTCATACATGTTGCTGCAAAATTCTTGACCTCTGTCTATTTATACAGATCAGGCCAAAAATCTTGTTAATATGCTATTTCAGATCTTACTACACAAGTTTAACAAGTTCCCATAGCAAAATAAGAAAACATAATTAAAGTAAGTGGAACATGAACACAACTGCTCTTCAAAACCCAAGCCTGAAATGAACATATTATGTAGTCTGTACATAAGTTTAATTTTTCTATTACAAATACACCTTGTTAGTAGAAGATGGCCTGACCACTGCACAGCAAATGTAGCTAGCACACACATAACACACAAAAAATGTAACAGATCCCCACTGCACCAGATAATATGAAAGTAGATAAGACGGCAATTGTCCTAAAGTATTTTGATACATTAAAAGAATAGAACAAGAACAGAGATGATTTTAACACTTTAACCCATTCTATTTTCAGATATCACACTTACCAAATTAAATATTTTTTTTGCAGTACCTGTTTGGCTTTTTCCCCTTCCAATCTGGTAAAAAAATATTTTCCAAACAAAACGTCACCTATCTTAAATAGTTGGTAAGAGGAAGCTGGGACTATATCTCATAAGGAGCATATTATACCAGCTCTTTCAATACATCTCATAATAAATATGTTAAAGCAGCTCTCAGTATTTTTTTTTAAATCTGAATGAAGAACTGGAAAACACAAAGATCCGCACTACACTCGTGCAGGGTTTTAGGATGTATAATGAGTCATCAGTTTCTGATCTCTAATACCACTTAGGCTGCCTTTTAAATGTCAAAGGCTTGATGCTATTACTTTTTCCTCAAAGACTCCAGCGGAACATTCCCATCCAAACACATTCCATAGCCAACAACAATAGTGACTCAGCTGAAATAAGGTTTTGTAAGTGTGTTACAGCTATGTCAATAAAGCACGCTCCTAAGAAGATCCTATTTGCAATGAATCTGTCACTCCAACAAATCACTCTTTCCCACAGGACTTTTGGAAAACTACTGTTTTTACTAGAGATGCTTCTAAACAGACAAACACAAAGCTGAAAACTTCAGCAAACTCAACATCACGCACCTTCTGGCACTAATGCAACCACGTCTGAACCTGGCATCACCACCCAACAACCAACCTGAACCACGACCTTAGGTTTTATATGGAAAGCTGTAACTACAGCAATTAGAATCTTACCTCACCATGCCTCTTGCTCTCATGCCTTTAGTTTAAAACTATCAGGTTTTCATTATGATTTCCCATTAAGAGCTTAGATCGGTATTTGGTCAGCAGCAGCGCTGTCTACTCAATCAGGTGTTCTGCAGACTGTGAAGTTCGCAGGGTATTTTCAATTCATTAACAGATTATAATAAAATTAAAACATCAAGTGTCACCTCAAAAACTATTAAAAACAGTACCCTGCAAAGAAAGCTACAATCTAGAGCTCCTCTGCAACTTTAACTCCCTGGGCCAGTTTTAGATCAGTTTATATGACAAGTTTTCAGTGTTTTGCCTTCATTCAATATCCAGACTAGCTTGTGCCCAGACACTTAGGACAGCTTACACTGGATTTCTCTGTAACCCATTACGCTTAATAATGTAACCACTTGTTCATTTGTGGTCTGTGTAGAAATTCCCTATACAATCTAACCATCTCACCAACAAATACTCGAGTTAGTTACCTTCATTCTTACATGCAGATAATTGTCACCAGCACAATGACATAGATAAATGATTCCTGGCTCCCACCTCTGTATCACTGGATCTCATTTACAGAGGCAAGCAACATCTGCCTCATTTTAAACAGAGCTGACCGAAGAAAAAGATTTATCAATATGAAGGATTATTTTTTGTATTGTTTTTAGTTCAACTGGACTGAATACAAAGCACAGGTTTGTTACAAAGCTGAAATCCACAGCAGCTACAGGAGCTCACTTGCAGACCAACAGCCACATACTTTCTTCTTCACAAAGGTATGACAAGGCACTCTTTAGGACCTGGGTCAAATACTTAGTTGTTCAACATCATAGAGACATCTTGCCCAGAAAGCTTCCAACTAGGTATCGCTAGTTTAACTCAGCACTTCTTTTGCCCATTAGACTTCTAGCATCAAAGTAAGAGGCAAGGGAAATATTATCCAAATTTAAGAATCTGAGTCAAATGCAAGAGAAAGACCAAGCAGCAAAGTAAAACCACTGCTTTTGCACAGCCTTTGTCCATTCTGCTGCGATTCTCCCATTCTCTAACACCTTTTAACTTTGGGAAGGATGAAACAAGAGACCCCACGAAAAGCCTCAGATTGCAATACAGACCAAATTCACCCTTTGAACCTATATTCCTTCTCTGGATGAAACTTGACCACTACAGAGAAATTGCGTACATTTACATGCATACATAGTGGAAGACAGATTAAATTTGTCAGTGTATTTTTCAATCTTCCAGGTATTTAACTTGTTTGCCAACCAAAGGTCTTCGTAACAGATTCGTACTTTTGGGAGAAGGGAAAATCATAAATAAACACAACTAACATCCTCATCAGCAGCAACGCACGAACCTTAACCCTCCAGATCACAGCGCAAGTTAAGGTGTATGACATTAACATGCAGCAGAAGGCAGCAGCCATCCAGGGAAAGGATTTAACCATCAAGTGCTACAGACCGGTTCTAGAGAAACTAGAGGGAGTCGTCTAGCCTAAAGTGCTAGCACAAGCAAGGTGATGCTGCTGCTAAAGCAGCACAGGCACTGTTTTGGATTGGTATGCTAACACATACTTATTTCGGCGTATTAGCAACATAATCGGCAAAAGGGAAACGAGGATTACAAAAAGCTCCTCAGCCAAATCCAAGTAGAACTTCACAGAACAAGAGCAAGCTGTCTCTCCAACCTACAGTTTTTTTTTCCCCTTGGCAAATTTAGAAGACCTGCTGCAAACAACAGCGGCGCCAGAACTTTTGGAAGTGAGGCCACACGACTGCCTCAACGTGCTTGCCATTCAACAAGCTGCTGTCATCTCTCTTCTGACTGCCAACCCGTGGGGTCACAGGAGCACAGCTACTCAACCTTCCTTACCTTCACAAAGGGAAGGTTCCAACGCGTGTCAATAATAGCCATCAAAAGAGGAATTGAGAGAAGAGCTGAAACACCACCTCTTGCATGATCTGAGCACAGCTACTCGGAACACACGAACACGAGGGATTAGAGAAGGATTTCAGCAATACCTCTGGATTATTTGCTCTCTTCCCCTCTCCTTCCACGCAGAAAGGTGACTCTCGGGCTTCAGTCTCGACAGGACCAGGCAGACCCCAGCCCTACCCCATCCCACGTGCTATCGCGACACCCCGGATAGCGCCGGCAGCACGGCGGGGTTAAGAGGAAGCGGCAGCGGCCGGGCTCGCTCCGCCACCCGGCTCCCGGCGGCCGCGGGCCCGCAGAGGGGCCAGGCGCGGGGGCGGGGCGGCCGGCGGCCACCCTACATGGCACGTTACCATCGACACACACTCAGCACTTTGGGCCCTGCGGGACCCGGGGAGCGGGCAGGGAGGAGGGGACACGGGCAAAACACGCACACCAAACCCCTCCGCGGCCTCCTCCGGGGTATGCGGGCAGTACCGCCGCCGCCTCCCGGCCAGGACCTGTCAGGGACAGCGGGGAGCCGCGACCGAGACGGCGCCGGGCTCCCGGCCACCCCCCGCCACGACCCCGGCCGCTCGCCCTCGTCGGGCCGCCATTTGTTTACCGCCCGGCTGCCAGGCAGCCGCCGGCGCCTGGGAGCGGGACGCAGCCCCGCGGGGGGCGCAGGCCCCAGCCCGCCCCGCCGACCGCGGACAGCTGCCGCTCACCCGTCCCCGTCGTTCGGCAGGCAGGAAGGCGCGGCAGAGGCGCGGGAGACTGCGCTGCGCTTCGTCCTTTCCCCCGCCGAGCTCTCGCCCCCGCGGCGCTCGCTTCGACTTTGCCGGCCCGGCCTGGCCTCGCCTCACCGCCCCGCCGGGCTGCCGCGCGGCCCCGCTGCCGGCCGCGCCCCCAGCGGCCGCGCGCGCCCGGGCAAGCAAGCGCGCGAGGCGACGAGCGCGGGCCCCCGCGGGCGCTGCCGAGGGGCGGGGCAGCAGGCTGAGGACGCGCACGGCGCGGGCACGGCCTTTCCTGCCTGGCGGCTGCGGCTGCGACTCCGCCCCGGCGGGAGGGGCGGGGCCTCGGAGGAGGGGCTGGTACCCGGATGTCGCGTGTCTGCCTGTCTCCGTTGTCGCTGGTGCGCATGCGCGGTGACTGCAGCGGGAGGGGCGGGCGTAGGGCAGCGGGAGGTTGCGAGCTGCTGGTGGGGGGCGAGTGGGGTTGTTGACGTTCCGGCCGAGAGGGAAGGAGGGTGAGAGGTGTTCTCCGCGGGGGCTGGGCCCGGCCCTGCAGTCCGTGTCTCCTGGCAGCGGGGTTACTGTTGGTGAAGCTTCCTGAGGCCGAGGGGGCCGCCGCTGCTCGCGGTGGAGCGTGCGGCGTAGGGCCCGGGCAGAGGGCGCAGGCAGCGAGCGCGGCCGCCTGGTGTCGGAGCGGTCCCCGCGGCTCGCCGTGGGCACGGTGGCAGCAGGCCGCGCCGCAGCAGGCCTCGCCGAAGCTGTCACCTCAGCAAAGCGTTTCCCGCCGGCTGGTTCGGAATGCGCCTTCTGGCGTTGCTGGCAGTGCCTGCCTAACGCCTTTCCTAGCGCGTGTGTGGCCTGTGGTCACCCCTTGGGCTTCACAAGTGCTGAGCGAGGCGTCTGGGGATTTTTTTTCTCCCAGAAATTTGAATGTTCCACCCAGAAGTTGAGCCTGCCTTTGGGGGTTCTGACTCTGGAAGCCAGCCACCAAGGGGAATTACTCAGAGTGCTAATGCTGTAAGGGTCCTTATTCCTGATGCAGCTGGTGTGTTTTGAGGGGATATGGGGTCTTGTGGCCCTGAGAGAAAAGCAATTTAGATCATACCCTTTATTTCTGAAGGAACATACTAACGTAAGCCTGTTTTGTGGCCACAAAGGATAGAGATTGTGAGGTTAGTTTGTTAATTCACAAGAACTAGCATTCTGTTCTTTCTTCCAGTAGAAAACCTTGTTTGTCTGCACCAGTTACCAGAGACCTTATTTTCCTGCTATCTCTGCAGATTTCTGAGAGATGTTGTAGGTGTTGAAGAGCAAGACAACTAGATTCCTGAATCTTAGCACTTAGCCCAGGTTTTGTGAGGAGTAAGTGACTGTTAGAAGTTTGGACATCTGAGGTGCTAACCTTAGAAGACTCTTAGCTTTTCTTACTCTAAAAATAAGAGAACACAAAAGAAAGGTGTGAGCCATTATTTTTACATTAGGTATAGATGACAAAGCACAAGATGACCTTAATATGAAATATCATTGCCAGTACTTCCTATAATAAGCACTCTCAGGCTTACCCCACCCTTACACTCTTGCCTTGATCTTCCTTGATGCTGAGGACAGGCCCTTCATAGGTTTGATTATAGGATCAGGACATAATCATCTCACCAAGTGAGCTCCAGAAGACGGTAGGGATAGGCTCTGTGACTCACAGAAGCCAAGCAAAGTAATTTCAGTTGCTCAGCAGGCAATTACACAAATTGCTGGGCTGAATCTCTGTAGACAGTCACTGGTTTTCGTAACTGCCTCTTACTGGAAGTATCTTCTGTGGGACAGGTGAAGTTTGCTGTGCTGCTGCTTCTCACCACAGTGGAGTATACTCCATGGCTGGCTGAGATCAACCTGTTGCAAAGCTATTAATTACATAGGGTGTTGCAGTGCTTCTGTCTCCTACTGACTCTGCTGGGACTGGCTTCCATAACAGAAGTGGAGCTTTTTATTTTAATTTCTTCTTTTGAGTGAGGAGAATGAACTTCTGTGGCTTGGACTTCTTCTCTCATACCTCACCTGAGACTCCTTTGGTCGTTCAGGAAAGAATCTGCATCTTTTCTAATGGTTTAGTGCATATACTTGCTCGCAGTCCTAGAGCTGTCAACTTCTACCCCACCCTACAATTGTCATCATTCTCATGAACTGCTATTTAAGGTAATCAGGCAAGTTGTAATCATACAATTTGGCTTAGTACCATTGACCTACAAGTCAGAAGGTCTTTGAGGATTCAGTGGGTGAACAACTGGAGAGGCTATTTTCTTCTGCCTTGAATCCAAAATGAATGAAACTCCATTCTGGTTACTCATTAATGGAAAATTAGTATCTGTGCTGGTCTGGTAATTGTTCTGTACATGACACTGTGACTGAAGTCAACAGCAGTGGGAGGTGTAAATCGGTTCCTGAGGCAGTGTGCTGTGGGTCTTTCCCCTCGTCTGCAGCAAAGCCCCTATCAAATGCCAAGGTGGCGGCTGAGGTGTGCGGATGTTCTCCTGCACGCTGGTAACTGGATGTGAAAGAAAGCACCTTTGCCTCTGAGGGTGTAGAAGATGCAGTATGTTTGCTGTTGCTTTCTAATAAATGGGAATTATTTAAAATCTTTCTAGTTTCGCATTTTAACAATCACAGCTGCTTTTCACCGACGGGTGTTTGTGTCTGGAAGTTCTTTCTACATGGAGATACTGAGGGGGAAAATGATGACAAGTTTCTGAAATGCATTTCCAAGTGGATTTACTAACGTGTGAGCGTTCACATTCAGCAGTCTGCAAAAATAAACAGCTGGGATCTGCCCACAAAGCCACATACGCAATTTGCACTGCACAGTCGTGAGAGTAAGATGTTACCAAACAAGAGAGACCTCATAAGAAGTTTTTTGCACCTCCTGGGTTTGTGTTTACAGCCTAGGCCCATCAAGAGATCTGATAATGTAATTCCTTTATGTTTCTGCCTTTCAAAGCAAAGCTTCTCCTCTCTATCAAGGTACCTCTTCTGTCATTAAAAAGCCTGTAAATAGCCTAGGGACTTGAAGTAGCACAGTAATCAGATTCTCTTTCGTAAAGCTTTCTGATAGAAGTAACATTTGGTCTTTTAGAAATCTGGAAGGTAGCCTATAAAGCCAGCCACTAGAGAAGCTCATGTGAATTTGGGGGTTTGGTTATATTCTGTCTGTAACATGAGAGGAAGGAAAAATTTTGTAGGAAATTTTCTTTGTAGGAAAATCTGATGTTAGGTCAGATGTCTCAATGTCAGTCAGCATAATTGCCCACCTACCTAGTTACAACCATGAAAGGTGTGGCGGGTGGGTGTCACATATGTTTTGTGGGAATTCTTGGTGCTTTGACCTAGGTGCTAGGATATAAATACCTTCAAGTCAATAAAGTTTCATCCTTCGGACTCCCTACCTATGAAATAGGAAGATAGAAAGGATCAGTGCTCTCAGACTGGAAAAAATAATGATATGCTATTGCACAGAGACTTATCTGTGAGTCTCATGAGTGGATGCATTAATGAATACTTCAATATGTTGTTGTAATCTTTGGAACATAATCCTGTTAATGTTTTTTTTTATCACTGTCCCAGGACTTCAGCAGTCGTTCAGCACCAGCTTCACAAAAAACCACCCTTTTTTTAAGACAAAAAGTAAAAACTGTCGGATGCTGGTTATGTTTGGAGTACTTTTTCATAGCTAAGAAAAATCACAGTCTTTGTGGGAAGGAGGCTGGTTTCAGCCCTGAGGTCTGTCTTGTGATTGTTTCACAAAGGCTCCATGATCCACCGGAGAGGATGAATCAGTCTCCGGTCTGAAGACTCTCTACCATCTGGCGTTGCATCTTCCATTATGGGTGGCAGCTAGGCCAGACAGTGCTCTAGGACTAAATTCTTCCTTAAATTGGCCTAGTTTTACAACAGCATATACATAAGGATACAGATGGAACTGTGCCTGATTTGGAGCAGTGTAAAGAGGGAAGGCCTGGGCCCTCTGACTCCATATTTGCAAAGAGCATCAAGGGGGCTTCTCTGACCTCAGGGCAATTTTAGCTTGGAAGCTCAGGGGAATCATTATACCTCCTGGGTTTAATTGCACAAAGTGTTTTTTAGTAGAGATAGAATTCCAAATTTCAGAAAAATAACAATGTAACACCTTTATTGGATTCCATTTTCTTTGGCATTAGCAAGTTCTTTGTATAGTTACCCTTTGGCAGTTTTTTATCTATTAATGTTTTTATTCATTCTGTATGTTTGGAGATATTCTTGCTAGATAGCTTTGCCATGCTGTGTGACCTTTCTGTTTTCAGTCATTCCAAGCTACATTGTTTATTTTAGAAATAAAGATGCTATTTGAGAACTATTGTACTTTTAAAAGTAAAATGTTGGCACTGACTCAGGTGATTGATTCAGGAGACTTGGCAAGATTCAGTCAGCCACCGTTGCTTTTAATTTCATTTTTCCCTTGCAAAACTGGATCGGTAGTTTGATAGAGAAAACACTGAAGTGGCATTTGAGGGGGAAAAGAGCTGAGGGTCAGTGATAGAACTACATCAGGTGGTTGAACTTGGGAGTGCCATGAAGGGCTGCAAGGAGAAACAAGAGACGACACACAACACACTACTGCCTGCTGTGCAACCCCTTACGCTTATTTCTGGCCTTGGCAGCATCCTGACAGTGGAGCAGGAGGGTTGGGATGAACTGGGATGCCGTTAGAGCTGGTTGGTCCCCCAGTGCCTCAGAACTTGTGGCTTTATTTTTTGTCACCACTTACTGACAGGAAGGCGTGGTAACACCCAGTCCCTAGGACTGGTCCAGAAGGAATGTACCCGTTAGTCATGCAGACATGACTGGTGCGCACATGTGCTAATCCAAAAGAGTCCACTGGCCAGGAGATCGAGCCCCTTCACCACGTGCGCGCATGAGTACCTTTAGGTTTTTTGGATTGCAGAAGATTTCGGTTTTAATCTCCTCAAACAGTGATAAGAATCCAACTTAAAAGCAGTGTCACCTTTTTTTACTTTAAAGATATACTGGTGATTTGCACCAGGCTACATAAAACTCATTTCTAATGGACTTCTTTATGAGTTGTTTGCTTGGAGCTGCTTCCCTGCGGTCTGTTAGCTTTCGCTAAGTGGGACCAAATGAGTGAGGGATGGAGTCGAGTCTCATTTCTGGTCATTCTGCCACAGTACAGTTCTGATAAAAGGAATGGCAAATTGTCTGGCCTGTAGATGCTTCTCAAAAAAAAAAAAAAAAAAAAAAAAAGTCAGTTAATTCATGCCCAAATCTGCATGAAACAAAAGCTCACCGAGCAGAGGAGGAAACAGCCCTGTATGGCCCTGCATAGAAGCTGTCATCTTTGAAGAGAGGGCTCTAACACCTATATATACACCAACCAATATATCATGTACTCCAGAGACACAAGACACAGCTTGTCCTGCAGCCAAAGCAGGAGTATCTGCTACTCAGAGGACTCGCAGTGGAACACTAACTTTTTTTATAGACGGGCTTGTTCGGAGTCATTTGAGGTCAATAGTGGCCTGAACCTGCAAAGACCCAGAGGGACCCGGGGGCAGCATGCACAGGTTTAGCTAGACCAGAGTTCATTTTGTACCACTGCAAATCAGTGTAGTTCCCACAAAAGGGTTTGGGGGTTTGGCTTTGGTTTGGTTTTTTTCACAAGCATCATTCACACAAAGGTGCTAGCAGTCTGTCTGAGGATTAATTCCTAATCATATATGCTTTTATAGGCATATGAGGGATATGCCTAGCAGCAAGAGGAATGGAAGTTGACAGTGTTTAGCTTGGCTGTTTTACATCATGGGGCTTTCTTTGACTCTCCTGTGTTTCAGAGCTGTTACCAGCAATGCTGGTCACATCCAAAATGGGAAAGGTTACTTGTACATGTTAGCGTGAAACACTAGGGTGGCAAATGACCTACTGGAAGATACTTTAGGAACTGAGGCCAGGTTTGAAACATACCCTTTTTCTTTGTGAACTTGAAAGATTCCTGCTTCTTGGTTCCTAGTATTTGCAGACACAACAAGAGGAAATTACTAGATTTTCATATTTAGGCTTGTATTTCTGTCTATATTATATAATAATATATAGAATTTCAATATTTTGTATAGAAATATAATTATTTTATTGTCAGAGCCTACTTTCAGACAAAGCAAAATCCGCATACCTCAGAAATTCTGAGTTACAAATTAAGTTTTGGTGGCAGATGCCAGGACAACTACTGGGACTGTTTGAAAGAATGGCTAGTACACTGTTGGCTCTTCAGGGCAAAATCAACAGATGTATCATAAGCAGGTAAGTCAGAGGCGGTTTTGGCATGGCAGTGAGAGACAGGGCTGTCAAAGTGATCCTGAAGCGAACTGTTCTAGTGGGAAGAGGGTGTAACCGGGAGAGCAATGTTCCAGTGAGTGCTCAGATTTAGAAGTATATGGGCAAAATTATGTACAGTAACAGCGTATTTTTAAGCTATTTGTAAAATTGGTCTTTTATAGGAGTTTCCCTTTTTCTGCTCTTTCTTTCCAAGCTGACTATTTCCAACAAGGCTCTCTGCAAAGAGAAGACAGGCTGCTCCTTCATGTTAAATGCTTCTGCCTGCAATTACAGGTCAAATTGGCATCCTGCACACTCCCTTTTTCCAAGGACAAAGCCTTCCCACCCTCAAAACCCTATATATAGTGATCAAGTTCTTGCGAATGATGCTGGGGAACTCCACTGAGCAATGCTAGTGAACCTCTCAACATCTTGCTTGGAAGAGGGAAGGGAATTCCCAAAGTGCTCAGTCAGCTGGGAAAAGAGGTTGATATGCATGGTATTGTCCTGATCCAGTTCTCCAAAAAGAGTGAATTTCAAAAACAAGACCCAGGATTAAAGAACTTTCACCATCCATAATAAAACAGATCAGGATTCAGAAATTCTACCCCTTTCACACCCTTGCAACATACCCAGAACTGAACATCCAGGTCAGCTGCAGAGACGAAAATAACACCTTGCTTCACTGATTGGGCTCTCAGCCCATAATTCCCTCCAGTCACAGCTGTGCTGCGAAGTTACTAGGCTGTAGTTATCTCTTCTACTTCATAAACACATATGCTGGAGGTTTGGGAATGTCCCAGTTAAAGACACCGTGCAGTACCGAAGCAAGAGGTCTGCAGGAGGAGTCAAGAGGCAGGACTTCATCCGTAGCCATACGGCTTTCCTATGGCATGCCACTTTCTTTTCTGGAAGGAGGGGACTGAATCCTCTCAAGTTTAGGGACCTAACAGATGGAGAAGACTGAGGAAGGACTCTCCCTGTGTGTTAGACTAAGAACTTGATGTCACTTTGTTCCAAACGCTAAAAAAAATCTGCATGGCAAAGATCTCCGGTACCTCCGCCAAGAGAAAATGGAGTCCGTGGCAGCGAATAGGTGCTGACGTTATTCAGCTGCATGTTTGGAATGAGATGTGAGGTCGGCCATGCATTTTTCGGGCTTGCTTATCCTCCCACAGCTATCATTTGTACTGATACACACAAAAGGAGATTTGGGTCCCTCTAAAACACCTGCTGCTGGATAACCCCCTATGATCAAATCAGCACCAACTCTCTGGAGATATCCTGAGGTGTCTTTGTTTCTCACATCAGCCGTGGTCAGTATGGAATAGGCCCTGCTCCTTATGGTGCCATAATCTCCTCCTTTTCCCCAGCTCTAGATGAGGCTACATTAGGGCCTATTAGGAAAAATAAAATGAATCAGGTGTGACAGTAAATGACTCATGTCCTTCAAAAATATTTTATTAATCCGATGACGTTGGATTGCCAAGGTTTTCAATCACAAGATGAACTAAGCAGAGATTTAATAGGGTCACATGTTGCTAAAGTTCTTGTGTTTTGTCTTTTTAAAGGAAGTCTGTGTTTGTGGGGACAACTTTGACGTAACAACATCTGAAGCAATAAATGACATTTATTTCCAGAACCAGAAGCAAACCCTAGTATTGTTTTTGTCAGACTTTGCTTGTTGAATGCCTTTGCAATCTTGTGACTTTCAGACCTGGCATCTGGTTTTGAGTCTGTTTCCAAAATGTCATAGTGCCTTCTGCTTTGATTTCTTCCCTTGTTTAATGTCAGCATGGTGGCATTTCAGATATATCTTTAAAGAAACAAACTGGTTCATAAAACCTTGTTGTCATGAGGCAGCTGCCATTAACGTCTAAACCTCTGCCACCCCAAACCTCTCAAGCAGATACTGTATTTTCTGTCAGAGTATCTCATAAGCACTGAGAATATCATGTAATATTTTCTCTTCTGATCTACAAAATATTTCCCCCCCTGGGCTTTGAATAATAAATCTTGTTGCTATTATCATAACGCTCTAGGATTCCACAGCACAAAAGGATCTGTTCTTCTGGGTGGAATAGCATAGTGCTCCCATTAGAAAACTCCTCTTCTGTTTCAAGAGCCCATAATTCATTAGCCAAATGCTTGTAAATGTCACCTAGTTATGACTCCTCTAGGAACAAGTATTATCGTGTGCTTTCTGGTACCACATTACATTGTCTGATCAGAGAGGCACAAATTCTTTGCTGTTTGTTTTCCTTTGGGACTACAAGTGTGTAATTTAAACTGTAAACTACCACCACTGCAGATTTTTTTCTCTCTGTGCACAACGCTGGACAGGCTGCTCTATAAATAACATACAGTATCAGTCCAAATAACGCAGGCAAAACACAAATGGGTTTTGATGGGACTTTTGCCTCTCTAATCGTGGTTTAATAGTACCTGTCTAGCTGTAAATGGAAAGCTAAGATAAAAACCTTTGCTGATTGCCCAGCGATTTCATTTCTGCTGAGTCATTGCGCAGGCTCGCAGTCAGAATTACTGTTCTTGTAAATGGGGATGCTAAAGCCCCCTGGCTGAACACCTTGCTCGGGGCTAAGCACCCGCTAATGGCAGCAGCTGAGATTCAGAAACCCATGGTAAGGAACCAACTTTTTAGGTTGCCCCAGGAGTAACAAAACCTCACCTCTTTCCTCATGTCACACACACATACACAGAAAAAAGCCCCACGTACACCTTTCTGAACAGCTGCAATGTTGTGACAAATCTGAACTTTGCAGTGCAGAAAACGGCAGTTCTGAGAGATGCTAACACATCTGAACACCTGCATGCTTACCACTGCTTCCACTCCTCCATTCCTCAATAGAGACAGAGTTCCCCCTTTGGCAACTTGGGGGACAACTATGTAAAACAAAAAGTATGATCCAGCTAGATCCAGAGGTCATAAATCTTTGGAACTGAGTCTATCAAATGTTGAAGAGATTTGACTGAACAGTAGGATCCAGTAGCTAGACTGAGAGTCATGCATCCCACAAAATAATCAAAATTAGAACTAAATGGATTATTCTTAATGGGAGGTGTAGATCTGGTACCCGGTATTCCAGATTCTCCATCTGCATTGCAGATTTCGTGATGCTTTCCATATTGCAAAACAAATGCAGCTTAGCCAGGAAATCTTGTCTATAGAGGGGAATTGTATCATAAAGTAAGCAAATTATAACTCTAGGGACCATAGTGCCATCTTGAATCAAAATGGTTTGGATTTGAGGTTTAATGTTTTAGCTTTTTTAATGAAATTTGGAAACAGGAAGTATATGTGGAGAGGGGCAAGGAAGAGTGACTGTCTCTTATAAGTAAATTTGCCTCAGCAAGATTTTGCTAGCTAAAATACTCAATTTCTCTTCTTATTTTTTTCTGTTTTTCTTTTGTTTTGAGACTACACGTTACCTTTTCTGCACACTGTGAAATTTAAAATTGTCCCCTAAAGCGAAAGCTGTGATGATCATTGTATTGGAAGATTTAATAATAACATTGCAAGACAGGCCACCTTAAAATTATTGGCAATGTGGGTTTTTGGATTCCCTCTGGAAAGCAGTTGAGTGCTCCCACCAAAAATGACGTGAAGGGTTGCATGCATCCAGCTGCAAGCCCTAAGGGAAGGGACATATGTTTTAAAGAAACCTGTTGTGGGGGGACAGCTTCTCTAACTTGCCTGTTTGGCTCATCAGTCAGTAACCTGCTCCTGCACGGGGTTCCACGCTAAGACCATCTGTATCCCAGAGCCCGCAGCTGAGCCAGTGAACTGGCGGAGATGAGGATTTGGAGAAGAAGACGTGACGAGCAGCTGGGCAATAACAATTTAGCAATATCTTATCCTGGATCAAGAGCAGATGATAGTTTGTCAGACGGCAGCCCATGTCCCTGTCCCCCCAGTCTGCAGCACTGGCTATTGCTCATCCCCAGCTTGTCCTTCCATTTGTTGCTGCCAGATAAACCCATTAGCTTGGTGCTTCTGTTCAAATTATCATCAGAGAAAAGGTAATATATTTAAATTAATATCAGTCTTCATTTTAATAATTCATAAGGATGAGCTGCAGGCTCCTTGCAGAGTTAGGTGTTTTGTGGGGGTTTCTGGAGGTATCGCAGTGCAAAGCTGCATTTACTTAACACGTGTAACCTTTTCTTTCCTACCCGCATTAGCCAGCAACCATCTTAATGCATTCTTAAAATCTGGAATAAAATTACAGGAGAACTGATATGAAAATATGAGTGGTTGCATGGTCAGGCAGGGCATCTAGCTCAGCTAATGATCTTTATTGTAGTGTTTGATGATATATAGGATTTCTCCTCTACGGAAAGTTCATACCTTGATTTTTCCTTTTGTCATGAATTGAAAGGAAAAGTTAAATTTCTGCAGTCTCCCATGAAGTAAGAATTCAATAAAGTATTATTTTAAAGTGTGAAACAGCTCTTTTTGAAGTATTTAATGTCATAAGGTAAGGACTTTTCTTTGGAATAGTTTCAACCTTATTTGGAATCAGTTAAGTCAAAATGAAGCACACTGATCTGCCTCAAAGCAGTATTTTTTTTCCCAGTATTTTTTTTCTGCTGACTAAATCTCAGTGAGAGCTCTCTTCTGTTCATCATGAAGCACAGTGGTCATAGCTGTTTGGCATCGCTACCTATCCTCCCTCACCTCAGCCCTCACCTCAGAAGTATTTGGAACAAACAATTCATCACATACCATACCAAATGGATTTTAACAACAATATTGTCCTCCAGAGGTAAAAAGGTTCTAGTAGGCCACATATCCTCAAGCTTCAGATATTTGTATAGCAGCACTGAGACACAGAAATTCCCATCTTCTGTATTCAGTACAACAATTCTGGGAACTATTCAGCTCAGTCACACAATTACAGCGAGACAGTCCGTGAACAGATAAGAAGCAGCATGTCTGAACTGAAAAATCACTCTGTGCATGTGAGGAACATTCCTAAACTTAATTTTTGGTGGTTGTCTTAGCCGATCTTGAAGCAGTTGTTAGCTCCAGTTAGGAGGGAAAATAATTACCTGATGTCAACACCAGTTTTACTCTCCCCATCATGCTGTTGTGCCCTGTAACTAATAGTGTATTGGCCAGCAAATGTGGTATTGACGAAGGTTCTTGTGACTATACTGGAGAAGTTACGCTGTGTTGTGTTTGTGAAACACTGTGTGCATCATCAGAAGCCTGAGCATTAATAAATAAATATTAGGAGACAGACTTGTCAGCAGTTGCTGTTTGTACAAACCTTTGTAATGGGAACATTTCTATCATCGTGTGCCGCACAGCTCCATTAAAAGCAATCATCATTAACATCAATTATGTTTATTTCATTAGGGCTGAGATGTGAAGAGAGACTTCTCCTCTGCCAATCTGAGCAATACCTGAACTGCAGACAGACAGCTCTGCTTTGGGGGGCTCCCAGCCCTAACGCACAGCTGTGGCTCTGCAAATGGAGGGTGGCTTTCAGAACAGGGTAGTTTGAGGGGGCCCTTCAACACATGCTCTTGCTCTCTCAAAAAACACCACTCCAATGGAGAAGGGAAACCTTGCAGTGCTGAGAGGGAGAAGGGACTTGTCTCTCCCTTCCTGTTTCCATCCTGAATGTGTGCTGCTGGCAGCCCCTTGGCACATTGGCCCATCAAACATGTGGCTCACTGGCCACAAACTGGGTCCTCCTGCCTGCGGCACAGACCACAGTAGGGTGGGTGGTGAATGTGTGGCTGAAGGACCAAAAGGGACATGAGGAAAAGCTAGGGGTATCACTGTGTGAGAGCCTAGGTGGGGAGATGCTCCAGACTTGGCCCCATGAGGCCCTGAGCTGTCAATAGAGGCTGGAACCAGATGATCTCCAGGATCATCTCAGGGGCTCTGGGGTGGATTCTCCAAACACTTAGCAGAAGGTAGAGGCTGTGAAGAACCTGAAAGGAACCACAGCTGTGTGGTGGAGGAACTGACAGGCTGGTGCTGCTGCAGCAGAGTGGAGACAGGAGGTGAGCTGCAGATCTGCAAGGAGCTGTTCCTTGCTAGTGCTCAGAGCAGCTTAGAAGAGGAGAAAAGGAACATTCATAAAGGTAATTTCAAACTAAGACCTGGTGCCAGACATGAGTAAACCCACACTGTGTGAGGTAGTGGAGCCAGAAGTATGCATTGCCTTTTGGTGTTTAAAAACCTGAAGCTCAGGCAGTCTCCAACAGCCCTTCCCTCTGCCTGTGCAATGCCCCTCCTGCTAGGAAAGGGCTCCTCTCTTCTCTTCCTCAATGGGCATATCTGTTCATCCTCAATTCTTGCACGTTGCATCAATTTGCTTTGCAGACTGTCTTGATGGCTATTAATCCAAGGAATGTAAGTGGAGAAAACTGCTGGGGCTTGATTGTTTTCTTTTCTCATAAAAAAAAAAAGATTTACCTACAGTAAATCTTGTGAATTTGGCCTTTTTGTAACTGAGATTCTTTCTTTAATGTCTATTCTGAAGCCACACATGTAACAGTTTTTGTTCTTGTCTGTACAAAAATCTGTTCCCATGGACTTTGAGCAATATCAGCTTTTTGACTAGTAGCTGACAGCCTTTTAAGAAAAATTGACAGTTTTGCAGGCATACTTGCTTCCAATACCTTACTAATGACATCAGTTATTCAAATGGTGCATTAACTTTATGCAAACTCTTCACTGTCATGAAATTTTCTGGGAATGCAAGCGATACTCCTGGAAGTTGGAGTGAATAACAGGGAACGAGTATGGAGCAGCAGCAGCAATAAAAGACAGAGAAAATACAGAAGCGTGTGCTCTATTGCCAAACACGTGTGCTGTTCTTTGTTTAGACCACCCCAGCTGCAGCACCAGAAGAAATAAACACGGCATTTAGGGGGAAAAATAAAAGGTTTCTTTTCAACAGCAGGCTGTTGCACATATTACTGCTCTATTTCCCCAGTCTGTCAACTCAGATTTAATGCTGAACACCTAAACATTGCCCTTTTTGGTACCGTGGCATTCAGGGCTGTTCAGTATAAATCAGAGAACTGGGATAAAATGATCATTTTTAGCAGTTTGTTATATGTTAACATCAGCTCATTTTATACCTAGATGGTCTTTACCTTATATACACATATTCCAGGCTCTAAAACAGAACATTTAATTTCTAAAGAATAAGCTAAACAAGGAGCTATTCATTTCAGCTCTGCACTATAGTGGAAAGAATGTAGGTCCAAAGTCTTAAAATGGGGACGTGGGTCTTCTCTTAGTATCAGACTCTCAGCTGTGTTGTGGAGAGCTCTGGTTTGCAGACCAGGGGATGCAGTTGGTGGCTAGGAGCTGTGCTGGTGGAGAACGCTTAGGAGGAGATTTATATCCCATTTACCTGGAATGGCTTTGGGGGCAGCCACATAGAGCACCCATTCAGGCTCCATGCTCAGCTCTGCAGTTACACAGGCAAAAGCACTGAGGTTTGTTCTTATAGAGGTTTGCTGTTGAATCGTGAGGGGCAAGTCTCATGTGTCTGATCATCTGCCTGGATCATCTGAGCTGGAAGGCAGCCATAATGAAATCCTCTGAGCTTGATTTAGGGAGGTCCAGCATTGCTCCTCTTTTACTGTTTGTTTTACACTGCACAGCACAGCTTTCTTGCATAACAGATTCCACTTCTGATAACTTCAGTGTTGTCAGTGTGTTTGGACAAATAAAGACCTTTTGAAATTAATTGCCAAACTTAAGGAAGAAAACAACCAAAAAAAGTTGTGTGAAATGGATTTTTATCAGTAAGAAAACAAGCAGGCCACCAAGCAAAAACATTTTGAATTCATTAAAATATTCTATTTTTCCCTTAGGGTAATTGCAAAATATGATTTTAAAGCCAGCTAACATATATCTTTCTGAAGACATTGGAATATATATATATGGTTGGGTTTTTTTTTTTACTTTTGCAACAAGTTTTTAAAATCTCAAATCAAGTTTTCATTATTTTCACAGTTTTGCTTCTTGTTTTGGCTGAAGCACACTGAAAATTCAACCTGAAGTTGTGTGTGGCTTCTGCCCCCTTTCTTACCCTACAGAATTTCATGTTTCAGCTGTGTTTGGCTAATGGGCTGAGAGAATAATTAATTGCCCAACAGTTGGTAAGAAGTTGAAGCACAACAGTAAACACCACATTGACACAATAATCACCATGTAGGTGTTGACTATCCAGCTCCAGCAAAATACATACAAAGAATACTTGGATTTTACCATATTCCTGTTCTTTACTATGTTGCATCTTCTTGCATCCTGTAATGTAAGTCCCTGGACCCCGTTGGCTGTAGGCAGCCAACAAGCAGAAATGCAAGCCTCTCATGGTTCAGCAAAATACATAAACACGTGGGAAAACAGAAGTCCTATACCCACCATCACATTTTCATTTGTCTCCTACTGAAAAATTAGAAGTAGATATGACAAAAATGGATTTTTTACATGACAAACTGAGCCCGAGGTTTGTATGTTTTATGATACAGGCTGGAAAGGTTAAATCTGTTTATGCAAAGGTAAGAGAAAAAAAAGACATAAACTATTCAAGTGCAGGAATTGCAAAGCAAACCTTGACTCCTGTAGGACTTTTAACAGGACTACAATTGTGCCAAGGTTTTTCATCGCAAGCTCTCCTGTATTTGAACACTCATAATGCTTCTTAACATGCCATCCATCAAAATCCACCATGAATGAGGTAGGAATCCCAGCTACTGCTGGTTCCTCCTCCGTGCTTCAGAAACTGATGACTGAATGACAGAATCTCTCATCATTGATTCTGGAAAGAGCCATTAGGGAAGATCTTCCCCACCTGACTTCTCCAGGCCTCTGCTGATTCATGCTGGAGGAGAAACACATTTTATTGTGTCACATGAAGTCCTTGAGAAGATCAGACAACATTAAGCTGAAGAGGTTTGTGGCTGAACTCAGTAAGTGACAGGATGGATGCTGTTTTGTCATTTCTGTCCTACCATGTTCTGGTTTTCCACTGTGTTGATAGCCTGGAGTTGTCTCTCTCTCATTTTCTTTCCTACTAGAAGTTGAGGGTGGGGTGGGGGGAGGAAGTAGAAGGAATTAAAGAGGAAATATTTATTGTTTCTGCTCTTTCTCTTACACAAAGACGTCTAGTGAGACACCTGAATTCAGATGGAAGTCTAGAGAGCCCACTGTACTGCAAGGGTAGTTCTCCCCTGACACCCATAGTCAGTCAAACATTATCTGTCCAGGGTCAGTCAGTTTCACAATGTTACAGCACGACTGGCTGCAGGAGTGTGCAATTATCACTGAGAGCAAATGAAATTATATGGATTGCAAGGAAAAAAAATCCCTGCAGTTAAACTATCCTGAGTGCTTACTAGAATTGGAGGGTTCTTTTCCAGCAGAAAGGTACTTGGAATCTCCACCTCAGGCCAGTCCTTGGTATGGATGAGGGTTTCACTGATTTCTCTATAAACATTAAAATTAACCATGGAGTTTGCACAGCCTTATTTCTTTGATATTTAATCCTATTAAATCCTAATGCAGGATTTAACAAACTCCCTTCTCCCTAAAGGTCAACAAAAGATTGCTGGACAGAAAGTTTTGTGGAAACAGAACTATTCCGAGGCTCAGTTACAAGATGTACAATGACATAAGCACAGCTAAGGGGGAAAAAAAGGGGCAGAATGTCCATTTTTCATAATTTCCTAATATGTTGATCGTTATTTTCATCTTGAGTTGGAAATAGCAACTTCTCTATAAAACTGAAAGTTTACCACAGAATCACAGAATCATAGGGGTTGGAAGGGACCTCCAGAGATCATCAGGTCCAACCGCCCTGCCAAGGCAGGTTCCCTAGGACATATCACTCAGATAGGCATCCAGATGGGTCTTGAATATCTCCAGAGAAGGAGACTCCACCACCTCCCTGGGCAACCTGTCCCAGGGTTCTGTCACCCTCACTGTGAAAAAGTTCTTCCGCATGTTGGTGCGGAATGTCCTGTGCTCCAACTTGCAGCCATTGCTCCTTGTCCTGTCTCCACAGACCATTAAAAAAAAATAAATTGACATTTAAGAATGAAAATGTTTGATTTCAGGTCAATTTTATTTAGAGTTGTGCTCAAGTATGTGGCTGGAGCCACCCCTCCTGCTTTAAGCAGGGACACCTTTAACTAGATCAGGTCAGCCAGAGCCCCATCAAGCCTGACCTTGAATATCTCCAGGGATGGGGCCTCCACTACTTCTCTGGGAAGCCTACTCCAGTGTCTCACCACCCTCATAGTGAAGAGCTCCTTCCTAATGTCTAATCTAAACCTACCCTACTCTAGTTCAAAACCACTGCCCCTCATCCTGTCACTACATGCCCTTACAGTCGTATCAACTAACTTCCGTCACGGAAACAATTACTTTATCTTTTTTCTTCAAGATAGGCCAATTTTTAAGTGGTGAAATACAGCACAAGCTTGAAAATGTTTTTTTTGAGAAATAATTTAAACAACTTTCAGGGGCCTGTGTCTTCCTTTTGCTTACCCAAGCCACCCACTGTCAGGTTCCTTAACAAATGACATCACATTAAACAGCAGCAATACAAACTTCTCCAATGCCAATTCCTTCTTGAGAACAGCAGAGGTCTGGGCAAAGACCAAACAAGAAACCAAGCCTCCTCCATGCTCCATTATTGGTGATGTCACAGGTTCCTTTCTTTGAGCTCACCAAGGGATCTCACGGCCACAGCGCAGGCTTAAGTTATGGTTGAGACCAGCAGCCAAGCAAGGGGCAGCTCAGCTGTCGTGGGGCAAGAAGCACAGGAACCTGAGAGATAGTTAAAGGATACAGAAAAAATATACATCAATCATCTGTTAAACGTCCCCCCAAGGTGTTTATTTGCAGTTTCGTTAGCGCTGCTAAATATAGATTCTGAGGAACTGGAAATTGGCTCCTGGAGATGCAGAATGTTTATGGCTTGTGTGCAGAACTGGGAGTGCTTCTTTCCTCACGTCTGTGCCTAGCGCAGGGACGTGGCATCCCTGGGAAGCAGAGGGCAATGGGAAGGAACATCCTCTGGTTTTCCCTGTCAGATGCAGGACCTTTCCGCTTGGATACTAGGAAACGGTGTAAGGAAGGGACAAACCCTAATGTGGAGTTTGTATTAGGGAAAGAGTACCTCATTTTCAGGTTCTTCCTTGGAACGCCGCTCGTGGTGCTGAGGGCAGCATGCGTGGAGCTCACACAGACATTCTCAGTGCGAAGTCTGACTTAGGTACACGTGTCAATACCAAGAGACCCAGGAAGCTTGTAAGCACTGAGATCTCTGAGGTACTGAAGAGACATTCCTACACCTCAGTGTGAGATGCTAAGTTAAGTGACTCTCTCAGTAAGGCCACAGGACCAATCCACGTAAGCTGCAGCTGGTTAATTCCATCTCAGCAGCAGCAGTTCCCTCTCACTGCTAGCCAGGCTCTGGCTCAGAGACCTGCAGATGCTTTTGCCACATGGCAGTCAGTTCCTGCCAGTTTATGACCAGTTCTTACTATAAAACTTGAGCAGCTTACAAAGGTTTTTATGTACTAATCATCTTCCAAATTGTCATGGTGGCTCCTCATTTTAAGTTTACATGCTGGAGGGGGTCACAAGCTGCAGAAGGTAGAAAAATAGGCTAAATCAGATTCTGCTTTGAACAGATGATTTGTACTTAAGAAGGGTCTAACTGAGGAACAGAAATGCAACCGTACGGTGTGTCTGACTGATAAAGTCCCCAAAATTTGGGCTCAGGTTCAAGGGAAGGGTAGCTAAAAGACAGCTCTCCTTTTCTAAATACTCATCATATGCGCCCTCAGTTTCCATAGCAGCTCACTTCCTCTTCACTTTGAAGAGGGGCCAAGCGTTTAATTATCAAGCGATCGTGCCCCAGCTCAGGGTAGGCTGAGGCTGGAACGTCCAAGGGATGGGAGACAGCTGCTCAGCACCCATTAGGGCTTCACTGACACTTCGGGGAATTAGTGCAATTAGCAATCGTGAGACAGAGGAGATTTTCGAGCTGACAGTTTTACACAGGAACCCAGGGAAGCCTATTTTAATCCCCCGGAATGTAGGTTTTCCTACAGAACAGAATACTGGGAGCAGATGCTGCCCTAGGGTGCTCAGATATTTTTCTTGGAAGAAACCCTGTACTCCTGTGAAATACATAGCAGGGGGCTGATTCGTCTCTCATTTCTGTAAACATCCCAGTGTTTACAGCAACATCCCCATGTTAAGTGCAACTGTACCAAATCCAGATGTCCCAACTCATTAAAAACTTGATGAAGTCAACAGGAATTCTTCTGTGGATAAGGCAAGCCATGGCTTGCTTAGGTGGATGTAACTGGAGCCGGAGGTTACTTTCAGTTGCACTGGAAGAAGCACAGAAAAACTCCTTAAAGCTTCAGATTTACAGTGGACTGACTGACAGCAAAATGTGTCCCAAGATCCTGAAAACAACTCAAACAAGTGGACTTGTTTAAACATCTTGTTGGAAATGGCCAGCATCACATCTTAACTTTTGACCTTTCTCTCCAGCTGTGACTTCTGTTTAGCTTTAGGTCTGCCAGAAATCCAGATTTTCCCTTTTCCCTCACCATACAAACATCAAACAGCTTTTATTCCTATTCTATAATATGGTTTGAGTTGGGAGGGACTTCAAAGCCCATCTAGCTCCAACACCCCTGCCATGGACAGGGACACCCTCCACCAGACCAAGGCCCCATCCCACCTATCCTTGAGCACTTCCAGGGAGAGGGCAGGCACAGCTGCTCTGGGCAGCCAGTGCCAGGGCCTCACCAACCTCACAGTAAGGAATTTCTTCCTTATATCTAATTGAAATTTCCCCTCCTTCAACTTAAAGCCATTACCCCTTGCCCTACCACTACATAGAATTGTCTTGAATGGAGGCACCCTTTAGAACATCAAGTCCAACCACCACCCTAACCCGCCATCCACTACTAGACCATGTCCCTCAGCACCACATCTAACCATCTTTTGAATACCTTCAGGGATGGAGACTCCACCACTTCCCTGAGCAGCCCGTTCCAACAACTGACAACCCTCTCTGTGAAGAGATACCCAGCCTAAACCTCCCCTAGTTTAGTATGATAACTGTGAAAACAGTCCCATTGCACCATCTCCTGTGTTCAGGATGCCACGGATAGGTAAGTGGAGAGAATCCAGATCCCACAATAACATCTATTTTTCTGTGATCAGTGCGCACAGCATTTCTGATCACTGCCTTTCCATAGGAAAACTTCAGCTCCTATTTACATCACTGGCCTTTCAGCACATCAAATCATAAAATGCTCTGGCCTGTTAACGGATGCGGGGTTTTTTTTCCAAGGACAGTACTGCCTCCACATTATTGCTAGAACTGGCATCCTGAGAGGAAGTCCGACTGGCTGCTCCACACCAGGCAGCTCCTGAAGGCTGCCGGCCATGGGGCAGGGGATGCAGAAGATAAATCTCTCTGGGATGATCTTGGCAAGGAGCAATGCAGCAAGTCATCACGTCCTTTGGGGGGTTGCATGGATACACAGCAGCACAGAATGGCAGGAACAGCATCTTGGCTCATGCCAGCAGGTGTAGCACACAACAGCTTGTGACAAACAGCTCCAATGTGTGTCACACTAACAGGCATCCGGACACAGTCGCACAGGTGCAGGTGGGCCTCAGCTCCCCCACAGCACCTGGGAGGTCAGGGTGCGTGTCCCCTCTTTGCTGGCATCTGACTTTGGGCAAGTCCCTTCACGCTCTCATCCCTTGATGCTTCTATGCAGTGGGGTTGCAGGTTCTCTCTCGCTCTGTAACTGGCCCACAGACCTTTAGCTCAATGGAAAAGCTCCCATAGCCCAAGTGTTTGTACAGTGACCAGAAATGCAAGGACCTGCTGGAGTGCTGACTTAGCAACCATCTTAAGACTTTCAATATAATTTCTCGTGCTTTGTCATGAAGTTGGGGTTTCTTTGAGATGTACCAGCTATTTCCTTTGTACTTTAGGTTCTATCAGGGTAGAACTAATCAATCAATCAAACAACTTCCTAATTTTTAATTTCTTTTTGAAAAAGGTAAAAAAGAAATTTATATGCTTGAACTGAATGGGCCAAAGATGACTTCCAATTGTACTATTGTACAACAGCATTAAAAAGAATTCCTTGCATACTGAGATTGACCAGGGCTGATTTACACTAGTAGGAAGAAAAAAATGGTGCAACTGATCTGACAGACAGCTTTCTAGTGGAGGTGTCACAGGCCCGGTCTTGATGGAGTAGGAGAGTGCAATGACAACGTGCTGTAGGGAAGCGTTAGCTGTTTCCAGAAGGCAGCACTTGTACCACACTGAAAAGAGAAGTTATGGAGCCTCAGGCTTGCCCACGTATCATAATGGTGGTTTTCAATAGCCATTACTTACACATGCAGAGCGTTCCCATTAATGGAAACCATTTAACAGGCAGCTTCTACCAGACAAGTCAGTGACGTACTGGGGAAAACGACTGGGAAGGGAAATGATTAAGCACCCACCACCTCTCACCTCTCAGAAGAGGCACCAGCTACTTTTCCACAAGCTAGAAAGAAAGAAAAGGGTATTTAATGACAACAATTGGTGTTGTTTCAGTAGCAGGGTAATACAAGACAAACATTTGTGTTCACAAGCATTTAGAAATAGCTGCAAATCTTAAGGGACAGGATGATGTAATTCTGACAGCAAATTGTGAAAGGCTACTGATGGGAATATTAAGTTACTCAGAGGCCAAGAGAACATTATGTTGTACGTTTATCTGTCCCTGGTAATTGTCAAATAAATAATTTTGCTACTTTCTAGATAATTTATTTTAATGAAATAATGCCAGGGCACAGATCAGGTAATCAAAGTGCTCTTTCTTGGCTTATTTTGGTTTTGGAACACAGCTGAAAACTGCTCTCTGCTCTCCCAGGCACCACGCTCTAAAAGTCATTGCCTTGCCACTCAAATGTCTGTTTCACTATGCTGTACTTAAAACAATACAATTATTCCCCGTTTCCTCACTGAAATCTGTGATTAAATTACAGGACATCAAACTGCTTGCAAATACCCGACGAAGTATTTTGTAATAGGCATTTGTATAAAAGAGAACATTTTCTGTCAAGAAGCAGGTAAGTTATAGACTTTATAGTCTATAACTAGATTCTTTGATCACTAAAACAGCATTTGCAAAAAAAAAAAAAAAATTCGGAGATCCATCTCAGGAATAATTTGCACGTTATTTTTAAATTTAACATTATTTAGCAACCAAACAACAACATGAATAGATGAGGAACTGGCACAGCTGATACTAAGACAACTGACCATTTAATTTTAATATCTGTACCTATTTAGGTTTAAAACACTACAGAAGCCCTGGGCACTTTGTACACAACAAAGTTATAGTAGGAAAATCCAAACATCACAAAATAAATGTTTTTTGGTACTATCTAAACTTGTTCTCTATCCCACTGTAGGTCAGCACAACAGCAAGGAAGTGCCACCTTCTCCTATTGCGTAGCTGCAACCGAGTCTGACTTGAGGTTAAGTTTTAAAGCTGACAGTCACACCAGTGTATGTTAGAACCTGGCTTTGCAGGCTTTGTGTTGCTACAGCTGCTCCATGGAAATAAATTGTCAGAGATGGTATTTTTTCAAGAAAGAGACACCTCTGACCCTCTTCCCTCTGACAGCATCATCTGCTGAAGTCACAGAAATCACAGCAGCCAGTAAAACAGCAAACATTGCAAAGCACAACTGGCATCAAGCTTCCCTCTGCAGCTCTAAGTCAGGGGATCTCTGAAGACCTCTCTAGCTTTGCTCTTCTAACTGCTGTCTGTGGTAGAAGAAAAGTAGGGTGGGTGGGGTGGGTGTTCCAGTGCAATAGGAGGTGAAAGAATCCCTCAAGACTAAGTCCAGGGTCATGGTTCTGGGCTCTAAACCCTCTCCCTGGAAACAAGGCCCTGACAGAATGGCCAGACAGTGCCCCAGGCCCAACAGTGGGTTCCTCGAGGGGAGACCAGAACTACTCAGGAAGGCCTTTCATAGGGAGCCACTTTAGAATTAACATCCCCAGAACATGACCAGACCCACTCCCTGCCCCAACAGCACAGTTTTCTCCTGAGCTACAGCAGCAGCACAGCGTGACCTTCACTAAGCAGAAGCCGAAGGCCCCTTGCTTCATTCACTGTGTCTGCCCCATCGGTGGCTGACACCCTTCAGGTCTACTTCAGAGGCCTTGAGCAAGGTTGTAAAGGATTCAGAGGCACCCATCTTTGGTAAGGATAAGTAAGATAGAACAAATTCATGCTCCACGGGGAAAACAGAGAGTCCTTTTCAACAGCAGCACCTTGCTGATGAAGGAAACCACTTACAGGACAGAGCTGACTGCAGCATGCAAAAAAGGGGCAATTCCTCAGAAACATCTCCTGGCAGCTCCAACCTTTGGTGGGACTTCTCAGCATAAAGAGATGGGCCCAGGCTTACTGCCTTTCGTCCCCTCTGCCGACACATGCTCGCTAGGAGCAAAACTTCCCATGTGCCAATTCCACGGTCCCTTCAGAGACACCTGAGCATTGGCAGCAGAAGCCATTCGTGACCCTTCCTTTATTACCAAAAGCTTGTCAGCTTGTTTCAGAGAGGGCTATACATTTGTATCACATGAGCTTAAACTGTTACCCCGCTCAACTCCACAGCACTCACCTGGCTAGAGGCTCTGATGGTTTTTCTTGTGAACACCTTAAAACATGTGGCACAGGGCTAAAGCTCCACAAATACTCCCTGTTGCTCAACCATTGCAAAGCCCTGGATATTCATATGGGACAGAAAGGGAGACAAAGACGGTGAGGGGGAAAGAAAGATGTCTTGGGCCTTTTCTCTCCATTATGAAATTCCTTTAACCTACATTTACAATGTATAATCTTGTGGAGACTTGACTTGTTTCAGGCAGCCAAAAAAGGAAAAGCACAGGCACAGTGACTTCACAAACAGCCTTTCAGTCCATGGAAAAGCTTACCGTGCAGACTTTAAGAGGTAAATCTTTAGATTAAGCTTCAGACAGGCTCCATTTATAGCTAGAAAAAACACCCCAGATTTTCCTTCAGAGACTCATTAAATTCCTTACCTTAGAGGAGCAATAAATTTCAGGGTTAATTTTTCTTACAGTGGTCAATGCAAGGTTGACAAATTCAGATTTCTTCCCCCCTCCAATTTAACTGAAGTACAGTTGCTAATTAAATGAGTAATTCTCAGGGTCCTCAAAACCATAATGTAGTCACATAAGGGTTGCAAAAAGGGATGGAAAGAGGACAGCACTGTGTGACAGACAGTGTTAGAGTGGTGCCAACCAATCCTCAGCCACTAATCCAGACAGATTTTTCCAGGAAGAAGTATGTCTAATTACGGTTTTCACCAGAAACATCTAAGCATCTTTCCTTCTGCAGGATCCCACTCACATTTGTACTGAAGCACTGTCACTACCAAAGTAGAGGGTGCTCTGCTGGCAGACAGCTTGAACACATCTACAGATGTTGGCAGAAAAGTTGGTTTGGAAGACCCATCTCACAAAAAAGCATCCACTCTTATCTCCATCCCTTAATATAAAAATCTGACCTGTATTAAAACTATAGTGTGTCCTGGACCTTTATTAGCCTGCTAAAGAGGTTACTGAACAGGTTCAAACTCAACCTTTTCCTGGCACACACCAGTTTAGAGAGCAAAGAGGACCTTAACTTACAAACTCATTTAAAAATCCACAGTGAAATTCAGAGGGCTCAATTAACACCACATGGGAATCCACTGTTCAGTTTCCAGCATGATGACATTGTGTGGTTCAAGGAAGCCTGTTATTTGCACCAGGTGTTTACAGATACCTAAATCAGATGGCAGATCTGTTCTACGAGGCACTGAACGTTTATGTACAGGGACAAGAACCTGTCCTGAAATCCTCACCAACTAAGTCAAAAAACCTCCCAACATTACTCATCATGGAACTAAGAGAAATGAAAGGTCTGCACCAAATTCTTCCAAATTAGTTGGAGCCTCATTTGTAAAGGGCCTGACTTCACTGGATAAGCAATACTGTAAACTCAGATGATGTTTACATGCAGGAGAACACATGAGAATCTGGTACATGAGACCCTGTCCACACAAATACTATGTAAACACTGCAGTCAGCATTTACAGATTTCTGTCTTCTGAAGAAAATGCTATTTTTATGGGTACACTGCAACTACTGCCACAGGGCAGTTTGTTCTCAGACAAGACATTGTCTTTCAAAAGACAGAGCAACCAAGGAGGAGTGAATGCACAAGAGAGTGAAGGAAAGTTTACCTTGTGCGGTGTCTTTATGTTTGGAAAAAGCCTTTGACAACGAAACTTAAGTGCTGCAATGAATGGCAAAAAGCAGTAAATTACAGTTTGGTTTCTTTTTCAAAATTATTCTTTAAAGTTAGTCTCTGTGCTTTACTATTAATGTAAAACCTGAAGAGGGCATTTTACTACTGAAACAGGCTATATACACCAATGGTTCAACCCTCCAATTCCAAGAGGGGCTCTAACACCAGTAGCATACGCGTCTTAACGTTCTGTCTCCAGAGCTGGCGCTGTGGGGTGCTCAGCCTCAAATCCCATCCCTAGCAGTCCATGCTGCTATGTGAGCATAGGAAGACTTAGGACTAAAGACTCAAGCACTGATTGATGAGAAGCCGTGCTTCTGGTTTGGAATCCATAAGCCACATTTTTGTAAAGAAACAATAAAACCAACATCTATACATAAATAAGCCAAAAATCTTGCAGAGCTGGAGAAACCCCTGATAGCAGATTTTTTTCAGTTTGCTTCTCTGTCTTCACATTCTCTGAGAACTATTATTCCCACACGTAGTTACTTAAAATGGGACCTGTGAATGTAAACACTACATGCTTCCACAGTTTTTAACAAGAGATACATCATTTCTTAGAGCAAGCAGCAGCTCCTTGTTCGGTCACATTATGTCATACAATATTAAAATTCTCTGAGGACGATGAGGAAACTGAAATGTTTCTGCTCTCAGAGTTCCTGGAGTGTCTGTACACCACGACCTCCGGTACACCATAAAAGAATTCAGGCTGGAAGGGATCCATGGAGGTCATCTAGTCCAAAACACCACTCGTAGCAGGGCCAACTCTGAAGGTGGATCAGGTTGCTTGGGGTCATTTGAGTTCCCAATATGTTCAAGGGTGGAGATGTCACAGTCTCTGTGCAAACCATTTGATCAATCTCATTTTAAAAAGTCTATTTCCTATTCTATTTCCCTTGCTGCAATCTGCAAAAAATTAGCAATCTCCAAAACAAAACATATTACAAATATGGGAAATCAAGACACAATGTGTGCAAATTAACTCAAATAGTCTTTAGAACAAAGTATCCAATTGTTCCAGAAGGAGAACAGATGAAAATTGATGAATTTAGCTGACGGTTTAGAGTAAAAGCTCTAAGATAAAATTTGTTAAAGGACTCACTTTAATGTCAAGATTTCTAGAATACGTATAAAGCATTGTCTACTGAAACAGTAAATATTGCAAGCTGAAGTAGCCTGCTGCGTACACATAGACGTCTGCCCAGTCCTGAAACATGAAATTGTGTTTGACATCAACTGTGTAACTGAACTTGCTTCTGTAATACCTTCAGAAACAGTAGTAAGCAAATGTCAAACAACATTTATCTAGCCTACTTTCAGCAGTGTAAAAATTAGCCTAGATTTGTTTTCTAAACTCCCTACTGTCAGTAGACATGGGGTAGAGAGATCACACGTGTCTAAAGATGAAGTTTCACAGAAGTTTTATCTCTCTCGATTATCTAACTTAGACTAGGTACCTGATAATCAGACTAATTTTATCTCATCTATTTTGAGTAGATTGATGCATCTTTGAAGGGGAGAACTAGACCAAAAAACAAATCAGAGTGAGAAAACGCACACAGACACCAATATAAAAGTGATCAGCAGCTTAACCAATTATCTTTTAAAAAGATCTGTAACAGAGGCATTACTTTTTTCCTTATTCTTGAAAACATGGCTAGATTAGTGCTTTAATAAAAAACCCCACAAAACCGAATGTGTACAGTAAGTTCAAGTATTTAACTGATTTCCAGACCAACACACATACAAAAAGCATAATTTAATTATCATTTTGCAGTGAATAAGCATTAACAATGAATTTAACTGTCACAAATCTTTTTTAATATCTAAATGCCTAATACAAATATCCAAATTAAAGGTTAGTTATTTAAAGTGTTGCCAGTAAGACGTTCAATAACTCTGCATTAAATTCTAACAAGCCCTTTCTAGAAGAATATTAATTTATAGTCTATTCTTTCTAACAATTCTTTGTACAGTTAAAAAAAAAGTTAGATTTGTGTTTATCTGCTTCCCTTTCCCACCCAACAACCCACATAGTTTTGCTCTGAGATTGAGCTACAAGCCAATCAAACCTGATGGTAAAAGTCCTCTCAACCAAGGGTCCAAGTTGTCATTTTTAGCATCCAGCTCAAACGCTCTTTGGGAATAAAATCCATGGTTTTGTATAATGTGCAAAGTGCAAATTTTCTCCAGTGCTATCAGAAGTGCGTGCTGCAAAGAACTTCACCACAGAATAAAACTAACAATTAAGACTTTTCCATTTCCAATAGCTAGCAGACAAATGTTAGAGAACGTTTACAGGAATGACAGGTCAAGTGGATTATATACCGGTGCTTATTACGTCAGGCATTCGCCCACTTCACTAGGTTGAGCCAGAGTTTTTATTCGAGTTCTTCAGTCTCTGTGAAAAGGTCGGCCAGATCTGCCACGGTCAGAACTGACGCTTCCGACTGCTTCATGGAAGAGCTTGTGTGGCTGTAGGAGAAAATTGTATATGGACATCAGAGAAGGAATCAGCTCAAGTAACAAACTATAGGCATTGCAGACAGACCATGCAGTTCAGAGTCCAATAGGCTTCGAAGCTCCGCAGGAAAACACACCTTCTATCAGGGAAAATACATATGCCGATCGGCTACGTCTCCTGCACATTCAGAGTACAATATACAAAGTCCATCTGCTGTCCCTAACAGTGGTCAGCACCAAACACTGCAGAGGCAGCAGAGAATGGGACAATCTGCTTTGCTTTCAACATTTACAGGATTGACTTCAGCTTCCGAGCATAAGGTTTGATATTAACTTCAAAACATTATCCCCCATTGGATCATTCAGCTGCTGTGTGCTCACCTGGATTTTATACACAACAGTAGTGCTACTTCCCAGATATGGAGACTGATGAAATAATTCTTCCAAAGCTAAAACTGAAATCTTTCCCAACTACAGCCAAACATCAGCATATACATTTTTAGTCTTATGATTTGTAGCAGCCAAAAAACTGGAAAAAGACCTAATTTTCTTAACCTAAGGCCCCCTCCTAGATTTGTTATGTGTATACAGTGTAGTTAGAGGTACAAACCTCTTACGCTTTCTGCATAAAGGATGTAAATACCACTTTTGTTCCACTCCCACTCTGACGATGCTTGTAGATTTTGAAAAGATAAAACATAATGGAAACTACCTTCTGTGTTTGCACACCAGACTGACAAACAAGCATCTGGACAACTCCTGCACGGACTGCAAAGCCAATCTGTGTGTCACAGACTAGCTTTGTAGAATTTCAAAATAACAAAAGAAAGAACTTATGTCCTACATTAGAGCTTATAACCTGTGCTGTAACTCCAGTGACAGGCTTAGTCATTAATCCACTAATCACAATGCTTTTATATTAATGGAAATAGGTAAACTGAAAAGAAGAATCATAAAACATCCTTAATTGGGCTTTTATGAAGTAATATGCAGAAAATGTAAATAAAACATTATCTAGAAAATTAAAATATCTTAAGCTTCAAGGTACTGGAACCAGGTTAAAAGAGCAATTTTTCATGTCTTAAAATTTATTGTCAAGGCAATTTGAAAGAGAACAGTTGGAGTTTATATGTAAGATATATGTACCATATTGTAATAAAAGTGTGGTTGAGAACCACCTTTTCATTAGTAATGCAGTAAGGATGATTTTAAGTTCGACACATACCTTCTATCTACAGTTTTCAGCATAGTCTGCATTCTCTCCTCTATTGTTGCTTTTATCAGGAACCTATGAACAATCGTAGATCTGAACGCATTTAAAAAAAAAACAAGACGAGAAGTCAGCAGAAGTTACCCTGTTACTGCCCAAGCTCAAGACCACATTTTTCACTCAATTACTGTAAGAGTGCTGAAAAAATGCCTCTGTATTTTAAGAAAGAAACCTTACAAGGTGATTAACAACTTCCACTGGCATTTAAGAATGCCTAGTGCCTCCCAGAGCACGCACTTCCACATGGCCGGATCACATACTAAACAAATACAAGCTGTATTAAGTAAAATCCTAAAGCTGATGCTGGGCAAAGTCCTTTCTGTGTCCCTACTATAAGCAAACAGTCCTCAAGAACTTAGCCTGTTATTTTAAAAAAATTACTTTGGCCCACCAGGTATATAACGTTTTCATTGCATGGTCATAAGTTAGTCCAAGAGATGCAGCTCAGTGTGATGGACACTGTGTGAACCCCACAAAACACAAAACAAAGAACCCCCCAACCAGCCAGTAATTGTAGTCAGTGAACATGAAATTGTAAACACTGATAAAACACAAAACCCAAAGTGACAATAAATAAAGAACTCCATTTACAGAATAAAATTTCAAAAAGAAATCTGTAATAGAAAGAGAAATGTCAAGTCAAGAAAATGAAGTGCAAAAGAGACAGCTCCAAAGATTAAAAAAAGAAAAATCACCCCAGGCTCCCCGTATAAACATTTTTTTTGAGATATGAACCCTTGAAACTGCTTGGAAGGTTGTCAGATCTTAAGTTGAAACTTTGGTAGGTAACACTACACAAAGGAATGCTGGGGGAATACTTGGTGATTCATAGGTGAAGGTCTACCCCAAAAAGGGAAGAAAGAACAACTGAACTGGTAATAGTTGCATTGGTGAAACCAGAGTATTCCCTTGTGCTCACTGTACTTGAATATAGTCCTTTTCCAATAAAAACACCACTTCAGCAAGGCTTAAGCACAACACACGTTCTTGCTGGTTTTATTGCAAGGTTTGTGCCAAACCTTCTATGCCAGCATCACTTAAAGTTACAATACAGGCTGTTGGCATCAGTCCTTCCCATGTTCTCACAGTCAGTTCAAAACCTTTACCAACACACCCAGATATCCACCTGTTTGTAACCATTCCTTCATGCACATGCTCAGTCACGCCTTCCTGCTTTGCCTCCATTTCCAGAACAAAACCCCCACTATATTCTTCATGTATATTTAATTTAGAATTGATTCCAGCTATTTTTCTTCCTTATGTACAGAGGTTTTTAATTATTTTTTCTAAAGTGACATGAAGCCTAAGGAAAAACATTAATCTTACAAACTTTCCAAAACCTTTGTTAAGTGTTCAGCACCACCCATGTAAAGTCTACAACACTGAAACAAATAAATTATATGCAAACTCCTTAATGTTTTCAAAAAGATGTAGACAGAGGTGACAGCAGAACCACAATTTAAAAACAGTCAGTTCTGAAGAGTGTGTGCTATAACTTTCTTTGTTGGAAAACAAACAAAAAAACCTGAAAACAAAAATCCTCCCAACAACTTACACACCTTCTAATCTGGAGCCAGTTATAAGGAGCCTCTGAAGGAAGCTGGGGAGGGCTGTACCTGGGCTTAGTCACATACAAGGTAAATAATGAGTTCCTCCGACCTGACCCACAAAGCTAGAACATTTCTGGACATGCAGAACTTCAAAGTTAAAAGCTAAGGCATCCCTGGCACACATGAAACAGGGGAGCAGAGGAACAAGGTTTTTCAGGATTTTGGACTCAGGAGCCTGCGCTCTTCCTAAATGCCATCTGCTTCTGCATCTTAGCCCTGTAGCACAAGACTCCCTAAATCACACACTGGACATTTTCAGGAAACTTTTTAAAATTTAATTTTAATCTTTGCCACTTATGAGATCATCTTTAAAAACATGATTCCTATGAACACCCTTATCTCAAGCACTGAGATGTTCAGTGAACTGGATTTATTTTGATTAGAGAACTCTATTCTGGACCGTATCTAAACTGCCCCATGCAATTTCAACTCTTACTTTGTTTGGCCAATACGATGTACTCTGCCAATAGCCTGCAGCTCATGTGCAGGGTTCAGAATGGGTTCCACAAGCAGAACGTGAGTTGCTTCGATGATGTTTAGTCCATTGGAACCGGTGTGAAGAGGCAGCAGCAAAATATTGATGTTGGGATCGTACTTAAATGCAGAGAGGTTCTCCTAAAAGACAAACATCACAGTGGCATGACAAAAGTTACTTCAAAAGGTGGGGGCCATCTCTATATTTAAGTAATGGCAGCAGCTACTACAGGTTCCAGCATGATAATTTTGCAGCCTGAATGATTTAAGACCTGTCAATCTCAGGACAGATATTTGACAGGTATCAGGAAGGCAAGAACTTCTTGCAACACTGATCAGTGTCTCTCATCCTTAACATCCATGCCAATGCTTCTTTTTCAAAAGTGAATGCACTGTGTTTTTCCAAAGGCTTTAAGGTTTCTTTTTGCAATTATGATTTTAATTTTATAATTAATGAGTTAGAGATCAAAGCTTCTGCCAAACAAATGTGCTGCTCTTTCAGTTTCTCAAATGAAACAGTGAAGTAAAAGGATCAAGTTAAGTTGTATGAAATTAAAATTATTGGGGGAGGGAACAATCAGGAAAATATCCTTTTTGTACCTGAAATTTACTAATTCCGTTGATCTGAGAAAAAATCATGTTGTTGTCATACAGGGCTTTAGCAATTATGTCCAACATATCTTGCCACTGTAAAAAAAACCCAACACACACAAAAACCACACAATAAAAATAGCATTGCAAGCAGCAGTAAAATCTAAATTGTACTACTTAGCCTCCTTAAGAGAAAATAGACAAAAAGCATTTCAAGATCCTAGCATTTAGAAAAATAAGGGGAATAAAACCCCAAACAACCAAGATCTGTGTGCCAGGAATCAAATATTTCATAAGACTAAATAAGTGTATATCTTTTTCAAGGCCAGGTTGGATGGGGCTTTGGGCAACCTAATCTAGTGGCGGGTGTCCATGCCCATCGCAGGGGTTTGGAACTAGATGGACTTTGAGGTCCCTTTCAACCCAAACCAGTCTGATTCCCAAAATAAAAAGCTTGAATAAAAGAAATTGGTAACCATCACAAAAACAGTTTTGCAATGTATCAAAAAAGACAAATGGACATTAGGTTTAAAACTATCTAGAATTTCTAATGCTCCCGTGTAAATCTAAGTGCTTGCCCTTTAAAGAAGCAAGCTTTTACAGCTGTTGACTGTGATCATTGTTCATGTCCCAGTTACAGGAATTGCCCTACATATTCACAAAACAAACAAGCGGCTGTACAGAGTGATTCAACTTTTTGGTAGCGAAACTAATTCCTGAAAACATTATGACTACTTTAAACTCTCTCATGTACAAACAAGAGAGAAAATGGTGAATAATACCGTTGAGAAAACTAAGGATTTAGCCCCTGGATCTTTGATTTGAATTCTCTTCAGCGTTCGGATCACAGCTTCCACTTTGGTGGAGTGACTTCCCTTTGAAAAGTCAAAGAAGAGCATTAGTAAAGTAGGGTATTAAACAACTCCTTCCTCATTCACTGCATTATTAAATGACATTACATTCATGCTCTTACATATGGCACATAAATGTAAAAATTAGCAACCTGGAGGAAAGGCAGGTTAAGTAGTACTGAACTGCTTTTGTATCCCCCCTTGTAATGCCCTCCCATAGGACCCGCAGAGTATCGCAGCACGTGTGCCACACAGATACACCTGTCTGGTTCTGCGTGAGGCAGAATGGGCACCCAGGCACCACAGCTGCACCAAACGTGCCAGCTGTGACTGCTGAGGTTTAACTCACTGGCACAATCTTTATAGAATCTCCCAAATGCACATTTAGATTTCCCTCCCTTCACACCTCTTGTAAACCAGCGAGGAACACACCTACCCAAACAGTATGTCTCTTGCTTTTGTTTCTCACTCTGGCAACACCAAACTCATGCTCAATACTATGTGGCTTGTTATTTACATTTTAAATAAGAAGCAGCTGTTAAATATAATTAAATTAGTTCTTGAAGGACTGCATGCTACAATGAAAGCGTGCTCATATTTTGTATTCAGTATTATAGTGCTTAGTGAATCCAATACTACATTCCACTCCTTGTTCACATTGATTTCTGTACTCGTCCCTTTCTCCACAAGTCAGGAAAAGGATTCCAAGAAACACTTCTTTAGTATCTCCCTCTATTTCCCTCAGTTTGCACTCTGTATTACAGCAATTTTACTTAATGTGGGTTTTTAAAGAAGCCCTTAATTCCTTACTAGTTCTAACATGCATGGTAATTCCAAGCTGCACTAGATTCAGCAGGATAAATATTGTTTTATTTCTGGCTGCACCTGTCTTCTGAACATTGAATTAACTATGTTGGCTTGCTACAATGACAGATCAAATTCACTGAAGCTATGCTGCTTGCAGAATTGGCAGGGAAGGATGGCAGCAGTCTAAGCACAAGCTGGGGACGAATGCTGGGCTGCTCGATCATTCATACGTTCCGCAGCTAAGTGAATGCTCCAGAAATACATGTAAGGGACTTTCTGCAGGCTGCTTTCTGAAAGGCTGCACTGATCAGTACCATTTTATCTCCCAGGGTCTTCCACAGTGACTCCATCTCTGTGTCACAGACCTAGAAATAAATCAGCTTTTTTCGTGCCATCTCTGTTGCACCTGGTTAATGTTAACACTGTCTCCAAAAGTCAGAGAGACAAATAAAAACGCTTCTGTCAGTAGGTGTTATGATCTGGAAGCATGAATGACACGCTTGCAGCCCTGCGGCAGCTGCCTGCCAATCATAACCACCTACGGTTAGGAAATTGGAGACCAGCTTTTGGTATTTCCCCCAGGGTCAGTTATGTGTTTTTCTGCTACCATTCAGCTCAGATTCAGTGACAACGAGTCTGCCTAATCTGCTCTGACTGTCTTTTCATCAAAGATTTGATTCGGACCTTACCACAGGTCCTATTCTTTTCCCTGCTATAAGACACAGTAGCTTCAGCCACTGTTGACTTTTCCACCTTTCAGGCTTCCTGTGACTCAGGAGTTACTCATGTGGCTTTGTACAAGACAAGTCAGAGGACCTATGGCGAAGGAAAGAACAGCACAACGACCAAGGCTTTGTTTCACAGGACATAAAATTTCAATCTTGTTCTCAGTTATCTATGGAGAGATGAAACTGACAGAAGTACCCTTGCTATTGTGAGCTCTTGGCTTTCCACCTGCCTTAAAAAATGTTAACCCACTTACTACTCATACTCCTAGAGTTGGTCATTTTGTTGAATATCCAGATAAGTATTTCTAAACAGATTAGCTAGTTCTAATTAATTATGGAACAGCACACACTAGAATCTCTTTAACTACTCTAACAAACAGTTTCTGTCTCAGATGACAGGCTGGCAATACCCACTGTAACACTGACCAGACACTGGAAGCTTTTACAGAACAAAAACATGCAGGGATGCCAGTAACCTCTCTCAGTATAAAACGCTCCCATTTACAGTAGTCCTCCTGCATTTAAGCCATTCCCTTAAGATGGCTAGCACTGGTACAATGAAGAGCAAGATGCACACAACACAACAGGAAAAGAGTATCAGAGGGACAGAAAGTTCAGACGAGAATATAACCCCTGAATAAACCACATGCTTTTCAGATATACAATGCAAGATACTGAGTTTAACCTCAGTCCTGTAAAGAAATCATTGCAAGTTAGTTATTCTTCGTTAACTGTCCTTAAAGGAACGAGGCAGAAATTTTTAAGGATGCTGCTAGCTTTGGTAATACATACAGTGAAGTTACGCTATGGTTTTTCATGAAGTAACAATGGGCCTTGCTCAAAGTCACATGTGAATTCACATACAACTCATATTTTTGCTTTGCCTTAAGTTTTTGATGCAGAAATACTTCAAAAGAAAACACCACAACCCTTTACCCACAACAGTAGACGATACTGTCCTTCTGTGCTTTATTTATGGAATTTAGTTATTCTGTTTTAACATATTTTATGAAAAATATTTGAAATTTTCTTGTTAGAAACAGGCTGGTATCTCTAATCCCCGAGGAAATTATCTGGTAAAAGCACCAATAAAGCCAGGTCCCAATACCTAACACTTCAAAAACACAGCCTGTTTACTCCCCCTGGTGCCACATGCTGTCAACTACTTCAAATCTAATAGTTCGAGTTAGGACACATCTATCCACTCATAAAATGGAATTCCAGTTGTCCAGGGAGGCTGATCTAACTAGTGTGAACATGCTGGCACTGACTCCCGTATGGGCCAGCAAGCCCAGGATACCCGCAAGGTTCAAGGGGGCTTGCACAAGCACCATGGATGTCTTTGCCAGCTCATTTTGTTAATGTTTTTAACTACACTAGCTAGATTAAAAATACAATTGATAACTCCAGCTATATTATAATATTTTGAAGATCACAATATCATCTAAATCAAAATATTATCAATATTAGACCTTTACCTTTTAGTCCAGAATCCTCTGGGGTTTTTTTCCCCACAGTATTTTGCCAAGTAAGAGCCATCCATACCTTACGTGTCTGGTAATTTTAATAAGACTTGCATAAAATTAGTTACAACTGAAACTCAGACTCTCTGCCAAGCTGTCTGAACTAATCTAATGGGTTGCTAAATTAAGGGAGAAGTCTAAGGTAGTACAATGAAAAGACTTGGTCTCCTCAGAAGGCCAGGCTAAGACGAATTAACAGTCACAGAACTACCAGTCTTCAACAGCACTGTACATCATCAGCAGAAAGCCTTGAGAGAAAAGCAGCCCCTTGACAGGCAGTTTCTAAGAAAAAGAAGATGATTCAACAATCATCTTTTTAGCAGGTAGATGGACCCAGCCAGTGAGGCTTTAACAAAATACCAAAAAGTTGAAAATGCTGAGAGGCAAGAAGCACAATAGTTTTTCCAAAGTTTTGGTTTTGAAAAATTGAGAGGAAACACTCCTCCTCTCCCCCCCCCACCCCTCCAAAAAAGGAATATTTGCAGAGTATCCAGCTGCAGAGACACAGAGTCAACACACAGAATCCAGAGAACAAGCTTATACCACACAACTAGATCACAAGAATTGGGGTTGAGCTTGAAGAAAGTGGCCTCAACCATGTTACTAATGACACCCTTTGTAGGGAAAAGTGAATGTCCCAAACATTACTCCAAAGAAACCTTTCTCCAAAAATGCATTCATGGTCAACAGGTTCCAAGGGAAAGCACTAGTTCTTAGAAACAATATTTTATGGGATTAACTTTTTTTCTTTAGTTTTCTCTACTGGGATTTGACTTAATACTGAATAAACTTGGGGACAAGTTGCTGTAGGTACTCATTAGAACCTGTCCACTATTTTTTTAGTGCACAAGTTAGAGGAAGTACAGATATAATCTCCCTTCAAGTTTCTAATGTTCACTCACCCATATTAAAAAAGTAGGCTTTTTTTCCCCTCCTAACTATGTCTTGCATAGCAGAGAAATTACACAGATATGCCAAACGTAAAACAACTACTGTACTTGTCAGGTAGCTCAAGAAACATTACAGAAACCTATCCTGAAGTTAAGAATCAGGATTTACGTCCTCTGGCTAACAATGAAGGCTTACCAATTTAAAACACTTACATTATCCTAACAGCCTTATAGCACTGGCAGCTTACTCCTTTCAAGCAAACATAGCAAAACTGTGCCTTCAAATAGGCTCAGCTCTCCTTAGCTACAAACAGCCAGAAAATGCCACCATGACAAAACTCTAATCACCTGCATACTGACAGCATTTATTTCTATCCAGTGTCAACTGCTTGTAAATAAATCATAAGTAAAGCTCAGCAACAGCCGTCCCTCCTCCCCACACCCCAAGATAGCATTACTTTAAGAGAGGTGTACTTTTGTAATCCATCTACAAGGTCTTTCCTCAGGCACATTTAAAGAGGACATGTTAAAAAGATACCTTCTTTCAAATGATTTCATGTTTTGTTTCCAAAACTTTGAAAAGTTATGAAAACTTTTGACAGGAAAACACATATCCTTCCTCAGGGAAGTATGTAAAAACATTGATTACACTACAAGAAATGCCTAAAATATATGTCCAATTCAAAAGAACTATACCAGCTCTAACTAAAAATAAACAATAAAAAGAACCTACTTAAAAAACTATACGGTAAATTTGTCTGCCTAAACGCAGTATGCAACAAAACCTAACAACTATACACTGCTCAGAGCTCATGAGCAACGTACCTTTACAGGAATATCATCCTCCTGATTAGCAGTTTCTGCAGTGAAGACATAGGATATTTCTTTATGAGATGTCGTCTGTCTGCAAATGGCACATCGGATCGAGCTCCGGCGGGTGCCCACGCTGTACTGCTCCACGATGATGGCCACGCACTCATTGCAGAAACAGTGCCCGCATGTCAGCACTGCCCACTGTGCAAGGAGTTAAAAAAACCAGGATCAGTTTTGGATCAATGCAAGAGAGAAACAGTGTACCAATACAAGGTAAGTTACATTCTCATGGAAACATTATATTAATGAGATTAATCTGATGAAAATTCTTCAATTTTAGTTTTTAGCACTCCAGATGTCAGCCTGGATTTCAAAAGTTTTCCAGCAAAGAAATATGCATGATCCACAGAATTTATTTGCATTTATTGCTCATTATTTGCATTTTCCCAGCTTTAAACTGGAAGACAGATATTACAGTCTCACTTCTATGAATGCTGACTCTCAGTGCAGAATTAAATACACACTTAGTATGTAATCACAGAATGGACATTAGGTTGGAAGGGACCTGTAAAGGTCATCTAGTCCAACCCCCCTGCAGTAAAAGCAGGGAGAACTTTAGATCAGGTTGCTCAGAGCTTCATCAAGCCTTCATCTTCCACAGTTAAAAAAAAATAACTACACAATTGTTTGTATTGGCCTTCCATAAGAGTCTTTCTTTAGACTTTTTAATAAAGATCGATCTGATATGACTGTATTGATAAAGTGCTTTAATTTTTACCTATTAAGTCTTAGACAACATCTTTGTATTTAAGAAGACTGTCAACAGAGAGGCTTTATCTTTTTTTGACAGAATGCATCAGGAACGTAAGACTGCATTGCAGATGCTGTCCTTCCTTTGTGGGCCTACAACATCTACATGTCAGCTGTAACCTTCCACAACAAAGGAGTAGTTTGCAAACCATTAGTTTTGCACCTAGCAGCAGTGTCTTATAATGGCCTATAAAAGAGATTGCTACATACTAAGAGGAAAAAAAGTGTTTTCATTGGTTCAAGTGGCAGAGGGAACTGACTAAATCACTGCTGTCAAGCAAAATATCTTTTAGGCTTTGTAAGGCTCTTTCAATCATGCAGAAACATGATGCAAAGTCCTTGCAACACGACTGCTAAAGTGGCAGTCTTGACCAAGTTAGGTGAGTCTTTCTTTCCAGTGAGCTACTCCAGCTCAGAGATGAAGCACAATGGCAGTTAACAGGGCAGTCATCTGTTCTCTAAAAACCTGTACCACCCCTGGAAGAGTGCAGAAGGGATTTTAAAACCATAGCAAGACACCAGTTCACGATTACACACATTTACATAGCCAACAAACTGTAACACTTTAGAACAGTTACCCTAAAAAAGCCAATTTAGCCTGACTTTACAGGAGTCCTCATGTTTTTAGCTAATGCATGGTAGCTAGAGTATAAAGTGTACTACAGAAATTTACCTATTAGTTCATTCCATCAGCTTACAAATAGCAAATTTGGTTGTTTTTTTTTTGACAACAGTACAAAAATAAACCTTCAGAGTTATGAAACAATCAGCAACACACATTTTTGGAACACTTGTCATAACATTTAGGCATTGATGTTCAGCAGCTGAAGGCAGTAGAGGCGCTTGCATACGAGCAAGACACATGCATCCCCTTTCAGGGGACAGGCTATTAGGTACTTACAGGAAAGGGCTTATTTCCCCTGTTTCAATATCACATTCATTTTAAAACAGATACTAAAAATCTGACACATGACTGACATTGATCTAGGTAAAGTTTTTCTAGAAACAAAACCTGTTGACTAAACAACTTACCTGTCTTCCCAGTTGACGTGCACAGATCGGACATGGTTCTGGGTTAACTCCCCCAGTAGTTTTATCCTGAGACTATAAAGTAGAAAAATATAAACTTTGTGTTTTAATATATAAAGAGTTATGCTTCATTTAAAACATGCTTCTAGAAAAAATATTTTTTTTTAATTTACTCACACTTTATTAATAAATAAATCTGTTTAGATGAGTTAAAAATAATTTATGGTAAGCAAAAGGAGAACTGTTCATACTGCTGTCCTTCAGACAGCACCTTCAACTCTACTACAGTTTTGAAAAATCCTGGTAAAATACAAGCTTCAAACAAGAAACTCCTCATTTTCTATCATCTGCATGTTGTTTAAAAAACACTTAAGTACATTTAATCATGCTTAACTATGCTTAAGCATAATTGCACTTACTTGAGCACAAGTGAAATAATAAATATATTAAAATAACGTAACATACATGTGGTTTGTCTGGTTTGTTGGGGTGGGGATTTTTTCCATTTATTAGACCTACAGACCAGCTTGTCCTTCTGTTTTAGATGGTAAGCTCTTCATAAAACATCAATGGTATGCAGAAAGGTACATAATTTTACAAGGCTTCTAACTAAACATGCCCTAGTCAGTTTTAATGAAAGTTTTAACTATCTAAAACTAGTTCATAGTTTTATAACTGTGTAATTAAGCAAATTTCCAAACTATTTAATGTAATAAATGACTTTATGACTACACCATAACACACGGAACAACACACTTAACTTCCAACATGTAATGAATCTTCAGAGAAAATGCATTTACTTTAAAATGTAAGCTTTAAATAAATATAATGGCAGGTTTCTTCCACTAGGTAAACACAGTACATCACTTCAGTAATGACCAAGGAACCATAAAACTTGCCTTCTCCAGATTTGTGAGATACAGAAGTTGTCCTAATTTCTTTTGAAGCTGTGATTTGGCAACTGCCTTGTCATTCAGGAGTTTCACTCGATTTTGCTCTACCTATAGAAATAACATTAAACGCTTACTAAAAAAAATAATTCAGGTTTACAATAAGGCTTAAACTCATTTTTTTGCAAATTTCAACTGAATAATTTCCCAGGAACAGACAGAAGAGCAGCTCAAGCTGTAAGTTTAAGATACTCTTTTCTCCAAGCCATATTGATTATTTATTCCTTTCCTATACCCAGTATGACCACAGTACTATGAACGGACAGAGACCCAGGAGGCATACAATCCTGCTCTTTATTGTTTTATTTGCATTATTGCTTATTTCCAGAGACCAAAACAATTGAAAATAACTTATTTTCTTTTTAAAGTTTCTTTTAAATTTCATTCAATTTGTTACTTTTCTTATAGCCAAGTAGGTCCTAGGCTCTACTGCTGGTTCCAAAAACAATGTGTAAGAAACAATTGATTTCTTTATTTCTACTTCTCAGAAACTTTGACTTTTCATTTAACCTATACAAAGATGGAAACATCAAGCTGACTCCTTTTTAGATTACAGTTGGTAGTGGTGTAGTTATTAATGCCACCAAAGAGGCAAGCAGCCAAAGGATGAAGGCCAAATTAATGGGTGTTTCTTTTATGCCTGCAAATACATACATAAATCTTAGACTTTGTTAGGCAGAGTTCTCCCTTTTAAATATTGCTTTGATACACAAATGAAATATGTATTTCCCTGCTCAAAGAGAAGTAGTACTTCTATCTAACACTGATTCTCATGGAAAAAAAACACAAAATGCCTCTATTGAAAACATATTTCTATTGGTGCAAAAAAGAAATAATGAAGAGGTTAAATCAACCCAGCATTTTCTCTATCCTTATGAACAGAAAGTGTTTCTGAGGTGGCTCAGAAATTCTAAGATACTGAAAAAAACTAGTCTTTCAGTTTTTCACTGCTGTTTTTTAGATCCTTGTGGAAAGTAGCAATACTGCTGCTGGAAGGAAAGCAGTCTTCAGGAAACACACCACTCACAGTCAGAAGGCCAACAAAAATATATGTAAAGTAAGAGTTAGAAGCTGGAAAAGGCTTATAGACGGAGTGTAGAAATAAATAGGAACTCTTCACTCAAGAAGGTTTTTGAAATGGAAACAGAGGCATATTGTAGACTCCATACAGAAATCCAGATACAAATTTCAATTTTGTAGGAGGTAGGTTCTTTCAAAAGAAAAAACCCACATAAATAACCCCCAAACTCCACATTTCCTTCCTGTCAAGTACTTCACCTCATGGGGTTCTATGATGTGTAGAACTGGTGGATTTGGTTTTGGCTCATCAGGATGACGCACTCTCAGCCGTTCTGTGGCCATTGCCAGTTCATCAATAGCAGACACATGATCCCTAAGTACCATCCAATATTCATGAAGCAACTGTAAGAAAAACCCAAACAAATCAGTAGCAGAACTGAGTTGAGTTCTCTTTATATGACTCTGCCATACAATGCATAACATGAACATCTTTTTGGAGTAAGATAATGCTTCTTTACAGTAATGCAGCCAGAAGAACAACAAAAAAATCACGAAGCAAAACAGTATATAAAGCATCTTGCCTGCTTTCTTTATGAACAACTATAAATAGCTGCCTCATTTCTTCTACAACTATTACAGTAACTAATGCAACTAAAAGTTCAGAAAAAAAGCCTTGTAAGACTAAGTAAACATTAAATAAAGAAAAATGATGAAGCTATTTTAAACAGCTATTATACTACTAAGATTGCTTCTTAAAGATGAAATATGTTTTAAAGAAATAATAATTTAAGAGGTCTTGATAAAGGCACAGACAAGCACAAGGTGAAGATAACATCAGATTCAATTCTCCCAAGAAAAAGTAAAATCTGGCTTTCTACAGAAGAAATTGTTCCATCTAGAAGCATACTGTACATATCAACTGACATTATTTTTTAATTACTAATAATATTGTAAAATATTTCTTCCCAAGCTTTCTACTGTTTACGTATCTCCAAGATCTTACTGAACTTTTAAAACCTTTTTCAAATGCCAGAAATTACTATTTGTTAATTCGTGACTTTTTTTTCCAATTGTAAAGCTATTTCTAAACAGTTGGGGGGGGGGGGGGTCGGTGTGCTGACTGTTTGGGGTTTTTTCCTTTAGCTCAGGAAAAACTACTCAAACATTTGTTTTGAGCTATGCCTAGATGAAAACAAAATTTCTATGTAATAAACCTGCCATACAGGGTAAAGACAGAATAAGCTGGAAGGAGCTTACTCCTCCAAAACTAAAGAGCCTAAATTAAAATAAGGGATAAAATAAGCTAAAATTACTTGTGCTTAACAAAAACCCCCAACATTAAAAAGCTTGTTTTAGATTTAAGTGTTATTTTACAATGCAGAATCTGTAGCTCAATGTAGATTATAGTAAAACAGAAAACTGAGTCAGCATTTGCAGGTTTCAACAGATGGAATCATAACAGCACTATTTTCAGTCTCATTGGCATGTTAGTCCCACCTTCTGTTTCCTAAAGTAAAAGGACACAAAGAGACTGTGTGGCCTTCCTGCAGCAAAAACTGTCCAACACATAGCAACACAATGCCAGGTTACTGGCTACCTTATGTCCTCCTCTTTTTTGTCAGCTGCTACACACCAAGGACATAATGAAGCATGAGAACAGCTAGTGTCATTACTCTCTAAAGTCTTGAACATTGCACAGCTTCCCTACCTGCTCATTAACTTTAACTAAATGCTGACTGAGATGTCATTTTGTTTAAAAACGTTTTGCACTGTGTTGCGCTGCAACCTAGTAATTTTTTTATGAGGCAGCTCTGGATTAAGTCTCACTCCTCAGTACTGCCACCAATTTGAGGAAAGTAGGTGATCAGTAACCAAGTTTGCTAAAAACAAAGACCATGAACGCCATTAGTTAATCCAAGATATATAAAGTAAATCACTCTAGAGTATATTCTCTTCTGCTGAAGACTAAAGCTAGTAACAGATGTTTACATTCTTGAATAGCATACTTCTGCAAGAAGTATCTTTTCTTTTTCAAAACCTCCTAGGAAAAAGCAAATGAAGTGACAGTTTCTTAGAATCATGAAACAGAAGGCCTGGGAGAAAGATGATGGGGTAAAAGCCTTTAAAGGAACAGGAATTTCCTCTGATGTCAAACCACATTAAAAAAGGTTACAAAAGAGTCAATAAACCTGAAACTAGTATACCAAGTGTGTTCCACTGAAGCTGAAGTCTGCGTTAATTAAAAATAGGAAGGAGAAGCATTCAAGAGAAAACACTTTTGATTACACCTAAGCTGTAAGACAGGATGAGACCCTTGTGTGCAACAGCTCTTCCTCCTTCTCCACCACTGGTATGCATTCACTGCAAAGGAACACAGACACACAAGGAAGCATGAAGAAAGCCACAGTATACTCCAGTAATTTTCTGATCCAAACAACTGGAGACTAATTATCTCAGGCCATATTGTGAAGTAAACAAGATGCAGGAAATAAAGCAATAGCAAAAGTACAAGTGTAGCTAGCACAAAACTGAAGGTAAACTGAATTACAGAATGGACCATTTAATTTGCTGAGTCTTGCTGCATTTTTATCTAACTAAACACATTTAATGATATCTTTATACTGTCTTAATGCAATTACATTACTAATTTGTTTAGTAGCTAATATAGCTTTTAGAAACTCTTAAATCGTATACATACCATTTTAAATCAAAACCTGTAATAATCACTGTGAAAAAGCTCTGTGTAGGCAAACCCTAATTTCAGGAATACGACTTAGATTTGTTCATATTCAGCTTAAGTTTATTTGTATTACATTAAATGGACTACACAGCTCTTCCATCACCATCTAATTTACTGTACCTTATATTCCTTTTTCCACGCTTCGAAGAGTTCCAGAAATATGCTGCCTTCTTCAGTTAGCTTAATATCCATTCGGTGGGCTTTGGCAAAGGAGAGAATAGCTTTCAAGGCACATTCAGTTTCACTGGTCGCCCACAGTCCTCTACTTGTGGTGGGCAAACGGTCATCAACGAGCCCTTCTTCATCTTCTATCATCTCCTCAAATATTGCCATTTGGCCTTTAACACTTAAAAACAAACCCAACACAGTCCTTATGACTAACTTTGTAATTCCACATCCATTTCTACTGATCATATATTCAAGCCTTTTAGTATTTTATTAAAAGGCAAAGTAAGCAAACAAAAAATATAAACTTGATATCCCAAAAGCTTGCTTCCAATAGTGACCCCAGTACTAGCAATAAAAACCACTGTACAGGCTATGTTGCCACCTCAAAATCATCAGTAGCTTTTATAGAAGCTTAATGCATCCTATTTATCTTTCAGTAGCTATTTAACAATGCCACATTTATTTAAAAAACCTGCAATTCTGACTTCTTAAATCAGCAAGTTACAGTTAAACTCTGATGCAAAATCTGCTGTGCACTTCAGTATTTAAGAACACCACAGCTGCCCAGTTGCCTCCTCAACATATACTAATTCAGAAACACACTAACACTTCCTAATTGTTCCAGCAATTGTTATGTAACAGAACTTCCATTGATAAAGACAGTTCAAAATGTTTCCTCAGTGATCTGAACATTTTTAAATCCAGTTTTGACACTGAGGAATATGAGAGGTAAGAGTCAAAAAGAAGGCATGCAAAAGGCTGCAAATCTGTGCCTGTCATTGCTGCCCATTATTCAGACTCCTCTCACACCATGTGCTGGTGCAATCCTCCTTTCCACTCTCAGCTGCATTCTTATATGAAATTAGTCAGGTTTTTTAAAAAAAATTATTAATGAACAAGTATAGTACTATACTATTTTCAACCTGACTGCAGATAAATATTTGCACAAATGGGAGCATGTGTTTAATTAGCATACTGGAATGTGTGCAGAGTTTCTGAACACCTCAACACTTCATTTCAAACGTATATGATTACAGCAGGTTGAGAAAGAGCAGAATGTATTCATTCCTTGTACACAGCTTTTTCAATTGAAATTCACACCTAAAATTAAACCTGATAAATAAAATTGCTATCAAGGCCATTAGCAAGAAGTTGCTGTGATTTGTTCATAAAATTATTTCAGGAAACTTAAAAGTAGAAACCAATCCACCTTTCACCTTTTTAAATAGTAAGAAATGTATAAAGCTATGGACTTACGTATGAGAAAAGAGCTTCGACTCGTATTCTGTGAACAGCTCATCAGCCTTACAAAAGACACAGCTGCAACAGGGAAAAATTGAAAACAGAAGCACAGTATCATCAGAAACCAAATTCTTGTAATTCCCTATTCCAACATACAAAAAACCCCACACAAAGTCCTTAAAGAGAAATTTAACAATTTTATGTACAGTTGATATAGTAACTGTCAAAGTTTTATAAGAATAAAACCAAATTAAGGTCATAGTTCTAACAAACGGATCTGTAATATCTGTATGCATACAAATCCTGAGTACAAAATAAAGGCCTTAATCTCTTATTTCAAATGCAGGAAAAATGACCAATACACCTCTGAAGTATATTATCTATTTTGAAGACATACTTGTTAAGTGGAAGTCTAACAGGTCGCAAATGGCAGACAGTGGCAGCCTCGATAACCTGCTTAGAGGGAGGACCTTCTAAGTTTTTCACTGCTTCTCTTACAAGCTTCTGGAACTTCTTCACTTCCTCCAGCTGGGTTGTCAGCAGGTATTGAAGGCCTCTGCAGTCACGGAATCTGATTTAAAGAGAAAGGGAACTAACTGCACACAGAGTCACCAAATCCAAACAATTCAGTATTTTAAAATACAAGAGAAATAGCTAAATAGCAATATAACATACAAAGTTCATACCATAAGCAAATGTTTCTTATTATGACGTGTAATGCTTTCAGATATCACAGAATTATGAATTGGTTTGGGTTGGAAAGGACATTAAAGCCCAAATAGTTCCAATTCCCCCCTACCATGGGTACTGACACCAGACCGGGCTGATGCCTGGTGTTTATAGAATAGAAAGACTCTTTCAAAGACTTGAGAGATATAACTGAATGTTAGTAGTCCACACCAGACTGCAACATTCTGACCCACAATGCAAGTCTACTAAAGGCTAACAGCTGTGCATACTTAGTCTTATTTTACACCTTGGCCAAACTGATTTTCAGTGCACCTGTACAATTCACAGTAGCTTCAAGTACCCATCACAAAAATATACCATGTTTTGCAAGTTAGCTTTCAAAGCTAAAATTATTAACCAGACACAACTGTGAACTATTTTCCTAAAACCGAGCTGCCACTCTTGATTCAAGTAGGAACATGAAGACCAGTTCATCACTTCCCATACAGTGTTTTGCCTGTGAGCAGATGTCTCTTGCTGAGAGTGCACCAATCACACAAGGTCTGGTGTTAGTATACAAGACAGTGGTTCTATCCCGTATGGAAATTTTGTTCCAAAACATCTATTTTATGGAGTGTGAAAAAAACAGGTTTAACAGCACTACTAAAGTTTGGGATTTAAAAGTATTAAAAAGTAAAAGATATACTCATTTCCAGCAGGGCAAGGAGGAATTGCCACCTGTTATGATCATGGTAACAGAGTAGTAATGGTGGAGGTTATGTCTCCAAATGTGCACAGATTTTAATAAAAAATATGTAAAGTTTTAAAATTTATACACATTTCACATACCCATGAGATATGTATATGCATTTATATAAATATATTTTTATATATAGTAACAATTACGTATTTAACCAAATCATGATTCAGAAGGACTGTATTTAAGACCATAATGGTTATTCGTGTATCTGGGAAAACTGCCTGAAGTTAAACTGTGAGAGCACTTCCCTTCCTACATCTCCCTTCTCCGGGATGAACTTTTGAGTTGGAGCACAGAGCATACAAATGGAGGCTGGGAGAACAGGGTTTGCTCAGCCTGAAAATGAAATCGCTCAGGAGAGACCTTATTGCTTTCTACATCTATATGACTGGAAGGTACAGAGAAGACTGAGCCAAACTCTTCTCCATCTTTCTTGCTTAGCAGTTGCATGAGCACAGAAGACTGTAAAACCACAGTAGATAATACAAAGGAATATTTAAAAGAATGCTTGTCTAGGAGAAAACTGCAATTCTCCTGCTTTTCTTTCCAAGTCTTCTATCTACTTATGCTTTTGGGGGGACCCTTCTTGAGACTTAATTGAAGCCCAGATGCTCCAAAGCAAAAATGCCTGCTATTTAAGTGCAGCTGTTAGCACTAATTGGTAAGAGGACTTGAGCAGACTTAACTGTATTCATTAGCCTATTTTAGCTATTCTCTTACTTCTCTGCCATGGAGAGTTTATTGGTCTGCTGTTTGTAGTTGCTGGTTATTTCATTTTGCACACGCTGAACAAGCTCCTCATCGATGGCATACTGTATCGCTATCTGGATGACATCCAACCACCAAGGAGAACCTGCATGTATCTGTATGCAAAAGAACAGATTTAACCATGAATATTCAACAAACAACCAGCTTACTCACTGCAGCAAAGGCTTATACTGCTTTTTAGACCATGATCAGACACAGACTGGTCCATGGAAAGAAGAAGATGGAAGTGTGCTTAAGAAAATACCCTTTTCCTGTTTCAGTGAATACATAAGTTTTCTACATTCTCATCTACATCCACACTTGCAAATTGCTTCAGTACAGTTATATTACCAAGGCCATCTACATAGAATAGTCACATCAAGATATTGTAATATCAAAGTTTCCTCTTTCTTTTTCAAAAAGAGGTTGAAGGATCATTTCAGAGAAAGGAAGCACTCTGAGAAACTAACAGAGCAACACTGAAATGACCATGTAATTTTAAAAGGTGAAAGAAGTTGCAGTTCACTTCCTCATGTGCTATTTGCCCCTATTTAATTTTTGTCTTACTATTAAGCAAGAGACAAGCAGCACTTCAACTGAGGTGCACAGCAATTCACTAAGGGTGCACGCTTTCCATGAAACCTGAATTAAACACAATTAAGCCTTAAGGACAATAAGGTATCAAAGAGCAGTTCCTTTGAAAGTAACTAACTGAAATACTATCTTGCAAACCACAGAAATTCAAGGTTTCAAGGCCAAAACCTATCACTTATTTAAGTACATTACATGTGAAGCCAAGTTAATATAGAACTTAAGCATGTACTTCTGGTTTTAGTCATCTGTCCAAATACTGTGTGCCCCTGTGGGGAACACTAGAATACGTTTTGGGGCTCTGTGTGTGTGTTCATATACACACACTGCTAAATTCCCATTCCAAATAGGTCTTCAAAGAACTGCTAGAAATAATAAACACATGGGGTTCTGGATAAACAGGTGAAAATATTAAAAAAAAAATCTGAAATTTCAGAGACTAAATATGTAAGAGGTACCTGCCTTTCTCTGGAGCTCCCGAATGGTCTGAAGAACTGGCTGTAAGGCCTGATGGGCTTCTGCAACTTCTGCATTGGATTTGCTCATATAATGCTGTCGCAGTTGTTCTGCCTGTATGGAAATAAGAGTTTATATTATGCATAAATAATACTTACAGGGAATAACTGAAAGTGTAAAAAACCCCCAGGTATTACAGTGTTTTCAAATGGTTAGCTACCTACGTGCCACCCACTTTCATCTGTAAGCAATATTTAGCTTTTTTTCCCTCCAGAATATAGTATTTACTAGTAGGCCCAAAAAACATTTGAGAAGACAAATGACTACAAAGATGCTAACTATGCAATTTTGCTTTTGGACATGCCAAGCCAACACAATAGGATTACACTGCATTACAAAAAGTAACCGGAATTTGCTTCATAATTGCTACTTCTCTGTACAATATGTTGTGTTGAATAAGCAAACAATAAAAAAAAAACCTAGAACAATCTGAAAACAGGGCAATTTCATTAAGCTACATATAAAACTTTTCCACAGAATAACAAGAAATATCTAAATTTCATTTTAAGGTGCAGGCATAATTTTTTTCATAAAAATTACTTCAGACAGCAAAACCCCCTCTTGGCATGTAGGTGTCTCCAATATAGTCAGTACCAGTTTACTTGGTATTTTAAAAATCGAAGAAGAAATATTTCCTACAGGTAAGATGTACACACATCCCCATCTTTCACCATTTCACTAGATATCTTTATTTTGTGCATTTTAAGACAAATACTGATCATTACTACATAACTGGAGAGGCTGAAAGAACTGGACTCGCACAGCTTGGAGAACAAAGTAGCATCCTTCCAGCAGCCAGCTGGGAATCACTTTATGGAAGTACATGGAAGTAAACAAGGGACAATGGCTATAAATTGGTATTGAAGGTTCTATGTGAACTTTTTTCACCACTATGAGGATTATGAATAATTTGAATAGGTTGCTCAGGGCAGTTGTGAAATCTCTTTCCTTGGAGGTTTTAATGTCCTGACTGGATAAAGCCCTGAACTATCTGGTCAGAAATCAGTGTTAGCTCTGCTCTGAGAGGGTTGTTCAATCACAGACCTCCCAAGGTCTTTACCAACCCAAACTATGACTCAGTAACAATGTTTGCAAGTGTGGTCCATGCATCCGCTACAAATAAGCAATGGGGAACAGTGATCCCAGCTATCTCACCAGATATTTCCCCAGTTAAGTCTAAGGATACAAATAAACATGCTTATGTACACAAGTAGTAACATGGTGACTTGCTTCTCTGGCCAAAGACGGTCATCCTTTCTAGATGCTTAGACAGTACATCAGTGCTGGATAAACCAGCTGCTCTAGGTTATGAAGAACATCACAAATCAGGACCTTCTCAAGATAACTTCAAATAAGATCTCAGTACCACATGCAGAACCAAAGAGAGGTAGAAAAACAGCTTCAATGCAGGATAGAGAGGATGCATTAGACAGCGTAGCTTGTATTTACTAGGAGATGGGGAAGCATTTTGAAGTGGTATGCAAGAAAAATTAACTTCTCCTAGAAAGGAATCTTGACTATCTGCAGTTAAAATGAGAAAACCTAAAGAAAATGTGAAATAAAGGATAAAGAATTCAGGACAATGCATTCTTTATCAGTAATGTGTACTGAAGTTATTAAAATCTACATAAGAACATTGGGGGTGGTGGTGGGGATATGACATTTCAGAGATAAAATTTATTAAACCTTCTACAAAACACACAGTTCACCAAACATTCAGAGCAGCAGCACTTCATTGGACATTTCTGCTCTCATCTCACACAGTAAACAACACTTGACACTATTAACCTGAAAAGAAATAAATGTAATTAATTTGAAAGCATTTTAATGTTATTTCTTTAATTAGAGAAAATACTGAAGGATAATGTATTCGGTCTGGCTGAGACGGAGTTAATTTTCCCTGGAGCAGCCCTCATAGTGCTGTGTATTGTAGCTAGCAAGGTGTTGATAACACATCAGTGTTTTGCCTACTTCTGAGCAGCACTGGCACAGTTCCAAGGCTGTCTTTCCAACATTATTCCCCCCATCACCAATAGGCTGGGCAAGATCTTGAGAGGGCACACAGCCAGGACAGCTGACCTAAACTGATGAGGGGGTATTCCATACCATCTAATATATGCTCAGCAATAAAAGCTGAGAGGTGTTTGTGTGTGTGTGTGTGTGGGGGGAATAAGCACATGCATGTACAATGTTTTCTTCCAGAACAACTACTACACACATACTGAAACCTTGCTTCCTGGTAGTGGCCAGGCATTGCCTGCTGATGGGAAGTAGAGAATACATCTTCTGTTTTTCCTTTGCTTCCACATGCAGCCTTTTGCTTTAGTAAATTGCCCTTGTCTCAACCCACAAGGTTTTTTTCCATCTTATTTTTTCCCTTCTGTCCTGCTGAGGAGTGACAGAGCAGCTTTGGTGGGCACCTGGCCACCAGCCAAAGTCAACCCACCACAGTGGAATGAACAAGTGCTCTTCAAAACACATTCATGTAAAATTGAACAATGTTTACCTCTTCTGCCAGTCGGCTATCACGCAAAGTTGGGGGAATTCCTGGGTGTTTTGCCAATAACAGTTCCATCAAATTGTGTGTGGAATGAAGTCTCTAAACATACACAAAGTTAACAACAATCATGAAAAAAATACATTGCAACATCTGTGACAGAAAAAGGATTAAAAGCAATAAAAGCTCACAGCACAAAATTAGTATTAAATTTAGTTTCTTTTTTTCCCCCTTTGTTAATCTGGAAGCTTCCTAGAAGAAAAATAAACATTCTTTTCCTCATTTTAATGAGATAGGAAATGAAGCATTAACAAGGCCTTCTTCAATACCTCAAAAGCAAATCAGCAGACAAGTTTGATACCAAGTCATCAGATTGTCCCATATTCACCCTACTAATTAAAACACTATTACAGGAAACAAATTATCCCAAATGATAGTCTTGTGTAAATATATTTCACAATATTATAAGGATATAATTCACTAAGGAGTAGAAAGGGGTGAGGGGGAAGGGAGTAGAAAGGGGGGGAGGAAAAAAGGGAGTTGAAAGGGGGAAGGAAAAAAGGGAGTAGAAAGGGGGGAACCAGCTCCTGAGAGATTCAATACTTTTCAATTTTTTTTCACTTTCCTGAAATAAAACATGACTGAACAAAGCATGACCTTTTTGTTCTTTTTTAGGAAAAATAAGCGTCTTGTTGGTACAAGACAATTCTGTTCTTCCCTAGGATCACGCTACATATTCTATGATTCCACATCCCAAACCAGACCCCTAATAATATGCTGCTTCTATGTATCTCCCACAAGCTCATACTAATTATCTCCACAATCCTGAACTTGAACCCAGGAGGTGAAGCCAAGAAGGGCCCACTTTTTTACTGTTACTATCTCAGCCATCCAAGAGCACTGGCCAGCAGAGATTTGCCATTATCTTAAAGAGCTAAGCCTACACAACTGGGAAGTACTCAGCAGGAGTTGAGTTTCATTACATGAAGGCAACATCAGGCAGTAAAACAGCTTAATGAACAATGTTGTTACGAGTAGTTTAACAGGTTTATGCTGATATGGCTATGCTAAGTGAAAAAAGTCTCTGGGAAGTCACAAATGAGAAAGAAGGATCAAAGCAGTGCAACAGAACTATCAGATAACCACATATGATAATATGTCAAACAATAATTTCCTAAAGCAAGCAAAGTAAAGAAATAGATAAGATGTGATCAGTTGTTCATCATTAATATTTTAAATATCTTGTTACACTTAAGAGAACTGTGGTAATTTTTGGCCTATATTTCTTGAAGAAACATCAACATGTTACTTCAAGAACCACTGTGGTTTGGAGAAAAATATATTTTGTTAATATTCAAAATTAATATTAATATAATGCCTGAGGAGAAAATTAACTTGAATTATTTCTCAGGTTTTGATGTCCTTTCAGAGAACATTTGCAGTGCAGCAATTTTATTCTATATCATTTGGCACATTAATATAAATCTCAGAGTAACCCCATCGTGCATTTGCAGGATGTAATGTAGTGCCATGAACGTGAGCAATCACAGTTGCACACACACAAATCTAGAAGTTCAGCTTGTTAATTTAACGCAGAACAGTAGGTGGAGATCATACACTGCTTCTTGGATATCATGAAGACTCACAAGGAAGAGTTTTTAGAAATAAAGTAGCTTTCCCAAAAAACACACACATAAAACGTTCACTGGACAGATTCCTATATAAGACTGTGGTAATGACAGCAGGCTGAAAGAATCATTCAGCACACAACAGGAATGAAGAGAAGACTGACCTGTTAAAGTAAATCTAAAGTATTTCAGTTCTTAACTACATCTCTTTACATCTGAATGCTCACTCACTTGCAAGGAATCTGTTTTGAGCTTTTCTTTGTGCTCTTCAGATGATCTTAACACTTCTCTGTACAACTCTGCAGCCAGTGCATATTCTCCTGAATTAAAAAGAGTAACAAAAACATACACATGTTGCGTTGGTTTTAAACATACAGCAAGCCATGACTGGCTGTCACTTGTAGCACACTACAATGTTTTCAGAGAGGCTGTATAATATCTGCTTGTCTTCAAGCAAGTCTTTCCTATTCACCACCTCCCTCCTCCCACCAAAAACACAAAACAAAAGAAATCCAAATAACTGGTTAAAGAGTATATTATATTTTACAAAGATTAAAGCTGTTTTCAAATTAAATATCTTTTGTCACTAAGATCTGTAGACTTCTTGATCTTAAAATATGTATTGACAGCAGTGTAAGTCAAAAAAAATCTCATATATTACACTAAGAGAAATAAATTTACAATTTACTGCAGTGATGCAGTATTAAAGTCACACTGCAAATATATTATTCACTCTTCCAGTGAAAAAAAAAAAGCTGTGTCATACTTGAGAAACGCAGAAATGATTATATACATGCAGGGAACATAACTGCTGATGTAAGCTGCTAACATCACAATCACTTCTCAGAAAATAGACTACATTAATTTGAAAAGAAATACAAAGTTGAAGGTGCATATGGAAAAGCAGCCAAAAGAACGTATTTTTTTCTTTTCTCAGTTGACAGAAATTTAATTAGTAATAGTCTTAGAAGACACTTAAAACCACAGATAAATACAGAGACTGGAAATGTTTAACAGAAATCATCTTCTGACATCTGGAAGTGTAACAACCCTATTTCAACAGATTTGTTGCTTTGTACATTGAACCAGTTGCAGGGGTGTAGTCCTCCAATATACTACTGCCATTACTAGTAACAGGCCAAAAGCTATGCGCTGAATTTGCAAGGCCTCAAGCTTGAAGCTTGTCATACCTCTTTTGACTTTCTTAACCTGCAGTGATCTTTTACTTGGCTTAGCTGTGGCAGCAATTCTGCTAATTTACTAGGTGTCTACGGCTAATTTTTATTATTTGTTTTTAACTTTTGTTTATCACTGTGTTGTACAATCACAGCTTTATATACATTGCTGTAACAAGCAGTTGCTCCAAGTAGAACGAGATATTTACAACTAACACAATGCAGTACAAATACAGGCCAAGTAACAAAAGCAGAGGCCTTGAAAAGTAAAGATACAGGATGCAGTGTAAAGTACAGCCACAGGATGTTAAGAGATGGTGCACAGGCTTGGCAGTGAAGAAGGAAGCCACGGCTATCAACAACTCACCCTCGAAGAAATGCAGACCTAGAGCTGGACAAAACTGGTTTTAGGGGCAACAAAGAGAACACAGAAATAGTATGTGACATTCATAAAAGGCATCATGTACACTAAATTTGGCGTTAATGTGGAGCTATAGATCAGTGAAGAAAGAGAAAGGTGTAGAAGCATGCTAGCAAGCATAAAAGTAACCCTATTTGGATCCTCCAGTGAGAAAGAACAAACCAAACATGTTATGCCTCTTGAAGAACTCCAGGTGGTGACAGCTAGGCATAGCACAGCCACAGCTGTGAAATCACCGACCTCAGGACCCAGAAGAACAGTAAAAAGGTGAGCATAAAAGCAGGACAAGCAGCAGAAACAAGTAAATGTCAAGTAAATGTGATTTTTTTTTTTTGTCTGTAACAATTAGATCTGGACTAACAACAATAAAACCTATAAGATTTCAATTATTCTAACAATAACTTAATGGCTTTGCTCATAAGGTACACCTCTTCCTCACCCATAAAGACAACTGAATGGAACAGTAATGCTGGGGTGCAGAGGGGAGCGATGGACAAGATCTCTGCCTCAGTCCCAGTTTTGTTCCTCACCAGATGCAGTTTTCAATCTTTTTAAGCACATAATTCTCTCAAAAATTTTATCTCTGTGCTGCAATTATAACAATGTATTTCAAACCTACTAACTATATACTAGAGAAGCTGAATGCTGTCTTTCTTTCTGTAAGGCAAGTAACAGAACAGGCAGTTTGTTTTTCCTCTTTGAAAGCAGACTTTACTATGAGCTGGAGAAACTCAAGCAGCCTGTCAACTTTAAGAGACTTATTACTTGGAAAGAGGCATTTATTTTTTTTCCACATTCACAATAATAAACTCGAATTACTTGATTTGTTTAGTGGGACATTCAAGATTTTTTTGTTTGTTTCCTATTTAAAGCTTTTTTTCCCCCCTCCTAATTCACACAAAACAATGACAGAGCTGCAGCAAAGAGATTCCATAGTCAGCATAGCAGTTTGCATGGCAGGGGGCACAAAGCCCAGAAAGCAGGACTTAGGAGCACGTTCAGTACAACTATACAAATAGGACTTCTTTTATTGTCCCAGCACACACAGGAGGTGGAAGTGAGAAAGGATATAACACAGGAAAAGACAGAAATACTCTGAGACACCTCAAAGATGTACCAGACTACCTATATTCCTTCCTACTTCATCTACAGTGATTGTTGGGTTTTGTTACAAACACTGTTACAATCCTGGAAAGCTAGAGAGATTTCCACTTCAGCTTTTTCCCGAATTTGAAGAAGTCCCTGTTTCTGCACAGTGTCAGCTAAACCATAATTGGCCAACTAAAAGGAGTAAATAATATGCTACAGCCATCTAATCTTACCTTTAATGATATGGATACCAGCTAAGCCATTAAGAGCACACACCAACTGCCGGTGAGCTTCCTCACACTCTGTTCGACATTTCTTCTGCAGAGATGTTAACAGTTCCTCCATGGTCATGGTGCTGAAATGGAGACCAAATAGCTCAAATTTGAAACAAAAATCACAAAAGTGTTGTTACACCATGCAACATGAGAGACTGTTACAAGCATCCAGCATACCGTGAAAAAGTTTACTTGAGATTTATTTACTTATTAATAAACCCACAGTTGTCAGCTTTTCTTCCAGCTACAGCTTTACCCTAACTTGAGTATGTCAAGAGGTGGACATCATCTAAAATTTGAAAGAAATAAGAAACAATAGGAAAATTAGAACTAGGTAAAATAATCCTTCACAGGGCAAAATATTTTGCTCCTTCTGTTACCGTGGTGAATAGGACACAGAAACAAAAATAGATCTCATTTTGCTAGAAGCTGTTTAAATGAAAACAGCTATGAGAGACTATGTTTTTTCCCCTCTGCAACCAATCTAACCATGCAAAATGTTTGAGATGTCAAGGTAAAGAGGAAACCATGTGAAATGAGAACAGTGAAGATTATCAAGCATTGTTTTAAATTTCTTTTTCTATACTGGCTTGTAATAGTCATAATTAATCATAGGAATTTATTCAGAAAAGAATTCACTTAAAGATATAGGAAATTAAGAGGTAAGAGGGAGAAGCAAGAAGAGAGATGAGAAAGAAGCATGAAGGATAGCTTAGAGTAAGGCCAAGGGACAAGGAACCCAGGCAGGAAGACAGATGGGAAGAGACAGGAGAGTCTGTCTACAACACCCGACCTGAGGCTCCTCCTATGACCAGCTGCTGCTGTGAGACCAGACACTGCTCCCCTCCCTGAAACTCTGCTCCTCACCCTCATTCACCTTCAGGAGAATCATCTACACTTTGGCATTTAATGCCGTGGAATAGATTAGGAGACGACATAACTCCTGTGCAGTCTGGGCTCCTGATACACTAGGAGGGTATCCTTGACTAGCCCTTTTATTTCACTCTCCTTGCAACACCGCTCCAACTGTGGAAACTGAGCCTTGAGTTTACACTACAGTGCTACACTAAAGCAGGCTTTAAATCAGCATAAGCATAGTAAATAATTAGCTGAATTGAATTCCGCAGAGGTACTAGCAGTACACATAGCACCTGCTGCTCACACTCTGATGCTTCTCCCATTACTACTTACATTTGCAAAGCCATCAGCAGTTTCAAGAAAAACATCTAAAAGCAAGAGGATGCACATCTAAAGAATGCAATTTGACACATATCCTGAGACTAACAATTAAAGACAAAAAAGAAGGGATTTTTAACAAGTGGAACCTAGAAAACACCCTTTTGAAGGTTCTGTTTTGCTAATTGTGCTCATTTACTGCCCTCACTACACAGGTAGGGGAAAAAAGTCACCTATAAAATACACTCCAAACTCAGAGTTCATGTTCCAAGCCAGTTTCTCTTGCCCATATACTCCAACAGTAACTTTGTTTCCATCAGTTTCTCTTATTCTAAGTTCCTAGCACTGATCATCATTATCAAAAAAAAAATAGCCCAAACCAGAAGCCAAATCTTCTCTCTGTTATAGGAACATCCACTGCTACATTCAAGCTTGGTTCATACAAATGATATGTAAAGAGCACTGAGAAACTACTTTTCTTTGTACGTATGATTTTAAGAAAGGTTACATTTTCATTGCTAGGTTTTCCACCACAGTTACAATGCAGCTGTCACTCTGCAACTGTTCCACCAAAATCAGAGTGCTAAGCTGACCCCAGCATACTCAATTCAGTTCACACATTTTGTTTGTGGCTTGTTTTAAATCAAATAACCTTCTAGGGGCTGATGGTAATATTGATCTGTCCCATGTTTGAGTCCTTGCTTCTAAACTCACAGGTTGTCAGACAAAGTGCTACAGCACAATGACTACTATTGGTCCCTGCTGAAAGAGGTACAAAGTCAGTTACAGGTGCTTAAGGACTTGTCCTGGTTTTGGTCAGGATGGAGTTAACTTCATTTGTAGCAGCGGATGGAATGCTGTGTTTGAGAGTTAAAATGGGAGCAGTGCTGATAACACCCTGATGTTTCTAGTTGCTGTCAGACAGTCAAGGACTTTCTCAGTTCTTCATATTTCTCTATTCATGAGAAAGGAGGGGTGAAGCCAGGACAGGTGACCCAAATTGACCAAAGAGAGTATTCCATGCCAATTGAGTCCTGCCCAGGATATCGGGGGCTGACGGGAGGAAGGCCGGGGGCAGCTCTGGGACGCGCAGTTTGTGGGCGACGGTCGGGTTCCGGGACGGCTCTGGGTGGCACGGCCCGAGTTGTGGGTTCGGTGAGAAACTGCATTGTGTATCAACAGCTTCATATATTTTTTGCTCTGAAGTCCTGTTAGCATTGTTATATTTTATCTTTCTGCTATTTTAGTAAACTATCCTTATCCCAACCCACGGGCTTTTGGTTTCTTGATTTGGGGTTGTTATTTGCCCCTTCCTTTTCCCTTCCCTTCCCTCACATCCCCACCCTTCCCCTGCTCTTTTCCTTTAAAGAGCAGGCAGCTGCGTGGATCTCGGCTCTCAGCCAGGGTAAAACCACAACAGCACTGTAGGTGCACTGCATAAGAAAGGAGGAGTAGAACACAACTTCATAAAAAGCATAAAAAGAGACTGAATAGAATGGATGAACAAGAGCAGGAAACAGTAGAAATAAAACACTCACAGCCTTATCTGCTACCTGTAGTTTAAAAAAGAAGCAGTGCTCTGAGGGCCTGGAACAGAAAGAGCCTGTTCCGTCACAACCTCCCTCTAACTGTTTGCTAAGAGTACAAGCTCAGTGTGCTCTCTGGGCTAATGAAAGCTGATATCAAACTGGTATCTGCAGGGCACTTGTGAGGAAGATGATCCTGAAAGCATGCCAAAAAAACAGAAAAAAGAAAAAACATCTAAAAACAGCTTTCAGTTTTGGATCTACATTTACAAATTCTGCAACCTCACAATAACAGCATTTTCTTTGAATTTAAGAATTACTCCATTGTGCTTATTCATTTTGCTATTTTGTCCTTCATGAACACAAGTTTTGTAAGAAACAAAACAAAATCAGTGGGCTTATTCAAAACCGAAAAATAATCTGGTTTGTTTCACACCCAATCTGTCACCTGCAACACCCTAGTATCCACTGTAAGGGTAAAACATTACTGCAAACACAACTGCCTCAGTACTACATTCTTTAACATAAGAATTACACTAAATACCCTACACTGCATCCTATTCAACTCCTAAAGTCAGATAGCTTGGTATGACCTAGTTGCACATTTAACTAAAGAAGTTCAAAATTAGGATTATTTGAGAACTGTACAAGATCATGTACAGTCAGGGACAATTAAATAAAGCAAGTCATTTAGGAAGCAACAGAAACTCACCTTTTCTGCAATGGCAAGAACTCTCCCCGAACAGCTTGTGGATGACAGCAGGCCTGCCTCAGCCGCAGCAAAGGGTACAAAATAGAAGTCACGGTCCTTCTATCTAGGCTACTAAGCTTAAGAGTCCAGTCTGAAATCTTCCTGAGTTTTGCCAAAGCATCCTGGCAGCACACCTCATGCTGGCGATGATAGAAGTGTCTCTCCACAGGAGAAAAGTGAAGCCAGTGTACATTTTCTGTCTGAGGGGGAATTTGAATCTGAAATTACAAAAAAAAAAAAGAAAATAAGTAATTTTCAAATAAGGCTATTGATAAATGTTGTTCAGGAATTTTAAACCCCAAAGCTCATATTTACTTGATCAATCACATCCTTCTTTGCTGATCTCCACATTATCTTGGCAATTAGGCTGTAGAGTGGCCGTGGATTTTTCCTGCAGTAAGGTCGATACAAAAGTTGGTCCCACCAATGTTTGACCCAGTAAGGATCAACTCCAAGAAAAAGGACTAATCCGTACAGATCTGCCAAGAAAACAAAGTGTTTTAGTATAAAATTGTTGGTTTAATACTTGACAATATGCCTCAAAAAAAATTAAATTTCATAGAAAAGTTACCAGACATAAAGCAACATTCTGACCACTATCTTTTTCTACTTGTTTTCTAGTCATTCCCTCACCCAAATAGCTAATTTGATACAGGAGACCAGATTTTCATAGAACTTCCTGGAATATAACTATTTGTGAGCCACTGTCCTAATTTCAAGTTTAGCAGAACACAGTGATGAATTTAAACCTATTCAGAGCAGGCGTGAGGGCAGAAATTCCACGATTGCATATGGTTAACTGGATTTGCCAAGTCTTTCTATAACAATATTGCTCAGTGTCATTACTTCACAGCCTGCTGTGCACCAACTGTCTGTTGCCCACCATCCTAAAAAGGGCTGCAATTCCACAGACTTTTCTGCTACAGCAGAAGAAATCAACAAAACGCTCTTAGTTTTCTTACTAACTGAAAAAATACAGCTTGCATGTTCTGTCCAATTCAGAATCCCAGCATTTTGGGGGACGAAAGTTAAGGACTTACTGACTTTAAGTCCTTAGATAAAGTCTTACTGGAAAAATACAGAAGCTCACGTTTCAGTACTGCCTGCAAGCAATGCAAAAATAGAAATACGTGATGGTACCTTATTGATAGTACTTAAAGATCTGGTTGCTACATTCTTTATTCTGTTAGCTGGATACCAAAATCACCATAAAGCTGAGAGCTGCAAGACATTCACCAAATACATCATGGGCCAGAGGAAGAAAACTCCTGGGAATCATTTCTATGCATAAAGTAATTGTTTACCCAGAAGTTCTATACCACTTTATTACAGTAGCGCTGGCAGAGATTCAAATTAGTCAGCAGTTTTCACTCCATACGAGATGGGGGTTGCCTGAGTACAGCCTCAGCACCTGGCCATCGTGTATTCTGGACAACACTATCACACAGAAGGACTTGAACATGTCATAAGAGTCAAAAAAATCACTTCCTTCTCTAGTGTTTGCTTTACTGACTAAGTATTCTCAAAACTATTATGTTTATTTATAAACATTATGTTTATTTATAAATTTAATCTACTATTCCACAATGAATTAATCTACAATATTGACTTACAGAATAGTTATATATCTGAACAACAGTTCACAAACGCTCCACTGATTTATCCACTTTCAAACTCCCTGCCTCAATGTGCAGCACATTCTAAATCGATCAAAGAACACAGGGAGATAAACAAGTCAGTTCTCTTTCTTTTTTCTATCTCTGTCTGAAGCCTGTCTACAGAAACTGAGTACCTCACAGAAAAGACAAGATAAATGTCACCTGCTAACACGCAGCTCCCTACTCCACACAGCTCAGGCTTTAGGACAACTTTTAGAATTTATATTCACAGCTGTTGATGCCAACAGTAGTTCCTACAGGGCTACACAAAAAGCAAATACAGCTTTGCTTGCTCTATTTGACAGAAGCAGACTATCTTTAGCTGTGATATAGAGGGGTTACTATTTACCCACTCTGCTAAGTGAACACTGAAGAACAGACTTGAGTCAGCTCTCTGACATACAGCTTCTCTGCTGCCCAAAGCATTTCTCTAACTCAGGGAGATAAAGATTTCAGCTCTGCAATTTTTCTATTGACACATTTATTGATGGCTTTATTACATGTTTATAGTTTATGGCTTACTAAGTCAGAGTACCTAATGTATTCTGGGCAAAACTAGCAGTCATTTTAACTGCTTTAAACTGCTACCTAATGACCAGCACAAGAAAAGTCCACAGATGACACCAATACATAAAAAACTTACCTTCTAACCCTCGCTGCACCGGAGTACCACTGATACACCAGCGATTGATTCCACTTAAACGGAGAGCCATTTCAGCTGCCTAGCAAAAGAAGACAGAACCAGGAATGGAAAACCAAAGGCAGAGTGGAAACACAGTCTGAAGATACATGGACTGTATTTTTAAAAAGTCTGAACATCCTTCCAGTATGTAAAATTAGCAGACCTATAAGCACCATTGGTACAATACATATACAAAACGTGTATACAGTTATTGTGATGTTCTGAAAGTAAAGCTGGTAAAAGCCATATGCACTTACAAGTAATCAAATGCAACTAAGGGTTCACAGAAGGCAAACAGTCAACAAAAGTAAACTTTAAAAATCTAAATAAATAATTTAAGCCTACAAGCCATTACGTAACTAGCATTTTTGTTTTCCCATCTTGGGCAAAAAGACTGGACGAATACTAATTAAAATGATCTCACTCTGCAGACTGTGGCCCTGGTCTGCAGACACACTGCTGACTATTTTAGCTTCTAGACCCAAAGGACATATCCGTGCCTCTGAACCATGTCACTGAACAGGCTCGGGTCTTGTTTTCAAACACCATACACAACATGATGACCTAGTTCTTCAAACTGTCGGTATAGATTATGTTAAGTATTTTTTGAGCTGGATATACTTTGCAGGCAGCCAAAATTCCAACAAGAGCACCATTTAATAGTAAACATCTCCAACAAAAGTTTCACTTCTAAAGAACAAGCTACAAGGACAAATTACCTGAGTGCACTGAACATTAAGAGAAGAGGGAAGGCTATTGTATTATTTACAGTGAGCTTGTCACAACCTTTTCAAGTTAAATAAATGCATGACTGGGAATGCCATACCTTTGCAGTGGTGCATTCAACCATTTGTGCTTCATCAAGGCAGATCCTCCACCACTCCACTGCTACCAAGGGGCTCGGGATGGCCATGTAGCGCTTCTGATTCCTGAAGCGGCGCCCGTCCTCGCTGTTACTGTGGGGTATATCTACATAGTTCAGCTCAGTGCGGAGCACATCGTATGTCGTGATAACCACCTCCTGCTCTGCCAACATGTGTGGCTGCAAAAAGCCATGCTTCTTCACACCTTGATACACCTAGGGAGATGTGTATTCAACAGCACAACAGCAGAGGATGAAGGTAAGAGACATCTTAATAAAAATGCAAAAATACCAGTACAGCTTAATAAGTGAATGATTTTACAAGTGTTCCTGCTATAATATGAAATCATTCATAACACCTGTGTTCATATAGCAGCATGGTAAGAAATCCATACAAGTAACAGGAAATACAGTGATGCAAAATTTACATACAAATATTTATATCATCACAAAGCATTTTTTTTCCCTTGAAAAGAGGATTTCAGTATTTGCTGCAACATTAAATGCAAGATTAAGTTTTCTGTAATGTTGTACAGAGCAACATTATATAAGCCAGTGTTACATGTCCTGTCCTCTCCTTTACCTTTCTCCCCACTGCCACAAGAACTTCATGGATGATTAGGCAAAGACAGAAGTATGCAGTGAAGTACTTAAAAAAACAGAAGTTTTACTTCAGGTAATGTTTTATCTACAAAAAAGGATTTCTACAGACACTATGAAACAGAAAGAATACCCTAGCAGGAAACAATCCCCATGCACCAACAGTGTATTATTATAAACCTTTCATATTAGCATTTGTTCTAATAGCAGAAGTATATTTCTGATCGCCCTCATCATTTTATGTATTTTTTTTGAAACAGCAGCTTAAATAAAATGAACAAGCTAAACCAAATATTTTACTATATGCTGTCTGACTGTAGCATTCTACTTCTAAAGAAAAACAGTATGTAAGTCCCAATATACTTACCATACCAAGACATGTTAAGAATTCAAATGTGTTGTACAGCACAAAATATATTTAAAATCAGAGTTTTCTCATCTCTAGGATTTTTAGCTATTATTACCAGAGCTATATAGCAATCACCTTTTTTTTTTCCTTCTCATACAACCTTTTTCTCTTGTCCCCAATTTACCACAGAAACCTATCAAAATCAATTGTATCATCAGATACTTCTTATCACTTAACTATTAACACTGTTCACAAAATTGATAAGGCTTTCCTCTGACAGATGGAGAAATATCCCTGGGTTTTAGACAGGCTCTATATTCGAGTCTCATTTTCAAATAGTTAGCATCTTTCTATTCCCCTCTCATTCGGAGAGTTCCTGGTTTATCATACAAACACTAACCAAGCTGGCCCATTTCTATCTGCCACCACCTACAACCGCTTCTGCCATTTATGAAATCCACAGTCTTCCCAGCCCTTCAGTGTCAAGCTTGACTTGACTCTCAATTCGCATTACTAGTTGTTAAAAATACTAAAATGAAGGTGATTCTATAAAATCTTAGTTGATTCCCCCTCATGAGGTACCTCCTGATGATCAGCACACAATTTCAATGTTAATTTCACTGTTACTCTACTTTTCCTTACAGTAACCATCTTCCTCTATGTTTGTACATAGGGCAACAGTGTTTCTATCAACTGAAACAAACACCTCCAAAATTGGCTGTTCAGCCCCAGACTGTGACAACCAGGTCAATGCACATGAACTGAAGAGGGAAAACGGGAGAGGGGGAGGAAAAAAAAAAAAAGAGAGCATGGTCGCTGAAGTAACTGTTAAGAAGAAAAATTAAATAAGAAAGCTGTAGAAGTTTAATGACCATTTCCAAGTATTCATGAACAGGTTTTTTTATAACTCAGCCAAGTTTTGGTTGTTTTTTTCAGAGCAGCAGGAAAAGACAACCTGCCACAAATCAAGACCTATGGATAAATTTTAATTTCTTGTTCTATTGCATAAAACCATTAGAATTTCCCATGGGCTGTAAGCAGTTGAAAAAAAAGAAAAACACTTTTCACATGCAACGCAAAACCTGTTAACATTGCAAACTGATTCTTTGAAACATCTGCACTATTTTCATTTTAACTTCACAGAAAAAAACCAACAAATTTTCATTTTGAAGCAACGCTGAAAGCAAGTCTGGATGACTTACAGTTGGCAGTTAAAAGAAAATTAAAACAGTATCAGAATGGAAGGTGTCACACAGCTTAAAATACTGACATTCAGTATTTAAGCTATTTTACTGTTACCATGTAAATCTATTTCTGACAGCTTTCATCAGAGCTTGGTATAAAACTTGGACTAGGTCCTATGAAAACGGGGCAAATTTTTCAGCTTTTGTAGTCGCTGCACTAAACCTAATTATATTGGTCACATCAATGGCTTACTGAAGGCCTAGAATTCATTTCTACCTTGGGCATCTATGTAGGATAGCTGAAGGTATCAGAGATATTACTGAATACAAAGCTGCCTCTCTATAATTTAATACTACTGTTATTCTATTCAGAATATAAGGGTTCTCAAATTACTTCATCATTACAAATGTTTTATCCTACTAAAAATATGAAGGACAAACATGTGACTACATCATTAATAAAAGACAATGGCTACCTCTGAATACCGAGATACTCAAAAAATTTTGTATAACCAGTTACCACATGTATAATTAGGTTTATTTTAGCAATAGAGCTATTAAAAAATCAAGTAAAAGGACAATACAAGACCTCCAGATAAGCAACATCCCACCAAATAAAGTAGATATTAGAGACAATGCCAAAGTTGTAAAGGTGTTACTCTCAGTAAACATCAAGGCCCAACACATCTTTTGTAGTCTGAGAACAAGAAACTCAAAAGTACACTCTACCTACTGAAACATTTGTTTTTATCTAGAACGAAGAGAGAAGCAACTGTCAGAGAGCTGCTTGGGTGGAAAGGAATAGTGAGACTTGATGCTGCCAAAACAGTTATAGTGAGATGTGTTGAAGTTTTTTCAGAAGAAAAAAATAAAAAACCAACACAAACTGCCTTCCCTCTCAGAAATCACCTGGTACAACTGCTTGAAATTTCATTGCAGTTGATGAAGATACCTAGCCCACTGTATCATCTTCCAGCGACCAATAAGGAAAAACAGAAGAACTAAATGGTTGCAATCTTTCTATGACATAAATATACTGTGAGGTACCAAAGCATAGATCTAAGAGCAAGAAACATATAATGCTGACACAGAGGACAAAGAAAACTCTGAACTTGACATGATACAGAACGAGACAGGAAGGCCCAAGCCTTGATAAAATAACTCTCCAGACTATGAAGCTATATAATCTTACCAGAACTCGAAGAGAAGATGATCTTACATGCCTGTTGATCTCATCTACCCACTGATGACAAATAGAACTTGGAGAAATTATCAGAGTTGCTCCTGTGGAAACTGGTTTCATTGCCACAAGACAATGGGGACAGTAGAAGGGCTTAATCTTCAGATTCTCCTCTTTGTAGTTTACACATTCCGCATGCTGCCATAAGTAACATTTCAGGCACTGCACACGAGCTTTATAGTCAGCCAATCCAAGCTCACCACAGATGCATTCAAAACGGTATTCAGAGGTATTAAACGGGAATACAGAACTGGTATGTTGTACGCTGCTGCTGGCATGTTCTTGTGGATTTGAGGACTGGTCCCTTGGGGCTTCCTGCTGGACATCAGCTGTAGTTTTAGAAACATCAGAATCAGGATGACTGCTCACATCACTGGAGACAAGGAGTCTGCCATGTAAGTCAGGAGTCTTTGGGACCACAGCTTCCTGCTTAATGTTACTGTCTTTTTCAGAGTTCTCATGATCTGCTTCATATTCCCTGGTATTTTTGCTAGTGGTACAATAATCATGTTCTTCCATGGTGATATCCACCCGTGAAGGGGTTTTAAGGACATTTTCAGAAGTGACATCACTATTTCTTGATTCTTTGGTTTGAGTTTTAGCATTAGTTGAACGTTGCTTCCGAACGCATTCTGAAGTCCTTGTTACCTACAAAGTAAGAGCAACAAAAAAAAAGTCAGACTTATTCCTCATTTTTTTAAAATATATGAACACATCAAGACATAGATATTACCATTTTTAGTATCAATATTCAGTTTGGGGATTTCGTTAATGTCTACCACACAACTTCACAGTAAGAACAACACATCTGCCAGATCCTGCAGCACTATTTCAGAAGTATTTATGACAGTTTCAGTTAATATTTTAGCCCCAAATTTGATCTACTTATGTTTTCTGCTTCTTTGAACATGAACGTCAAAGCAAATGCTCATATTTTCTTCATGTTTATCAATAAGTGCACACAGGCAACACATTTGACATAATTATGCAACTGGTAGAAATGAGATCTACCTTTCCAACATTCTTGGAAGTAACCGAGGCACATTTTACCTGCTCTTTGGTTCTTTCTCGCCTCTTCTGCTCCTTGTAATTCTTTCCCAGCTTGAAAGACCCAGCCAGACCGTGTCCTTTGACTTGCTCTACTACTTGTTCTGCAATTAGTTTTTCTAGGGTTCTTTTGAGAAGCCGTCTATTTCTTTGTATGTCATATCTATATATAGCACTGATGTACTTAAATATTGCAATAATAGATGCTCCTTTCTTCACATTCATTTCCTTCACAGCTGCCAATATCATCACTCGTAAGCCTATACGCAGAATCAAAGCAAAAAAGTTACAGCTCATAAAATGAAAGTGAGTCAGATAATACGTATTACGGGAACACTGAAAAATGTACAAAAAAATAGGCAGCAGACAATTTGAGGTAGTCCTACAAATCACTTTTTCATCAAGTTTAAGACAATACTGAGTAGCAATAGAAACACATCATTGAGTTTTCTTACTGAAGCTTATAAAAAGAGGTGAAATGCATAAACTCTCTTACAACGACCTTTAGTTACACAGAGCTCTTTATCAGAGATCTGAGTCGGTAACTTTCAAGTGGGGATCACTTGTTTGTAGCAGGCAATCCTACATCAGTGCTAAACACAAGAATCATTTCATTCTGAAGAGAATAGCCTTGAACTTGGTGGCTAACGATGCTTTTTTTAAAACATACGTATTAAAAAAATCAAAAATACTTACTGGGATACTGTATTTTCTCCTTCAATTTAAGGTCCATTTCCCTTGGCTTTTTCTTTTTATTTCCCTCTAAAGGTTGAGGTGGAACAAAGAAGTTCACAAGTTTACCCTAACACAGAAACATTTAAGTTCAGTTATTAGTTCACATCTCTTCATAGTAATTCCAAACTTCATTAATCTTCTCACATTTGAAAAAACCATGAGCTGGTATAAATATGTGCTCTGATCTCACTAGTTTGCTCAGATAAGCTCATTTTCAGTGTACAGAATGATACGCCATGCAGCTCAGCTCCTTGGCAAATGGTGTTCAGCCCCTACACTGAGAACTGAAAGCAAGCTGATTGGGTCCTCCACTACTTCAGAATTAAGCTGCAGGAATCTATAGCTGTAAGGTAGCTATAGGGGAAAAATACATATATAACATACAGTTAGAAACACAGAAGGAGGTACACAATGCATATTAAAAAGCCCTACATAGTTGTATCGCAACTAAATTTATCTTTTTAAGGACTGCCTTCCAAATTACTATTAGTGATTAGGGAATAGTAATTTCATTCAAAGAGATGCATACTCAAGAACTAGAATCCCAAAAAATGCAGTGCCAATATTTCTGCATTATAGCTGTATTCAAATGACACTCCCCTTTGCCCTGTTTGATTGCTTTGCTATGTTCTTAACAGTGACTGAAATGAAACTCCAGACACTGAACCCTACAGTGAATTGAAATACTTGGGAGCAATTCTGACAATTGGCTTACATGAGCCAGGAGTCATCCAGAAATAAAGCACTTGTATTGTTTTGGGTTTTTTTTCCAGCACATCATACAAAGATATTTTATATTTGAAGACAAGAAAAATACAGATGACAAGAGGCCTTCTGAATTAATGGAATAGCACCTTTTAGCCACAGGCAACGTCACATAATTCTGTCCATTACAATGCCAAAAATACTAGCTGTCTGTCCCAGCTACTCAAATCATAAAACAATTTCATAACCTCAGCTTGCCAAATGCTACGGTCTCTAGCTGTTGTTGCCAGCTGATGTCCAGATGCTTTAGCGGTAATCTATCCTTCCTCACACTCCTCAGTGCTGACAAATCTTATTTTGAGATTTGGGTCTTTTTAACTGATAAAATTACAAGCAGACAAGAGATCATTATGTAAAGATGTACAATGAAACTGGCTGTCATGATTTCAAAAGGATGGACCCAACAGAAGTGGTAAGAGTTCACTTCAGGATAACAGTTGTCTCGTCCAGAGAGAGGTTTTTTTGGTTTAGTGGTTGTGTTAAGTTTTCACAAGATGCATGACAAGAAAAATGAAAAGGTAGAAAACCGCTGCTAAATAGGCACATTTATTATATGATATAGAAGGGTAGAGAAATCTTTATTCCCTGAGTTTAAATTGTCCCAATTCTAGCACAGAATTAGTGTTAAATGCATGTTTGATACCCCTTAATACAATGAGGTGAAGGGGAGAATGATTTCCAACATAGCAGGCTAAATTACATATTTATACACTCCTGGAGCGTAAACTACCAAAAGCCTGCTAACAGCACAGGTGCCCTTCAACAATATCAAATTATCAAATACTTCTCATGCAAGCCACTCCACTATTTATGCCACCAGGTATCGTGTCCTACAAAACAAATACTTTCACTGTACTTTAATCCAGATTTAAAACTGGACTTCTATAAAACAAAGTAACAAACTCAAGTGAAGAAGTGTATTTCCATTAATTTTGAGAAGCATTTTCTTAACACTAAATCTCATCCTGGTTTTCTTACCTCAGGCAATGTCAGATCATCCTGTTTAATGTCTGGTCGAGTATGAGTCAGAATAAGAGCCAACACTTCCACTGTTTTTCCAAGACCCATCTCATCTGCCAAAATACCTCCAGGCCACTGGGGTCCAGCAATCGGATATTCACGGATAATGCTAAAATTCAAGTACATTCCCAAATTGAAGTCAGTAACTACAGAATGATGTAGCTACAGAAGCATCTGCTCAGGGACACACAGAGTGTGTGAACCTTGAAGGTATTCTTAGGAGAATATAACTATGAAAGCATACCAGCCAGTAAATGGATTATAGTAGATTTTTACTCCATCCAGAGTGACGACCTCTCGCCATAAGAAGTGCAGTGCATTTTCTGTGGAGAAAAACTTCATGTTACTATTATGAGGTTCCCCTACAAACAGCAGACCACTCAGAATTGCTTGTCCATTTACAGACAAAAAGCAGACATCTAGCAGCACACTGCTTCATGACCAACATCGACTGCTGTTCAGCAAAGCTTAGTTTACAGTTTACCCACACAGCAGCTTATGAAAACAGTAATGAAATAATTAAAGCTTCTAATCAAACAGCAAGAAAACATTACTGCTGACGCCACAGTTTCACTTCCCACAGTTATGCAAGTTTGAGACCCATGTACTTGCCACTGCCTGGATCACTTGCGAGGGTCTCTCGGTGAAGCATCCAGTTGACAGCCTCGCTTTGGTACGGCCTCAGGATAGGAATTAAGGCAGGGTGCTGCACATCCTTTCTCAGTAAGTGGATCTCCTGCTGATGGGAGTGCCTTACAAAGTCATAAAGCTCTTCAATGTTTTGCCGCTCTAGTTCCATGTCAGATTCTTCCTCGTCCTCCTCCAGCACATCTGCACACACCAAGCCATTCAAGACACACATTACTGATTCAACTTCGTCAACGCTTCAGTAAACTTTGCTGCAATATATTTAGTTACCACATGAAAGCAAAACAGCTTTTTAAACCTATTATCTGAGTGCACCTGGCTAAGCTAGCAGCAGTAGGAAACAATGAGCACTACTTTCCTGAAAGTTAAGATGAAAATGCCGCAGTGTTCACAGAGGTATACATAATCACCAAAGCTCTTCCTTCAGAATTCAGGGATAGAATGACCAGACATTATTTAATTCAGACCTTCCACTAAACGTTTCCAACTAATATAGAACAACAAATTACTCACATTTCAGATTTAGATGTTAACATGGGTCAATAATCTCACAGAAAGAAGAAAAAAATAGAGTGGTTTGCCAAGGATTTGTACATTTTTCATGAAATAGAGCCTTTCTCAATAAAACAATATATTTTTTAAAAAAAACAGATTCTTTCCCATAAGCTCTCATGTTAATTTGAAGTTATTATCTATCTAGATAAGAAAATTATAGCAGTAGGATAACATGAAGTTCTCACTGCTTGCAACATTGCAAAAATTCAGACGAGCCATACATCAGTAATTAATATCCCACCTCAATAGATGCACCTTCTAGGACACCCTTCTTTTTACCCTCTAGGTAAGACCTTGTGCTTATATATTTTTCACATAATTTGGATATATGAGCCTACAGAGAACTGTGAAGAGAAAGGGAGGAAGAATTTAAGCAGCAGCATTCTAGGAAACTGACATAAGGGGAGAGAACAAAAGACTTTGGGAACAGGTTTTAAAAGTGTTTCAGGTCTCAAAAAGCATCAGAACCAATAAAACAGTTGTCAGCACTTAGCAAAGAACAGCTGTACAACTCTACAGTTCAAAAAAAGATATTAACCCTTGATAGTATTAGAGAGAAAGCCACCTTGCAGAACGAACAAACAAAAAACCCACCAAATCAAAAACACCAAAACCAAACAAAAAAACCCCAAGCAAGTCATTACCATCATTTTCATCACAAGGTGATCTTAAGATATATTTGAAAGTATAATATACTGATAAAAAGTAAATAGCTAATGGCAGGCACAATTAAATCAAGTTATACCCTATAAAGATGGTACAAACACCAGAGCTCAATATTAAGCTAAGACAGCTATTAGGACTCTTACAAGTAAAGCAAACACTTCCCTTCATTCAAGGGAATGGTGAGCGTGAAGAATGGTTTCCAAAACAACAGGAAAAGATGTGCCTATGTTTTCCAGCCACCAGTTCCCTACTCTAATCCTTTTCAGTCAATGGAAAAATTCCAGTGCTTCACAAGGCAAAGGGGAGCTCTGAAAGACATTAAGTTTCTACAAATTCATGAAAACTATATATAGAAGACTTGTAACACAAAGGCAGCAATCACAGTGCATGTGTGGGGCTACTAATGTTCCATCCAAAGGAAAAGCAGCAGGCACAGCATGCAGCTTTATATACCACAGAAACATTCCAAGGGATCCTCTCCCACACGTTCTTCACTTCATGGAAAGAACAGAGAAACTGGAGTGATTGCAGCCTTTAACTTTGGTCAATGAAGTTCATCTATGATGACACCTATCATTGTACTTGCTAAAATAACATTTTTCAAATCTCACATTTCAGAGCATAATAAATTGACTTCTATATAAACTATGTCTATCCAAAGTTTTACAGGGGAGCAAAGACTACAACATACCTCAAAGTAATTTTTTTTCATACAACTGTCTGTGTTTTATCCATACCTTTACAGCTCTGTTTATTCTCTCAAACATATTTTTGTTCTGATTAAATGGTTCTCTGTACCACAGAGACTTTCAAAAGGATGCTAAGGAAGTTTATCTCTCTTTGTTACTTATGAAACAGTGAATACTTAATTATGCTTTCAAACATTTCAAAGTGGAATTCAATTCCATAGCTTTCATCTTAGAATTTTTTACCTCTGAGGAACAGATGGCATTGTACTACCTAAAAATTCAGTTTTTCTGGTATGTTTCATAATCAAGAATTCTACTTAATTCCTTTAATGACTGAACTCAAGTTCTACTATTGAGTCTGCGGTAGGATCTCAGTTTTATCTGTAGGGCTTGGTTGGTTCCAGATTGGTTTGTATTAATGAAAATATAATGTTACCCCTCCCCCCCTTTATTCTAGATTAATGGATAACCTAGTGTTTCACATTTGGTATCATAAATTACCATACAAAGGCAAAAAAAAAAAATTCTTCTTTGGATAAAAATTTATTCTTGGGAAAACTGAAGGACAACAGCATATGCTATCATCATTCTAGTGTATGTCATACTATAGCCCCATGACACTGTGGGAAAACAACTTTACCATTCACTAGAACAAACAACAAATAAACAGATATTTTAGTCTTTATAAAAAAATAATTATAAAGACTATGGGGTCTTAAGAGGGACCTTAAGAAAGCAGCTAGCTGAATACCTAAATAATCTATGCCTGTGAGTTTACTGAAACAAGAAGCAACATGTAACACCATACAGCAGGTACAGAATACAAGGTTTTATAAAAACAGCTATTTATTAAACAAACCTCTGTACACAAATTTCTCAAAGAAGTCGTTAAGTCTACAATTAACGTTCAGGACTCATGAAGCTTCTGCATATTAAATATTTTGTCACTCTTGCATGCCCATTAATGCACCTATCCTATGGTTACCACAACCTGAGATGGAATTCCTGCCACAAAGTCTCAAAACCACCTAGAAATACATTTAATAGGACAAGTACATAGAGGAAAAAAAATATGTAAAATTGTAAGTAGGGATAAAGACTTTACATCCCTTACTTACGTAAATGCTTGTGGGCAGTTTTGCCAACATAAGAATTTGCTAACACAAAGCCTCACCTTGGAACACTGTTGCATAACAAAGTTCACTTTTAGAAGGATATTGACAAGTGTTAAGATACATGCCTGTTTGCAGTTTTATGAAAAATTAAATTAGATCTGTTTAAAACCAGGTGAAATTCAAACACAGAGTAAGTTTTTGGCACAGAATCAAGGCTATATTATTCTATGCTACATAAAAAACCCTACATGCTCATAACTTGTCAGAAAATATACCTGGTTTTACTGTGTAACTGCCTCTGGTCTTCCTTCCCGAATCTTTTCTATGTCTGTGATATGCTTAAATTCTGAATTTGGAGCATAGCATAATGCACACTGTGGACTTATATAGTGGTTTAACGATCCTGTTTTGTTCTCTATTACTTTCAGGACAATGCCTTCGATTTGTTTTGACTGACACTGAGCACTAAGATGATGCATTTCCTGAGCTATACACCTACCACTGAAATACAGTCAGCAAAGAGGCCATTTTCGAATGTGAAGTAAGGATTTTTCTGCACTGCACTTCTATTTATCTGTATTGAATTTATACTGAATCTCTATTGCCTAGTCTGCTTAGAAGCCTTCAGCTGTTCTTTGTCTCTATTAAGCTGAATAATACATTTTAAGTTTGCTGATAATGCCATCTCACTGATCACTGTATTTCCCAAGGCATCAGGGATACATTAAGCTGCACGTGTCTTTGTAGGACTTGATGGGTGATCTTCATACACATTAACCACCATTTATTTCTAGTCTGCACACCATCTCTCTTACTTAGTCATGTATATGGCAGTCATTGCCCAAAACAATAAGACTGTATTATTATTTTACACCAAGTCAAAATGTACATGCTGAAAAAGTTTGAAAATTTACCAGCTGGTAAAACAGCTCCTTTATGAACCTGAACTAGTTACTCAGCTTCTGAAAAGGTAAATTAAGACACAACCACCCAATCACTTCAGTTGACGTTCTCGGTCCAGTAAGTTTGAGGTGCACATCTTCCCTTTCACAGGCTCTATTGCCTCTTCACCTCTAAGCTACACTCAACCTTGTAGTCTAGGAAAAGCCATTTTTTTGTGTACTGAGGAAAAATGCCTCAAGTTTCAGCAGAAAATTATTTTGGGTCTCAAAATAGGTCACTGCTCATTTTCTGCAAACAAACTATTTTTGGACCTGCTTCATTGTGCTTTTAAACCTAAGCTGCCAAATTTGCTCCAATCAGTGTACTTTATTTTTAATGACTCATCTGCAATGTCTTCCCTTCCCCACACACTTAGTTATACTGACTCTTCTCTCTCACATTTGACAGTTGCAGTTTATTCTTTTTGTGCAGGCATGAATTTATCAGATTCTACTCTGTTAGCTCACCCTTTTAGCTTCTCTTTAGCAACCTACCTATCATGCCTTTTGAAATTAAGAACAATTACGTAGCGGGTGCTAGGCTTCTGCTGCTTCTGCAAAAGCACTGAAACTCAGTATATTACAGTCACTGGTACTAAGCCTTCTGCCACCATTTGGAATCCACCCTGCGCTCAGAAACAAGACCAAGGCAGGTTGTTTTGGTTGGTTTTGGGTTGTTGGGTTTTTTTAAGAGTTTCCTAAGCCATTACATCATGAAGTAGTCAGTGATCACCCTACAAAAAACCCTATATCACTATGGATATCATCTGGTAAACATCTTTGTGGTGGTTTAGCCCTGGCTGGAGGCCAGACACCAACCAAAATCAGTCTATTACTCCCCTTCTTAGTTGGACATATATTAAGAAGCCCAGGAGTCAAAATAAGAACAGGGAGAGATCATTCTGACAGCAATGACATGGGCAAAACAGACTCAACACAAAGAGAAGACGAGAGAAACTATCTAATTTATTACACTACACTACAAAGAACAGTGAAAAACTGGAATCAGAAGCATGGCCAGATCTTAAAACAAATGCAACCAGATCTTAAAACACCTTCCCTCCACCACCCCCTTCTTAGCAGACTTCAGTCAGAATTTTGCTCCCTTCTTCCCCCTGTTTGCAGTACAGGGGAGCAGGGACTGGGGAAAATGGGGTTCTCTGTTACTTCTTCATGAGCTGTTTTCCTCTTCCAGATCTTAAAACACCTCTAACCTCACCCCCCCCAGCTCCCTTCTTAGCAGACTTCACTCTAGTCATGATTTCACTTCCTTCTTCCTCCTGGTCGCAGCACAGGAGGGCAGGGACTGGGAGATGGGGGCTTCGGTCGGTCCCTTGCAAGTTGGTTTCCTTCTTGGCTGGGGGCAGGAGGGTGGGATGGGGGTGGGGGGGCATTCATTCCACACCCTCCCCTTGCTGCACTGTGGGGTCTCACCCACAGGAGATAGTCCTCCATGAACTTCTTCAATGTGAATCCTTTCCCACAGGGCTTTATCTCTTTATCACAGTGTCTCTCAGTCCCAGTCCTCCATGGGATTCCAAGCCTCCCCCCAGCAAACCTGTTCCGACACAAATATTTCTCTCTCATCTCTGTGTCTCTGATTCTCCTTGAGGCTGCAAGTGCTGGCAGGGGCTTGTTCCAACATGGGGTCACAGCATCTTCTCTGTGTCTCCACCTGCTCCATCCAGCATGGAGCCCCTCCACAGGCTGCAGGTGGGATCTTGGTCTTTTCCATGGGTTTCTCCATAGGCTGCAGGGGCATCTTTCTCTCCAGCACCTGGGCCGCCTCCTCCCCTGACCTTTTCTGGCCTTGGTGCGTCTGCACAGCTCGTTACATCTTCTCGCTCCCTTCTCCGGTGGCAAAATGCAGCTGCTTTTGGGTTTTCATTTCCTGTATGTGATTCTCAGAGGCGCTATGAATCCATCTCTGATTGGCTCAGCCCTGGTCAGAGCGACTTGTGCCTTGAATTGCCTGATGTTTACATTTTTGAGGCCAGACAGAGCATTCCAGCAGCCATTTTCTACAGCCCCCGGTCTCTCTCTCAGCACCCAGCTATGCAAAACTGCAACAATCTTCAATTCCAAAACGATGAAGGGACCCATATTTGTAAACCTACAGTGGCATATTCTTCAAGCTGTCATAACCGTGCATTTTGTAGAGTTTTACATTACAACTACTTTACAATATAAACCAAACAAGTTCTGTTGACTCAGCTGTGTGTTCAGCACCAAAAAATTTAACATCTGGTTCCTGTGTAAATCAGACAAGTGACTGAAGTTTTGTTCAAACAACCTACATGAATCAATGAAATTTATATTTATTCCAAAAAACGTAAGGTCTCCAACTTCTGTGTCTCTCAGTGCCTTATCTGTAGAGAATAAACATTATCACCTGTAATCTGACCATAAGTGTATTACCATATAATTAATGGTCAGACAGTAATACAGATATAATTAATAATGTAACCTTGACAATAAAGCTGCTCTAGATGGCAGGAATAACTTACTACTTTGTCTTACGTTTAGAGCTACTGCTTATTTTTTGGTAAGAAAAAAAAATATTTATCAACATTCAACTGAATTGCATTACCTGGAATTAAAAAGCTATAGAACTTTTCCATGAGTTTTTGAATCAGCTGATTAGCTCTCTTGGGTCTCCCACCTGCATTGCTGAGAAACTCTGTTTTACTTAGCCCAGCCTCCAGAAGATAAATTCCAACCTGTGGAATGGTTATACAGTTATACTGTTAGAATGATAGAAATACTATAAACTGAAATGCATGAAAATAACCACAGTCTTTGAAAAATAGCAGAGGTAGACACATAATAAATCCACTAATATCACCATTTAAAGGATACAGAACATGGCAGTGAAAAGCTTCCATGATTCCTTTGGGTAATGCATTAATAACAAAAAAACAACCCTGAAAACATTTACATCAGCATGCAAAAACTACAAAGCTTCATCACATTATTAAAATATATGGTAACTATTAGACTTCATTATTCAGGGCTTTAATTTTGTGTTTCAAACAAAAAAGTTTTTAAAATGCAAAACAAATACATGTACCCATACCTTTAAAGCTTGAGCCTCTCCAGGTCTTTGATAAAGCCCAATTATCTTCTTCTTTTGCAGCCATCTCAAGCCTTCCAATATTTCACCACCTAAGGTAGGTTCCACCAAAATACGTTGTTCATAAGCACCCAGGTATTCTTTTGTCTCATTACTGTACTCTTCTTCGCTTCTTTCATGAACACAAACCTGCAGCTGATCACCAGAGTCTCCTCTCATCAAAGTAAAGCTCCTCTCATGCAATTCCTCAGCTAGATTTTGCTCAGAAGGAAGACGAAGAGCAAATTCTCCCAACAAAGCTTTCCAGGAACCATCCACACGGTACGGCAAGACTGTAATGTTTAGCTGTACTGCCACAGGAGTCAGGATGGAGTAAGAGTCATCTTCTTCATTAACTGTCAAAAACTTAACAGATTTTGAGCCACTGCCTTGTTTTTGCATGAGATCTTCATCAGTACTATCATCATTTATAACAATGAAAGAGGCAGAAGAAGTGCTTGGACCTGGAACATGGTCCTCTTGAGTAATTTCATCATCTAACGTTATCACCTCATTCCTCCGGTCTTCATGCATATTCCAGCAGAGCTTTTTCTTCTTCTCCTCATCTATTTTTGAGGGAGGCGCACGTTTCCGACGACCACTCATTTTGCCGTTTTCTCAACGTATTTTCGGCCTCTGCAAGATGAAGCACATTAGGCATCAATAACTATTACAAAAATCAAATGCACACAACAAAGTTTCCTTGGGCAGTAGCTGCTTAACTTGCAAAAGGTTTGTACACAGACATGTGCACTAACTAAAACTACCTGTTCAAAAGGGACTTCAGTTTTACAGAGCCTCTCCTGTCCCTGTGCCATCACGCAAAGCTGGACACGAAGCATTTGCCTTGTACTATAGCATTTAGCCAGACATCTCCTGACAGATATCAACAAGAATGCTACATTTCACAGCTGTTACAGAGAATCTTGTGGAACAGATATAAAATGAACAGCAGGCGGTAAGCCTCAAAGGTGGAGGGTGAGAGCAAAAGCAATTCCACAAACAGAAGCGCAGGAGGTACAGGAGATTCATTGAGAGTCCTTCCAAAGTGTACACTGAGACGAAACTTCAAGCAAACTTCACACAGGGCTAGTTTGAAGCTGTCATTACTTAAAATATGGTTTAGAGCTTAACTATCAGCTCTCTCCTTAAAGGTCCCAAGCAACCTTCCTACAAGTATTGAACATTTTCCCAGGAAACTCTGCATCCTGGGACCTGGATATACAAAATGCTCGCAGAGACAGGAGCCCTTACTTATTCTATTGTGCATTTCAGCAGGACCAATCAGCAAACTAAATGCATAGTCTTCCTGATTTTGACTAACTGCAAAGCTAAGACACACATCCAATTCCATGACTGAACCTGGGCAGTGAGCAGATTATGTGGATAAAATACTAGGAAATAAAGTACACATGCTAAACAATTTACATGAAGCAGATTATGAAAGACACATCTGGGAAACTAATAACTACATACTCAGATACTCAAACAAGTAGGAAATTTTTTAAAAATCTATTTTTACAATAAGCCTGAACCTTCGAATATATTTATGACTTTATATTACAGTGCTGTTTCTTCTCAGCAAAGAAAGGGAAGTATTTAGATATCCATGTCAATTCAGCTTCTGCATACAATTTTTAGAGAAGTGTAGGAAGATGAGGCAAGTATTCTAAGCTATTAAATCCCTTACACCACATCCTAACCTTATGGAAGAGGGCAGAATTCCTAGAATTCTGAATAATGTTAAAAGGGTCTTAAAAAAAAAAAGCAAAAAGAAACCCAACAAAACAACAACAAACAAACACTAAATTCTGTAGTTGATGACGGTCAAAAGAAACCTGAATACACGAGCGTTGCTGTGTTGGAATTTCAGACACAACAGAAGGAAACAAAACGTCAACTTTCTCAAAATAACGCTCGCGCTGCTGACACACATACCCTAACATCGTACTCACACCGAAGGAAGGATTCCTGCACCAGCAGCATCAGTGCACACCCCGAGCTCCGCATCCCACTCGGATGCGCGAACGGGCGCGCACCGCTCTGCCCGGTTTAGGTCTGTTTAAAGCTCCTGCGGCCGGGAGACGGCCGCGTCTGCCACGTGAAGCGACCAACCTGCCAACAGAGGCAGGCGGAGCAACCTGTGGCGGTCCGCGGAGGTAACGCCGCGCCGCTGCCGGCGCTACCCACGGGGCCTGTGGAACGGCCGGGCTTCAGCTGCGCGAAGTCACCGCTCCGAGCAGCCCGCGGCTGTGCCGCGCCCCCGGCCCGGCCCGGCCCGCCGCCAGGACGCGGGCAGGTCTTGCTGTCCCCAGTGAGGAAAGTTACTGGAAACTCGGGCCAGCAGCGGCCGAGCTCGCCCCTCAGCAACCAGCCTTCTAACTCCCGCGGCACCTGCTACCGGAGAGGCCGACCGGGCTGCGGTTTTGCCTGCACACCGCCGGGACCCCGCGCGGCCCGGGAAGCCACGCGAGAACCCAGCAGCCGTCCCGGAGCCCCCACCGCTCTCCAGGGGCGCTCGCACAGGCCGCCCAGCCCCGCCGCGGCCGCACCGCCACCCCGCAGCAAGGCCGCTGCGCCTCGCCACAAGCCCGCAGGTCGCCTCGCGCGCGGGGCCAGCGAGCGACCCGGCCACCGCCTTCCCCAGCGCCGCCGCGACCCCCCGGGTGAGGGAAGGGGGAGCGGAGCCAACCGCCACCAACGTACCGGAGGAGCAACGCCGCTGTGCCCGGCCTCTCGGCCGCGGCTCCTTCCCCGCTTGGGGCAGGCCCCCTCGCCCCCCCGCACAGCGACGGCGGGGGGGCTGATGGGAAAGGGGGAACAAGGGGTTAGTGACCCCCCAGCCGCTGGCAAAGTAGGCAGGACCCCCGGGGCGGCGGAGAGGTAGGCGGGCACGGGGATGCGCGCGCACCCGCCCTGGCCCGAGCGGCGGCCAATGGGCTGCGAAGGAGGTGACAGTTCTCCCCGCCCCTCGCAGAAACGGAAAAAGCAACGGGAGGGCGCAGAGCAGCGCAGGCGCAGAAGCTGCCGCCAGGGGGAAAGGGGGGCGGGGAAAACACCCTTGCCCTTAGTGGGGCGTGGGTGAAGGAGGATCAGGACTGAGGCTGTAACGTCATTGGCTGCGTGCTCAGGCGCGGGGGAGGAGGGGGGTGTGTGTGTCACCGTGTATGGGAATGGCGGCAGCTCCGTCCGTCGGCCCGTCCGTCGGCAGCCGTGTCAGTCGGTCTGCGTTCCCTGGGCAAAGCCTTCCGCATGATGGGGCTGAGGGGGGCAGCGGTCTGGGTTACGCCCGTGAGGAACGAGACCGGAGGCCCCTCGGTCGGTCGGTTAAGGCCCCACGCTGTTCAGGCCCCGGCGACGGGTTTCTGCGTGAGGGCTGGCGGCAGGACGGGGGGAGGCTGGCAGGGACCTCGGGGAGCGAGTGGCTCAGCGCCGGTGCTCTCACTGGCAGTGCTCGTCGCCGCCTTACAAAGCGTGTCCAGCGTAGAAACTCGTGGAGCAGAGGAGACGCTGCCTTGCTCCTGTGGCCAGCCGCACGCAGGGAGAAGGTGGTGCTGGGAGATGGGTCTTGGGAGCAGCGGTGGTGGTGATGGGGACTGTGATGTAGTTGGTGAGGTGAAATGCTGCTGAGAAAAGCGGCGCACACAGGCCTGTGACAAGGGGTGAGTTAAAGAGTGGGTTCCGGGGCAGTTGGTGCTGCAGAAGGGCAAAACAGCCCAGTGAAGCTTTGATGTCACACACCACTTCAGTAAAAACGATGCAAATGCTTACCTTTTTGTGAAGCATGCAGGGCCGTGCCAGGGGAGCTTGCAGTAGCTGTAAATACACAACTTGGAAAGCCATTTATAGTAAGAAAATGATTTTTTTTTTCTTAGTGCAATCATTTTGACCATTGGTACTGTTAGTCTTTACAAATGGAGTCATTATGTTTCTCTGTCAGGTTCTTCACTGTTTTCTGCCTTGTTGGAAGGGTAAGGTCCCTGTGGGTTCAGTGGAGCTGCTGAGACCCATGGTATGCAGTAGCCAAGGGAGCCGTCAGAGCGTTGGCCCTTAGGCCATGGTGGTTTTGCTGTTTAAATTCACAATGCTTAGGTTGCTACGTGACCATTCAGCATTCCTATATGAAAATTCACTTCAAAATCATCACTTGATCCATTGTTACAACAGTAAACTGCTGCAGAACACAGACAAAGGGAAAGGCGCTCTGTTGTACATTGGTAACGGGAACAATAGCACCAGAGGGATGAAGAGTGAGCAAACCTGCTTTGTGTGGAGGTTCCTGGGCCCCAGCTGGGCCCAGTTCAGAGGGATGTGGCCAAGCAGAGCAGGGCTGTGGGAGGTGATGGGCCCTGCTGTGGCCTTGCTGGGGTCGAGGCTGATGGCCTCAGGGGCTGAAATGGGGGCAGTCAGGGCTGGTGGTGCCCAGGGGACTGATGCTCGTTCTGCAAGCACAGCTTACTGCTGTGACGTCTGCCTGGGGCAACAGCATCCCACGCCAGTGATCTGTGCTTCTGGGTGTGATCTGTCCTGACACACTGGACTGTGCATCACAGCCGGTAGTTTGGAGTTGACTTGGGAGGCTTTATGCCTCTGTCCTAATGAAAAGGTCTTGTTAGGAAATCCTCTTTTTTTTTTTCTTTTTTCTTTTTTTTTTTTTAATGAAGGCCTTTTATTTCTGGATGTGTCTCTGGGGATTTAGCTGTTGACTCAGTAAGATAGTGAGCAGTTGAAGTTATATACTTCTCTAGGAATTTAAGAAACTACCACATTTCACTCCCACCTCCTGGCATGCAGCCATATGCCTGGGTAGGCAGCTCCCTTTAAAGGAATGATACCCGGGTTCATGTTGCAAGATGCAAACGACAGATTTTCCCATCCTGAAATGGGTTTCTCAATGATAGTAGTCAGGGCAGCCAAAGGACAGATCCCATCATGGTTACTGAGGTGAGAGGGTCGTAAAAGTGAGTGGTATGCAGTCAGTCTGGGACAGTGTGGATTCCTCCTCCATGGGACCACTCATGCAAGTGTCCTGCACCTGCTGTTAACAATCTCATGCTGTGAGAAAGTCCCACCAGTGACTGCTGCTCGTCCTCCTCCACTTGGTGAAGTTTGGGCTCTACCAGCAATGGAAAATGGGAAGTCAGACAGGTGGAATGATCCTGGCAGTCTCTAACCCAGATGCAGACTGGACACAGCTCCTTCCAAAAGGCCTCAGGTACAATACAGGCTGTGCTGCTTGCCCAGGAACTAGCCTGTATTCACTGGCTGGCCTGACAGAGACCACCCAGGTTCAGCCTAAAACGCTTCCTGTAAGGATCCATAATTGTTGTCTTATCTGATCCAATGTTTAGTAATAGGAAACAGCTTTCTTGATGTACTGGGGTCTATGATAAACCTAGCAAGGAGCACTGTGGTATCCTGCTTCATTACAAATCTTTAAATCCTGCTGAAATGTGATGGATCTACTCTGACAACGACTCACAGTTTTCCATTTCAGAATTGTGAACCTCCCAAAAGCTCCCTGTGAGAGAGAATATTCTGAATTTCTGAAGGAGTGCTAAACTTTTGGCACAAGCTCCATCCACTTCTGAATCCAGTAGCTGATGAATCATCCAGAGGAATTTTCTTGATCTCCTTCAAACTGAAAAACATATTACAGATGTAATATTCTAGAAGTAACTATCTTACCTAGCCCTTACCTGAGCTTCCCCAGGAACTGGTGACCATCAAAACATTTACCCCTGTACCACTGAAAGGCAAAGAGCATTTCTCTGACTCAGACTTCTCCAATAGGACAGCACAAAAAAGAACAGACAAATGTGACTGAACCAAAACATTACATCGCATATTCTCCTGCAGTAAAAGAATGAAAGAAAAACATACAACAGATGGTAGTCAAATCACTCACCCATTATTAGAAACGCTCCAACAGCATACACTTCAAGAATCCATATAGAAATAGCAGACGACAATCCGTGCCTCAGCGTGCCTTGTTCACAGGCTGAGGGCTGTGAATCTCTTAATAAGTCCTTGTCTTGCAGTTAACTTCTGTATTTCTGTGTTGTGCGTGTCTTCTATTTAATGGTTTTCTCTCCAGGGTTCTGGATTTGATTTGTGCTTTCATTGGTAGTGATACTGCTGGTTTTAAGATTTTTAACGTAAAGCATTTGGGAAAAAATGCAGAATTTTCTCATCTGGATGTCATAATAATTACTAAGCAAGAAAGGAACTTCTCTCTGCTTTCAGGAGAGGGGGAAATACAATGACACAGAGAGGGCGCCTGATCTGCATAATGATTTCTGTCTGAGTCTCTCTTTTTCTCTCACCCCCATTCTGCAGGAAATATTTGCCTTAGTTCTCAGGATAAATTAGTTGTATTTTGAAATAAGGGTCAAGAGCAGGTGGAAGAATGCCCATTTCTATTCAGCAGCTAATGAGTAAGGATCCTAGTGATTAGTACCTAATAATTTCCCTCCCATTCTAAAGAACCTGAATGCATGAAAGAAGATAATTGCCATTTAATTTCATGAAATAGAAAGGAACAGTATAAAGAGAAGAGAATATGACAAAATGAGGCTCTCTGGATGTTTTTGACCACACTTGAGAACATAGACTCCCTTGCCTATGGATGCAAATTCCCCTTTGCTCTCAGTAGCAACTCTTAAATCCCAGAAAGAGTAAGCATATAAAAGCAGCAGACGTGCTGCTTTGCAAAGGGTGTCTTTTCTTTTGAGTGAGAATGGAGAAAACTGTGTTAGTCAGTGTGATATTTTGGAGTCTGTTCCACCAATATTGTAGTTGCAAAGGCAAGCAGAAGTCTTCTCAAAAAAAATATCAGAACTGTACTTGTCGCTAGATTGGTTCTGGTGGCAGGAAATGTGAATGGTTGCAACCAAGGAGTAAAACTGAGGGCAGATAGATTGTATTCCCTGCACTATGGTGATTGTGCATTATGCTGAAGAGCTAACGGAGCATCTGTGTGCCTCTCAAACTAGGTAGAAAACCACTCACTGTGTTAATCAGTTAGTTAACTTGAGTTCTGTAGACAAAAATCGCCATAAAATGGAAATTAAAAGATGTACTTCAGCAGAGGCATAATATAGCTCCAGTTTATTCCAGATTAATAATCTTAAATCAGCGTTCTGTGCCCTGGTAGGGAATTACGTTTGTAGGCTCAGCTCTACTCAACTTCCTTAGTGTTCAGTGTTTTAAAGTAATTTAGCTATCATAGTGAGACTTTTAAAGTGTTACCATATAATTACTGCCATCCACGGTGCATAATAGTGCTGTAGGCAAAACAGCAGATTTAAATATTTTTCAGAGAGCTATAAAGACCAGAGTGTTTTTGTGAGCCAGAAGCAATCGTGTAAACCAGTGGGCTAACTCCCCAGCACGCAGGGAACAGTGTCATGGAGCCAGGGCATGGAAATCCTCCTTTTTCTTTTTTTTTTTTTTTTTTTTTTTTTTTTCCCTTCCCACTTCTTCAGGGCTTCAGTTCAGTTTCTTCAAAGCAGCAGAGTTCAATTTATCCCTCGTGCCCTTCTGCCTCTTAACGCAGCATCTCCTGGAGGAATCTGTCTGCACCCCACGGAATCACACTCTCCCGGCCATCTGTCTCAGCTCACGTGTGTGCACAATTCTTATGCACCCGTGTCCATCTGCTGCTCAGCTGAGCTACGTGCTGGGTTAGTGAAAGCCAGGTGATACACCTGACCTCGGAACTGACAGCAGCAGCTGATCACTTGCTGGTGGGAGTTAAGCCCATCTCCATTTTTCCAAGAGAAAAGGATGGTTAAAAAGACTATCTAAATATAGAGCAGGGGAAAAAAAATAATAACGATGTCATTGCATCTAGGACATTGTCTAGAGTTACTATGTAGAATTTGGAATCCAGTACTTGGTGTTATTTAAATACATGCCTAAATAAGGTGTTTTCATTGCTTTAATATTGTTTTTATGAGCCTTTGTATTTTTTTTCAATAACAAAAATACGTTCCTGAGAAAGAGCAAGCCCTCTAATTAAATTGGAATTAAGTAAATAAAATGTTCATTGTAAAATTGGTTAAAAAAAAATGGAAATTTAGGTTCAAAATACAGACATTTCTAACATAGTACATGGCACAGTCATTTGGAGGAGAGCTGAAGGACAGAACAGATATTTCAGTCATTATCTATTAGAGATACTTTTCTCGGTGAAAAATCTTTATTTTCACATTCTGGCAAGAGAAGATTTAAATTCATAGCTGAGTCTAATGTAGAAATTAAGCCAGTCAAAACTTCTTTGTGCAAAATTCTTATCTGTGGTCTGTACTACAGATAAAAAGGCAATTTGAAGTGAAATTGGAACAAAAAATGTGCAGTATTCTAGGAAGATTTTTTTTATTGGCCACTTCATAAAGAAGTGAGAAGCAGTCTTTGTATTTTCTGTTAAAGAAAATACGGACTTCATCAGGGATGTTATTTCCTTGATTTATAAAATTAGAACTACAGAAAAATCTGCAGTACTCAAGCCACAAGCCAATGTATTTATCTAACACAAATTCTGCCTCTGAAGATGTTTTATTCAGGCTTAACATGGCTTGATGTTAAAATTAGTTCATAAAGATTGATGTAGCTTTGTGGCAGAAGATTAATAATCCCTCTCTTTAAAGGAGTCCTACATTTAATTAGCTGTGCAAAATTCACCTCCGAGCCCACCTGGGCTATTACATTGACTCGGAAAAAGCGCCTGGTTGAAGGAGGGGGGGCTGGTGGGGGTGGGGGTGGGTAGGATGCGCACTCTGCACCACCCAGAAGCATGTCTTCTGGTTCTGGGCTGAGGGAGCGGGCAGCAGGCTGAATCCCGGACTGTACCCAGCATGACACAGCCTGAGAGATAAGGCAAAGCTATGAGCGAACTACCCCGTGCTTCAGGGTGGTTATGCCTGATCTGGATGCTGTCAGTGCTGGGCAGCATTTCTGGTAGAAGACAGGGGGATCTTTCTGTTGTCTGCAGTGTATGAGGTACTGTGCGGCACAAGGGACACGAGAGGCAGTTCTCCACTGGGCAGCTGAACTGGCTGCTTTGTGCCGCTAATGCAATGAGGGCTGGTCCCTTGTGACTTTTCTGTGAAAGGCACAGTAAGTCTGGACCAGCACGGGCTCCGGTGTGGTAGTACCAGCCTGATGCTGCTCTTTGGGGAGAGACATTAAGGGACCAGAAGGCTCTAGACCCCCTGCCATGCAGGGCACTGCAGATCCCAAGTCTCTAGTAGGCAGACATCCCAAGCATCCCTGAGCCAATCTCTTACTTTAGCCCAGGGCATTAACCTGCTCAGGCTGCAGGCCTCACTAGTGAGAAAAAAACATTTCCTCCAGATATAAACGTCGGGGAACTTCAAATAACGCATAAACCTACACTTACTAATCCAACTGTGGTTTTGCGTGTCCTTGGCCTAGAATTTAGAAATTCAGTGAGTGATAAGAAGTTGTTTCGGGTCCCCAGATGTGTGTTTGGGTTTGGTTTTCTGTGCAGTACCACGGGGAGCCCAACCCAGTGGGGACTGATGGAACAGCCTGAGTAAATGGTTCATGTTTTATAGCCCCACACAAGCAGTGCAAACATTTTAACAATTTTGGTACTTCTATATGTAGTTACCTTTTCCAATTACAGAAAACTGTAATTGAATTTTAATATTTTCCTTTCATCTTCAATATCAGCAGATACTCTCTTTTTGTTGCTCTCTACTTTGTGTTTTCCTATCCAAGCAAGCCCAGCTGCATGGATTGTATTTTAACTGTAGAACAATAACAAAAAATAATTCCATGTCTGCTGTAGTCTCACCAGGGTAAATGCATAATCTGTTATGTAGAGCTACAGTTGCAGAGTTTGTACACAAATTTTGGTAATAAACTGTGCTTCAGCCAGATCCCCTTCCTGCTTTCAGTGCTCTGAGGGGTTTTCTTTCTGATTTGTTTTGGTCTAAGGCATTTTCCTACATGGTGTCCCAGCTGTGCCCCTCAGGACCCCTGGCTGGGGTTGGTAGCATCCACCTTCTCTGGCTGGGGAAATGAGTCAGCAGAAATGACGGTGCATCACTGAACACAAGTCTAAGGGAAAAAAACACACCACCCTGTCTCACAGCAAAACAATGAAATATTACATTTCACAACCCTGCCTGAGCAAAAATAAACCCTTTTAATTGAGGAGGTAATTAGGAGGTACAAAGAGATGGGAGAACATGCTTTTATTTGGAAAACGCTTGTGAGAGAAAGTAACAGGGTCAGAGCAAAATAAATCTTTTTTTTTCCAGCAAAATATTACTTTTCATTAACCTCAGTTTGTTTCTCTAGGCAGTAGGAACAGAATGCAAAAAGTTGCAAGAGTATTCTCCTAGGATGCTTATGGATCTGCAGATGTTCCTAATAGATGAAGTCCTGGGTCTGCAGCACAGATGGAAAGTGATAAATGATTAAGATGTTATAGGATATAAATAACAATACTACAATGTTGTGTGTAGAGATATCAGCAAAACAAGGAATGTTTCTCTTCTGGCTTGATAAGCATCTTGTTTATGGCTTATCACAAACTGCCGCAGTTCTGGCTCCTGCTCAGAGCTTAAGTATATTTCTGTCAGGGCCCTGGGGGCTGCACTAGCCCTAACCTTCCCCCAGGGGCTCTGCCCCCAAATGCCCCACTCCCTGCTGGGGCAATGGCTGCCAGGCCCTGCCCCTATGGACCCCAATGGGGATCACCCACTGCCACCAGCCGCCTGGGAGCCCTATGACATCTGCTCCATGAAGAGAGCAACGAGGATGCTTCTATCATAAGCCAAGGGTGGGTTTTCTTTTCTCCTCTACTTGGAAGCATTGTCAGGAAGCCTTCCAGAAAGAATTAACCCGGTGGGAAATACCCACGATACACAGTTTTACCCCAGAATTATTAGAATGTGGCAGTGCTGTACATAGCTGCTGGTGGGTTCCTACAAGAAGAGAAGGGTCAGGGTAATTCCTGTGCTCGCTGATGCCCTGGGATTGGTCCAGCTCTGGGCACAGGGCAGTGCATTCTTAGTGAGTGTGGTGTCAGAAGACCAACATTGCTAGTAATACAAGAAAGGCTATGTTATTTTCAGAGAACCAGCCACTTACCATTATTTATCAGGTATCCACTGAAAGTGATTTAACCCTGGGTGCAAAATTTTGTTTTGCTTTGCTCCCATGGTAACTCCAGAAGTCTGATCTGCAGTTGCCAATGGTGCTTCAAAATCCTGCTCCTTCTTCTTAAGCCAAAAACCCACTGTATTTTGAGAAAAAATAGGTCACAGTTTTTTTTGTCCCAGCTTCTTGGGACTTGAGAGCTTTCCTTGGAATTTCCTGGCCAGACAATCATATTTTCCAGTTCTGCCTGACCAGGCCCAGCCAGAATCACTCAGGATTTGTTTTGGTTTTCCTAATTAGAGTTTGGTGTGGTTCAACATTCTGGTGCCACTTATCCCAGTCAATAGGCACCTCCACGTCAGATTCTGCAGGAGCAAGGTGGTTCTCTGAGGAGCCAAGCTGATTGATCCTCATTCATACCTTGCATTTCTGAGGGATTCTGGTGAAGTTAGTATTGTTTGGAGCAAGATAACTTCAATTGGAGTGACTGTTAAGGTATGTAATGTAAAGTAACATAAAGGACAATCTTATCTAAAGTGATCTGTATTGTTTATTCTTCGAATGCAGTCACTTAGCCCTGAAGTATTATATGCTAAACAGCTAGCTTTCTCCTGAAGAGCCAACTTCTGATATACAATTACCATAATTATTGTAGGTATTATATGATTCTGTCCACAGAGTAAAAACTGCATCTAATCAAAATTATCCTGTAAACTATATAAAGATGTGATACTCTCTAACAGCATTGAATGCAGATTGCCTTCAAAGAAAAGGTTTCTGAATACATTATCTACACTGAAAATTAAAAATAGTATCAGACTGAATAACGGCTTCCTCTCACCCACATTTCCTATCTCCAACAAAGATAGTTAAAAATGGGCAAAGAGATAAGACAGATTAATCTCAGCATCCTAAGAAGAACAATTGACAGCCGTGAAATGCTAAGAGACTCCTTTCTAAAACCCCTTAGAGCTCTTCCATGCTCTCATATATACCCTGCAACCTCAAGGAGCCGATGCGGAATCTGGTCTTGCAGCATCAGGTTTTCCTTACAGCAACAAACAGACCAGGATGTCTCTCTCTGCAGCTTTGGGGGTCTTGAACTAGAAAGTGTATACACCGCGGGGGGTGGGGGGGTAGCATAGCTGTGATGGATGGGAACACGTGGTGGATGGTGCTCCCTTCATAGAAGAGTGGTTCCTCTGAATGTTTACTGGGCAGACATTTTATTTATTTATTTATTCATGAGGCTTTTACTGCATTAGAAATGAACAAAATTAAATATGAACTAGACAACTGAAGCTGAAGACAATCCTCTCACCACCGAGCCCTCAGCTCCCCTCCTTACCCTTCTCCTCAATTTTCAACTGAGGGCACAACTTAAAACCTGTATTAAATGAGAGTGGAGTTAAGTATATGTTCAAATATTCTTTGGGGCTAGGCTCTATACATGTTTCAGAAGTCTATTTACATGTAGCCAGAAAATGAAAGCAAGCAGGGAGGACTTTTTATGCATATTTAGGCTGAACGTTCGAATTTCAGGATGATTTAGAAAATAAGTTGGAGAATGTTATATAAATTATTTGAGTGGCTCGTACTACATTGTCTGGTAAAGGAGAGTAAGAAGAAAGAGCAGCGTACAGATTTGCCACCTCTCTTGGCAGTGTTTGGAATTTAGAGAAAAATAAAAGCCAGCAAGGACATAAGATGTTCAATTAGGCTGAGAGATCTAATAATAGATTTGAAAAAGCCCGTTTCCTGAGATGTGAACACAAGGCAAAGAAGACAAACAAAGTGCGGGTACCATTTAGAAATCAGAAACACAATAGGAATTAAGATGTTTATATGCAGCACGAGCAACTGTCTGCTGAATTTAAATAAAGACGTGGAAATCAATAGCTGCCTATTACTGTAGTGACAGTTAGCAGCTGTCAAATCAGCTGAACTGGTTTGGGGTAATTTATTGGGGACTTATGGTTTGCCGCTAAACAGAAAGTGCAATGGTGATGAAAAAAAGAGAGTCTTTTAGGAAGCTGTTGCCAAGAAAAAGGAAAACAAAACCAAAAACAAGCATATGTTATAAAAAAAGCACATGCTATAGTTATCAAGAGAGTGTCCTCTAGAATAAAGACTATACCATCAAATTAATATCTGCTTACACAACAGGCTTCTACAACTGAATTTAGAAGCGTGAGGACAACTTTTTAAAAAAACTTTTTGAATATATGGATATTCTCTGAACAATTATCTGCTATTTAGAAATTTTCCCTTGAGTTATCTTATTTAGTGAAGCAAGTGTTAATTGCCTGTGCATTTTATTTACAATATGACAATACGACATCTCAGCCATGTATTCTTCCTGTCTGTCCATTCATTGCTAATTAAGTTTCAATAATCGCCTTGTGAATAGCAATTAATAATCTATATGCACAATTTACACACATGAGGGGATTAGTGCTTCCATGAGGACCCCAATTTCATAGCAAACCCTAGTAACTAGGTGTCCCGGTTTTGGCTGGCATAGAGTTGCTTTTCTTTCTGGCAGCCAGTATAGTGCTGCATTTGGGAGTTAGGATGGGAGCAGTGCTGATAACAGGGATGTTTTTAGCTGTTGCCAAGCTGTCAGGGACTTTTCAGCTTCTCATGCTGCCCTGCCAGCAAGAAGGTGGGGGGGGGGGGGCACCAGGGAAACTGGAAGGAGCACAGCCAGGAGAACAGACCCAGACTGGCTACAGGGATCTTCCATAAGATATGATGTCATGCTCAGCACATAATTAAGCAGAAGCTGGCCAGGGGTTTGGACCATGGCTCAGGAACTGGCCATCAGTGGTCTGTGGATGATGAGCAATTATGCCATGCATCACTTGTTTGGTATATCATTATTGTTACTGTTACTACTACCATTATCTTCCTGTTCTCTCCTATTAAACTGTCTTTGTTTCAACCCACAAATTTTACCTTTTTTTTTCCTTTTAGATTCTTTCTCTGATCCCACTGGGGAAGGGGGAATTAAGTGAATGTCTGGGGGTTTTTAGCTGCCTGACAGGTGCCTGACATAACATCAGGCACATATAATCAGTCCATATTGGACCATACTCCATATGGATCCATACTCCACCTCTACAAATCACCTCTCTTGAGCACCTGGTTGTACCTCCTGAAAGTAGAGACACCCTGTTCTACAGCTGGCCCGGAGCTGTGCTGACTGAGCACCTGGTTGCCACTGCTGGTTATTTCACCTGCGTCTCTTCCAGTGTGGGTATTTATTTAGGCCCACTACTTCTAGTCAACTACTGGCCTTCAACAAACATGAACAAATGTATTTATCTTTGAGATATTTTCAAATTTCAATGAATGCTCCCCCCCACCCTGGCCTGTTGCAGACTGAATAGTTCTTGGTATTCCGTCTGGTGGGCTGTGGGGGTGCAGTAGAGATAATGGATTTGTTTCCTTAGACAGCCAAGATAAAAGTGTTCTTTTAATTAAGACTTTGTGGTCTTCTGTTTGGGTTTTGTTCACTGCTTCTGGCCTTCTGTTTTTTTGTAGTTTTCAGTTCAACCCAATGGCTACAGAGAGTAAGTAAGGTTTATTTAAAGAAACGAATGGCTTTAAGTGCATCCTTTTTGTTAATGTCCAATTCAAAGCATACCAAAGGCACTGGTAAATTTTAGAACACTTTTACTACAATGTTACTTGCCCAGAGCAGCTGTGGCTGCCCCTCCCTGGCAGTGTTCAAGGCTGGGTTGGATGGGGCTTTGGGCAACCTGCAGAGGGTATCACTGCCCACAGCAAGAAGATTTGGAGCTAGGTGGGCTTTAAGGTTTCTTCTGACCCAAAACAGTCTGTGGTTTCGTGATTCAATGTTTATAGAAAATCAAGATCCATTAGTGTCTTATAACTGTGTTTTGCTCAGGAAGAGCCAAAAAATTTATAACAGCATATAAGGAAGATATGTAGGAGAGCAAACATCTAAGTATGGTGTTTGAAGCTCTGCCATCTAACACATGAACCAAACATGAGCTATTAATCATAAGTGGGCTGGAGATTAAAAAGAATTATTGCCTAGTGAGAGAATGGGTGGCAAGAGGCAGATAACAAAGGGAAATGCAAGATAGAAAGCATTTGAATGCACTTAACAGGGACCAGCATTCACAGTCGATGAATTCAAGCTGCTGTATCAACCGGACCTCAGCTATTTCATCACCAGTGTTGATGTTATACCTGATGTTTGCTTTCCTGCCTTAATGAAGGCACTTTTTGGGATAAATCCAGCATTATGTCAAGTAGAATAGCATAGCTGTAAGGAGATTAAAAAAGAGTAAGAAAGTCTGGTTCTGGAGGAACTGGGATTTGAAACACCCTAAGGACTAGTTACAGCTAGTGGCTGAGGATCCAGGCACCCCAGGTGAGGTTCGGTGCCTTGGCATCCCTGAAATGGCAGTGAGCCAGTGAGACAGTGCAGCCACTTCACCAGAAGGAAACAACAGTGAAAAAGCAATTAATGTGTCACCAAAACCATGGCAGCATGCTGTCAGGGAAGTGAGAGGAAAGAGACTTGTAGTAATGATTCTAATAGATCCTCAAATAATGAAATGCTTCCAGAAATGCTTTGCCTGGATGGAAAGTCAGAATGATAAAGTCTGTGTGCAAATTCTGTTATCAAGGCAATTCTTCATGAGGTCTATAAATAAAAGAAGTAGTTAAAAGAAACATATGTAGTCTGATAGTGTTCTTGTTTTTATTATAGTGCAGAAGATGTCAGAACGTGTAAACACTTAGTAAGGACTATTTTTTTAAATGCTCTGAACTAGCATCTCATTTTGCAGGTGTGGTGCTTTTGTCTATCAAGTTTTTTAACAAATGGATCAAGCCATTTGCAAATAGCTGGAGGAGCAAAGTCTGTACACTGTGTTCTCATGCCATTTCTGAGTATCAGGTTCTTACCCTGTATGTCTTGCTTTAAGTAATAGCTATTTATAAAAAATAAATACAGTATTACCTGGTATTTTGTGTCATGTTTCCTTGACCAAATGGGTTCAGACCAAAGCTTGAAAAGTGTGTAAGCTGCACAGATGTAATTATGTCAGCAGTATTATAGAAGCACATATCTATTACCTTTTGCTTTTTCAGTGTGGAGTGTTTTTCTACAGCTGTTACCAGGATGCATAGCATTGTCAATACCTCTTTATGTCTCACTCAGCATAATATGAATCTAGGCCTGGCTTCCTTTGGTCTGTGCATCCTTGCTCACTTTTCTCAGTCCATAGTGCTAATACACTATATAATCTGGAGAAGAACAATAAAACATGAAAGTGGGCAAGCCCTTTATTCACCCATGCACATCTCTGCAGCTCAGCATATCTAAACCACATATCCACTTTGAGGTGTGTCTTTTCCTCTAAACCTCTTTAAATCATATGTCTTCCATTGTTTTATTAACGACACAACCATGTGCTATTCCATCACACTACCTACATTTAGAAAAACATTCAAAACAATGATTGTGAAACTAGAACAGCAGGCCCAAAGTTCTTGGCACCTCAGTGATTTTAAGGCATTCTTTCCATCCATCCTGAACAAATGTAAATGCATAAAGAAGGTGCAGGGTAGAAAATGAGATCATTTCAGTGAAAGGTCACCACAAAATCCTAAGACTCTTTACGGTATTTAAGTCTTCCATTCTTTATTTGCTATTGCAGACTTCAAAACCAGGTATTTGTGGAAGCTGATAAAGCACCTAGTATACAATGTATTCAGCAAGTTACAATTCGATACATTAATTTGGGAGGTTAGTTGAGCACTGAAAAGGTTCTTTAAAATATGTCAGATATCTTTTACACATGGTTTGATTGCTAAGCTGATCTCTGCAAAACCTCCCTTGATTCTTAGTCACGGGTAAAATACTCCCATTTTAGAAAGACTTTCTTCCATCTCTGACATTTGAAATTGTTAATACGACATTTTTTTCCCCTTCTTTTTGTTTTACAAAATATCCAGAAGGCGAACGTGTGGTGGAATGAAGGATACAAATAACGGCCAGTAAAGACAGAGCTGTTTTCTTCGGTGCTAACTGCAGTCATTGGGGAAATCTTGGAAATGAGTGGGAACTCACAGGTTTCCCCTCTGAGTGGTGCAGAGTTGTGTTATTGCGTAGCATAGCCTGAGAGTAAACTTTCAGTCTTCCTGAGTTACTCATTGTAACTGAAAATTGCAGTGTTAAGGGCTCACAAACACACACACAGCTCTGGCCTGAAAGGTGAGATGGCAGGAGGGAGCAGGAATACTTTTCCCTCATCTCCATGGCAAGGACAACTTCTTTTGTAGGTGTTACCAGTTTCCTGTGGCACCAGACTGGATTCATGCATAAGATGGCTTCACACAGAGCTGTCCTTGAAAATCACTGGAAAATGCCAGCCAGCAGATGCTTTAGCTGCCACGTTTCCCACAAACAGAGCACCAAATCTTTCTCTGCAGGGTACAAGGACTTCTAGTTAAATTCCCTGTCCTCTTCATTAGTTACAATCTAATTAAGTAGACCTATGTAGTTAATCTGTATTAAATCCTATATGTCCAAGATAGTACCTCTCTCTTTGCGCTTACCGCAGCCCTTGTCTGGTGAGTTCAGCCAGAGAGATTCAAACTGACATTTCTCAATTAAATTAGAAGTCTCTGGATTTTAAATCAAGAGTCTGAAGCTCAGAAACTGTGGACCTTTGACTTTGAAAAGCACTTTTCTCTTCGGCCTGATGTAGCGTAAGCTTGTTGGTATGCAAGTCCCAGCACTGATTTATCTATTTACTCAGGCTGTTTCTTAGGGAACGCTTTCAGGGAAACTGGGGGATTTCAGGGCAAGGGAGTTTTATCAAAATTAATCGAGCTGGATAGAAATGGTGTGTGTGTGTTAGAGCATGTTGGAAATATCGTGTAGCAGTTTGGCCTAGAGGGCACCCTAAGTACATTTTTGCACTTAATAAATAAATAAATAGAAGAATGGCTTGAAACGTTATCGGGGCCAAATAGTCATATTGTCAAGCAAAGGGGACATTCAGCTGCCTTCTCATTCAGTCTTCAGGAGGGTCTCCATAGCCATCGGAGCACCAAAATTCGTCATTGGGTTTCACAAGTGCAGCTGTTTGGGAAATCTCAACATTTTGAGATGTGTGCCCTTTCCTTAGTGAAGGGAAATTGGGTCCTTTTCACCATTGTGTGCCATTGCTGGGACAGGACGGGCTTGTGGCAAAGAAACCATGTGTGAGATGAGCTTCCCTTGAGGAAAGGTCAGGTCCTTTCTCCTCTGGGGTGTGCTCCTCCAGTTGCTCCTCTTGTCATCACGAAGCACTTCTGCTGAGAGGGTTTGGGGTTTTTTTTAATATGGTGCTATAAAAGCAATCATTTAATCATTTTAAAATGTAGAGAGAATTAATCTTAGCTTATTAACAGCTCTGCTAGCCAGAGTTGGAAACTTCTGAATGTCTGAATAAATCTAGCCTATTCATCACTTCATGGAGTCTGTAATCCTTAGAGTGTCAAAAATTTACAAGACATCCCCGCATGCTGAATTTCACGTTGATTTCGATCTCATACTTACTTGAAAGACATTTGAAATCATAAGCAGGCAGACATTTCCCTGCTGAATAAATCTCTGAGGAGGAATTTTGGTTATTTAAAAGAACATGTAATCTCCTAAACTGGTAAAACATGTTCAAGATACTATGACTTGAGGCATGGGGCAAGAGGGTGTTGAGGATGATGAGCAATGTAAACTTCCAAATTTCTGGGGATCCTTGGGGTCAAGGGGTGTCTATGCCTGTCAAAAAAAAGAAAAGATCAGAGAAGAGTAATCCCATATAATCATAGGTAACCCCATATGCTCACAGGTGTCTGTACAAACTATTGCTCACAGAAGTGAGGCCTAAATTTTATGGATTAAACCTATTTAATTTTAATGGATCTACTAGTACAAGGAACAGCTGAGCAATCAGACCTTTATGAAGCTCTGTATATACTGACATCGATCCATTGATGTTCATTTCCTAGCAGTTGCAGCAAGTAAGTGTAAGTAATCAAAACTGATAAAAATAGTGTGGCTTTGTTTCTTAATGGAAAGGGTGACTTAAGAGCTTAAAAGTAAGAAAGAGGGTGAAAACAATGTTGTAGTGGGTGCCTTTTAAAAATGAAAGCAAATTATAAGTGTTTGATTTGCTAGGAAAAAAGGGAAAAATATATTGGATATATTAGGAAAATTAAAATCCCTGCTTTAACTGAATGAGCCTGCTAGATGATGAGATGGTCCTAAATCCTTCTTCATGAGCCAACAATTTTGTACGTACTACCGAGAGCTACCTATGCATGTTTTGCATGCACACTGTTTATATACAGTCTGTGGCTTTTGTAAATCATGGAGGGAAAGCATCTGAGTGAGCAGAGTAGAAAGGACTACTGACAGTTTATCAAATAGCTGGTATATGTTTTAAACTGACTGGAGACAGGAGCACACGAGCTTTCTGCTTGTTTCCAAGACAGAATAAAATTGTATAATTTTAGCGGTACTGATCCTTGCAGAATAAATCCCCCCATTAATATATCTGGAGAGTCTGCACAACTAGACAGTCAATCTGACTTTTCTCCCTTGGTAGGAACTAGAGGAGGGAGGAGCCATGTTTGGAAAACCGAAAGTGGGGTCCCAGCAAGTCAGGTTTCCAAGCTTCAGTCTTTGCTACTCTCCCCCCACCCCCTTTCAAATTGTTTTCTTCAATACACTGGCCTTTCTCATTACGGCTGACCAGAACGTTTCCAGTAGAAAATTTTCAGTTGAAAAAGGTAATTTTGATGAAATAGAAGCATTTAATAGGAATATGCTTGTTGTAACAAAAAGAAAAAAAAAAGAGAACTTCCATTTTAAGCTGATGATTGATTTCATCTGAAGTAAAAATAATGATACGCTGTGCTGCACTGTTTAAAATGTTTAAAAGGAAAACAGAACAAAACACTTCTGATGCCATCAAAATAGAATATTTCAATCAACCTCCAAGTGATTGTTGAATTGTGTCACACAGGAGACTGAAAATTGTTCACTTTTCCTCCATTTCAAGAAGGAAAAACATTCAGTATCAGGTAATTTCCTGTGGAGCTTGCAAGCCAGCTCCAGCTCCTGCTCTTTTCTTGCCCTGAACCCCTGGCTGTCTGATGGGAGCTCATACCTCTGCAAAAAATGCAGTCCCATGTAGTGCCCCAAGGATGGGTGGCAAATAAGAAAGATACCATGTGTTGAGTAATTTGGGAAGGTGGTAGGACCAGGGGCATTGGTTGTTTCTGAGAGGAGAAGTGTTAAATCTGTGGTCTGGGGCAGGATGTGTGGGAAAGAGAGGTAAGAGACAGTGAGGTGATTGGTTTCCTTGGGGAGGCAAGGACAGAACGGCCACATGGTGCTGCGTCTCTGTGGGGGAAGTCTTTCTTTCCCCCATGAACACTGGGGAAGATAGAAGCCCCTCGAGTCCCAGTGCCCTCTTTCCTTAGTCTTTCCTAAAGCCTCCTGACATCCCAAGTGCCTTCTCATGAACCCCAGACCTCTACCAGTTCCCACCTACTCCCACCTGCTGCTGCAGGAATTGGAGAAGCAGCAGTTGAAGCTGTGGCTTGGCATTTGGACGTGCTCTCCAGGCTCAGCAAAACTCAAACCATCACAGGAGCGAGAACAACTCTGTGTGACAGCCAGGCATGACCTCAGCATAAAGACCTGCTGTCTTCCAGTGCCATATTGAAGGAGATGAAGGCTACAGGGTCTTAAATTTTGTGAGGAACCAATGGGAGCATTTGTAAACATTCACCCTGTCAGAGCTAGGAGAACAAACCTGTTGCTTAACTACTAGAATAGTTTGCTGGCATGTTGTAGGTTCCTTGTGTCAAGGGCAGAGACCAAAGTTTAACCATTAAAGCATGGAAGAAAGGGCAATTCCCCCACTCCTGCCTCTTGTGTGCAGATGTAGATACCCCTCCAAGACTGGTTCTGGCAGAGCTGCCCCGAGCTGGGCCCGTGATGCCCAGAGGAGCTTCATGCCCAGAGGTAGAGGACAGGCAGCCCCTCTGCCCCAGCTCCAGCTTTGGGAAACATTATCTGCAGGGAAAGTGGGCACCAGCAAACCACTCAGCTGAGTTTCCATAATGAACATGCCTCATAGATAAACACACAACACAGGCAAGTAACTAGCTGTGTGACAGTAAAAAAAACCTGCAAATATTGACACAAGGAGAAGACACCCCTGAGGCAGTATTCACTGCAAACCCTCCTCTGAATGAGCAATAGTTAAATGTTTGTCCTTGCCTCTTTCTTTCAAAAGTAGGGCAAATATCTATAGAGTTCCCAGCGGGGAGGTAATCTAACTTTAACTTTCATACAGTCAAGTAAAACACTCGAGACCTGTGTTAGGGATGCAAGCAGGTCGTCTGAATTATGATTTTTCAATCTGGTATTATTTTAATCTGACATGCCTCTCACGTGCTTCATTTGGATTCATCTTGACCTGAAAACTCTAATCTCGATGCCTTTATCCTTACAGGTGATTTATCTTGTTGCAGTATCTTTTTTTTTTTTTAATATAAATATTTATTTTAATAGCGAAACCCTGCCCATGAAGCAGACCGACACATTTCACTATTTCGGGTTTCCCGAATGAGGTCTGAGTCCCTTCAAGCAGCAGCCTCTTGCTTTTGCCCTCTGCCTTGCTAATTGTGGCAAGAAGATAATGAATTAACAGCCGCGGGAGGCGAGAGCAAACACCTCCCCTGCAGCCGCAGCGTGCCCCGGGCGGTGCTTCCTTGCTCTCTTGCAAGACAATAGCCGAAGAAATTAAGGAGGGGGAGAAAATGACTGATCCTTCTGTATGAGATAATGGATGAGCCCGGGATGACCTGTTTTTTTCCTTGCGGTGGAGCGGTGCTGAAGACAGAGGGCACCAGCGCCCAGCCCACAGCCTTCGCCCCGCCGCCAGCGCGCCAGCTCGGGGCGGCCGGAGAGCCGCCAATGCCCGCTCACAGCAGGCAGGGAGCCACTGCCTCGCCCGGCCAGGTACGTCTGAGGGGGGACGCTCCGAAGAGACCGAGGGGCTCAGCCCCGGGGCTGCCTGTGGGCCAAGCGGTGCAGGGAAAAGGGCACTCGGGAGACGGGCAGCGGGGCTGCCCGGGAGAGCCTACTCCAGGCGGCTGTGCCTGCGCTCATGTGTGGACACACAAGCCAGGACGGCGGCTCTCCTCGGAGCATCGCCTTCCCCGTGACCGCCTCCAGCTCCCTGCGCCACTCGGCCGGCAGCTGCGCGCCCGAACCGGCTTCGGCACCGGCACCTCTGCTCGCCGCCGAGGGAGGGACGGGGGGTCTGTCGGCGGCCAGTCTGGGGCGGTGCGTGCCGCGGCCGGTCTCCGTGCCTCGGCGTGTGCGTGTGTGTTTGCGTGTGTGTGCCTGTGCGTGCATGCGGGGAGACCGCGGCAGCAGCGACGGGCGGAGGGCAGAAGTTTGGGAGAAGAGCCCAGCGGCCAAGCCCACGGTGGCGGGTCCGGGACAGCCGGACACTGGGGCACCGGGACGGCGCGGTAACAGGACAGCGGGACTCCGGGACAGCGGGCTAGCGGGGTACCGGGACAGGGGGACCAGGGGGCCGGCCAGTGAGGCCGGGGGCAGCGGGCCGGCCGGGATGCCGCGCCGGGACTGCTGGGCGCTGTCCCGGGTGCTGACGGGGCCGCCGTGCAACAGGGACCCGGCCCGGCCTCTCTCCCGGGCGGCGGCGGCGGCAGCCGCGCCGCCCACCCCTTTTCCACCGCGGCTTTTCAAGGCTCCAAGTCCAGCCGCCGGGCTCGCCGCCTCTCCCCGCCCGAAGCCTGCATGAAGGCAGGCGTGCCGGTAAGGCACATCAGGGCTTTGCCCGCCGTTGCCTTAGTAACTAATATGTATTTTCCCCCGCTTGCATATGTGTGTCCCTGGCTCAATTACAGTTTTGCCCCCTACACATGGAAAAGTTAATGTAAAGTGTAAAGCCGTTCCTTTCTTCCTCCCTTTGCTGACCTTTAAATGACATTTCCCGTCGATGGCGGGGCAGATCGCACCCCCTCTCTTTACCCCATTCGGTATTGGGAAAGGAAATTCCTGAAGAGGGGATGATGCCCTCAGGTAGTCAGAATGCGAGAAGGCAAGCACTTGTCACCTCGCTTTCAGGGCTGCGGCCGCTGAGGCCGGGCCAGGACGCTGTCGGTTGAGCTAACTACCTTGTGAAACTTTCTAAACTTCCCGGGGGCGGAGGGGAGGGTGTGTGCCGGCTGGAGGTGCACGGAACAGCAACCTCGGCTTGAAAAGCGGACGCGAAAAGGATCGTATAAACTTAATATATGTGAGTACGCATGATCGTATGTCAAAGCCAATAAATATGTATTTTAATCCCTCTTGAAACTTCCTTTCGAGAGCCCTCGCCGAAGCAAATTGACCCGGGCATGTGCAAAAGCAGTCAGCTCCTCGAACAGTGCAGGGTTGCTTTATCGAGCTCGGGTGTGACATCGGTTCCCCGATTAGCGTTTCATCCCCTCTTTCTATGCCACCAGGTTAAAAGTCAATAGGATGACGGCTGCCGGGGCACCTTCGAGAGCGATGCTGTAAGACGTTGCTGTGATGCTATTTGGAGCAACTTGGGCGCTGGCGGGGGGAAGCGGATGCCATTTCCTACATGTCCTTAAACCATGTGCAGGCAAGAGGAGCCCATGAAATTGGTAACCTGGGTCTGGATGACATCGTGTAACAAAATGATTGGCGTGCTGCTGGTCTTTTTCCCTGCTCTGCTCCTGGAGATGGACGTGCTGCCCAGGAGCGCCGGGCGGAAGGTGCTTCTCTCCTCAGCCTCCTCGCAGCGGTCTGTGGCTCGGATGGACGGGGATGTCATCATCGGGGCGCTCTTCTCTGTCCATCACCAGCCGCCGGCTGAGAAAGTGCCCGAGAGGAAGTGCGGGGAAATCCGGGAGCAGTACGGCATCCAGAGAGTCGAAGCCATGTTTCACACTTTGGATAAAATTAACGCCGACCCGGTCCTGCTGCCTAACATCACCCTGGGCAGCGAGATCCGAGACTCCTGCTGGCACTCCTCGGTGGCTCTGGAGCAGAGCATCGAGTTCATACGGGACTCCCTCATCTCCATCAGGGATGACAAGGACGGAGGCACCCGCTGTGTTTCCGACTCGCAGCCCCAGCCTCAGGCCAGAGTGAAAAAACCCATCGCAGGGGTCATCGGCCCTGGCTCCAGCTCGGTTGCTATCCAAGTCCAAAATCTGCTCCAGCTCTTCGACATCCCCCAGATCGCTTACTCTGCCACCAGCATCGACCTGAGCGACAAAACGCTGTACAAATACTTCCTCAGGGTGGTCCCCTCCGACACGCTGCAAGCCAGGGCCATGCTCGACATCGTCAAGCGCTACAACTGGACCTACGTCTCCGCCGTGCACACGGAAGGTAGGTACGGGGAAGCCCGATGCCTCGCCCCGGCCGGGCCCGGGGCGCTGCGCTCTCCGCGGGCGCTCCGCAAGGGTGCGGAGGTGCTGGGTTACCCGCCAGGACCCACGGGGGAACCGGCTTCTCCCCGAGTGAGCGCCGGCCGCTGACACCGTAAGGGGAACGGGAAAAAAGTGTTTGGGGGGGGGCTCTTCGGAGGACGCTCCGGGCCCCGGGCACGGCGGCTGCGAGAAACGGGAGGGGTTTCGGCAGCGCAGGGAACCCGCAAAGAATCAGGCGTCTTGCCTGCGGTCCCGTCCCCTGTTCTCATTCACACACAGAGCGGTTCGCGTGTTCCTAGATGAGAAGTTAACAGGAGCGAGCATCCGGGTCTGGAGCTGGTAGCGGCTCTGGCTGCACCGTGCCGGAGCCCGGAGGCTGGTTTGTCCGTGGGGCCGGTGAGCTGGCCGGACCTGCGGCACCCGTCGCTGCCGCCACAAGTTTGGCATTTCTGCCCGAGCAAAGCGGAGTCGCGGCTCGGCAGGGACTCCAGGATTAGCTGCTGGCTTTGCTGGGTGTGGACTCGTTTTCTGAGACTGCCGGACTCAGAGGAAAGAAACCTAAAAAATCCCCCCGCATCCCTGAGAGCCCCTGCGGAGCCACGTCCCGTGGGGAGGGAAGGGCACAGGGTGGAGGTCGGGGCAAGCAGCTTTTCATGCAGCCTGAGCAATATTAAAAATATTTATCTGTACAATCCGTTTATAGACAACAGGTTTTACGAATTATAAATATCAAAAGTAAGGGTATTTTATAGTCAGGTTAGGTGGACCGATATGAATCACAGAAGCATTTGCATTTGATAGACAGCAAACTCTTGCGATGTATTATTGTGGCATTGCTGGAGTCCAGTAATGGCTCTCAAAATGGGATTTTTAAAGTAGAAAATTGCATACCTGGCCACATTAGTGCTATAGTTTTGCAGCTATTCAGTTTATCTGAGTGTATCTCTTGTAGGCATTTGATTTATGATTCCCTCTGGTTACTGAGCTGACTCCACACCTTTTATTCTCACAGAGATGACTAAGTAAAAAGAGTTAGGAACGTGTATCATGATGAACAAATAAAAGAGTCCTCAGGAAGATCTACATATACAACATTCAAAGGTGAAACTGCACACCTATAACATGGAAGTGCTACAACTGGCAGAGGAGGTGGGGGTAGGGAGTGGGCTGGTGAGGCGTGGGGGAGTGGGGAAGACGGGTGTAATGGAAGCAATGACCTGACATTTGCAGTTCGTTTGTGCCCTGTTCAGATGAGAGAACGAACTGCTAGAAGGAGTTGGGCATGAGCTATTAAGATTCTCTATTGCTGACAGATAGGATTAGATCTTGTGGCAGACCGGGGTGAAAAATAAATATGAAAGGGATAAATTCTTTGCTGTTGTAAATCGCCATCTCTCCCTTCAATACACTTCGGGGAGCTTTGTTAACTCATAGCGCCCGAGGAGCTGCCTCAAGGGACCTGCTCCCTCCCTCCCACTCTCCTTAACATTAGGAGGACCTACCTCTTTTGGAAAAGACAACAGATTACGGAGGTTACTTATTCATTTGTTTTTAACAGATCAGTGTAACTAATAATTTAAGTAATCGTTTGTGAGAAATTTTAATTAAATGTTTTTATTAATATGTTATTGAGTGATGAAAAATGCTTGTTGCAAGATTTTTTTATAGACTTTAAACTACGAAAATAGTGGATCAGTTCTACCCCCATGATACAATACTTTCCTCTTACAAAACATCACAAGGGTTTTGTAGATTATGCAGCTAAAGATTATTTTTTTCTTTTAAAAATTATTATTAATCTATATCTGCCATACTTCTATTGTTACATTCAAGTTACAAATTCCACATGAAATATGTAACATACTTCAATTTCTGTGTTGCCTTCCAGAAAGATGAGTTATTAACCCCATACCAATTACTGTTCGGTGGATTCCAAAGACTTTTTGTTTTCTATTAAGAGAGAAATTACTATTCATGAAAATAGGTATAAAATATAACATTTCTAATGTTTCAAATCCCATGCACTCACTGTGAGAGATCTGCTTGCTGGTGTGTTCAAGGTGGGATCATTCTTTGCAGACAACACAAAGCCACTCTGAATAATAGTCTGCGTGAACAGGAGCTGCTCTATCCATGCTATGTTTGGAAATATGGGGATAAAGTGTAGTAAGAAACATTCCTCCTCCACACTTACTCATAGGCCTCTATGCTGTCTTTATGGTGGGCTGCGAAATGTGCTGGAGGAATTCTAGGGTATCACGTGTTGGAGAATCAGTTCAGCAGGAACTGAGAAACAGGGCGTGTTTCTAGGAAATGTACAGGTTGACACTGTGTAGAAGTTAACTGTCCACCTTCCCAGTACTCCAGATCCCACCTGGTCACCTCTTGAAAGCAGAAAATCTGCTCCCAGAGCCCTTGCTCTCCTGAGGATGGACAATCCCTAGCTCTTGTGGCCACCCAGCCACAAGGGGATGCAATGAGACCACCGAGCTGACTGACTCCTGGGTCAGCTGGTCCTGCTCCCCAACCTATACTGGCCCTGGCCAGGGTCACAGAAATAGCCCAGGGGTGATGGTTCAGACAGCCTGAACTACCCAGCTCCACCACTTACCCTTCCTCCACTCCTCTACTCCTCTACTTTAGCTGGAGTTGCTTGAATGCCAAAACCAATGCCAGTCTACTCAGTGATACCCTTAATGAAAATCAGAAATAAATTCCACAGAGTTCGCTGACCACCTTTCGTAACAGGAAGCCCCCCACAAGAAATTAATGTCCTTAAGTAGCCCCCAGTATCCTACTCTGCATTTGACACGGAAGTTTATTCTTCCTGCGTTAATACCATAATTAGTGTTAATTAGTGGTGAAGACCTTTAACTAGCTACAACCTCTACATGGTACACGAAGTCACATGGAGATATGCCATACTTGTTTTGGGGTGGAGGGTTTTTGCAATGGTTGTTTATTAAGATGTATAAACATTGCACTTGAGTAGAAACTTCCCAGTTAGTGAACCAAATCTGTTTTCAAAGGCCCACATAGCACATTGCTCCTTTTAGATTAAAATTGACACACATAAAGCTCCACATTCAAGCACAAAGGCGGGTTACTATGTTTGGTTATTTTGTTGTGTATCTCAGTTGAGCATAGTTGCACATCATGAAGAGTGCATTTTTTGCCAGAGTGGGCAGCAGTCATTAAACGATGTGAGAAATCTGTGCATCTGCCGGCGGAAGGTTGTGTGACTGTATAGTAGCTGCGAGACATTTTCAAGGCTATTATTTATTTTTTTAAGGATTCTTCAAAGGTAACTCAATGTTGGAGTTCTTGTCATGTGTGCATCTCAGCTCTCAGTCTTGGAAGCCATTCTTATCTGGAAATGCACATAAGGAGTTGTCTAACTCTGAGCCAAGGCTTCGTATAGCATCAAAAACACGTGTTAAATTTGGCACAATCCCAAGAGTGGAAAGGGCTGAAGGAACTAGAATTGCTAAAGGTTACTTTCCAGGTGAGATGTTACGGTCTTTGGTGATATGACCTCAGAGTCAGATATTACCCTCAACTTACCAGGTATCCACTGGTTATTTGGTAGAACTGGGAAGAATTACAGGGGACGCATTCTTCCTTGCCTGTATCAGAGCTCCTGGGCTGCTTCTGGGACAAAGCAAGAGATGGGAACCACCTCTGCACTGTTCTGATGCTGAAGGTGTGGAAGTTGTTAACAGGGTTGTCTCCAGAAGATGCAGAGTGGTCATGAGATTCCTGCAGGTTACACTGGATTCCAAAAGCCACCAGATGCCTGCGACGTGGCTAGTCATCTTCATGGAGTTCCCACCATACCCCTCACTTTTACATGTTCCTTTTACACACAAAGCAAGAGAGATGGTGGCGTAAGAGGACTTTTTATCACTTCATCTAGCAAATACATCACTTCTGAATAAGCAGATAGAAATACTTACTGCCTGGCTTTTCATTTAAATTCATACTTGTTAGCCTTATAAAGAGAGATTTGGGATTCTATGAAAATAAAATCTGAATGCACAGTCTAGATCTGTTTGAGTGTCGTTTGCAATTTATGGACCATTCTTTTACTTTAGTCTACAAATACCCCCATATAAACAAAAATTTCCACTCCAAAAGATTCACACGCAGACTTAGTAGAAGCAACTTTGGAAACAGAATGATAAAGTTAATTCCACCAATTTTTAATTGGTTTTAGATTAATTTTGCTGAGAGCACTGACATGTTTCTGGTCTGGATCAATTTTGTCAGATTTGTATTGCCAGGCTGTTTCTTGAATATCAGGCTTAAAATGAACTATGATGAAGCAGATGGCACAACTGTTGAGAGTTTCAGATCGAAGTGGATGGTAGATAGATTATCTTCACAGTGATTTTTGATAACCTGACTGTTGCATAATCTCCATTATAGTAACGTACAGGAAACTCATAAGCATGTTTATATACATTGGAAAGAGGACAGAGGGGAGTGAATCTTGTACTTTATTGCATATTTCACAGGAAATAAATTCTTTCAGCAGAACTCATTAAATAACTCATTTTGATGTGCAAAAGATAATATTACTCTTTAAAGATAAGTGGATCCATGAAATATCCATGAAATAGCTCAAAGGAATATTTTTCATACAATTGTGTTTAATTTCTCACAAGGTATTCCTACAGCGGTTTCTAACAATGCTGCAGTTTTCATTCCATGGTGCCTCTTGATGATTCGTAATTTCTGATAAAATTATGGTCTGACAATAGAAAACAGCAACTCCTGTTCAAATGTTGGAAACTTCAGAGTTTATAAATATTTCGATAGGTACCAACAATTACAAAAGTGCTCTTAAAGGTTAACCTTGTGAAGTGTGGTGAATTGTGGCCCAGATGCATGTTCACAAATGCGTGTTCCAATCTAATTTTTCTCCATTTAACTAGCTTCACTTCAGAGGCTTTGTGTCAGGCAAAAAAGGAGAAAGATATGTCCCAAGGAGGACAGAATTTAATTTGAAAACAAGTAGAGACAAGAACATTCCCTTCATTAGATACATTAATTGTATTTATTAGAAGGTGCTGGGAGAATCATTTACACTGATTGATGTTGACAAAATTATTGTGGGTGACAGACACTGTGGGGATTAAAAGAAATCCCTTTTTGAAAATATACTGCTTTGCAGCACTCCTTAATTCACCAAAAAAAAAAAAAATCTAGCTTTTCCACCACACAACTGGCAGCTGTATGAGTTAAATCAGCTCAAAAGACTCATCTAACTGCTGTGCCTGCCTTCTCAGCAATATTGCTAGAGTTCATATTTATCAGTCAGCATCATGGGTTCATTCGTGCTTTACTTCTATTTTTTCTGCATGATGCCCTAGCTCTCATAGTTGTGTCCCCCACAGTCTTTGTAAAATCCTGTAGGATTCTTGTCTCACTGAAGACGGTTTTAAAAATGTTAAATGATCTTGGCTTTCTGAAAAATCTACATAAAAATGTCTCAAAAATCAAAAGATTCAGAGACATGAAAATGTCTCTAAAATGTTCTTTTGAGCATATGGCTCATAATATGATGGTGCTTGTGCTTAGGTTTCTCAGATAGAAAACCGAAAGCTATGTGAAATGAAATCACATTGCTGGAAGCAGTGTCACCCGTTGAGAAATATTCTTCAGGGGTCTGATGAACCAGTGAGCTGGTAACTGTGGTGGCAGACCAGAAGCGTTGCACCTGCCACACTCAACCCAGAAAAATACTGATCAAAGTCATTACTAACTGGTGCTCACTGACCCGAGCGAATCAGAGCGGGGATTTCAGTGCATTTTCTGGGTGGCAGGTGTTCGCAGCATAAGCCACGGTTACAGATGGCAGTAATTAACACCCGTGCTGGCGGTCTGAACAGGAGGGCCACAAGCCCACATCAACTACAATAGTGTTTCACCTGAAGAAACTATCTCTTCACCTATGGGTACCTAAGGGATGCTACAGGGGTATTGCCAGAGACAGGCGGAGAGAGGTGTGCAACAGATGATTGTCCCATTACCCACTCGCTAATTTTTCAGACTGGATCTTTTCCCTAACAGTAATATTGCAATGATGATGATGATGATGATGGTGATTAGTCTTTGGCTTAGAGAACAATTTCTAGGTCTGTTTTGCCTACCGACACGTCACAACACGGGCTGTAGAGGGAGACGGCAGGAGTTTCGTGATCTTTGAAGCTGTTGGACTGCAGCTCCAGCTCCTGTCAATAGAGTGCCCATGAGCGCTGTTCTCAGACCCTAGAGCAGCAAAAAGTTACTGAAGTCAACGGAGTTTACCTCAGTCTTAGTTCTTTCCCAGTGAAGAAACACCGATAAGGCTTTTTTTTAAAACCCTGTTCCAATTAGAACACCTCACTCCATAGAAAAATGGTGGGGGAAAAGTGTGCCTAAGAATGGTGTAAAGGCTCTTCATAGGAGTTGTTTTATGTGAAAAATAAACTGTTTGGCTGAGGAAAGGAAATTAACATTAAATAAATATTAAAACTGCTGTACTGGTCCTTGGTAGACTGAATATTTAAAGAAGCAAGAGCAGGGCATGTACAGAGCATACTTTCACAGCTCCAGTATGTAGCAGCTTCCCAAATACCAGGGCTACCTTTCCTTAGCAGATTTGTCTGATCCCTTTCAATATCTATTTATACTTCAGATACTTCAGTCTCCATAGTATCATAACAATTCTATACATTAATCGTACCTTGTGTGAACAAGTGTTTTACCTAAAACCATTCCCTGATGGCTGCATTACTTTCATGCATCCATACAAAACTTCTCATCGTCTGTTAATCCTATTCCGTGTTTCTAATTCCAATATAAAATGTGGGGAAATAGAGCTATAGTCAGTATTCAGGGTGGGGGCACATGCCAGTTAAACTCACTTGTGCGGTGACAATTTCTGTATTGCTCTCAGACCTTTCCTAATAAAGTTCCAGTAGTCCATTACCTGGTTAGCTGCCACTATGCACAGAATGGATGTTGTCAGGAAATACTTTGTAATTACCACAAATCCTTTCCCCCTAAATGTTAAAGCCTGCTTCAGAGGCCATTGTACAGGGGGCTTCCTTTGTGTGTGTTACTCTTCATTTATTAATGCAAAATGTATTTCCTATGCTTTGGTTCCTATCTGTTATCCAATTATTAATCCAGGACCTTCTGCATTATCCCATATTACCTCTATTTCTGCCAGGGCCTTTAATAGGGGGCCTCATCAAAAGCTTTCTTAAATTCCAAGTACTCTATAGTGATTATATTGTTCATACTGTTACCTGCTCCAACAAAGATTGGAACCTGCTTTGGCAGGGGGGTTGGACTCGATGACTCTTGAGGTCCCTTCCAACCCCTACGATTCTGTGATTCTGTGAAAGATGTCAAATAAACTTCTGTGGTATGTGTTTTCTTTGCAAAAGCTATGTTTATTCTTCCCCAAGATGGTTTATTTATTTACTTGCGCATTAATACTGGTTTTGTTATAGTTCCTACCAATTAACTTTGTGCAGAAATAGCTTAAATTTGCAGAAATATCATGTCTGTTATTCATTAGATAACCCTCTATACCTCTGTACTCTCCATAAATTCTGTTTAAAAATGAAAACTGGTATGTGAAAATATGAAATTACCACTTTACCATTTCCATCAGTTTTGGTCCTAAGGACAGCTCAACTGGTGGTAACGCACCACATGAGAAAATTAGCTGGTATTGGCAATTTGTTAAAGTCTGTCTCATGGATTTGTTCTAAAATGCATTCTACTGGCATTCTGAGACAACTGTTCCGTCTTATCCTACACAAGGAATGACCTTTGTACAGGAACCATCCTATCTGCCTTCAGAGGCAGTGCAGACTCAGCGAATTAATTTAACTTTTCTGTTATGGTTTTATCTTCCCTGAGTGCTCTTTTTATATAACTGGTTATCACTGAGTATCAGGCAAGTTTCTCATTTCTGGAATATTTGAAGAATGGTGGGTTATTAGATTCTATCCCTTTATGTCTCAAAATTGTTTCATCTTGTTTTATTGTGGTTTTGTATTTCATTTGCCAAGATATAGTCTGCTTTCTTTCCCTCATTAGGATACAACTTAGACTTTTAAAAATATTTGGTTTATTTTTTTTAGAGTATTTTATTTATTTGGTTTGGTTTTATTTTAGTAGCTTTAGGAAATTTGCTTTTCTGCTTTATCATGCTGGCTTTTTTTGATCCTTTTGAACTTTAGCTTTCAGCTTCTCATATATTTCTGAGTAGTCTCCATGTAATTTCATAGATTCATAGAATCGTTTCAGTTGGAAAAGACATTTCGGATCATCAAGTCCAATCGTTAACCTAGCACTGCCAAGTCCAACCACTAAACCATGTCCCTAAGCACCACAGCTATGTGTATTTTAAATACCTCCAAGGATGGTGACTCAACCACTTCCCTGGGCAGCCTGTTCCAACTATTGATAACCCTTTCAGTAAAGAAACTTTCCTTAATATCCAATCTAAAACTCCTCTGGTGCAGAGGCCATTTCCTCTTGTCCTATTGCTTGTTACTTCATTTTTTAGTATTTCACTCTTTTAGCTGCTCCCTTTAATTTCCTTGAAACTAGAGTTCTCATTTTAAGAGAATTTATTTTGGTTTAAATTAGGAATTATTTCTGATTTTTTATTTCACATGCAGCTTTTCCTGTTCAAATATGACTAATATACAGTCACAATTAGAGACTGTTTTATGAATAGTTGGGTCTTAATAAGATGTTGTATGCTGCTCAAGACTAAATAAAGAGTTGCTTCTTCTTTTCTGAGTTCAATGAGCAGATGAGTAACACACATGGAAAAGAAATTATTGCCCAGTGTGTAAGATTTTCCATTATCTAACCTACAGTCTGGCAGTACTACATACAGAGCCAGGGTGCATTAACAGCATTTTGTGACACGTAGCGTGCTTTTTAATTAAAAGTACTGTGCATCACAAGCTGTCCTTTCCTCTTGTGACATGCCACTACCTAGATGGCTTGTGTCTATCAAAAATCAGTGTGACAGATATTTCATTTTCCCGAAAAGTCATAGGTTTTTTATACAATGCCACAGTCTGTTTGAACAGACCATTTGTGTTCTCTCTTCAATGTTTTTAAAGAAAATAATATCTTACAGTATATTTGAATTGTATTAACAGCCAGTCCCTTTGAAATTGGATAGAAATGTTGTAAGGGTAGGCAGTTGGCAGTTCCTATAGGCAAAGCAGAGAGGGTCGATGTCCCGCACCAGTGCAGAGAGCAAGCCTGGCTGTAAGGCTCTTGATCCAATCCTCACTGAAGCTAGTTGGTGTCCTCTGTTGAGTCCAATGGATCCTGCATGGGGCTCAGCATGGTCATCAGATGTTACCATTTCAGGTTATGGAGCTGACATTCCTCAGAAAGCAGTAAAAATCCACAGGGCTTGTGAATCCACAGCTAGAAGGACCTCAGTTAATTGAAAGTAGTGTAAAATTGTGTGAAGGCAAACTGTGTTTGTTGGATCTGCATAGATATTAGAGGATGTTCATATACATAATTTTTTTCCTTACAGCTAGAAGGTGGCTGAATCTCATTTGCTTCTTCCCATGCAAATTCCCCAGTGAATTTAACTCTTCTTTCTCTTTACAAATCATTTGAGGAACGAACTTAGCATTTTCTTAAATGCAGTCACAATTTGCAGTTGTTTGACCAGCAACTTTCATTCTTGCCCATCTGTGGATACAGATGGATTTGTACAAGCTAGTAATTCCCCAAACATTTAGTTGAACAAAACTCATCCTGGCAAACAGCAAGCATGAATATCGCTGAAGTGACAGCTATTTGAAGTCTGAATAAGTGTTCATAAATACTTTCTTAAAATGCCTGGCCAAGCTCCATTGAACATTGAATGTCTCCTCCTCTGTGAAGTAGAATATAAAAGATGAATTTGTAATTAATTGTCAGGAAGTGAGAAAACCTTTCATGCTTATTTATATAAGCCTTTCGTACCCACATGGTGCTGTGGAGAGGTTCTAGCAAATGGAAATTTGGCACGTAGACCCTTGCACTGGGTATTGAAAGATGGTGATCCTCCTAGTGAAAATCTATTTCTCTGGCTGCAAGCTCCACAAACATAAATCTTGCTTGAGCAGCAAATATGTGAAACTGAATATTGAAAATGCTGTAAAGGAATGCTATATTATCAGCATTGCTAAAACTGGTAGGACGATTTGAGAGACTGGGAAGTTAAATTCCTCTCTTTCTGAACTGGTAAGAATGGGTTACAGGAGCAGGCTGACAGCATTCTCTTGGATGATGCCCTTATTTTCCAGGCCATAATTCCCCAGAAAGTTAAACCTGCAGGTGAAATTACAAGAACAACAGAAAGGTTTTGCAGGAGTTTCTTCTGGATTTGTCATCAACCTCAGAAAGAGATGATCAATATTCTGTTAAGCCCATGCCCCTAACGATGCCTGCAATGGTGTCCTCCAATGTTGCCATCCTGCAAAAGGTTAGGATAAGGATCTAGTAAAAGTCTGAATCTGCAGCATGGAAGACAGTAATGTGCAAAACTGATGTTATGAAGTTGAGCGAGGCAATAAATATTGATTTCAGTGTATTACAGAACAGCCCAAAATGGATGGTGTCGAGTTGTGACAAAATCCAAAAGACAAATGAGCTTGCCAGACAGCTCTGCCTACCAAGACAGCAATCCCCAGAAAAATAGTAATATGATGATTCAGGATTCAGCTGACAGAAAAAAAAATTGTAATTAAATTAAAAGCAATCAGTGTGACTCTATGGAAAAATAGGTCTTCTCAAACAACCCTGATTTTATTTCCTGATGAAGGTGCAAACTTGGTAGCTATAGATAACAGTGCAGCTGAAATATCTTGGATTTCTGTAAAGCACTGAATTATTATTGCAGGATGTTTTTATTTTAAAAGTACTATACAATGCCAGGAAATCAGGCATTGTATAAATTAAAACTCAGAACACTGACCTCAGCAAGTAGAGTGACCATACAATGAGATTGTCTTATGCATTGCACAGAGCTTGACAAAAGCCAGTGTCTTCATAAATAATCTACAAAGCATAATTTCTGACAAGTTATGCAGATTTGTGAAATGGCAACTAATGGAGAAAAGGGAAGATTGGTAACCTAGACCAACTCTAAGAAAATGCATGCTAATACAGTCAAATGTTAACCATCTATACAGAAATAAAGTGCATGTGCAACTTACATGGGAGAACTGTGTCCCTGAAAGAATTCCTAAATATATGGCTATAGAGGAACTGCATCAAAAAAACTTCAACCCAAAATACAGAAAGGTAATGTCATCCTTGAGAGAGTTGGAACTTTACCTCAGTCTAAGGATTATTAGCATTAATTTTTCTATTCTTTGTTCAGTTCTGTTCCCAACATTTAAAAAAAAAATTAAAATATTGACAAGAGATGGGGATAAAACTCTAAATGATTTGAGGGCTGCAAAAAAATGCCAGATAACAGGAATCCAAACCAGCTTAGTCTATTTCGTTTGTCAAAAAGAGATACAGCTTGGTTTATCAAAAATGTTTCATTTTCCTCCAGGCAAACAATGTCAGTAGGAACTAAAGGGTTCTGTATCCTAATGGCTGCATGCATAACAAACACCAATTGCTGGTAAGGCAACAAATTCCAATTAGAAAAAAGCCAAACAATTTTACTTGTGACAGTGATTAAACACAGCACAAATGACTGAGGAAAGTGATACGTTTTCAGACTTTTGATGTTGTCTTATCAAAATTTGCTGCAGGTGTTCTGGAACAGTTTTATTCAGAATGTAAATCACTGGACACAGCACAGTGGGATCTGGAGTGAATGTATAGGCTGGCATTATACAGGCAGTCACATATGAAGAGCTGACTGTTCTTTCTGGTATTATGTCCTATTCATTTGTGGATAGTTTTGATTATGTAAGCAGGCAGGAAAAAACTCAGTTAAATTTAAAGAATAGGTTAACATTTATGCATTCTCTCATCTGCTCAGCTACCTTGGAAAATTCAAAGTATCCTGTGCTGTTGGTACTGATTATAGAGGAAGAGAAACTCAGGACTAAATAATCCCCTCAGTCAAATTCAGTTCAGTGTGGCGGTTTGTATGCAATTTTTAAGTCAATATTTTTTCACTTACCAGCAATTGATGCCTTTTATGCAATTTACCAGTAGAGTATAGAGCCCTTGAATTCCTACTATTTTTGTTTGTTTGGTGGAAATTTTAGGTTTCATGTGCACTTTATACTGTACTTGTTCTCTTACTTGTGACATAAATATTGGCCCCTGGGAATGAAGAAAATGGCAAGTTTTCTGAAAGGATGCAGTGACATTTTTCTATGGTCTCATTAGTTACAATAGCACCTCTGTACCTAAAATGATACTCATCTGACAGCCCACGCAAAATAAATAATAATAATAAAAACTACAGAAGAAAATGAAAAGCTCGTAACTAAAAATTAATATTTTTACCCAGCACTTTTTCTAGAAAGGAATTCTGTGGTGAATTTTGTGAATATTTGTTTTAACAGAGCAAATATGGGCATTGATATTTTCTGTCTGTTTCAGAACACAAGCAGCATTTTATAGATGCTATCCCTTCATGCAATGAACATCTTATTGTCCTCTTACAAGGCAATCTAGAGTACAGTCATGTTTGAAAACTCATTGTCCTTGTCACACCTACTCGTGTCTTTTCTACTGAACCAAAATGTGTGTGAAAAAATGTATTCTGCTTTTGCCGTGGCTGTGGTCTTGCCTGTGAAGTGTGAGGCAGAAGTGTGCTGGTACCACAAATATCCAAAGTCACATCACGGCTTTTTATAGTTCATGTCCTGAGGACATATGAATAATAAAGTGCTCCTTAAGATTTGGGCAATGCATCTGTATTTACATGCAGAGCTACCATTCGGCTTTAATGAAGTCAATTGGAGACTGGCTATTGACTGGAATTTAGCTATTCATCTGACTTTATAGAGAGGTCTTGGATGTGTTCAAATTCAGAAGTTCAGGCAGCACTTTTATTGCTTTTATCATAACCCACGCAGGGAAATAATACACTGAGCAGAAGAATAAAAGAAATAGCTCTGTGTCTCCATCACACAAAAACTTCTAAAAGGCTACTGACTTCTTTGTGTTGCCAGCCTCCTTCTTCTCGTACAAACTTCAAACTTACTTAACTTCCAAAGCAGCTGTCTGAAGTTGTCCAACCTCCACCAAAATAGTAACTTAAATTACAGAATATACAATGTTTTGTGAATTGGATTTTGGGTTGGGGTTTTTTGGGTTTTTTGTTGGTTTTTTTTTTTTTAATTACAAACTTTGCTCATATTCAAAATAAGCTGTATGCATGCTGCATTGCTCAGTAGACAAGTTTCGTCGTGTACCCAGCAGAACACAGAAGGTGACTGACTGGGAGCTGCCACGCAGCAGCACAACCCTGCCTTGTTTCAGAGAGAAATTTGTTGAAAAGGAGAGATTTTTGTAGAATCTTTCTATTTCACTGGATCAGCACCTTCAAAAGGAGGACACATCCTATAGGAAACTTCTAACCGACTCTAGCTCTCATCATCTCATCTCATCTCCTAAACTTCACAGCCTGTACCTTTCTGTACCAAGTTCACAGATTCACAGATTCACAGAATTGTAGGTTCTCCTGGCCTTTCCTGCAGCTTCCTCTCCCAGGCTATATTAATACCTAGAACAGTTTCTAAAAAGCTCAGTTCAGCACACACTGACTGCCAAATCTCTCTTCTTCAGTACTGTTCTTTTCACATTTTTACCATAAGCCACCATATCTTGATAGCTTGAACATCCAGATGTAAGCATCCCTGAACCATGCAGAATGGATGATCACGCTCTCAGTCACTGGGAAATCCATCTTCTTTAGGCTGAAAAAAAGGAAATCTGTCTGAGCTGGCCTGCAAGGTTAATTTTCAGAAAGGCAAAGAATTTGAAAAAGGCTTTGTAGTCATTACAGTTAGAACATAATTAGTCTTTTATTATTGTAAGTTGTTTTAATCTAAAAATGTAATTCATTTTCAACCTGATTCCATTGATGTCAATGGAAGATTTGCCACTGATTTCTGTAGGAAAAAGTTTTGGATACAATTATTACACAATTTCAAGGCAAATGTACATGCATATGAGGCAAATATACACGTATATGAGGAAAGAGGCTTATAAAACAGAGTAATGGAGGGAAAGCCTGTATGTTTTACTAGTGGAAACATTTTTTACTTAGTTTGTCTTATTTCTGTGGATAAAGATTTCAGGGATATATTCTAAAAATATAAATCTTTATAAAGAATTTTTTCATGGTAATGTACATTTGATATTTGGTCTCAAGGAATCTTGGCTTTATGCTGCTACTGATTATCTTTGTGGTGTCAAAGACCATTGTTATTTAGAAGAAAGGGGAGAGGGAAATGGGGTTTCTCCATACTGCAATCAGGAGTACCAATAGGCAAAGGTATATTTTTTTATGAACAAGATTCTGGAGATGATACACACCTGGAGGCACAGATGTTTTACCCTTAATTTCTGCAACTTTGATTTTAATTGGAACATTTCAAGTTCTGTATGCATTAAGGAGTTCTGCTTCATTGCAGAATAGATCCAGTAGACAAGAGGGTTCCAAGGATGGGTGAGGGGGTGTGTATATATGTATATAAAGGACCCCCCCCCCCATAGGGATGCTTTACCTTAATCCTAACTCTCCTTGAAACAGTGATTTGCTACAGATCAACTATAGAGATAGGTGATTCGTTAATGTATTTATTATGGAAAAAAGTGCTTTGGACATCTGCAAATAATTTATTCCAACATTTAAAATCTTTTTTTGTCCTTGGGCACTCTTGGTAAGAGCAAAGGAGGGAAACATGAGGTAGTTCTTATTTTACATGTTATCTCAGCGATCACACTAACTGGAAGAGCTTCTGAATCAGCTTGTCCTCTGAGAAGATGGGAATACCATTTTGTGTAGCATTATTGTCAAATGTTACACGACTGTGTTTTGTGAGAATTTTTTATGTGTCCCTTGTTCTAAGTGCTCGGCTGACCCTGGCTAGCAGCCAGCCACCCACACAGTCACTCTCTTACTCTTCCCCACTCTATACCAGTGGGATGAGGTGAGAAAATAGGAAGAACAAGAACAAGAAATCTTGTGTGTTAATATAAAGACAGATTCATAGATGCAGGAAGGGGGTGGGGAACCCAAGTCAAACAAAGGAAATTGCTTATCATATCTGATAGATAGCCAGTCTCCAATCAATGACCCCCTTGGAAGCCCAAACCCTGCTTCTAACTCTGTTTTTATTGTTCAGCACAGTATCATACTGTATGGAGTAAACCCCTGGCCAGTTTGGGTCAGCTGTTGCATCCCCATCCAGTTTCTTGCCCACCCCCAGACTACTCACTGTGAGGGAAGGAGGAGATAGGGAGATGGAGTGGGAGAAAGAGAAAGCCCTGTTGCTGTGCGAGCACTGTTCAGCAACAGCCAAAACACTGCTGTGTTACCAACACAGTTTTAGCCACATTCTGAAGCACAGCCCCATCCAAACAGGCTGCTATGAAGAAAGTTACCTCCACTGCAGCCAGATCCTGTGGAGTGAAGTTCAAGAAGTGCAATATATCAGTGATTAAGTCACTCTGCTGTGTGAAAGATGTATTTTCTTAACCTCTCCTGTCGAAATTGAAGCCACATTGCCCATGTCTCTGACAAGTGCTCTAAATGCTGAACTACTTGACTCGAACTTTTATGTCTGTGGAGTTTATTGTACCTAACAAGGCATACTGAATCTTTCACAACTAACACATTAGAGATGATGGCATTAGCATTTCAAACTGTAGCTAGTCAAGTACTTCTAATTGTAATATTTAATCTAGGTTTACAGCCTACAGGACTCTAATGGACAGCTCCTGGGTTGGATGCTTCATGCTTAAGCAGCCTGGATATCTTGAGTGACCAACTGTGCTGACAAGTTACAGGGACATGTTACAGATAAATGACATTTGCCACACCTAACTTTGAAAGTTTCTTCCTTTTTAAAATATTCCCAAGTGTTCTAGAAGCTGTGATTACATGAGAACTTCAACTGCTTTGAAAGAGGAAACATATTTTATGAATACAGAGTAGAGGCAGAGGTCCAGCTTTGGTGCCACTTGAGCAGAAGTTTTCTAACTCAAAATCACAATTGTTCAAGCATCTTCTTCATGGAGTCCCCACATTGTATAATTGTGTGTGTACATTTAATCCATTTTAAAATCACCCTGGTAAGTTCCTTAACATCAATAGTTCTCTTGAAATGTTGTTCTAGAATTTAATTCCTTCTACAATTAAAAGCTGCTTAATGCTTTGCTTTTGGTTCTGGCTTTGGAGGGGCTTTTTTTGATCTCAGGAGAAGAATGAGCCCTTGAATGGCTCACTTTAAGTAACATCTTCATACCTTTCATAATCTTGATGGCTACTTTTTGAAACTTCACAATTTTTCCAATTTCTTGTAGTACTGGATATCACTGCAGCAGCAGTCATAATGCTGTGAAATAGAATTAAGGTAGCATGATCTCTCTGTTACCACAGTATCACACATTTACATAACTAAACCCCAATTATACATATATATATATTTAGCCACAGCATTAACTTCAGTGTTTATCTATTATAATCCCCAATTACAATTATTATAACTCATTCTATGATGGAGTCTAAGATCCTGTATATGCAGCATTTTTTGTTCATGAGTGTTTAAATGAATGTGTGTGTTTAACTGCATATTTCTTTGCCTATGCCCAGTTTACTGAACTAGCTAGATCTTGCTGCATCAGTAATTTGTCTCCCAGTCTTTCTGTCATTTGCAAATGTTATTGGTAATGCTTTTGTATTTTTGTTTTTTCAGGTCACTGATTAATGTTAACTAGTAAACTCTAAGAACAGATCCTTATGGGACACAATAAAGACACACCCATTCAATGAGTGTTCCTCCACTGCAAGTATGCGTTGACATCTACCAGCCAGATTTTAATCTATTTTAGATACCGATTCTTATCATTCCAGGTTCATAGCCAAAATGTCATGCAAAATGAAGGTAGATGTCCTGTGGAAACCTAGCTGTATTTCATTGGCATTATTACTTTTAATAACCAAGCTTGTAAATCCATCGATAAAAGATATTTTGGATAACTGAATTTGGAAGATCTAGTTTCCATGTACACATAATGATTGGCACCTGTTATATTGCTCCACTCTTATTTTTTTCCCAACTCAGGTTCCATGTCAGCTACTGAGTTATTTTGTCCAGAACAGATGTCAGGCTGACAGACCTGTAATTGCTCAGGTTAACTCACTTATCCTTTCCAAGTATTGCACAACACTGCCTTTGGTGCATTTCCAACAACTTCCAACAGCTATTGAAAATAATTTCTAGTAGTTTAGAGAGCTCGTCAGCAACTTCTGACAGAAGTTATTTGAACACATCCATTTTAAAATGCCGGCCTTCTGGAGCTGCAACTTGATTTCCTTCTGAGTTGGGAAGGGAAATTACCATTCATCATCACCATCAACACCGTCATCATCTTCTGGTATGTATACATTATCTGTCTCTCAAAATACAGAACATAAGAACTTAAATTCTTCATCCTGTTCTGCAGAACCCCTTCTAGCACTAAACCATCATCACTGTCCTTTATCAGTTCATTTCCTTCTTTCCTTCCTCCCTCCCTCCCTCCCTCCCTCCCTGTTTCTCTGTTTCTCTGTTGCATTTTGGACTCCCATACCACCAACTGTAGCCAAATGGTGTAATTTCCTTTTTTCCAAGAAAGGAAGGCCAGTTCAGATCTAAGCAAATAATGTATCTAGGAGGGCTTACTGGGGAGGTAGAGGAAGGGAGAGCTTTACTGCCCAGTTTTTTTTGTGCTTAGTCTGGCAGGTAGGTCTGCTTGATGCAATTAAAGCCAAGAGATGACATATGAGACATTAGCTGTGGCTTCTGTGGGAGTGGCAGCTCCCAAGAGTAGTGCTCAGGGCTTCCAGTCTCCTCATCTAGGGAACTTCCAGGAGCAATCAACCTGTTGCTGGAGGGTTTTCACCCAACCCTGCATCTCAGGGCCTCTCCTCCCTTCTGTTCATGCATTTAACAAGCTGAGTCAGCTCCAGTGACAGAGCTCCCTTCTAGCAGATGGTTGTGTGTTCAGAAGATGGCAAATCTCTGATAGTGTTGCTCAGAAAGGTTGCCCAGTCAACATTTGGGCCACTTGAGTCATTGCTGTGCCTTTAGCTGTGCCTGCAGTTGGGTACTGCACTGAAGAATACCATACTTTGTTTCTCAAGGATGGTAAGCACAGCAGACAACTCACAGGAAGTGTTTATTCCCAGTGTAGCATTATGACAGATCTCAAATCTATGAGAGAAGAAATAAGAATGGTCATTTGTGATTAAAACAAATTCTTTAACAGTACCCCATAGGTAAGAGACAAAATATGTCCTGCTGATCTTGTTGAATATATGTATATGAATATACAGAACTGCTTCAGATGTTTTTCATTAGCATGTTGTTTTGTGCTCAGTAATCTTTGCTAATATGGATATCTGCTCAAAATAAAACAATATTTAGGAGGGGAGAAAAAAAACAACTAATACATTCATATTAAATTGTCAAGACAAAAATAGCTTGCAGAGGTCTCAAGAAATGGTAAGAAAACCAGAAAGTTTTCTGCCTTTGACTTTCCTTAGATTTGCTAGATTAGAGTGCAGGCATCATGTCAGAAGAGCAGTAGTGCTTGTGAGAGAGCATTTATCAAGTGCTAACAAGAGGATGAAGGAAAATTGAAATGCCATTACAATCTTATTCTTCATTAAAAGTGAAGTATTAAATTTTCCACTAATTCGTTTTGACAGATGATATTCTGTCAGAGTTGACAGCTATAACAAAATGTGACTAAAGTGGATGCAATTCAGGAAGTGATGTTTTAATAGTTTTTCCTAGTGCTATGATGTCAGTGAAACAGATAATTCAGATTAGGTTTTTTCCCCTTTTATATCTGTATACCATTGATTATCAATATTTTTTGTTACAGGCAGATTCTTAGCTACAAAACCAGCAAAGCCATTGGCTTCTCAGAAGCAGAATGAAGTATTTAATCTGATTGACATTGTCAAGGAAGGCTGCAGCATCTAGCCTCTTTTCCCAGGCAATGTGTGAGGCAACATGTTAAAGCATGACTTTTTTAACAGCTAACTCCAACTGAAGTTGGAGTTCTTTTCATTGGAAATGCAAACATTGTTCTATTATAACTGTTTGTGAGGATTAACAGAAGATGGAGCGCTATGGGGGGAACCTTTGCAAGTTACTGCTTGTAAAACTTCATTTACAGTTGACTTTGTGATATAAGGTTGAAAGCAAGGCTCACAGTCATTTTCCAACACAGTATCTCAGAGGTATTTCAGTAACGTATTTCAGATATAAGTATTAGTCATGATGTTTGTTTGCCGGTTATTGAGATAGGCTCTAATCTGCGGCTGAGAAGTACCAAGCAAAACCCATCACAACAGGATTTATGTCCTGATAAAGGTCCTATCAGGACCAGAACAGAGAGGACAGAAAGAATCACCAAGTATAGTTCCTTTGGTTATAGACTGCTGTGCAGTGAGTTATTTCACAAGGTTATTGTACATTAATTCAGTAAGTAAACAGTTTGCCTTTTCCCCTTTCTTAATAACTGCAGTAAGCTGCCAGACAATGTCTTTAAATGTTATATTTAAATAAGAAGTTAAATTTACCTCTAGCAGAGTCTAGTGATTTACATTTTTTATCAGGTCCTGTTTTGTTTGCTTTCTAATCTCTTCATTTGGTTTCTGGCATGTCTTATTGGTTTGATATGCCCTCTTTGTAAGCTAAGGAAGATGAAATAAGACAGTTTGGAAATATTGCCTTTCTAAAGTGAAAAAATTCTCAGAGGCATTGTGCAAGCCTGCAAGCCTCGTCATTTTCAGCAATCATTTGCTCAAGCCTCTGTGTTTAAAAAATAAAATAAACAGAAATTCAGTCCAGATCATTTCAGACTGTTTTTTTCATCTCTCTCTCTTTTTTTGTTCTTATTTAAAGGGGCATGATTTAAAAGTTTGGTTTTAAGTCTATAAGAGCTTGGAATTTGTCAAAAAACGCTGACCTAAGATTAGGGCAGGTAAATTGCTTAGCTAAAAGTGGAGATTCTTATACAAAAATGCTATACCAATATTCATCAGCCAAAACGAAGCCTTTTCAGGGAACAGAAAAAACCCCAACAATATACCTTTCACTTCAACTGACCTTTAGCAGACTTCAAAGGCCTCTTGCAGGACTAATTTGTCTTTTCTGATTCCTTGATAATCCTGTTGGGGCTGTTTCAGAAGGCGTACTTGATGGTCCTCCAGAGTTCAGTAATGATTTTGGTTCTTTTATACCGCTCTTAGATTTTCCCACACTGTACACTCAGTTTTTGAAAAATAAATTTATCTCAGAAGAGCTAATCAGTTTATCTCATAGGCTCCCAAAAGCCTATGAGCATGCCCTGTTGACTGTGAATCTTTGCTTCAAAACACAGCCCCCCTGTACCGTGCTAACTATGCTGGAAACACAATCCCCTTCGCTCTGTGTAGACAAGTACGCAAGGGATATATAGGGGGATGTGGGAACCAAAAAAGGCAAAAGTTAGAAGATAAGTCTTGCTGGTATTTATTAAAATCTCCAAATTTACACAGATTTAATCCCCTGGCCTTTCTCTGCATCAAGTTGCAACAGCATCTTTTTAAATGTCAAAAACTTAAGCCATCAGTGCCCGTTTTTGCACTTCTGTATGCACCTAACTCCTGATTCAATCAGTGAACCCCACATCCTCAGAATGGAGTAGATTTTGGCCCTCAGTGTGTCATTTAGTGCACTTCAACAGCATATAAATAGTCAAGTTATTAAAGCTGAAAATTGAGGTCTGCCTAAAGCATCTCCTTTTCATAATATGTTAATATGCATAACCATATGCTTTTCTGATTACATTAAAACCTGGACAGATGTATATGATAAGATTGTAGTTCCTTTGAAAATGCCATAGCAATATGTGAAATGTTTTTAAGGACAAAATGTATCTTAGACACACAATCTCATACACATAAAATATAAAAACCTAACTGGAGAGAGGACCATAGAAAAGTCTAAAGAATGTCCAAAAGGTGTGTCTGCTCATAGAAATTCTGTCCCTGATTTTCAGGTTCTTTGTTGCCAAAGATTTTGAAGGAGTGAGCTTGCTCACAGTTGTGCCAGTAATCCCTGTCATCAGGCTGACATTTCAAGAGCAGCCTTCTGCACTTCTACTCACTCTCCCAGATGCATCAAGAACAAAACCACCCCACCTTCTGTGGGGCTGCAGGGGTGGTAGAAGGAAAGCAATTGCACCAACAGAATAGTGTCAGGGCCAGACAGTCCTTGGTGGACAAATTTTGGTCAGTCTCTATACAGTAGGGTAACAGCTTGGAATGGGTTACTTTGCATTGCTCATGGAACTTGTGCATATTGCATACATAGGGGAACTTCTTATCTCCTTATTCCTCTGGCCAGGCATCCTGGAGGGGTTTGAAATGAATCCATAAAGGAAATATGCTGAAACCTGTGACAACGGTTTGTGTATGATTTTTTTTTTTATTTCTAGCAGTCTTTTCTCCCTCTCTTCCCCATTGATATTTTGTCCATGCAACCAGAAAGTCTTGTGCTGGATCCTGATGGCACCAAAGGAAATGAGCAGTGGCTAATTTCAGTATTACCTTCTGAAGCTCCACACAGTTTCAAAAGATATAAAGAAAAATTTACATTGAGACAATATTTTCAATAAAAATACCATTCACTGTTTATTGAACATATGCATGGTGAAAAATATAGCAATATTATCCTGGTGATAATGAAACAGCTATACACTTTCTGCACCCTCTAATTCCCCTAGCATGTAAGTGTGATTTACCCAGTCCCTGAGCACCTCTGCTCTCATGTAGTGCAGGCTCACAGAGGCCCTAATCTTCCCAATTCCAAGCAGGTCTGGGTTTGTTTCTGTATACAATCACTTCCTTAGAAAAATATCACTTGTTTAATTCAATCTAATCATAGCATCTAACAGGAGAGAACTCTTCAAGATAGGCTAAAGCAAATCTCATTACCTTAAAGGTGCCCTGTAGGATCACTGCATCATGGTCAACTTCTGAAATAGGCAAGTGAAAAACCTTACAAGCAAAATATTCACTTGCATGAAAAATAGTCCTAAGAATGAAAATATTCAAAATTAATAACAGGGTCATATCAGTGCAATTTAAAGTGGTTTGTAACTGGTATATCTCTTAGTTAAGTCTTAACAAGAACTGTTAGCTTCTTTCTACTAACGCATAGGAAATGTCAAGGTTTTCTATGATGAAATCTTGGTTCTATACCAACAATCATCAGATCTAACTTAAATATCTTGCTTACTGTGGAGGAGGGAAGACTATGTGGGACTCATACAAAGGGTGACCAGGTCCTCACTTAAGTGCTGTAAATGCTTTGTTGGAGAGAAAAAAGTTTATGTAAGACCTTGGTGACATACAGCATTTGAATTGACCCCTGCACTGCTGATTTTTTTCTTTAAGAAGACTCATTCCTCCTCTCTAGCTATTTAACACTTTCATGAACCTTTTATGAGCTTGCTGTCATAGATAGTCTCATTGTTTTATTTTTTTCTTTAACACTTGGACAACTTAACACCTATGCTTAATACCAATTGTGTTTCTGAAGTTTCATGACAATGCAGAAAACAGAAAATTAACTTTCCAGACCATCTGAAAAAAAAAAATCAAAGAAAAAAAATTACATTGCCCAGTATAATAAGAAACTAAAAATTTGTTTATTTTTGGATCTTACATGTGTTTTGGTATCAGCACCAACTCAGTCGACTGTATTTGGATTAGATACAAGAAGCAGATGATATCTGGCCTGAAAACATTCTATGCGTCTGAAAGATTCAGTATCCTCTCACTGTGTGTTGCTTACAGCTTGTCACAGAACATTATGTTATTTCATACCAGAGGCATGTTAGTGATGCGAGGTTATACAACGTCAAAGATGAATTTTAGTGTCTTTTGCTTTTGAATCACACTCTGTGGAGCCTGGTCAGGACTTTAGGGACAGATTTCTAACACTCCCAGCTGTAGAAGTACATCTCTTGATCCGCTAGGTCTCTCTTTGGGGAAAGTAGATCTTGTTGCTGGAGAGAAATGTATGGAGTAATTTAGTGCATAAACTGATCTACTCACTGTCACAACATCAGGAGGCATCTACGTGGTCATTGATTGATTCAGGCAAGGCAGAAACTTAGAACACCCTGAAAAGCCCCATTGCTCCTCTGCACACATGATGGAGACCCTCATTACGAACCCTGGCACACGGGTGGGGGCTGCGCAGTCTTGCACTGCTGAAGCAGCCATACAGACTGCTGGTTTCAGGCTTATTACTTTGCCCTACTTGCATTTAGCCAGCTTTTTCCCCTCTCACAAGACTGCCCTTCTGAAGTTCACTCTTTTGTATTACCTCTGTGGGAGTAAACTAATAATTTGTTCTTTGCTTGGGGTAACCCAGATTTCACATTAATTACCTGTACTAGCTCTGCCTGGATTCTTGGCATTAAGTCACCTTTTCAGCTGCAGATACTACAGTAGCCTGTGGGGAGAGGCATTTCAAACCTTGCACCAGCCGGCATCAGATAGGCCTGTTAATGTTGTGTAATTCAAACATTCCTCTTGCATTAATACTTGAGGTTATGAGCTCAATCAGGAATGCTGGCCTGAATATCTTACCTCAACTATACCAGTGGGAGAACCATTCAAAATTAGGATTTGATTTAAAAAAAAATTTAAAAATTGCTGCCACTCTCAAACCCTGCAACACTTGTGCAATGTATTTAACTTCTCTGCTGTAAGTCTTTTAAGGCACTGCTGTGAGTATACAAGTCGCCATCTGTGACAGTGTTTGCAGAACTGGGGCTTCAGCTTAAGGGTGATTGGAAATATTTTGACTAAATTCTTTTTGGAGGGGGGGGTGCTACTGAAAAAATATTTATAAAGTTAAATTAAATCTTTTTTTTTAAATGTTGACTCTGTAGAAACAAAACACTTCTGTTGAGATACATTTTAGTCTCTTGCTCCCGCATTTCATTTCTCTTTTCTTAGGCTTTGTTCCTGAATTGTTAAAAAACATCTTTTTGTTTCTTATGTCTAGCTCTCAGACTCAGTATCTAAACCTTTCTGGCTTGCTTTTTCCCCCTTTTCGTATCAATCCAAGAGGCAGAAATTTTAATACCTGATTGTGGGTTTCTTCCAACTGTGCCAATATAATTGATTACAGATGATTGGTCATAATAATCTAAACCAAAATAGGCTGTGAGTGAAGGTAGACAGCTCACATAATATTAGAAAATTGTCTTTATTTTCATCAAATTCTTTAATGGACTCATAAGGCAAAGCTGTCACCATCTTAAACATGTGTAAATTAAAACACAATACTTTCTAATATCATGTCATTTTATTCTGAATAATAAGATTACACTATCCAGGGTTTTGATAAAGCATACATAAAAATGTCTATTTTCTCATTTGCAACAAAACCCAGAAGTTCATTCCATGTAGATGAACAGTTTCTCTGGTGATGGATAAACCATGATTTGGCATAGGATTTTAGACAGAAGACTAAGATTTATTATTTAAATGTTATTCCAAACCTGATATAATTCACATCTAGAGATGTGGATCGCGTAAACACAAAGTATTGGCATATAAAAATCATATACAAGCCAAAACTGACCTAAAGTCCCTGAACACTCAGCTCTGTAGTAATGACTACAGGTTCAGGTTAGTAGCATTTTGGATACTTGTTTCAGTGATGTGGGTTAACAGACAATAAGGAATAAAATCATATATAATAATTCATTTGGCCTTCTTAAAACTTAATAAACACCTAATGGTGTAGCCACTGAAATTAAGGACTGTAGTAGGACTAATTTCAAGCACTAACTTCTCCTTAATGAGCAAATGAGTATGTAACACACATCAAAAATAATCAAGTAATCTCAATTGTAATATACTTTCCAGATACCTCTTAATGCCATTGATAATTGTCCTCCTTCCAGCTAGGCCAGTTAACTGTCCCAAGGAGCCAGCACAGGTGAGCTGAGCTGGCCAAGGGTGTTCTCACACCACCTGATGTCATGCCCCTATAAAATGGGGCCAGGGGAGGAGGGGTAGGTTTATGCAGCTCTGGGATGGGCTCATTGTGGGGTCTGTGGGTATGTTGGTGGAGGGTTGGTAGGTGCTCTGTTCATGCTCCATCCTGATGCTGTTCCCATGCTCTCCCAGTGGGCCCCCCTTACTGTGCCCCACCTGTTTCCTTTGCTGCCTGCTCTCCCCATCCTGCCATGGGGTGGGGGCCTCTGCTGAGATGCCGGTGAGGGCTGAACCACAGCAGTGCTATCTGTTATCATGAGGTGATGATGGTCCTGCTGCCTGTGGAGTATTGCGTGATATTTGGCCTGCCAAGTGCTAGCCCATGAAAACGTGTTTTGTGGGTGTCAGGTGGAGTAGGTTCACAAGAATGAAAGTTGCTATTTTTAACTCTTAAAACTCTGGGGAAGGGTCAGAAACAGATTTTGCTGTGCCCTTCAGTTCAGAAACCAGATAACCAGTGGAAATATCTTTTTAAATGTCCACCCAATCCACTAGGTTCAGACCTTCATTCATAGTAGGGTGCATTTATAGATGGCTTTTGAGTGCTCAAGGGTAGCATCAGTGTTTTAAGTCTTGTGCTTAAAATGTGAGCTAAACTAAATGCACAACTGCCAAAACATGACTAGAACAGAGCACGTACTTCATTCCTCCTTTTTGAAATGTCAGCTTGTGTTGAGGGGCAAAGAAAAACTTCTCCCACTTTGGTGTCCATTTGGGGCATTCTTTCCATAACTATTTTTTGCAAATGATTTTGCTAACTATAAAATTCAAAGGAAGCTTTGAAAAAATGGTAGAGGTTATTCATAGGAGTGTGTTGGAACTATTCTGTTTACTTTCTTCAGTCTCATCAAGAAAAAGAGACCCATTGTTCAACCAATTTTTAATACGTTTTGGAGAAAACTGGAAGCTATTTACTTGTTCAGAAGTCATTAGAAGAAAAACTAAGTTCAGCAAGTAAATTAGTTATGAGCAGTGTATGCCAGCCAGGGTTGGAGTTGAAACAGTTCTGTTGGAGTACAAAACAATCTTTAAAGCTCCTTGTTAGACACACAATAAATAAGCACTGAATGTAGTCTTCGAATACATTTAGGGAGGAAAAAATATTGGCATCAGATCACATTTTGGCATTTCTCTTGTTAGGGAAGTGTGACTTAGGACTAATGCCCTCATTACTTCAGGACTGACTTCACCTGTGTTTGTGTTGCTGACAAGAATACCAATTAGGTTTTCAAGATGATGCACCTGCCTCATTCAGGATAAAGGCTTAAATGTAGCTGTTGTAACTAATGGTGGAGTTTTGTTTATTTTTGGGTCTTCTTTACTGAGATAATACATTGCTATGGTGAGCTCTTGGCAGAATGCGTGTGCTTTGTAATTAATGACAGAAGGTAACCTAACACCTACTAAATTCATGCGGATTTTCTTATCTGAAATGTAGTTTCATCTCTCTGGCAACTTGTGCTATGGGAGGAATGCTGTATTGGTTTATGGTGATAATAATTGTCGTTTTTTCCCTCTTGCTTAGTTTTACTTGACTTTAGAAAACAAAAGACTAGTCTGGTCTTAACAGCTCACTTTGTATGTTTCTAGGAGAGCCTTAAATTCTGAAGAAAATAGCTGTAGGCACAGATGGCAGGGGTCTGAAGTGTACCAAAGATGACTCCATTCATTTAACACATCCTTCTGGATTTTGTCAGGCTAAAGTGCAGTTGCTTTGGAATTTGTGGTGAGCAGGAAACTTTGCTAAGATAATTTAAGGGGATGCAGAGTCTATATGCTGTTGTTTCAGCTTCTAATAATTACTTGCCCTCTTTGTGGTTAAAGGACAGTGAGGCTTCCACCCAACACAAAATCTCTCTAGCACTGCCAAAGAAAAATAACCAGGGAAATGATGACTTCCACAGAGCCCTGTGTTGACCTGGGTGGCAAGCTGGTGGTGGTAAGGAGGTCTGTGAGACCTATGGGTGGCAGCAGGTTTAAGAGCAACTTTAGTAGTGAGGAGCTGGGTTAGCTGTGCCTGATCTAAGCAATGGGGAACAGTAAGAAATCCAGCTGGTCTCTGGGACAGGAATACCTGCAGTGAGTATATGTTATATTCAACCTGTATTAAACTGTCCTTAGGGGTCAATGTTGGAAGGATTTGTTTGTCTGATTTATAGCCATTGTACTTAGAAATTAAAATAGATGCTTAGCATTCTTGGTAAAGTAGTTTTGGGTAGTAGTTTTTTCCATTTACCTACAAAATACTTACAATAAAAGAAGAGGTAGAGTTTTCCTTCTAAGATTTGCAGTTAAGGTCCAGTGATTTTTTTCTTTTGGCATTTTCTTCACTGTTTTGGTCTGATGGATATCAGAGCCAGAGTTCACATCTACGCAGAATTCTTCATATTGTAAAGTGGCCAATTCTTTAGGGCTCATGAAGTGCTTTCATAGCTTAGCTTGCCTGCTTTGAAGTTGTCCCTTGGAAACACTTGATGTAAGATACTCAGTGAAGAAAGAAAACTATGTTGAGAAAGCTATTTGAACTCTGAAAAGAGAGTGTGTGGTAAAGAGCTTTAGGTGACAAAGTCAATGTTGAGTGAAGAAGGCTTGCTGAAAAAGGAAATACAAATCCTGTTTGGAATAACTGGTAAAAAAAATCACACTGATGTCCTTCTTGACATCAGTGTGATTTTAGCCTTGAAAAAGATGTTCTCAGGAAACATGATCTTGGGCACTTCCACAGTGACAGAAAAGTTTGGCAGAGGAGGGACAAAGAAAGTTTGATGGTCTTGGGAGCTGTGTGACAGTAGAGCTGCTTTCTCTAAGTGTAGTATTCGTGCTTGGAATATACCAAAATGGCACACATGGGCAAATCCATTTCTGTAGTTCTTATTTTTTTTTGTCAATTTGCTACACTCAGGGAGTAAATGTAGACTTTGGCTTTCATTTTTAATTCTCACAATCAAAGCTGTGGACAAATGGATGTAAGTGGTTGAATACTACAGTTTACTGAGGCATGTTAGCTGATCATTGTGTGTTCCCATCCTTTTACTAACATAGTAGTTTCAATTTGATGCATGTGATTATTAGATATGGATTAACTGATAAGAAATACATTTAAAATAAAAATAAATAATTTTCTTATTAACTGGCCCTAGCCAAAGATGGCCTTGTGACACAGAAAAAAGGTGGAGTGCAAATTTTTTTGCTATTTGATGGTCCAAACTCTTCAAGTCTTAGACTTGTATGTGGCCACTGTACAGTGACTGTCATATTTAATATCACTTTTAAAAATCAATTCTTGCAACATATCAGGTAGTAATTTAATAATCAAATCATGCCTTTGTTTTGATCTTCCCAAATAATCTGCCTTTGCAGTAGAGAAGCTTTTCAGTGCTATTACTTGCTGTTATGCCATGCAGTGCTTTTGTTCTCAACTTATTTTCCCCCTGCCAAAAAGCAGCTAATTAGGTGAGAAAGATGTTTTATAGTGAATCAATATTAAACACTGAAACAAACTTCATACCTCCAGCAATGTATCTACAGTCTTAGGAGAGGTGAAAAATAGGTAATTATGTTAAGAGAGGAAAGAAAGGAGCACCTTTCTGCAGTGTGACTTGCCTCTCTAGTACCCTGTGGTGAAGCTAGATTTTGTGGTTGCCTTATTGGTGTGTTTCCTTCAGTGTGTTTGCAGGGTATATGGCTCTCTTGACTTTGCCTTTCATCTAGATTGTGGTAACTGCTGCTGTTTAGTGGAATAAATGCAGGAAATGAACCCGTAATGGCAAGCAACAGGTGACTTCACCTGAGGGTATTGCTTATGGTCCAGGTAGGTGAAATATCTCTTGCTCCCTGTGTGGTGGTTTAGCCCTGGCTGGAGGACAGATGCCCACCAAAGTCAGTCTATTACTCCCCTTAGTTGGACCGGGGAGAAAATATATATATGTTTAAGAGGCCCAGGAGTCAAAATAAGGACAGGGAGAGATCACTCTGTCCTCAATGATGTGGGCAAAACAGACTCAAGACAAAGTGAAGAAGAGAGAAACTACTCTACTTTATTGCACTACACTAAAAAGAACAGCAAAGAAAATCTGGATTTGGGAGCATGACCACCACCACTCCCTTCTCAGCAGACTTTAGCCATGATCTTGCTCCCTTCTTCCCCCCACTTGCAGTCCAGGGGGGCAGGGACTAGGAAAAAAATGGGGTTCTTGGTTACTTCTTCATGAGCTTTTTTCTTCTTTCAGATCTTAAAACACCTCTAACCTCCCTCCCACTCCCTTCTTAGCAGACTTCACTCTAGTCATGATTTCACTCCCTTCTTCCCCCTGCTCGCAGCACAGGGGAGCAGGGACTGGGAGATGGGGGCTTCGGTCAGTCCCTTGCAAGTTGGTTTCCTTCTTGGCTGGGGGCAGAAGGGTGGGATGGGGGTGAGGGGCATTCATTCCACACCGTCCCCCTGCTGCACCGTGGGGTCTCACCCACAGGAGAGTCCTCCACGAACTTGTCCAACATGAATCCTTTCCCCAGGGCTTGATCTATTCACCAGCTGCCCTGGTGTGGGTCACTGCTATGGCAGGCAGTCATAAATCACAATGTCTCCTAGTCCCAGTTCTCTGTGGGGTCACCAGCCTCCCCCAGCAAACCTGTTCCACTGCAAATCTCTCTCACTCATCTCTGTGTCTCTGTTTCTCTTCATGGCTGCAAGTGCTGGCAGGGGCTTATCCCAATGTGGGGTCACAGCATCTTCTCTATGCCTCCACCTGCTCCATCCAGCTTGGAGCCCCTCCACGGGCTGCAGGTGGGGTCTTGGCCTTTTCCATGGGTTTCTCCACAGGCTGCAGGGGCATCTTTCTCTCCAGCACCTGGGTCGCCTCCTCCCCCGCCCTTCTCCAGCCTTGGTGTGTCTGCACAGCTCGTTACATCTTTTCTCTCCCTTCTCCGGTGGAAAATGCAGCTGCTTTCCGGTTGTTTTCTCCTGTATGTGATTCTCAGAGGTGCTCAACTATCTCTTGGGCAGTGACTTTGGCCTTGAATTGCTTGTTGTTTATAGTTTATGCTGGCAGAAAACTCTAACTGCTGCTTAAAGAAGCTGTCTCAGCAGCACAGCCTGACAAAACTGCAACACCCTGCCTTTTGCTAAGTGCCTTGGAACATTCTTCCAGTCACAGCCCTTTGCTGTGGGTTGTTGTAGGTGAGTCTCTAGAGAGGTCTCAGAAGTATTTGATATTTCACGCTGGAAGAGTGAGAGAGAACAGTTTCAGTCTTCCTCCTCAACACTATGGTTTTCTTCAAGATACTTATTGACAGGTGCTAGCCTGCATTTCAAGGGGATGATCTCTTCAACACAAATAGGAATGATCCATATTTCTTTACAGTGCCCCACAAATCTCTATCCTTGAATGAAATCAGACATTGATTTTTTTTTTTTTTCAGGCTGTATTTTGTTTATAAGACCTCTTAAAGCACAGTGCTTTGCATGTGGCTTGGAAGACCCACACAGCTGCCCTGTGGGTCCATCAAGATGATGATCTATGGGATTGTCATAAGTATTGCATTGCTGAGGCTACGTTTCTGCTTCATTTCATAAATGAAAAAAATGGTTCTTTTGACAAAAAGAATGGGGGTAAATTTGCCAAACAGCTGTGATAAAAAGCGGAGTATAAACCTTTTAGATGAAGCTCATGTCTTCTGCTTCCCACACTGCTCAAGTGTTAATGCAAGTGAATAATGTTACTTATGGTGTTATTGTGGAACAAATGTAATACTTAGTGTCTCACAGGAGCAATGTGAGGCTAAGTTCTTGATAATTTCTTTTTGCATTCACCAATCAAGAAAACACATGATTTTTTGCTACAGCATCCTCATGTTTTTGTTAAGATATTTAATGTATGGAATACAATGAGGATTAATAACTCCTGCTACATTTAGCTCTTGCCAGCACCTTCAGATTTGTGGATCCCTCTTAGGAGTGGCCTTATCTAGGATTTTTACAGTGGTGAAGCAGAACTGTCTTTGGCACTGAGGTATCATGAAAATCTCTTAGTAAAATGCGGCAGTGATAAAGTTAAACTTTACCTTTGCATTGCTGTACAGAGGATCTTTGAAGCAAACAAGGGAAATAACTGCTCCTCCAAAGAAGGTTGAAGTTGAACAGAGCTAAAAGAAAATTGTTGGAAATTAGGGAGGTATTGTGGGTCTCAAAGTATGTTACTGGCTCATCTATTTTTGGGTGCAGGTCAGAACTGAAAATCAGTTATATGTAGGTTCACGATAATTATTTTTTGCAGCTGATTCTGGTAACAAAGGGCAGTTGCAGGTAAGATTAGATCTTCAATGGCTTTTTGAAAGAAAAAATAGTCCTCAGCTCTGTTGTAATTCTCAGCTGTTGTAACTCTTCACTGACTACCATTCCACAGCTTGCTTTCATTACATATTTCCCCTCTCACCTGTTGCATGTGTGTGGATTGACATAAGCAGCAAGCTGGTACAGATAGATATGTTCTTGGCTGTTGTGCATAATTAGTATTACCTATTCTATATGTGCCCTTACTTTGTGCTTACTGCAGTTGCCAAGTACACTCAACAATGTCTGTCACCTGTTCGTTTTCTTCCTGAGCCTTTTCCCTGGAGCGTGGTAGGGTGTGTGTATGTATTGGGGGTGTTCAAGGTGTGCAATGTGCTGGTTTGCTTTGGGAACACAGCAAAAAGGATTTGAGAGGACCTGCTGGGTTATCAAGTCTTGTGTCTGGCTGTTGCAGACATCTAAGTTACATAATGCTCTTGAGATGAGCAAGCACAAGTCTAACACTGGTATTCTTTGTGCTGCTATTGGGAAGCTGTTTCACTGCTTCCTTCATGTAAGGGTTAGTTTTAGCTTCAGATTGTTTCTGCCTTGTTTTTTGCTGTTTTGAGCTTAATCATGTGTTCTTTTTCCTTCTGGTCTCCTTATCACCCTTTTTGGATTTATAGGCAGTAATCTTGCCTCCTCTTAGCCTATATTTTTTGTAGGCTGTTGTACTGTTAGTACTGTGGAGTAATTGTTATTCCATCAAAATTAAAGGTGGGGAGAATCATTCCAAGTGGATTTAATATTTCATTTGTTGATATCATTAACTTGAATTGCACAACAGAGCTAGTGCTCTTCTGATGTATGAGAAAATCCCATCCTACCTTAATATTTAAGTAGGAAACCTCCTGCATTTATTTTGTAATGTGCATTGCTTATGTCTAATAAGAGTCAGTTCAGTCCCCTGGCTCACCTTAGGTAAGACTTTAAGAACAATACTACTGGTTTCAAATGAGTCTGCATCACATCAAGTTCCACATGAAATTTGGAAATATAACCTAATTTCTTTCCAAAGCAGAAGGTGCTTGCTAATTGCAAGTCGGCGGTGAGGCTGTTCTGCTTCAGCCTGGGACTTGAGGCAAGTCATAAAAGCAGTACAGCTCAAACTGCCCAGCCTCAGGTCCTGGGCTAAATCCCCTGGTGACTGCAGGTTATGGCCTGTAAACACATGGACAAGTCTCCACCTGTGTCCTTGTCAGCATGTGACAAGTGCAGGGGCATTGGATGGGGCTGCAGTGTTGGGCCAGTGGTGGGGGCTACCTGCTGGTGTGTTTCCGTTAGGCACAGCTCTTCCTCTCTTCCCCCCTCCTTACAGCTGTGCAAGTCTGTGGCATCGCTCCTGCGCTGGAGTATGTCTGGCTTGCAGACAAAAAGGCAGACTGACCTGGTTGCGGTATCTGGCACAGAGTCAGACTGGAAAAGAGGCCGTCCTGCTGCGCTGCAGGTTTGTGAGAAACTAGGGCAGTTCTGTCCGAAAGACTGTGGGACTTGAGTTTTGTTCGACATGAGACCTGGCATGTTTGGCTGCATCCAGGTATGACTGACTATTGTAGTGTCTGATCTGTGGCAAAAAAATCTACATTCTTGGGAAAATGCACTTTTGCTGGATTTATAGAGAATGCCTGACCTGTTGCTTGCTGAAATTTCTCCCTGGTGGCTACATCTTCTGAGTTGTGGGGTTTTTATTTTGGTGGAGGAAGTTAGGCTGATTCAATGGTCTTCCTCATTGCAATTTGCTGCTTCAAACTATCACTGCAAAGGGGTAGGATGGTCCTCTTCAGTCAGCCCTGGCTTGAAAAGCTCTGGGTGTAAAAGTGAACAGCATATCTGATGTTACACCCTCAAAAAATGAATCAAATATTATGAAAGTGGGTAGCATAAAATCCATGCTGGTTTTTTGAACCATTTGTTGTTACTGTTAAATTCTGTTTAAATCTGTTACTGTTACTACTTAAAATACATTTTGACTTATTGATGTATATAAATCCTGTGCTCATGGCAGGCATAAAATATTAAAAGAAAATTTGAGGTTTCACCTGTCTCAATAGTTGAAGGCAGTCTGAGTTTTGTGAAGCTGTTAGTTTGGCTTCAAAAATATATAAATTGAGAAACTAAGAGAATGTTGAGAATCAGCTTTGATATTATCTGGAACAAAATGTTAAAGTATTTCCTATATTATGAATATTTCCTATATTAGCAAGAGTTACTTCTGAAGGTCTTACATGTAGAAAGCCTAATATTCAAAGAGAAACATTGAGCTTAATTTATAACTGTCAGTCATATTAGCGTAAGTGGCTTTCAAAATGCTACAAGATAAGTATGTTTTAACCTTGCAATTGTCTTTCATTTGCTTTTGAGTGTGGACTCCATGTGGTACAGAATGGCTTGGAATGAAAGATTTTCTTATTACTGTGGCTGTTATTCCTGGATTAGCAGAACTGTTATTTTTGCAGTGGAAAAGTTAATAAAACTTTGTCCTTACTACCTGTGCTTTTGTCTTTCCATTTTCTACCTATCAGCCCTTATTTGCATTTCATATCCACTGGTAAATCAATGTGAGAAACGAAACTTGTAGTCTCCAAGTTAGTTAAGGTGTACAGATACGTGGGTATTTTGTTCCACTGAACTCTGAGTAGGTTCACTTTGGACCTGCTTTTCTGTCTGCTAATGCTAGTTGACTTTTTTTGAGGAAAACTCTCCTTTTCCCATCACAGCTACCCCTTAGTTGGTTAAATGCATGTTATGATATCAACTCTTTTTCTAAACAGGGAATTATGGGGAAAGTGGAATGGAAGCCTTCAAAGAGCTGGCTGCCCAAGAGGGTCTCTGCATTGCTCACTCTGACAAGATCTACAGCAATGCTGGGGAAAAGAGCTTTGATCGCCTGCTCCGCAAGCTGCGAGAAAGGTTACCCAAGGCTAGAGTGGTGGTTTGTTTCTGCGAGGGAATGACAGTGCGCGGGATCCTCATCGCCATGAGGCGCCTAGGAGTGCTTGGGGAGTTCCTGCTAATTGGAAGGTAAGGCTCTGATGGTGATTTCTCTGCTCGTCCTTTCCATCTCACCCCTCAGGCAGTCCTTTAATTTCAGAACTGTGCAGTTCAGGCTACCTATAATTTCCATATTTCCTTGTCTAGTGAATGAAAAGAAGTGGAAAAATGGTAGAGCAGACCTTAGAATGGGGTTATGAAGATGTATGCCAACTTCATCTGTGGTGTTATATTTCGCAGAAGTAAATATCAATTATTAACCATTCTATAGGGATATGGGATGTTGTGGCATGAAGCATTCCCCTAGAGTGACTTCTAGAATCAAAGCAGGGAGTAAAAGAATTCTTGTTTCAGAATGTGATCTAGAAGTATGACATGTGACAATGTAATCTGCTTCTCAAAGGGTGTATCTGATAATTTGAAAACCCAAAATATTGAGTAGCTTGATTTACCTGAACTTTTCTCAGCCTTATGATTGCAACCTGTCATTCTCAGTTGTATGCTTTATTCTGATCTTTGTTATTGAAAAAGAGGACACTGATTTTATGCAGACTTGTCTGTTAAAACAGACTTGCTGATGGCCATCAGCATGCACCTGTGTTTTTATATTACTAGAGGAACAGTGCAGGTGTATATTGGAAAGGCCAAGGGTGTCTCTATCAAAAGGAGAACAGTTGCTTTTTTCTTGACCTTGTTTCTGAAGATATTCACTGAAATATGGTCATTTTAGTTCAATGACCTATAGTCTAGCCACATTTCTATTTTTGTGGTAGTTATCCTTTTGAGGCTTCTTTTGCAATGTCTGGTTTTCCATTTCGATTAATCGTGTTCAAATGATGAGGACCGATGTTTTCTGTCTTCTCTGTTAGACTGATAATGTCTTTTTTTAATCTTTCTATTTACTTTGCTTCTTATCTTTTATTTAAACACCATTTAGTCAAGATCTTTGACAGTTGTCTCCATACTTAGCTTCTGTTGCCTTTTTTCTGTTGTCATTCTGATCTATCAGACATCTTTTTTCTCTTTCTGTAGTCTGTGTCTGTCATGACTGGTATGTTCTCCTTGTGCTACAATATTGGTCTTTCCCTGACTGTATCACTTAAACCAGAAATTATAGAAATCATAATTTCTATAAGTCAGATAACTAATCTTGTCCAAGTAAGTCAATTGATGGCTCTCTTGTCATTCATTTTTGTTCTACTGTCTGATTAAAATCTATTTGGAATGGAGACTGAATTTCCGGAAGTGTGTGTAGATAAGAGATAGAACAGTTGGAAAACCATCAGCATTAAAATGAAAGAAAGATGAAGGCAGTATTGAAAATGGTATTGTGTCCTAGATTTGTGCATGTGCTTTTTATTTGCATCATTCAATATGTGTAATTCTAAATGAATAATGGAGTGTTTCAGGACTGACATGTTTTTAAGTACTTTTTTCAGTGAATAGAATTAACTATAATAAAATTAGTCTAGGTGACAGCAGCCCTGGACATTTTGTGAATGCCTGGCAGCTCCAGGCAATGCTGTGCTTTCTTCATGAATTGCTGACACACTGTAATGGTGCCTTATTGTTCCCTTGAATTTTGACGCTCCTTCGATGCAGGCCATAGAGCCAAAGGAAGTCTCTCTCTCCTACATTAAGTACCAAACCTAGGTACTTTAGGTGGTACAAACCTTAATTTCGTACTAGGCTGTCTACTTGATCCTTTACTCTGTGCATGTGTAGAACACTTCAGCTTGAAATTTGGAAGAAAAGCTGCTGCCAAGTGTCATGCTACTCCGTTTGGTTTTAACCGTTTGTCTGAACTGCCTGACAGTACTGCTGTGAGCTTTCTTCAGATTTTTGTCTCCTATTAAATGCTAATAATGGAATGTCTTTGGGAATTGCAATGTCTGTTTCAGGTAGGCTTTCAAATACTCTTACACAGGTTATTGAGTATGGGTGAGCCCTCCTTAGGGCTGGGGTGGGCTGATCCACTTGTAAAGCAGGCTGGAAATTGCTTGGCACAGTATGGATGGTGCCCAACAGCTGGTTGAAATAAGACATGCAAGCCCCATAATATTTTTATATGTGCTTGCAGAACTAAAAGAAAAGACATTTTCTTTGAATTGTCCTGATTGAGTGATTTTTAAAAAATGGCAAATCCAGCAAAGTTATTCATGAGTTGCAGTGGAACTGCAGTGCTATGAATTTGGTCATCTATATACAAACAGGAACCAAGGCATGCATTAACATCACTCTGACATGCTGGATACTTGAATTAAAAAGACTAAACAGCTAAGCAAAAAACCAAAAGCCTTTTAAGAACATTCTTTTAATTGAGGGAAGTGGGAGTGAATGTGAAATCAAGACTTTTTGCAATAATGAGCTAAACAAAGCTTTTAATTTAGCCACAGGTTTATTAGCTGCACTGTATCAACCTTGTATTCTGCTCTGACTCACTGTAAAGAGGAAGCATGTACAAAGGGACACCTGGCTAAATAGCTCTCTTCCTGCTTTATCGTGAATATTGCTGTTGATCAAAGCAGATGCGCAGCCTGGTTTAACCAGACATAAGGAATATGAGAGCTAGAAACTAAACTTTATTTGAGTTTAATTTGGGAAAAATATGCTGAGAGTTACAAGGAGTTATATTGAGTCAGGACTAGGCTGTCAGGTCCAGGTGATTCTTCAAGGATTAGCTGACTCTTCTGAGGCATGGGGTTAGGACCGTATTTCTGTAAGTATTTCCAAATTTGGATTTGAGATCTAACTAGAAGTTCAGTTGTCTTTGTTACAGGAATTGGTACTCTATATTAGTGAAGAGGAAAGGGAATTCCCATTTCTGAATCTAGAGAGAAGCTGGGCTTAAGACAGGACAGGAGAATAGGTTACAGTTCTGCCTGAGGGAGAAATCAATACAATATCCAGATGTAGTGGAGAGTTCAGTGAGAAAATATACTAACCTATGAAATTAAGGATGATAAAGTTTTATGGTGATAGTTCTTCTAGCAGAAATTTTTGATGTGAAGAGACTATGTACTCAACATGTGTCATGATGTTTATGCTGGCCACTGAGTCTTATATTACTTAATAAGCATCAATTAGGTTTTGTGAGAACCTTGCAAGATGGATGAATCCCCTGGGATTATGCATGTGCTGACTTTTCAGCATCTATGTAGATAATGCAAAGCAAATGAAAGATGCAAATTAAATCCCTGATTTTAAGAGTTATTTTGATATCATTGGAGAAGAGACATGTTAGATAAATAGCTGGAAATTAAAATCTTCTGTGATTTGATAAATCTCTCAAACTTGCACATAATGATTGTGTGTGAGGGACTTAAAGGGTGTATTAGTGCACATACTGGTTTTCAGTGTAATGCTTTGTAATGAACTATCTACTGCTCCACGGGTTATCTAGTGTTTTATAGTCTTCATTAATATTGCTTTATAGGTTGTTGAATGAATTGTAAGTGTTGATAGGGTGACCTCCAAGTTTGGACACTTGACAATAAAGATATGGTTGGATTCTCTGCTGTGAACCCAGTACATAACAAAGGACAGGTCAGTTGTTTTTCTGTATCTAATACAACCTTTTCAGCATAGGGGGGAAGAGCTTTCAGGATGCAGAGCATGGTAAATTTTTTCCTGCCTTCCCTTCAAAAGCCAATGTTGCTTTTTTAGTGTATCTGTTTCTCAATATCCAAGTCTTTCAGTTGGCAATAAATTGAGTTAATTTACCCAAACTTGAGCTGCTTTTGCCTTAATTTAACTCAAGCAATATCTCTGTCTTTATTTCAACCCATGAAATTTTTCATCGTACTTTCCACCTCATCCTGTTGGATGGGTGTAGAGCAAACAGTTAGGTGAGCATTTGTTTGACCGAAGGTAGCCCACCACAGATAACAAGTTGCACTGCCAACAGCATGATGACAGGTATTTTGATTTCATTCAGTTCTGACACCACAAATATAAATAACAGTGTCACAAATAACACCTTCTATATTAGCTAGAAAGACTATCTGCCTCTTCCTCTCTGGTGCCAGTGGCTCACAGATCACTACAAATGGAGTGAGAATATTCTTCTGCTAGATAAGGATGTTTTTCATAAAGTAACATCCTTTGGCCATTTTTTCCTTTAGACTAGCTGAAAGACTCTTTCTCCAATACAGTATCTTCGTTTACCACAGGGTCTGTGCCCCTTTTTTAAAAATGACTAAGTACACACTTACTCTCAATGGAGCTGAAGTGCTTCACAGGTCTGTGTTTAACTCCACGAAAAAATTACCTGTTTTTAAGTACGTGAGAGATGACAAAGAAATTCGTGGAAGACAGCAGCTGTCAATGGGGGGGAAAAAAGTGCCTTGTGCTAGCCTAGGCTATCTAGGATAGATTTGAGCCTTATAAATTGGCAAAAGGACTAGGTATTGTTGATCCTCATTAGTGTTTTGTGTCAACTTGCTATGGCTGGAAATGTGATGTTAAACTGGGTAATATTCCAGCAGTGCCAAATGGATCTGATGGAACCCAAACCACTAGCATCTACTGTGTGTTGGGTTTTGGGAGTGTAGTCTGAGTGGTGAGACTTGTAGTTTAAAAACTGAAAGTAAACACAAGTTGCATGCTGACAAGTAGGACGATAGTAATTTGAGCACACAAGATTGGCTTTTCATGCTGCTTACAGCAGGAAGAGGACTGTTCTATGTTTGGTGTTTCCATGGCCAAAGATGCTCAGAATGACTGTTGTTAATGAGTGATACTTTAAATAGGTGTTTATAGGGAATTAGAGGTTTAGCAGGGTTTGGCTTCAAATTGCAGGATTAATTATCTGAAATGCTGAAATTAATTCAAATTGCATGAGGATTCTCTGAAATGCTGAAAAAAATTGATCAATGCTAAAACACTTTCAAAGTCTAACTCAAGTCATCAGTTAAGCAAAATATTGTCAAAGATAGTCCTGCCTGGCAACATCAGCCCATGCCCTGAACATTGTCAAGGTTGGTAGTAGGACCTGTTGCTGATTTTAAAGTCTGGAACCTCAGCGCATGTCAGTCTATGAATTTGTATTCTATATTTATTCATGGTTCCATTTGTAGTTGCACTCTGTTGGTTGCTAAATATGATGAGAATTTATAGTCACTGTGGATGAAAACAGCATTACGTGATGCAGGAAGAATATGAGCAGGCATGTTTTGTTTACCTTCTAACCTAAAGTAACCTCAATCCATGTTAAAAGGGGATCTCATGTTGAATGCCAATTGAATAGGCATATATTAGAGCAGAACTGCATTTGATTTGAGTTTCTCTGTAGTTTGCATTTAGAGCTCACCAATAGCTGTTCCATGGTTGCTGCTTGTTAATTGTGAGGATGAAGTTGATAGACTAAAGTTTACCTAGCTGGGATTGCAGAGAGTGATTCTGTGCTGATAACAGGAACAATGTTCATGTATTCAGAGACAAGAAAATACAAGAAGTGTTTTTCATGGTAAAATGGTAATAAACAATGCAGTGGGAGACTTAATTTTTGTCTTTTCACTTCCTTCTCCCTTTTATGTAGCATGAGTTAAACTAGGTTTTGGATATAGTCAAGCTGATCTTTCATATGGGCATCCAGGTTTAGTTTCTAAAATGTGTATTAACCCTTAGATATTCCTGGGGGATGCACTAAGTGTTTAAATGAATATGATGTTTTCAAAAGTCATAGATGAGATGCTCTTGTAAATGCTATGCAATTTTATAAAAACCCCTCTTTTTGTAACTCAAAATGACATACCTGCTTTATGCAACAAAAATAGTTACAAAATAGTAAATTTCAGTCATGATCTCTCTGTTATTCCTAGTTCTTCAGAGGAGACTTTAATATAGAATTTCCAGTATGGTGTTTGCTGAAGTGAATTTGCTCTAGAGACAATGGATCACATCACTAGCATCGAGCAGCCCATGCAAATTCCTGCCCCAGATTGTCCAGGAGAGGGTCCGATAGGATAGTCATGAAATACCAGGTCTCCAATAGTTTGAAGACACAGGGGAGAAAACCCAAACCATTCATCACAACCTCCTTTCTGGGTTGATTTTCCTGTATGATTGCTATAATTATCTTGTCCTTACATGTCCATGTATCTGAAAACTTCCTGAAAGGATTAAGTTTATAGGGATTTAAGATTGTGGCTGGCAATCATAATTTGTTAAAACTCTACTTGACTGCTTGCAGACTATCTGTCTATGGCTAATATTAGGTGCTAAATATTAGAAACTAATATTTAGATTAGATGTAGCTTTGACTTTTTCTTCTTGGATAACTGTCATAGATAACTTCTTTGACTTATGTGCAGGCATTTGAAAGAAAAACAGTACTCAGGCTGTTATTTAGAAGAATAGATGTCTTGGGATTGTTTATACAAACATAAAAAATTAAACACTTTAATCTTGCATCTATTCGAACTTTAGTAAAGTGAAGCAGCATTGATTACTAAAGTACAAAGGTATAAGTTATTAAAGTAAAGTAAATACAGTTTTTTAAAGTGGAGGAGGTGCAAACGTACAACTAAGTATCTTTAAGCACAATGTAGAATGTGATGTTTACACATGATGGTAAAACTTGTGGGGACAAAACCACCTTGTTTTTGAATTTCTAGGAAAAAGGTCTGTGATTCTAAGACAGCTTATGCTTACTCAGCAAAGGAAAGCTCAAACCTGTCTTAGTGTTCCATGTTGCCCTGGTGTAGATTCTGTGGGGGGAATTATCTAAGATAGTAACATTCAACAGAACACAAGGAAGGAGCAACCTTGCCTGAAATAACTCACACTTGAATTTTCTGCAAAGTCTTTCAACACTCAAGTACAACAGTTCAATGTCTGCTTGTTTGTAAATTAATATGGATGTTAGAATAATTGAGTGGTTACATAGTGCTGTGTGTGACAAGTTTTATTTATAGGTGGTATATGTTTTATCATGCTTCTAGAAGCCAGTCACTCGATGGCTGCTTCTCACCTGAAAGGCTATGATGTACTTTTTTGCAAATGAATTCTATTGAATGATACTACATCTTTGCACAGTTTACTTAGGGCTTGACTATACCAGGCATGTCTGTGTGAGGCTGGGCTTCTTTATAAAGAAATTAAGAAAATTATATTTCTACTGACAAGAAATAAGACCCCAATACCATGGATCTTGCAATTTCTATAGTGCTTTTCAGTGCTCAAAAATGTAACTTTATGCAGTTCTAGCAAAAGCGTGAGCAAAACCCTCCCTCAAAATAGAAAGCTTTGTAATTTTTGTAGACAAAAGTTTTACATTTGAGGCACAGTGGTGCTTTACAACTGTACATGACGTCAAGTACTTGTTTCAGAAAGTCAAAGCTGGCTTTCATGTTGCTATTGTCTCTTTGGCACTACTGACCTGTTTTGTTCTAGGACTAAGGGACCACAGAACTGGCAGGCTCATGCTGCTCTTCAGGCATTGTGGTCTGCATCTTAGTTTAGCTATTTGTACCTTGGAGAGGGAGAATCAAATGAAAAATTTTGTTTCAAAGCCTTGTGAATTCACTGCTGCCTGATAACTGACCTGGCACTTATTTCAACTGACTTAAAACCATATACATTATTCACTACAATCTATTTATGGGTAAGCTTTGGTTCCTAGGGCTTATACAGTTATTCTTCTGTGCTGACGACTTGGCTGTATTTATTTGTTCTGTGGGGAGTAAGTTGAAGATTTTCTTTCTGGCCCACTCTTCCTCAAAGGCTGGAGGGATGCAATGCAAGTCAGTTTGAAAGAAAAATACACTGTTGTGGTTAGTGTAGTAGAAAGGTATGTGCTATTTTTCTGCTTTATAGTCTGAAACTGAATTCTTTGGTTTCAATCCAAAGAAAGCCTTACTAAGAAGGGGTTGAATATCAGCTCTTGAATGTTAACATGGGGATTATGAAAGCTGCATAATAGGTAATAGGTCAAATTTAAGCACTTCTGTATGAGAAATTACAGCCTGGATGTGACTAGTTATGGTTTCTGCTCATTTCTCACACCAGGTTGATTCATTATAAGTTGCTATTTCTAATAGGAACTCTAAATTTTCTGTACTCTTCCTCTAATACCCCTCTGAACATAAACTTTATCTGCCTCCTTATGGTTATACATTATTTGCATTCTTTAGTTGCTCTCTGCATGCTGCATCTTGTCCCTTGCATCTTCATTTCTTGGTCTTCCTATCCCCATTTACCTGAGTATCAACACATTCCTGCCAATTAACATTCTGAACTGTTCAGCACCTGCCACCATTATAGGGTTTTTATTGTTTGTAATAAAAAATTCACAATGTTGGCATGACTTCCTTTCTATGAAGTCAGGACGAATTGTAGCATTTTCTTAATCAGAAATGGAGATAAGCAAAATGTGTTCTTAATCTTCCTTGTGTTAGAGATGTTTCAGTAACAGGTGAATTTTGCAACTCTTCTGCCTTATCTGTTTGCTCTTACGGGGCAGATCAGCTCTCTATGCCCTTTTTTCTAAGTCTCACTTGAAGCCATAATTAAACATAACTATTAGGAATGATGTATTGTCCTGGCTTTGGACATGAAATAGCAGTCACAAAAAAGACCCATCACCTCAAAAATAGTTATGCAGCTATATAAGACTGACACTTCTGTTTTGAACTGTTCTTGATGGGTGTTTGCATCATTATTGCTGTTAAATACAATATGAAGCATTTGTTAGCATATTTACCAATATTGCTTTACAGTTCTGCACTACTGTAAAGGCAATCGACTTGAATCTGATATCATGTTACCAAATTTTAGAACTGAATTGTTAGGATAGGCAACGGTATAGAGAAACAGAATGTGGGTGTTCTGACTTTGAGAGTGATCAACTGCCAGCCTTCAGAGTTGCAAACTGAGTAAATGTGAGGACTCATTAAGAGGTAACATAACATAAACAAATGTACCAGATGCTGAAGTTTATTGAAAGTATCACTGCCAAGGCCAGTGCCCAGACTGATTTACAAAGGGACACCTAGAGAATGAAACTGATGTGTTAATCTGCATATATTTCAAAAGAATCTCAGCTGTGTGACCACAATGTTTAATTAAATGAACCCAGAATAGGAATGGAGAGTTTAAAGTCTCCAAAAGAAGCTTGCTGCTGCCTCACTGGTAAGCATGAAAATAGAAATACAGGATGATAGAGCACAATAATCATAAAAGTACCGTTGTCCAAGTATGATGGATTTAGCTTTTGTTCAAGGTTGATTATGAGAACTTCTTTGAGAAGTTAAGTAATTGCAGAACCTGCTACTCCAGAAAGGTAAGAGGTAATTTGTAGAGACATATAGGCAGAAATAATAAGGAAGGTAAAAGGTTAAAAGGAGGGGAGGTGGTGCTAAAGCGTGGGAGAAAGCATACCTTGTAAGAAGGTAAATAGGAGAGTTGGACAGGAAGAGTTAAGTCTGTCTCTTTGGTGGTGAGTAGTAAGTGTTGGTTTCAGGCAATGGTGATTGATTCTGATCCAGATTGAGATGTTAAGACACATGAAACAAGCCAAGTCTTCATAAATTGCACAAATAGAATGGGAGCAGAATCATGACTCCAATCTCGAGAGAGGGGTGGACTGCTATGCTGTCAGTGTTCAATACATGGATGCTCACTTTAATATTGAAGCTCTCCAGAAAAACACTAAGGTCTGAATTCTGCAGTCATGGTGGTGTGAATCATGAATAACCCTATGGACAACAGTGCTGAAATGAGAATAACTTTGATACAATAGTGCTTATCTGTTAAAACAGAAAAATATCTGTGTTCTAGGATTATATTTCTGTCAGTGGTTATCATCTAGTGGTTGTGATTCAAAAAACTGAACATCTAATTCCATTTTTGTCTCCTGAGTGAAGCAACATATCTCCTGGTAGTGTCTGCCAACTGGCTGATTTGTTTCAAAATAGATGATTGTTTCTTGTAATCTTTATCCTTGGTATGGAAGTTACAGATGTTGTGATTAAGGCCTGAATCTTGTTTAAAGCTTCCCAAGCTATTTAGTTCCACAAAACCTCAGTGGCGTCTGAGATCCACACATTAGTCTGAATACAAGAATATGTCTTCTGTGTACTTTACATTTTCTGGCTTTTGATTGAATCAAGCCTTGCTAATATAAAAGGCAACAGGAGTCAACCTGGGTTCATTTTCATCATTTATAGTAGATATAGCTTCATGTTTGTCCTTGTGTCTCTTTTGAACTAAATGAACAAGTTCTAAGGTTCTGCAGACTACGAATGCTTTGGGGGAGGGACAATCTTTTAGGTCTGTTCAGTGCCGTAAACTGGGGGACCTTGGCTCATAACTGGGTTTGCTGGTCACTACTGCACCTCAAACAAAATAGTAGTGTTTTAAAAGTGAACAAATTACTTAGGAAAAGGATGTACAGGAAAGACCAAACATGAGGAAGTTTTTTTCTGGTTATAGAAAGACTTCGTGTAGTGTTAAGATTAATTACTTGTACTTACCCCACTGGCCCCACTTTGACCTTGCAAGGAGGCCATGGCCTTGCTGCCCAAGCAGAGGTATTTGGGATCAGCATCAGCAGCTGTGCCATGTGTCCTGATGTGAATGGGAAGAGATTGTCTAGGGGTCTAGAGGGGAAAGTGTCAAAGCACTATGGTTCTTTCAGACTGTATGGGCACGCCGAGTAAAGCTTCAATTTCTCTGACAGAGCTCTGAAAAGAGGTGCTGCGAAGTGATGGAGACAAGTCTTCCTTTTCCTGGCTTGAGCTAATGAAAAGATGAAGGGCTAGAATTTGTACTACAGTTGTAAAACAGTAAATTCTCTTTAATCAGGAGTCCTTAGATTTGGGAAAACTTTGTGAGCCACTTGTAGTATTGAGGACTCTATCATGGATATATCAACTCCTACTGCAGAACTAGGCTTTACAGTCTACAGAGTTCTGTTTCACTGCCAGGTATTCTGCTTCATTCACATTTTTCTGTTAACCCTAAACCACTTTCGTGCCCCAGGCAAGCAGAGCTTCCTGTTCTTGCCCCTTACCTGTCCAGATTCTCTAGTGCTCTGCTCCTGGAAGCCCCTAAAATAAACTTCATACATTGTTAATGCCAAAGTCTCCAGCACAGTTAAATCTGAAGTAGTGGAGACACTGTGAGGAGAAATTGAATTTAACATAAAAATAAGACCTTAACTGTTGCATTGACCACGTTATTCCATGTTGTATGTAACCTAATAGAAAGCTCTAAGACTAATTTAAATGAAACTGCTGCAAATTTTCAGACTCAGAAGCAGGAGTCTTGCTGGGTAACTGAAATCCCCCACGAGGTAGGTAATGATTTACATCTCTTGAAGGAGCCAGGCCCTATTGACCATTAATCACTATTATAGACCATTAAGACTATATGGGTACCTAAATAATAGGGGCAGAGGTACAGAAGTAGAAACAGCTGTACAGTGCTCTAGGTGATAGGTATCTGCTTATCTTGGGTTTACAACATAGGGACTCAATTTATGCTGCAGTGAGTTAAGAAAAAACACCTTCAGAACCAGGGTCTTTGGAAGTTATGCACCTCTAGTTGCTTTTGTCCCCCCTCTTTTTCTGAAGGGCTCCAAATGATACAGTTCATCACCTTTTTGAAAATTTAGTGGCTGAACCAAACATTCTGGAGGAAATGCTTACCACAAGCTGAACTGACTTTTAATGAATTTAATAGTTTTGCCTTTCTCAGCAGGAAGAAAATGTTATTCTTTGCCAACCTGAAACAGTTTTGTTAAATCCAGAACAATGTTGTGTCGATATCAAAACAAATATGGTATTTCAAAATAAAGTAAGAGTGTTTGTATTTTGAAAATATTGAAACTCCTTCCTCTAGAGAATGTCAAAATAAATTGTCATAATATTTAACCCTCTATGCCTTCCAAATTGGTGAATAATTTTGATCTCCCCACAAGTGTGATTTCTAGCAGATGTATTATTCATCCATTTCTTTGTAGTTTTAGTAATACTTTTGAAATCCCTGCTGATAATGACTCCACAAATCAAAATATCCCACTATGTTCAGTATTCTATGATACTCTATTCTGTTTTCATGGATAATGATAGTAATAGAAACCTTTTTGTGAATTACAACGTAATAAAATTATGTAGACTTAGTTGCTAGGAGCACAGGACATTGCAACGTACCTTCTCATCAGCATGGGATACCTTGAGAACATAAAATCCATCATGTATTTGTGTTGGCTCCTCATAGAATAGTGACTTGGCTTCAGTGGCCTTACTCAAGGTCAGCTTTCTCTTTTTACCTTAAAGAACCTGGTGATCTTTCACAAAGCTTTCTATAAGACATATGAAGTCTTTGGAGTCAAAGCTGACCAATGTGTTGGCTGAAATTCCAAGAGGGAGACTTCTGCAATAGCATGAAACAGTTTTGTGCAAAATAAAAAGCTTCTATTTGAGACTGGCCTTAGGATGTAGAGTAGAAGGTGTGTGACTGAAGTGCTGGCATCTCCCATCAGTAATCATAAAAATGCATGCATGAGGAGAACAGAGAAATACTGCTTTCCCAAAGCAAACAACTCCCTAGCAAGTAGCTATAAAAATATATTACAGCAGAAAAGCTCAATGAGATATACAAGGTTCTGTTGGTGAAAGAAGGTAATTCAGGCTCAGTTTTCATGTTAGGCTTTTCTTTCAGTACCTGAGCAAGTCTCTGCAGTCTCCCTGAGCTCTCTACAAATGGCTGTCTTGCCCTCAGAAGGCACCTGCCTGTCCTTTTATCTGCTTCCTCATTCCACTGGCAACAGGGGTGAGAGACAGCCAAAATTATGCAAGAGAAATCCAGACCTCTAATACTGGCATCAGGCACAGAGGTTAGAAAATCTTTATATGGAGAAAGAAACAGGCTTTTGTGAAACACTTCTGTGTTTCAGAACTGAAAAGGATTCTATGCTGACATCAGCTCTGTTGAGGAAGGGGGGAATTGTGTCAACAAAGACACACCACACCACCTCATTTCTCTCTGGTATTGGAGTAGTCCCTGGCAAAGTAAATGAGAGCTGGATGTCACCTGCTGTAGTTTTGCTTATCCTGCTTTACTTTAATCTTCTGGGAAATGTGGTGAATCTTCCCACGTGGATTTCCTACTTCTGTCCTCGTGTTTCTTATTGGAGCTGTACGGACCAGGGCAGAGAAAATGGTCTTGTTCTGCATAGATTTTTTGAAAAAAAAGGCAGAAGTGGGTGAGAAGTCAGGTTAAAAGTTAAAAGTAAGTGGCCTGCATGTGTTCCCACCTAAGCAATGACTGGTCTTTCGTTTTCCTGAATCTCATGCTCCATTTTTCTTTCACTTTTTGGCTGTGAGTGGGTGTGTGGCTTTTTTGTTGACTTTGTCATTTTCATGAGCTTTGCTTTACAAAATCCAGTTTACTGACCCTGCACTGTCCACACTTAAACCTTCCATTGATTCATTGTTCTGAGATGATTACAGCCACTGCAGTACAAATACCTGCAGAGATCATAGATAGGCAAAGCTAGTGCCCCTGCTAATATAATTCTTGCTGTCTTATCCTAATGATGCTTAAATGAAGTCAAACTGTATCTGGCACAAAAGAGGGTGTACAGCACTTATTTCTCTGCAGGTTCTGGTATTATGAAATATTTATTTTAAAAATCTTGAGTCTGAAAAAAATTAGACTGAACTCTCTCAGCTGAAACCAGGATATGTTGTCCCTCAGTTTTGAAAATGTGCTGATGTGACTGGTATTTTGCTTACTGTTATCACCGCATCTTGTGGTGAATTTTCACTCCAGTCCTCTAGCTTCCTAACAAAAAGCTAGTGACCTTCCATAGAAATGGAGCTCCTTTGGCAACAGATAAGATCACTCAGCTGCCATAAAATGTGTTTAGAATGTGGAAGAAGCAGATTAATCCCAGGTTTTAATAAAAAAATCTTGGTTTTTTGCACTACTCATTGTGTGCTCAGTGGTGTCCTGGATAAGATCAAGTCTTAACAGATTTTAAACATGGTCAGAGCAAAGAAAAGGGCTACTCCTCATTACTTATTTAACTTGACTTTGCAAACTCAAGGAGATGCTGTTGCTCCTGTTCAGCAATACTCTTGAGCATTGACTTAAATATCCACAAAATAACATCTGTCTAGCTACTCTCCCAGAAAAATGTGACACTTCTGTAATGATACAACTTAAACATTACAGAGAACATGACATTGGGTTTAATGTTGATTCCTCAAACTTAGAAAAGCAAAGGAAATTAGAGGTTGTGTGTGTATTATGGAAAATTATACTCTTATAATTGAATGTTATATTTGGAACTACTAAATAGGTTGTTACTAGTATAAAATATAAGCAATAAGATAATTTGCTGTTGACTCTCTTGAGGGACAGGAGGCCTTGCAGAGGAATCTCAATATATTGAGGCATTGGACTGTAACTAATGGGATGAAATGTAACAAGTGCATGCTGGTCTCTGCACCTAGGATGAAGTAAGACTGGGCACAAGTGTAAATTGGGAGAGAAGTGGCTAGAGAGCAGCCCTGCAGAAAGGGATGCGGAGATGCTGGATGGCAGCAGCTCCGTATGGGCCAGCAGCCTGCCCTGGCATCCAAGAGGGCAAACCCCATCCTGGGGTGCATCAAAAAGTGTAACCAGCCAGTCAAAAGTGATAATTATCTTTGTGTATTGAGCATAGGTGTGGCCTCACCTTGTGTACTGTGTGCAGTTCTGGGCCCCTCAGTTTAAGAAGGACTTGAAGGTCCTTAAATGTGTCTAGAGGAGGGCAAAAAGTTAGTAAAAGGGCTGGAGGAATGTCCTTTTGAGGAGTGGCGAAGGACTGTTGTCTAATTTGGAGAGAAGTAGCCTGAGGGTTGACCTCATGGGTCTCTAAAGATTCCTGAGGATGGGCCATGGAGAGGGAGGTACTGAACTTCTCTTGGTATCCACCGATAAGATGTGCTGAAATGGTTCAAAGATATGCCAGGGAACGTTTAGACTGGATGCTGGGAATTATTTCTTCATGTAGAGGGTGGTCATACTCTAGAACAAGCTTACTAGAGAGGTGGTCAATGCTTTGAGCCTGTCAGTGTTCTAGGCTCTTGGACAATGCCCTTAATACTGTGCTTTAACTTTTGGTCAGGCAGTTAGGCTAGGAGACTCTTGTAGGTCAAATGAAATATATCTTAAGAATGATAACATTTAATAGGGTAAAAAAACTCCCAAATGAGTAAAGCTATAGCAAATATATTATCTTGGCCTTAATCATGCTAATTAAGATGACTGAAAAAGAAGGGAAGAAAATTTGGAAACAATAAACTGTATAGAACAAAATTGCTTGTTAGATATAGGTATGCTTATTAAACATAAATACGTATGTTAACTAACATATTCAAATATTCATCCTATGCAGTAGTCATGGAGGAGCAACACAACTTTATATCAGGGATAAAATGTTAAGTTTCTGAAAACAGCATGTCTTGGGCTTTGAACCTGCATTTGTGTCTTGGCTCCTGTGGGTGGATGCATCAAGATTTCACTTGTAATTTTGTTTCTGAATTCTTGTAACTGAGGTAATACTTTATTCTAATCAATCAGTAGATATTGTGATTTTTCAAGACAGAATTTTGTTTTGATCTAATCATTCTTTTATATTGTCTATATAATCACGTATTTTATACTGGTGGCGTATGCAATCTCACTGTTGTAAGAGGCTGGTTTTATTTATTTGCTACTATGTTTAAGGTTTTATTTAAATTCTTTTGTCTAAAGCTTTAAGAGTTAATCTTTTTGAATGGTAAATGAACTCAACTTTCACAGGTTCTCTTATTTCCAGAGTGTATTTTGTGGCCAAAAAAGCTGGTGATGGCTTGAGAAGGGCATATCTGTACACCAGAATATTTGTTAGCCTGAGGGTACACTTGTAACCCTGTCAAACCTTCAGAAGTGAGGTGGCGGCCACTTAGGACGTGCTTCCTTGTGATTTCTCCAGTCTTATACTAAATGCTCCTTCACAAAATAAATTTAATGTTGGAAAAGATGCACTTGCATACCTTCTTTGTTAGAAGTAGCACACAGGCTCATTCCTGGTATGTGAGTAGAAGGTGGATATGTGATGTTGAGGCATTTTTCTGGATAGTTTAAAATTTAGTGGTTGTGAGATGGGAATATTTTATTTCCAAATACATGAGTCTCTAGGAGTCAAGTACAACTTTATCAATTCCTGAAAAAAGGTTGAAGATGGGACTTGGAGGGAAAGCAAAGCCCAAAGTCATCTTCAATGATTTTCTTTCTCAGCACAGTTGGGGTGGGGACTACTGGCCTGACCGCAGTGATTCAGGAAACTATTGTTCATAGCTAAGGCCAACAGTGTTGGAGACTTTTCTGTCTTCACAGACCCTCAAAAGGAGATCTCTCAAGAGCTTGATGTATCTCTGGGGTTTTAGGCAACTCTTTTGGTACCTCTGGACTCCTTTTTGGTTTGTGGGTTCTGTTGAGTGGCCTAGAAAAACTGACTTCTCTTACATTGAGCTAGAGTGCTCCTGAAGCTTGCAAGCCTGCAGAGATAGAACCTGTCACTGATGTGGTGTAAGGTAATTTTTCTCCAATTCAGTTTTTTTTACTTGAAAGTGTTAGGCATTTTATACTGGCTTCTAAAATTTGGTATCTGAATCTTCTTAAAGGGAATGAATGCCAGAAGTAATCTTGGGATAATTTTAGAAAGACAGCAGGACCTAGATTTATGATTAGGTTTTTATCTATAGCAAAGTTAACAATAGTTGTGGTAAAAAAGTAATTTTGCTTCACGCTGACAATGAGCTGTGGTATGAATACACATTGCAAATTATTAAGCAGAAGTATCCTATATCTTCAATTTAAAAATATGACTGATTTCCTGAACCTATTGCTTGTTTTAGAAAAATTAGATGATGTACTGTTCATTTACACCAGCATACTTGATGCAGTTAATAGAGCTAGATGAAAAGCGGATATGTTTTGATACAAAAGCAAATGTGAATCAGTGATTTTATGTCATAAAAGTATGTAATTAAGTAATCTTCTGCTCTGACCCACAGGAGAAACTGAACTTTGCCTGCAACAAACATATAAATAGCAGCCCTGTACTTTGAGGAACAAAGGGTGATATTTACAGAAAAGACAGCATATTATCAGTGTCATCATCCCTCTGTAGTTAGGAAGAACTGTTTCCAAAGGGTCCCCCAATGTTACAATTTCACCAAGCAAAATCCAGAAAGCATGGATCGTTTGCTTTTGTTTAATTTTTTTTAATAGGAAGATACTCTTGGGGTACAAGCCTAAATTTCAGGCTGCCATTTGCATAAAATCTGTTGATGTCACTTCAAATATTGGTGGCTCAGGTGTGGTTGGCCTGCACGGGACCCATATGACCAGGCAAGGTATCCTTGCTCCCACATTGGGATCCTCTGCAGCGCACAATGCACATTCCCCTTTGCACTGCTAGAGCCAGAAGGTGCATTTGGTGGGCACATATGGCTGGCTCGCAAATGCTATGGAATAATTCTGTTCTACCTTGAGAAAGCAAGCTATCACTTCTCCTTCCTGATCAGCATTTTAGCCATGTAGGAGAGTTTTCAGAACTGCTCAGTATCCCTAGGGCTAGGTGTATAGCTCAAGACTTCTGATCTACTGATATAAAAAATATTTTCTTCCATTTTCCTTCTTGTTTTGTCTCTTGTCAGACTCCTGTCTTCGTTAGAATTCAGCACAAGTAAGCAAATCTTTCTAAGCACTTTCTTCATTACCAACTGACACTCTCCATAGTTGCATCAAAATGAAAAACTCTTCATCAACACATTAGGGCTGTGATATTTTATACAAGATTCTTACTGGCTGATAATTTTATGTAGCTATGAGGCTAGGGTTTGGGTTTTTTAAGTGTTATGAAGTCAAACTGAAAATAGTCAAACACTTTCCCATTGTGTATGTGTCAATTTATAAGGTGAATTAACACTTATTTTCAACATTTTTTCCATGTGCCAAGAAGAGTAGCAGAGAAAATCAGAGTGTATGCTAATTAAGATGTTCTAATAATGGAGGGAGCCTGTCAGCCTCAAGCACTGAGGTTTAGATAACTATCAGTTTCTTCTGTAGTTGTGATTATTCCACATCAGTTGTTCCATAGCTCTTCCTTTTCACCAGATCATCATATAGAACCAGGACTTCATGCAAGGCTTGCCTAGCACAGAGAGTGTGTTTTGTGTTTCAATGTATGTAGTGAGGGGGAGATTGCAGTGCTGTGCTGGGGCACTACTAATGCAGAGTTGTCATTGTGGTTGGTTATGACAAGGTGAAGACTGTTTACCATGCTTTGACCACAATCTAGGAACAAGTGATGATGATCAGACTTGATTAAAAGCATGCTTGCTTCATGGAAAAGAATCTTAGTGCCTTGCTGTCCAGCAAGTGTTTCATTTAGGACAGCATAGAATGTTTACATATATAATGGAAAACACACACAATCAATTATTTTTTTAAAAAGCATTATAGTACCTCAGAATGTGTAAACTTAGACTGGGTTTTTTTGTGTGGTATGTTCACACTCTGTGGCTTCTACTTAAAAGATAAAAAAACCTGTGGTAAACGTGGTTTCTATTATTTTGGATAAGGCCAAGTCCTTAGAAAATTTGTCTAAACCCTGTTTTTTGTTTATGGTCAGCTGTTATTGCATTAATAGTGAATATTTATTGAATTAGTGTTTGATGTTTCCAGCAGAGCTGGTTTTCAGAAGATTTTGGGTCATTAAGATTTGACACCAAAAATCATGGAGTAAGGGACTAAGAAAAGAAACAAGTGCTGGATGTCATCCTTATTCCCATCAGCACAAGCACCTGTTCTTTGGGTTTTTCCAAGCATCTTTTGAAGCAATAACCTCCAATAACTCTAGCTATGGGCTACTTTAATGGCCTATTTTTCATTAGAGGTTTTAGGACTGTATTGCTCCTTCTCTTAGACTAGTTTTTTTGAGTGCAGACTGCCAAAGGTATGAAACTTTTGGCTTAGGGAAGGGAGATGGTCATCTTTAGCTTGATGGGAAGAAAATGCTGTTTTATTATTTCTACTTTGTGGTCTTGGGAAAACCACTTCTGTAAACGTCTGGTCTCTTTGCAGTCTGTGCAAGGGGCGTAGTAATGCATTCTTGTTGCTTCTCTGCTAGAGTGTTGTGAGAATTAATGTGTTAATGCTTTGTTGTTGTCTTAGAGATTGGAAGATCTCTGCATGTGGGTGTTGACCTAGGAATATTGGTTGTGCCTGTATATTTCCCTCAGTTGTTCTGAAGTAAAAAAAAAAGCTGAATGTCAAATGATACTTTGGTTATATAAGGAAGAACATGGGGGATTAATGTGTGCTATCTAACTGGAATCTATTAATTGGGCTTTAAATCTGCTTTTTTTCCCCCTCAAATAATTTAGTTTTCAGGTGGCATACTACAGGGAGAACAGAAATCAGCCCTTTATGGGCCAACAGATACAGTGTAACAGCCAGCAATATAATGCTCCCAAAGAAAAGGACCAACCATCTTTGGCCTCCTGAATAGTTGGGCTAAATATCTGCTACATTTCTGTTCAAATGGCACTGTTTTTGTTTCACTAGGAACTGGATTCATATCAATAAACATTCAATAACAAACTCATTGGTACAGTGATCTACTCAATAAGTTCCTGACTTCAGCAGTAAAGCTGCACCTGAATACTGATAGAAGTCTTCATGTCCTATCAGTGGTTCTATAAACTATCCAGTTATTACAGGTATTTTTTTTTTAAAAATGAAGTTATTTGAAAGCATGAAGGTTGCTTTGTCAGACATCAATGTTTAAACCTCTTTATGATCAAAGGGAAAAAGGGGGAGAGGGCAAAATATAGATAGACAACTTGGATCTGAATTGAAGTTAGCATCTGGTGTTGGCAAGAAATGTACTATCCATCAGTAATGAGAAATACTATTTAAAATAATTCTTTAAAAGTCTACAGTTCTGGATAACAGTGAGAAAGATTCAAATATAATAAAACATCTTACATTTGTTTGTCTTTAAAAATGAAAAAGAATAATAATAATAAAACCAGTTGACTCCATCCCAGGAAGCTTAAGGATCTGGGACATGTCATTAGCAAGAATGATTGCATTTATAAACTTGCTGAAGTCCTTTCTTTCTCAGTCTTGCTGGAATGGCCTTAAACTTACACACTGTTCCCCTTTAAGAAGAAACATACCCCACCACCCAATTTCAGAGTACAGTCTTTATTAATGTAGTGTAACTTTTACTTTATGGACAACCACCATTTCCATTGTCAAGATAGGCACAAGAGATGAACATCTGAATACTCAGTAAAATTGTAAATATGAAAGGGAATAAATTCAACTGAAATTTACTACTTCTTATCATAACCTCTACAGGAAAAAACTCACCCTAGATAAGGCCATCTTCCTGCCCACAAAGCAGCCTAGAATGAGTATTGACTCTCTTGTCCAGTTTCAAAGAGATTTGGTAGATAAGTAAAGCTCTTCAGGGTTGAATCAGCATCTCTGCAGAGCTGTAACTCAGAGCTAGTTACTTCTGCCTCCTGGCTCACCAAGCAGCACCTCTTCAACAGCCTGGCACTCAGCCAGAGGTACTTCTGTTGAGTCAGAGGTCAAATAAAAGAAGGGACTGTGGGAGGGTCTGTGTTTATTCATTGGAGTGTATGTGGAAATGCAGAAACCAACTAGGGAATCAGTGCTTTTGAGGTTGTGGGGTTTCTAGAATTAATTTGTAACAGAAATTGGTGTAAGTTACTTGGAGTTGAATGCTCATTAGGAAAAGAGTTTGTTACTTCTTGATCTGAAAAATGCAGTGAATCTCTCTGTAATGAGGATATAAGAAAAGATAGCAGTGATTCTTCCTTAATGTAATACAATTAGCATTGCAAATGGAGTTTACTGTTTTTTTTTCAGCTTTCCAGCATTGTATTTGCACTGAAAAAAGTGGATACTGATCTTGGTTGGAAACATTTTAGCTATTAAAAAAGTTGGGGATTGTTTTATTTTTTGTAGTTAAAGACCTTAATGAGACCTATTAAATCTGAATGAGTTTTCTTGCTGTACGTACATAGAGACTGACACAAAGTGAAGTCAAATACAGTAACAACCTTGGCCAAAGTGAGGTGACAGATGGATGATTTGGTTCAAAATAGAAAATATGACCGTGGCCACAAAGTTAGATTTGCTGACTGGTCAAAAATGGCATCTACCCACTATGGCATAATAAAGCTAAAACATGACTTAAAGTGAGCATACTTGTGTCAGAATTCTAGTTAAGGGTTTGGTTAAACTGTAAAATGTAGTGTCAACTCATGCTTAAAGCAGTACATGGTAGAAAACTTGCTGGAACATGTACATCCCCTGCTATACAGAACCCAGAGAGGCTTTGGAATAGAATTCATTAGCTCAAAGGAATTTAAAAAGTGATGAAATGCCTGTTGTTGATTTGTTTGTTTTCTCTCAAGATGTGTTGCATTCACATACTGAGTTATCTTGCCAAGTACCACAAACTATATCTTTTGCCAGTTTTCTTGGAGTGTTTCCATTACTAGAGTAGGCTACGAAGCAAATTCACATCGACTGCTTGATCTAATGTGCTTTAACATGTCGAAGTAAGACCTCTTTACATGGAAGGAAAATGAACTAGGCAGTAAATGCTGATGTGTGAGAAGCATGAGGTTACCTTTCATGGCACTGATAGTGCTTTCAGGAAGGGTAGCTTGATTAGCATATGTTCAGAGCAACACTGCTTCTGTAAAGAGGGTAGATGACAATTTTGGGATTCCCTTTACCAGCATATCAGGACATGATATACACAACTGAGATTTAGTTGCCTGGCCTGCTCTCTCTCAGTACAACTCAGATGTTGGATTTTGTATTTTATGCTTACTGCCACTCATGCATCAAGAAGGAAAGATAGTGACGCTGGTGGCACCAGCCTTTTGGACCATCCTTTAAAATGGCACAGTATAGTTTCAACCAGGCAGGGTGTTGGATACCCTCTGCTCAGGACTTCTGGGTGTTGTGGGCTAAAATCATCATGTGGAGTGCATTAGAGAGATGTACCTTTTAATTTTGTATGGCAGAAACAAGTGTGAATTCCTAACCATCTGTCACTATGTGGTCTTCGTACAGCTATAAGCAATATATAAGAGCTCATCGCTCTTCAATATAACAGGGCTAAATGGTACCTTCATGACACTTCCGACATCTTGTAGGTCAGCATGTTCAGGGCATGAGTAACCTAGATACATGAATGAAATATGAAGGAGATGATCCCCTCATGTGTGCCAAGTATCTCAAAGAACATCTAGATGTGCCTTTTGCTTTACTATATCAAAAGGACTTTGTCAGGCTACAACTGATGCTAATTTGAGGTGAGGGCTATTTTTTTTCCACAAATAAGATTCTTATTTGATACTTAAATTTTTATTTGCACCTACAAGTTATCTGTTTGTGTTGTATCTGATAATTCTTTACTTTAATGTCAGATTCCTCTGCAGTGAAATTTCAGAGACTGTCAAACAGAAGCAAAAATAATATACAAATTCTGTTTGCAAACATGAATAGCCCGTGGGACTGACCAGAAAAGTATGCTTTCCTTACTGCTTTTGGGGGAGTGGTAATAATTTACCATCATCCCAGCTTTGTTTTGTGGTTCCCATGGCATCAAGGCAACATTCATAAATGCTTTAATCACAGACCTAGCCTAGTATGGTCATGTTGAAAATTTTATATGTAAACAATGTAAGCAGAGGTAGGCATAGACAGAAAGTGATATAAACATCAGGAAGTCAGTCTCATGATAGTGCCAACAACATATAGCCATCAAGATAAGAAAAACTAACTATCATATTGTAGAATGAAAAGGTTTACATCATTCAGGTAGCATCTTGCAGTTCTTTTGGGCTTGTGGTAACTATATAGAACCAAATATAAGACTAGAAGAGCAAATTTTTGAGGTTTCTGATGTTTCTGAAGCCTGGGTTCAAAATCCCTTTTTAGAAATCTAATTTGAAATTTGGTCAGTTGGATTGTTCAGTTGAGGAGATAGGCCAGAAAGAATCAGGGAAAGACTGTGTTGCTCTAAAAATGATATATGTGCAGATTGTTACTTTGAAATATAATATAGACAATTAGCTATACAAATATATCCTTGAGTATATCAGTAAGGAGGTGTGGCTCTTAGTTCATTTCTGTGATCTTACATGAATGCGTAACACAACCTCAGTAGACTTAGCTTCAAGCTTGATTTGTCAGCTACATCTCACATATGGTGTCCAGAGGTAGGCTCCAGATCGACTTTTGTTACAGAAATCTGTTGTTGAATTTTTTTCTGTCCTAGAAACCACCAGCTAAGTTTATCTTAGCCTTTATGGATGACACATGTAACCTTGTAGTCCAGTAAAAATTTGGTGGTATTATTGCTTGTAAGAGGCCACGTGCTTTCTGCAAGGCTTTGTCCTGGCCCTTCTGGAGATTGCAGCACAAACTATCTAATGACCAGATGATGATTATCTACTTTGTTTAGTGATATGTGAATGTGTAGTTGTGATGCTTCTTGTTGTTTCTGCAACTACTAGATAAGTGCTTTCTGTGTGTGCAATGACATACCTGTTAAGTCTAGAATCAGCTGCAGTGCGGAGCAGTAAGGGCATGGGGTGACAGCAGATGCCTTTAAAACACACGTGTAGATTGACATGGGAGGCTCAAGGGATGCACCCTGGAGAGTTTTGTAAAATCTGTTTGAGGCATAAGAAAAAACAAAGAACAGTTAAAAAAAGTAATATACAATGAATTTACTTGTAACATGGACTTGCTGATTAATGAAGAAAAAGTGTGTAGAGCGTGTTAGTAAATTACTCTGAGGAGGAAGAAAGCATCACTCTTCTGGAAGAGTTCTCTACATACTAAAGGCTCCCTTTCTTTCCCCTCTCCTGCATGCTCTCACCCTCCCTCAAGCTTTTGACTTTAAGGCAGGCAGGTATGAAATTTAGGATATATACAACTTAAACTATAGAGTTAAATATGTGAACATTTTATTCTAATATTAGTAATAAAACTTCAGTATGGTTATGGCTAGGTTAGAAAATGAATCAAGCTGTTAAGACTAAGTAAATAGCAGTACATTCTTGGCTTTGTAGATAAGTTCCTTTGACCCATAATATTTTCAGTGTGATGGGAATTAACAGATATCTACTTGTAAACAACAGATGGGCAACATACACCTACAGCGAAGATGGTATTACTGGTGGTACCCTCCACACCTGAACCCCCTTTTAAAAGGAAAAACTAAGTGCAGTGATTAAGGTCACAGCTCACATTTATTGCACTCAGGTGGAATCTGGGTGATTTCAGTTGAGCTCTCTATGCACACAGGTGATGTCATGCACAATTCACTGCTGGTTCAGGTAACCTCTGTTCTAAATAAATTAGCCACAGAACCCTGTATGAATTAAAGATTTCAGTATTAAATAAATCATGTGAACAAATGTAAAAAAAAGAAATGTTATGATTTGGATGGTTTTAATTAAACTAGAGAAGCAGCATGTTTTGCAAAAGGATTTTGAATGGAGAATGAATTATTTTTCACCATGTACTGCTAAGCCATTCTGTGCTGTTCATTTTGGAAGGTTGCAGTGCTTAAATGCCAAAGTAAATGCAAGGATACACAGGAATGCAATTACATATGAGTTGGCATATTCTCTAAATCCTTCTTTGGTAGGCACTTTGAATTTCCAACAATGCTTTCCATTTGACAGAATTTCTCACCTTCGGTGTCTGACCCAAACTGCCTATATTGCTAACTTTCATTGTAGGAAAGTCTGATAGAATGTTAACCAACAGGCTTAATTAAATTGCACAGTCAGTTTTACATATCTACCTGAATGGTTCATTACTGAAGTTGGCATGAGGATTTCAATGTAAACATGTAGTTGTTGACCAGTGCTAGAATAAAACATTATATAACCAGTAGAATATAGGATATTTTTCTTTGCCTTTATTTAACTAAAAATTCATATATAATCTCCTTAAGCAAGGGAAATAATTACCTGATTCATTTTGCTGAATGGCTTAAAGCTTGGTAGTCTTTAATAAACTGTTAAGGACTACTATGCATGCAAATCATACTGTAATATGCTTTTTCCATTTGAAAAAACTGATAAGCTGCTTTCTAATAGCTCAGTGATTAAAGAAATGGGATTCTGCTTGTTCAGTCTCAAACTCGAGTGTTTAAACCTGGTAATACAAAAGAAAATGTAGCCCTTTCTTTCAATGTTTCTGGGCTAAATAAAGATAGTGCGAATGTGCTTGGTTGTTGCTTTCAATTACTGAATGTTTCCTGTGGGTTTAGGATCCTTTTCGGGAGCAGACAAAAGCCAATGTCTACACTGGAACTGTATTTCTTCCTTAGAAAAGAAATATGCACTTGCAAATCTGTTCCTGTTTTAGGAAAATAGTGAGTTTAGATATTGTTGTTGTGTCAAAGATTGAAATGCACAGTGCTGTTTTTCTACTGTTCCTTTTCAAGCTGAATTGAGCTATGGAGGTACATAAATATACTTGAGATTGAACTGAGCTGGCCGGAAATGTTAGAGAAGTGTATAAGGACACGAAGGCTTTCCTGTAGCTCATTCACTGCATGACAAATTTCTTTAAGAGCACTGTTGACTTAAGCACTTTGCCCAGTAAAGCCAACCCTGACATTAAGTTCCCTTCTCTGTAGAAGGCTGTGCCAAAGCCTCCTCCCCCCTATTTTATGGACTTTTGTGTGTGAACACTAACTTGAAGTTTCATAAATTGAAGCCCCAGTTTTCCTTTTCCAGATGAAAAAATGCATTATTGTGTAAGAGGAATAATATGCAAGCATAGAATGAAACAAGTACTACTTTATATCTTTAGCCTCAAAAGCTATTTTTTCAAAACTTTTTTCAGAGAACCTTTGTGTTTCTGAGTTTCCAACCTACTTAGCCCAAAATTAAATTCAGAAATCCTCGGTATTATTACCTTCCCTGATAACATTGGTGACAAGTTCTATACCAAAACCATTGTCAACCACATCCTGGGTTGCATCAAGTTTAGCACTGCCAACTGGTCCAGTTTGGTGATTGTCCACTCTACACTGATGGTGCAGCCTCATCTTGAGTGCTGTGTGTGGTTTTGGGTGCCACAGTAAAAGAGGGACACAAAACTGTTGGAGAGTGTCCAGGGGAGGGCGATGAGGATGGTGAAAGGTTTGGAAGGGAAGTCTTATAAGGAGAGGCTGAAGTCCATTGGTTTGTTCAGCCTGGAGAAAAGGAGGCTGGGGGGAGACCTCATAGTGGACTATGGCTTCCTGATTGGGGGGGTGGGAGGGTGCAAAGGGGCAGGCACTGATCTATTTGGTGGCCACCGATAGAACCTGTGTGAATGGTATGAATCTGAGACAGAAGGTTTAGGTTTATGGGTCCTTTGCAACTCAAGATATTCTATGATTCTAAGTGTAAAAGTATGCTTTCATTTATGAACGTAGCTTATTTAGTCCTTATATGTAACTGAATCAAAGAATCAAACATATGTAAGAAGGGGCCAACCCAGGTCTGGAAACTTCTTTATTGTGTCTTCTCTCCTTAGCTGTAAATATCAAATGCTGCATACTCAAAAAGTGGCATGCTCAGGAAAATAACCCCAAAGAATATGCAATGTGAGCTTTACAGAAATTTAGAGTGTAGTGGCAGAATCAAATCAAGGGTCTCTCAGGTATTTTCACTTTCATGTGACATGGAAACAGGAGCATGTCCATCTGAATGCTCGCTTGTTAGCTTGTAGTTTTGGTGTTGCAAGCCATAGGAAAGCATGCATGCAGCCAATGACATCTAAATGTAAATGCAGTGCCAGAGGTATAGAAACCACAACTTGGACATTCTCACTTAAGCCAGTGTGGACATGCCCACATGTGTGAGGCCTCTTCTCACTTCAGACACAAGAGTAAGTCTTCCCCTAGTTGGTGTCATGATCTGTTTGTGTGTTGAACTGCATGAAACTTCTTAGGATTTGGGTAACTGACTTCTATTCTCCAAAGGTAAAAGGTATTAGGAGTTTATGCATTGATTGACAAGCAATTTATCAAAACTAGAAACAAGCAGATCTTTAAAGCTTTTCAGTTGCCTGGCCTCTGAGAGATGCAGTTGTGTTTCTATAGCAACTGCAGTGGGCCAATAATGATGTCATCACTCAACCAGCTAAAATGGCTATCACCTTATTGCAAATACTGGATACAAATAAACATTGAGTCATCTAATTGCTAGTATGAATAATGTTCCCACCTTCTTTAACAATTTGCTACAAAGAAGAAAAGGACTCATACCTGACTGGTCAAAATAGTAACCACATGCAGTAATTCGAAAGAGGGGGAAATGTCTTTGTTGCCAAACTCTGTTCTTTTCAAGTATGTGCAATGTAGATAATTACTGAAAATATTTTTGATGTTTGTAGTCAACTTTGAAAACTTTCTGTGGTGCTTGATGTAAACTTTGGGAGATATTTGCACTACTTCTGCTGAATGTAATTACTCAAACTGAGTCACTGGCACACCAGCACATGGCTGGCTCTGTAGAGTGGAGGTCTCTGGATGATGTGCAAGCCCAACACTGGATTCAACAGCTGTTGCTTGATGGGTACCATTGAAAGAACAGACTTCACTTATCTCCAAATTGTGGAAGGACTCATTTTCTTTTGGAAGGTGGAACTATCGTTTCCTTTTATCTCCATAAATCAATGGACAAGTGTAAAGTTTTAGTTAAAATTTTGGACAATGTTTATCGTGCTTTATTTATTATCAAGGTGATTGAATATTTTTTTCTGAGTTTGTATAGAAGAGTTGTGTAACTATTCTGGTAGGAATACTTCTCCCCTCAAATTATGGGCTTCGTCATCACTTGTATCTTGCTGTCTGATATGATTTCTGCTGGGCTAAATATCTGGTGGCCTCCATTTTCCAGGAAAGACTAAGGCAATGTTTCAATGTTTCTGGCAGGGCTTGGTGTTCAGGGTCATACGTATTTCTCCTGTATCTGAAAAATTACTGTATTTTTCCCAGTTCTTTCCGTAAGTCTATTAAGAAAAATCTTAGTGTTTATGATCAAAATCTGCTTGACTTTTCTAGGTCTTTCTTTTGTGTATTCATTTCTGAAAAAAAAAATATTGATCAGTAGTAGTCTTAACCTGCTTGGTGACTCTGTGTTTGAAGAATTAGGTGGCTCTATTTGGAAAGGCATTCTGTGTTTCTCATTCAAAGAACTCTCGTTTCTTTCATCATGGAGAAGGAGAAATGTGAGCTCAGGTGTTTATTTTGAATTTCTACTGGCTCTTCTGGAGAAGGAGCTTTGGACAAGCTGTGATGCTAGATAGTACATAGGCTTTTCTGTGACCACTGCAAGGTGCCTGCCCAGTTCACCTTCTTCCTTGCTTCCATTTTTGGTTTTAACATCCTGATTGTGTGTTGTCTTTATTCTAGCCTTCAAACACTGCTTTGCTTTTTGCTTGTATCCTCTCTACAGCTCTTTGTGTCTGTTGTAGTCCTTGTTGTAAGTCAGCAGTTTTCTTCAGCTTGGCTTTTCTAGCCCTGCTTTGGCTCCTAGCTGCCTGATCTAGCCCTGACTTCTTTGGTTTTTCTTTTAAGATTGAATTTAACAACTATGGCTGTCTACACCCTAACAGTGTTTCAGAACTTTTTCTTTATGGCCACCCCAGCATTCCCATTATTGCATTACAAGTAGGAGACACAAACTGCAAATATAATGACACGGCCTTTGATATAAAGGGCTTACTAAGGAAAAAAAACCCCATAATATAGAAGGTAACCAGAAGAGTGGAGATGACACGCAGAGCTGTAAAATTAGTTTGCTTATTGAAGTTATAGCATAGCAAGAGACCTGTCTTTTTTTTTTTTTTTTTTTCTTGCATCCTAAGAATGCTGTGATTTGTTTGGTGCAAGTCATGGATGGTGTTTTTTGAGCACAAATGGGTGGCAAAACCAGAATAATTGCAGAAGGATAGGTCACTACTTTGGGGAGAAAAGTAAATAGACTGTGGGAAAGCACAATTCTGAGTCTGTTGGGAAAGAGTTAGCTAGTATGACAAGGAATGTCTGGAAAAAAATGGGTGCAGTTTAGAGGAACCAGTAGAGGAACTGGATCTATCACAATTAAATCAACCTGACAGTAAGATTATGTTGTTTTCATTGAGCAGGGCAAATGAAAAGTTAAGCAGTAGTTGGATCAGGAATTGATCTCTCAGAGCAGATGTGAACTGAATCCTTATGAATGTTATGTGAACAACAAAATAAAGGGGAGGGTTAAAAATGAACGGACTGGGGACTTGGGGCAGCAAAGAAGTGTTCAACTACTGGGTACCTTTTGTCTTCAATATTTAAATGGCATGCTTTAGTCAGTCACAAGAACCTCTGCTTACAGCATGTCCCTGACCAAACCTCTGAAAGGAATGTCATTAGTGTTTATCCATTACCTTACATCTCACGTTTTCTACCTCTTCTTACATAGCTTTTATTTAAAAATAGGTTGAATTAATGACATATGCTCTTTCCCTAAGTTGCAAATGGATAAGAGAGGTTATTTGTAGTACTGGCATTTTAGTTTGGTCCCCATAATTGCTTCAGTAAGTAAAACATTTTTTCTGGCTAAGGATGAGAGCCAGCTGTTAAGAGAACAGTGAACTTAAGGATGAAGCATGTCATGTCTTCAGTATTCAATAGTCAAAGCATGAATTATCTGTGGTGGTTTTATGTTTTCAGCCAAACCTATTGTCCATCTTTTAGCAGATGCTTTATGCATCTGTCTCCATGGGATATAGGGGGAGATGCTGATAGGTGTTCTCACTCATTGAATATATCTATGCTCCATATAAACTTTTGTATCCCTTTAAAAGCTGTGTTATACTAGAAATACCAGTTTAAAGGTTTTATGAATCAGGGTACAATGCAAATGAGAAGTCTTCTTGCTCCTATATAGACACTTTCATTGACACAGCAAACAGCTTGCAAATCTGCCCCACTCTGAAGACAAATAGATCATCTAGAGAATGGACTTGTTGACTTGTGCCAAAATTATGTGTGAGCAATTGGATACACTGTTGTTCTTCTAACATGGGATGGAGTTAACCAAGTTGATAAATTGGGAATGATTCTACCAAAATTAACTGTTTCAGTATTTTGGGTTACAGTACTTGCAGCAATATTGCTATGCTATTGTATTCTTGTGCACAGTATTGTTTGAAGGTTATTTCAGGTACACTTTTTTATTTTGCTTTCTGGTAAAAATCTAAAGTAATGAAAAGCCACATACATCAAATGCCCATGATGGGATGTTTCCCATGTGTTCCTCCCCCAAAAATACCCCTAATAATTATGTCTCTTACTCATAATGATTAGTTAGATCCATTAATTCTTACTTATTTCAAAGGTTCTCTAGATTTAGAATAATTAATCATATAAAGTGAAAGATCACGGGTTAGCATTACGAAACAGTTTATAGTAGAAATGAGGATGAATGCCATTTGGATCAAAAACCTCAGGGAAATGTGTAGAGAAGCAATACGCATCTACCGTTTTTAGAACTGGACAATAGGTAAGGATCAAGGATGTTTCATAAAAAAGCAAAGTGGTAAGTTGGGACATGCTGGCTTCAAGTGAGAAGAGCAAAGGAACAAAGTTGCTCTGTAGATTTTAAGTACTTTTAAGAGCTTCTGAATAGAAGCTTCTGAAGTAAGGAATTGGTGTCTGTTTTTTTGCCTTTTCACAAAGAAAATATTGGACACTCCTTGTTCTCATGGATGTCACATTCCTCATAACTGAGCCCAGAATGAATGTCTGTGAAGTAGTGAATGTAACCTTATAGGGTTATTTATATTTATTCATGCACTCCCTCACACTGGCCTAAGATAGAAAAGAAAAATGATAAATCTTGTCCTTGAAACTGCTGAAATATGGTCCTGAAATGGTTAAGAGAGACCATCTAGTTCATTCTTTTGCATTTAGAAAGTTAAAGTAAGGCATCTCCTGATGTATTTTTATCTGACAGTGCTCAGAAACTTCCAGTGAAAGAGATTCCATTACTTCAAGTTAATTTACTCTAATTTTTTTTTGCAATGCTTATTATTTAAAATGATTTTCCTAGTACCTAATCTATACTGTGGAAATTAAGATGACTGCTTCTTCCTCCTCTGGATACAGAGCAAAATTCTGTGCTATGTTTTTACTAGCAGGTTTTACATACTGGGCATTGTTCACAAGTCTCCCTGAACCTTAGCATTTAAAAAATTAAGTAAAGCATTACCCTTAACCTTTGCTCATAGGTCATAACTTAGATTTTTTTCCTCTTGCTCTGCCCTGGAATTTTTGCTTCTGCTAAACCATACAGACATGACTGGATGAGTACTTCGATTAGAGCTTTAGAAACAGCAACTAGACTGTAGTATTCATTTGTGGTATCTTACATACAACGTGTCCCAGAAAGCTTTACCCTACCACTTAATATTGTCTAATTTTCAATTTGTTACTTATTTTATGTTCTCTGGGTCCCTTTGAAATACGCCCTCCCCCCCCCCCCAGTCTATTACCTTGACTTTTAATTTCTCCATGGGGATGCTACTTTCAGTTTGATGTTAGTAAGTTGATTTATTTTAAGATTACTCTGAATTCTGATTCTGCTTTCTAGTGTGTGTGCAATCCTTCTCAATTTGGGATACCCATAAATTAGACTAGCTTTCTGTTTTCTGATCCTAATTTAAGTAAAAAATGATAAAAAAGGAATATTGTAGAATTTTCAATAAAATCTTTAAATCCCTCCAGAGCAAATATATGAAATAGTGTTTGAATTAATTTTATATAGTCTGAGTGATGTTAACTGTACTATATTTTGTAATTTGTATACATGAGTCTCACATAGGAGACTGACAAAAGCCTAATTAAAGTGAATCTGTCTTACATGTGATATTTCATTCCAATCCACCAATATACCTAACCTGACAAAGTAGGGAATTGAATTGGTTGAAGAATTTTTGTTCTTAAACACAAGGTCTGAACTGACCACTTTATCTCTTTGCTCTTATAAGTGAACCATTTAATGATTTGTTCAAGTGTCTTTTGGGGTTGCAAGTCAGTTTGACAGTTCTGTAATTCCCTAAATTCTTCTTTTTCACCCTCCTTTACAAAATAGGTGTTGTGTTCATCATCGTTCAGTCCCCTGAGGCTTCCCATGTTCTTCCACGGGATCTTCAAGTCAGATGTTAACTGTGCAGAAACTGCCTCCGTCCATCCCTTAACACTCAAGAGCAAATTTCATCATGCCTTGTTCATCTTAGTTCCAGAAGTTATTCTTTCATTGTCATCCGTTTCTATTTTTTTAGCAATCAGCACTGATTAATCCTTTACTGAAGGCAGTCAGAAAAGCATTAGGTGCTGCATCATCTGTTATTTGTTCTCCTTTGCTGTTTAAAAATTGGATTTAATTCAAATGGATCTGTAAAATCTTTTTGCTCCTTCATGTTTTTGAGTTTTATCCTTCTGTACTTGCACTGTTCTTTGTATTTACATATTTGACACATTCCGTGTATTTACAACTTCTGCTCAATTTTTCTTGTTATAGGAGAGTTGAGGAGTTTTTACTGTTTTTTGCATTAGAAGGTTGTGCCATTCTACCTTTAACACAGTCTTTTTAAGTGAATGCCTCTTTTCACTCTCTTCTACACATGATGTTATCTTACCAAGATACCTGTCTGTTCCCTGGGTTGATTAAGGCTCATTCAATGAGACCAGCTGTTCTTGTTCCATCCCTTGTGTTTTGATAGTGCTCTGTGTGAGTTCATGAAGGCTTGGACCCAAATTTGTATATCTGCAGTCTCAAATAATCATTCTTCATTAGCTGGAAGCAACTTTGAAAATGTAAGTTGCTTAGTGACTTCACCTTTTCAAGCGAATAATGCTACCAGTACCTGTGCATTTCGTGTCTCAGCCCCCACCTCTTGATCAAATGGTTTCTAGTTGGTAGGCTGTATGTGTATTGCTCCAGTTCCTCCTATAGCCATGCAAAATATTGGATGAATCTTCCTCTCACTGCTTCCTGAATTTTAAATACCATTTACAGCCTGGCCAGAAGTAGGACTTCATGGTTACTAAGATTTGCAGATCATTCCTGTGTGTTTTACAGGTTTGAAATTCAACCATACAACATCTTGAGTATAAATAGTAAAAAAAAATAAATATTGATAGTTGATCCATTATTTTAAGTTTCACTCACATGATAGTGTTCATATACATAGGTGTATTTGTGTTCAGGAGTGGGAAATATCTCCCTCATCCCTGGAATACATTTTTCAGCATATTCTCAAATCTGTTTCCATTATAAATTTGAGATGGGACAAAACTGATCAGGTATCACCTGCCATACTAGTTTAAATAAATGATAGTTTCTCTCTCTAGTATATACAAACAAAATGAAAAAATCCCCAGTTTTGAACAGACTGTTATACTACTTTTAAATAGTTTTCAGTAAATATTCAAACTTGTTAGTGAAGAAGCTTTAGTGAGCATGTTATGTTCCTGCATGTCAATGACATTTATTCTAATCTAACATAATTTGATAGTTATGTGAGCTTCAACATATTGTCAGTCAGTGCCTGTTCTGCATTCTTATGTAAATGCTCCTGTCAACAGGAGAAATCCTTGAAAAGAGAAGCAGAAGCAGGATGCTCTTGAAAGGCTCATCCTGCAAAGGCAACAGGCACGGTTATAAAAAGCAGTACAGTCCTTTTGCTGTATCGCCTAACAGTGTGTCCAGCAATTAGCTTTACAGTGGGGGTCTGTAAGAGGAGAAATTCAGTTTCTCTGAACGCTTCAGGGAGTGTTCATCCCTTTATTCCAGGGAGGAATAGAGAATGAGCACTGTCTGTATTCTGTGAAAGATGCTTCAGGTTGATCAAAGGCATGTAGTTTGCCAAGTATTTATTTCTGATTTAAATTCCTTTAATGATACTTTCTTCATCTAGGTGCCTTCACTTAATCATAAGACATGATGTCCACTTTACTATGGGAAGGCTGGAGAGAGGCCATAAAGCTGCTAGAAAATCGGTGGCAGCTTCTGATCTGGAAAGAAGGACTGCAGAAAAGAGCAGGCACGCCTGAAATAGACGGCAACGTCCTTTTAGGGATGCTGCCCTGCCTGGTCCAGTGGTTAGAAGTCTTGTTTGTTGTGAAGGCAGTGCAGTAATGCCAGCATTGTCCTATGGCCCAGTATAGCACTTGGGAGTCTGGAACCAATTTATTTTCAGAAACACAAATGGGCTGGTACTATTTCAAAGGGTCTGATCAGCTCAGGGTCCAGCCATCCTTTTTCCCCTGCTTTATCCCTCAAATCAGATTTTGATATCAGCAGAAAATCATTGTCAGTACTTTGAAATCATACATACTTCAGATCATATCTTATGCATTGTGTTCACTGAAGTATCTTTTTCAGTACATGCATTTCTCTGTTATCAATAATGACTTGTTATCTTTCACTTAAACTGAAGTATAAATATATGTTCAATATAGGCTGTTACTAGGAAGATAATAAATTCAACTGCCAGCTTACAGTCAGGGATGATACTTTACTGAACAAAAAAATAAATCTAAAGTTGAAATGTTATCCAAAAGTCAAAACAGTATCAAAACAGAAGTTCTCTATTTAAACCTCAGATGGAATCGCTGAAGTAGCACAGAATGTGTTAGTTAACAGATGTGCCTCCCATTGTAAGAAGGTTGTTAGCTGCAGGTAATTAATAATTTTATATAAATGTTAATCTTTTGCACCTCATATGCACTACATATTGAGGTACATATTTTAATGTCAAAGTTGGCATTTTATTTTTCTGCCATAGGTTAGGTACAGTCCTTAGAACTTATGGAAGCCCCAAATTTTGATTGATGTCATTTGATAGGTGATTGTAATTTTTAAGCAGATATAAAACACTGCCCAATGAAAATGTGGAAATATTTTTTAATTCATGCTATGGAAGAGGTAGTGATGATGATTTTATAATTTTTTTTTGAACACTCCTGAGACAAAAAATAATCTTGCATTCAGACACATTTTCCATCTCCTACAAGTGTGCCTGAAATCTCATGGTATAGAGTTCCATAACTTTTCTGATTTTCTTGCTGCCCTTTAGTGAATTGGAAAGTTCAGTCTTGAGTTGTTTTAATTAAGAATTTCCTTGCTTGCTTAAAAAATGATGTAAAATGCACAGGTAAACTAGTGAGTGGATACTAAAAGTCTTTCCCATCACCTCAGCAGCCTAATTCTAGGCTACAGAAGCAGACTGTGCTGCATGCTCTCCTGTATAACCTTCTTTGCCATGCTTCAGTCTAACTGAGGCTACTGAAACTGAGAGTGGATTGGCTTCACCCATGACTTGAGACACACCTGCGAAGGAATATGGGCTTTTCAGTTCCCTTAGACTGTGAAACCTGTGTTTCTGTACTGCCTTGTTGAACAGCTCTTCCAGGAGGCTACTGTGCAAAGGTAGATGATGCCCTTGCTGAGTCGGATTCTTCTGAAGAAAGTAACCACTGCACATGCTACTCCTTTCTTAATATTATTGACAGTTTTATGGGGGGGGAGGGGGGAACCTATCTGGGGACTAAGGTGTCTGACACCTGATTGATTGACACCAGGACCACACTGATAAAAGATAGTTGGCCTTGTTGGAGTCACTTCGGACTTGCACAGAATGAAAAATCTGTTCGTGACATCTCACCACAGCTCCCTGTGCACCTCTCTTGAATATTGCTTTAGATGAAGACGAAATTGAATTGAAATGTCCTTGCAACTTTATTGCTGCTGTGTTTAGAGGCTTGGCAGCTCACCAGCTGGTTGGTTGCCCATCTGATGCGTATGCACCACCACATTTTCCTAATGTCTTGTAGAACCATTAAGTTCTTACAAAATACCCCAACAAATTAAAAGTTGGCTGTGATGATTAGAGATTCTGCACTACTAACAGCAGATATACAAAGCTGTTCTAGTGATACCACTGCTGGCTCTCACTAGCAGGAAGATGACACAATTGTGTTGGATCACAGCTATATCTTTGCTGATAGCTCTTGTAGTCACATGAAACTTTTTTGTAGAGACATCTATAGAAAATAATTTCTGAATGATGGGCCAAAAAAGAAAGAAAAATCATACCCTTCTGGAATAAAATCAGATGTTTTAGAGGAGTTTCCCTGTAGTAGTTCATATATAATGTGAAGACAAATCTCCAGGTCTATTCATTTAAGAACTTTTTAATGTATATCAAAAAAAATTTTTCTTATACTGTTGGAACCAGATCATGAAAGATATTGCACATAATCCATTTTCTGATATGTGTGCATCTTCACTCCCCTCTGCAGAAGTAAATTTTATCCTAAAATGTCATCTCAAAGTGTTTGAGAATATAGTATATGGGAATAAGGTTTTACTTTGATGACCATCAAAGCAAATCCAAAATGTTTAAGACATTATAGTTAAAATTACATTCTTACACTGGAAAACAAAAAAAAAACCCAACCAAAACCCAAAAGGTAAATCCACATGCAGAGTGACCTGTGCTGCAGTGGCTTGGCTTTGGACTTGGAAGAGGTATAGGTCTGTCACTTGAATACAGATTTTTCTGTGGTGCAATACATTTGGTATACTTGATGATGCAAAGTATTCAGACAGGCGTGATTGATGAGCTTTGACCTCCATATTGACTTATACTTTGTCTTTCCTTTTTTTTCCCCTTAATAGCAGATATTAAAATTCACTGTGCACAAACCTTTCCAGGGAGATTAAATGAAATCTGCTAACTCTAGTCAGACAGGGGTTTCAAGTGACTTAATCTTTCAGACTAGCTGAGCTAGTGGTTATGTTTTGACTTGGGAACTTTCACTGTCTGCAGGGTATTTTTGATAGAAACCTGGTTACTATTAACATTTAGTCATCTGTCAATATTGGGAGAATATTAAGCTGCTATATATTCTATCTTCTTGCTAACACATTTAAGATCTGTAGCCTGCAACAGTAAAGCTTTCTAATATATTTATTGAAACACAGGAATTAATTTTCATCAGCAATTCTCATCTTTTCTATTTGCAGAGGCATTCAGATAGCTGGCTTGCTCAGGGTAGACAAAATTATATATATACACATATATATCTTTGAGTTGAAGGCTGTTCAAGGACATGTGTGTCTTAAGTGCTTTCTTTTGAAGTGGTAGCCTTTGTAGTCTGAATTGGACTTCTGACTTTCCAGAGATTTTTCCTCCAAGAGAAATAAGCGTGTTGTTTTATGAACTGCTTATTCTGTTATGCCAAGTTACAACCCAAACTGTGCATGTCTAAAAAAAAAACCCAAATATGTTTAAAATACATTATTTGAATAACTATGTTCTCTTCAATGTCCCTGTTTTCTGCAAATTATCTGGTTTTTTGCACAGCAAAGTAGCAGTCTATAATAATGCTGCTGTGATAGGACATAATGCTCTAACCATGAGCAAAGACAAGCCATGAAAAAATCAGGTAAGGCAGTTTCAAGATGTCATTTACTTACTAAGGAGAAAAAACGATGGCAAATGGTGGAAGCTATGGACACTTCCAATGTCAGAACACTTGAAAGTCACAGGAAGCTTCTGATTTCTCCTCAGAGTTGGTAGAGGTGATGTTCTGATGTGTCTTATGGCAACGTGTCCTAATCATATACAGGTATCTTTGTAGTGTTACCTAAGTTGTCTTCTGCATCCAGTGTGTTTTATATTAAAAAAAACTTCCCAAGTTTAATGATATTCCTGGAAAGTTTCCTTTTTTCTTTCAAATTTTTCTTGTCAATGTTGAGTACAACTACAACGCATCCTTGTCAGTTATTGCTCACTAAACTAAGGAGTTGTGTGACCCCCAAGGAATTAATATTTATAGAAAAGGTCAAATATGACTAAAAATGGAGATGAAGGATTTCTTAAATAGAAGTATTTTATTGCATGCTTGCATTTTAGTAGCTTTCCTCTCTTTCTAGAATACCACATATGCCAAACCCTATGTACAGTCTTTTGGTCATTTTAATTAGAAGCTGGAAAAGAGATTTATCCAGCCACTACACATTAAATTAATCCAGGAATTGTTACTGCTGTTGTCAGAAGCTGACAACATAGGTGGATACTGGGATTTGATGTACAACTAGTAACTGCGGCTCCTTTAAACATGTTACTTGTCTGCTGACTGTGGCAGGGTTAGGACCATCTCCACAGCAATGTTTCGGGGGGGGGGCGGGGGGGGGGCTGGGAAGGAAGAAAACCACTTCATACTCTGCTTACACTTGGGATGTTTTTATTGTGTAGAAAGAGATGTCTAAATAAGGAGTGGAAACACAGGATGTTTGAGGAGGTGTGAAAGCTTTCCAGATGGGAGGTGTCCTGGAGAAGTCTAGAGACCCCGTCTATTGCAGTGCTGCTGTAGGGAGCTGCAGGGCAGAGGTCTGGGGGCATTTGGGAGCAGGGTGGCCCCATGCTGCTCCGTGGTTGCACGGGTTACTCTGGGCTGGGCTTTTGGGCTGTGCCAAGACACTGCCGCTTCACAGGCTCTTCTAAACTGGGGATTGAACAGATGGGTGTGGGGTATGTGGGAGGGGGAGTTACAGCTTTTTCCAAAGTGGCTGCTGATGAGCACTTTAAAAAAGATGTTTGAGCTGGTTTGACCTTGGTATCTAACAGCTTTTTTTTCCTCAGTGAGATATATTGTCTTGCATGTAATTTATTTTTCTGAGTTGGTATGAGATGTCAGTTCCACTTGACTGCACTTCTTGTGAAAACAGCTTTTTTGCTGCAGGTTCTCTTTTGGAAATCATATGGTGGTAACAAGGAAGACCACTGCATGCGTAAATGGAGCCATTTACACTATTAGCTGATGAAGTAATTACTTTTTTTCTTAGTCCCATTTTTTTTCTTCTTTTATGTTTTTGTTTTAAAAAGCAAGAAATAACAGCTTGTCTCTTTGAGAGCAAATAACACTCTTTAAAAGCAGTTGCCAAGCAACCTGCATTTACAGTTTTGGTGGGCTGCTGCATTTGCACCAAGCTCTGAACAGAAATGAACCCTCCCCTTCCAGCCCCCAAAATAAAATACAGTTGAAATAACAGGCATACAGAAGACCAGCCCTTCTAGTGCTCAACACAGCTCTGGTACCACACAGTGTCTCTTCTACAGTCGTGTTCGGAGTGGAACAACCTGTTAATGTTGTGGAACAAGGCGTCCAGGTCAATAAAGGAGGATTATTTTTTCTTCCTAAATTCACTTGTTTACCACAAGTTTGAGAGTGGAAACAGCAAAACTGTTGATATTTTTTTTCCTGTTAAACACACACAGAAGATAAAGCCCCATGAAATGCTGTGAATCACAACTCTTTCTGGGAAGCGTAAGTGCTTGTAGACTCCAAGCCACTCTCAGCATTTGAGCTTGTATCTCTGGGTCGCACATTTTTCCCCAACAGCCAGTCTAAGCACCTTGCATGCTCCAGGGTGCTATGAGGGAGCTGGCTGGGAGCCACCTGTGGTAGGGAACTGCTGCTCCCACTGTTTTCTGTGGTTTTTGCCATGTCAACTATTTAGTAGACTTCAAGGTGGAAATGTGAATAGGTGAGATGTGAATAATGTAAGAAAACTGTCTGACTAGGTCATTGCCAATGAACTCATGTCCTCCTACACAGAAATTACCAAGGTAGATGTGTGCACGCACACAAAATTCTTGTATCCTGTCTTACAATGGTGGTTGTTCACCTCTTGGTATCACAGAGATGTCCAAATATGAGCAACAAATGTTGGTATGTTTGATTTTGCTTTTCTGAAGGGCACAGTAGAGGACCTAATGGCTAAAGGTATTTGATAAGGTCCCCACTACAGAGGCAGACACAAGCGGGACATTGACCTGAGCCATGGAGTTTGGAGATGTGCTGGGATCATGGAGTTCAGGTGGAGATTTAAGTGTCCCAGATTTCTGTGATGATCTACTATTTCTCTGGTGTTGTGTGTAGAGTGAAATAAGCCTGTACAGAGGTCATAGTTATCTTTGGACCCTCTAGGAGAATTGCAATATGTTGTGTTGTCGTATCATATGCTTTTGGAGTTTTGCTATTGAGTGTGATTTTTTTCTTCTTTGTTTTCTTTTAAGCTGCTGTACAGTTCTGTGTGTGACTAAATCTGTCACATCCTAAAAGCATATTTCAGTTGGGAGGGAGTTTATTACAGTTTATTACAGCTCTTGGCAGGTTTTTAGCTATTCTGGACTTAGTTAGCAGTAAGTTATTCAAAGGTGATGGTTTGCAAGGCCTGGAATCTTCAGACTACCAGAAAAAAAGACAATGAAGTACAAAGATTGTAGAGGGGTCTTGTTTCCTGTGACTGTCAAGTGCATTCTATTGATGTTAGCAGTACACTTTGAACATATCCTTTCTTCATTTCATTTTATAATCAGTCCACTTTGCTCTCTTTTCCACAAGAGGAAGGCAGGCAGAACTGCACAGATTTTAGTTATTTCATGGATTGCTTTTGCCACATGGCTCAGTGCTGAAGCTGAGGAGCTCACAGTCTCAGTTTGGCATACTTTAAGGCTAACAACACCTTAGGCCAGAGGGACCAGATGGATGTAGTTCATTGCCCTTCTTTCTTTTGAGACAGATTTTTGTCTGTAGAATGCATGAAGCAAAACCACTTTGCTGTCTTGGTGCCTTCTTGTGTTTCCGTCAAGGGACATGAAGATTGCTGGTTTTGCAGTTACTTCAAGGTGAACTGTTTTGCACAAAGCCCTCAAGCCTGCCATTGATGACTTCTCCAAATGACTACTACACATGACAGACAATGAAGGGGTGGAACCAGATGTGCACCTACAAAACATTGCTCATGTGGCAATGTGTCAGCAAGCTCCCTTGGAGGACCTAGAAAGCACTGTGCTGTCATGCCTCCTGGTGTCAGCAGTGTGAAAGCAATTTAAGAGACAGAGTCCCAAGTTCTTTGTAGTATCTGTAGGCTTAGGATATTTTCTGCTCATTGGAAAAAAGAGAACATGAAATAGTAACCTAAGTCTGAATTCGTATTGCATGACTAGGGTTTTGTAAAAGAACTTTTCAGAAAAGTTTAGTGGAATATTCAATAGTTAGAGGGGAATAGAAAAGACAATAAATTCAGAGTTAACACTGAATCACAGAGTGTATGAGGTTGGCAGGGACCTCTAGAGATCATCTGGCCCAACCCCCTGCTCAAGCAGGGCTAGCTAGAGCTGGTTGCCTAGGACTGTGTCCAGGCAGCTTTTGAGTATCTCCATGGATGGAGACTCCAGAACATCCATGGACAACTTGTGCTAGCGTTGTGTCAACTTTATATAGCACAACTCTGCAGGGAAGAGGATGACACAGTGATTGATTTGTTAAAAACTGTGGGATGCTATCTTTAATAAATGTGCAGTCTGGATAATGCAAAGGTTTGGAAGTATGAAGAGCCTTGCAGCATTTCTTCTATTGTTTCATTTCTTCCTATGTGTTATGCCAAAACTTAACTTCCCATAAGACCTTTTCTTATTTTTTTTAAGTCACATAGTTAACCCAAATAAGTTTTTAAAAACATCTTTTTGCTGTGTCTATAGCACTAAGTGTTCTATAATGATGCATTCATAGAAAGCTTAGAACAATTGGGATTTTTTTAAGACTTTCAGCGTTACCAGTTTTATGTTAAAAATAATTTGTGGCTAGGGGGCTTTGTCTCTCTTTTTGAGGGTTAAATCAAGTGGTATTATCTAATTTTTCAGTCACAGAGACAGATTTGATCCTGGTTAGATTTTCTACAAATCAGGTGAGCTGCCATAAGCACTGGTGTATTCATCTTGCCCTCAGTGGTTCCGGTAAACACACAGAGACAGCTTTGAAGAACAGAGTCTCAACTTTGAACTGCTCTACTTTTGCTGTTAAGGCTATTTAAGTCAAAGTTAAGGCTTTCCTGCTCTGCTGTGAATGTGATATTGGCTAGAAGCTCTGGTCTCTGACTATTCAGCCGTATCTGCAGACTGCAAAGCTGATAATTCACCCTGTTTGAGCTCACAGGGGTAAGAGGGTAATCATATAAACTGTGTCCTTTACAGTCTGCATACTGTTCCTTGGTTTGCAAACCCTGAAGTGCTCTGTCCTAACGTGGAAGTGCAATCTACTAATGCAAAAAAGATGTTTTTTTCAATGTCACAATATTTTTACACATCTATTTTGTTCTGGGGAAGGGGAAACAATATTTGCCAATACCTGCATGGCATCATACCGTAAGATGCTGGTGGGGTTTCCTTCTGGCTGCTGCTGAGTGCTTATTGTCCAGACCCCTTGTTTCTACCTCAGATGTACCTATCATACCAAGTTTGTTACACCACAAGCAGGAGATGCAGGGCAATTGGAACTTTCAAACTACTTCAGTCATGGGCCTTAACTGCTTTAAAATTACTTTTTTACAACTATTCCAACTGCTCCAAATACTATGTTAGGGTATCGTAAGGGTACCAGGCAGCTTGTGGTTCTGTGTATTATTTACTACTACAACAGACATCAAAAACCCTAAAACTGACACAATCAAAATTTTGAAATGAACTGTTGCAGAAATAAAAAGAGACATTGAAATGCTGACACAAATTTTAGGAGTCTGACAACTGTTTCTGTGGAAAGTTTCTAGTGTGAAGGGAGCAAACTGGGCTTTGGTTTGTTCTGTGACTGATGCAACTGATTTTTTTTGAGGGTTCAGCTATCTGATTACATAAAGGAATGTAACTGCTTCTGATGTTTGTTCTGAACAAAAGACCATTGTTTTACTTTGAACTGCACTTTTATTCAATTTATAACAAAATCATATTAAACTCCAAGACTCCTTCATTTTTAGTAGTTTGGGACTATTTGTTTTGAAAAGTTATTGTATTTTTTGATCAGTCGTTCCAAAGGTCTTCCTATTTCACAAACTGATGCAGCATCTTTATCCTCTGGCTGCAAACCAATTGCATTAAAAATATATAAACCATAAAATAAATTTTGTGGTATTTTATGTATCTTCCACTTCCCTTACCAATAGAAATAATGATGACCTTTTTCAGCCTCTAGATTTGGAGGTACATATCTTATTTCAAAGGCACTCTGGGGGCACCATTTTTCCAGCAAGCTTTTCAAAACTGCTCATATGAAAAATTAAAATGAGAGATTTCACCTTTTCTAAAAAAATTCAGTATTTAGCTAGTCACAGGAAATACTTTCAAATTAACAGTTCCTCCAGTTTAAAACCAAAGGAAGTCAGTAATGAATCCGCTTTAAAAAAATAATCCTGGTTTAAATTTATTCCGTTTTGTAATTATTTTCATGTATGTTTGTTGGAATGAATTTTGAGAACTGGTGTTTCTCACTGAAAATGGGTGGGTCATCTTTTAATTTGTTCCTAGCAAATTTGTCCAACACAGCAAGGCAAACTTTGTCACACTGAAGTCCTGTGAAAAAATCTGACAGAAATGCTTTATTAAACTTCTGCTTCCAACAAACTTTTTGGAAGGTAAAAAGATAAATATATTAAGTCAAATATCTGAAAAAATTTTAACCAAATCAAGTGATTTAATAGTAGTATGAGTCACAATAAATATTCCTGGCTACAGAGAAAAAACGAGATGTGCTGGAATATATGGCCAGTGTCCCAAATGAAATATCTACCCATAGTCAGTAAAGCATTGAAGTCAATATTGATTTTGGAGGAGCTTGAGCACATGCCTAAAGTTGAGTGTTCTGATGAGTAAGTATGGATTTAAGTGTGCTCTTAAATATTCTGCTGAGTGCAGACCTGAACTTGTAATGTAATAGTGATCTATTGAATAGGTCTGTAGAGAAACCCCTGAAATCAGTGAGTCTCTGCAGGGCTGTAAAGCTCTGTCTATGAGGAGGGGTTTCGCAGGATTAGACCTATGTCAGAAGTAAAAAGTATTCATCTTCAAAGCTCTTCAGTTAAATGCAAACGTGTCTTTAATATTTATGGTTGGAAATGTGTTTACGATTTCACGTGGTAATAAATAACTCTAATCTGAGCATGCTCTGCAAAAATAAAAGCTGAACACAGTTGTTAAGAGGGAAATACACCTGCTTATTTTAAAGTATAATTTTTGGTAGTTTATTATTTACATACTTTCCTTTCTAACTTCCCTTGGTGTTGGTTTCTTCTACTTCTTTCCATGCACTTTACCAGCAGCTGTGTAATCTGAACACTGTTTTCTGTTTGCAAATCATAGGTTACTTTTGGTTTATCTGGCTGACCCAGACCCTTCTAAAAACAATAGAAAAACTCACATGGGCTCTGAATTGGAAGACCATCATATGAGGAACGGCTGAGAGAGCTGGGGATGTTTAGCCTGGAGAAGAGGAGGCTGAGGGGAGACCTTATCAACACCTACAACTACCTGTAGGGAGGTTGTAGAGAGGTGGGCGATGGTCTTTTCAGCCAAGTGACAGAAGATAGAGCAAGGGGAAATGGCATGAAGCTGTGCCAGGGCAGGTTTAGATTGGATATTAGAAAAAATTTTTTTACTGAAAGAGTTGTCAGGGCCTGGAACAGGCTGCCCAGGGAGGGGGTTGAGTCACCTTCCCTGGATGTGTTCAGAAAAAGGGTAGATGAGGTACTTGGGGATATGGTTTAGCACAGGATGGGAATGGTTGGAGTTGATGATCTTCAAAGGTTTCTCCAAAGGTTTCTTCCAACCTTGTGATTCTGTGTGTGACCATATCTTTGTACTCTTTAGCATTTGCTTCCGATGAGGTGCTACTGAATATGGGTTATTGCTGTTAAATTTCAAAAATTCATAATTTGTATAAATTAGGGAAGAACATCTGTCCAAAAATGTTACAGCATATTCTTTCTCAGAGAAAAGTCTAGAAAAGGGCTATTTAAGTCACATATTTCATAGATTCCAGCATTTCTATGATTAATGTATTAAAACAGCTAATAGGAAATCCAAGGTCTTTGTGAGCCAGCAGACCAGGCGTAATTGCTCTCCTTATATTGCAGAGCTTCACCCAGATGGATTGTTTATTTTTTGGTATATAGCACCTTCAAACCTTGTGCAATGTGTATTTTGTAGGTGCTCAAGAGCTTCATTATTGCTCGCTGTTGTATATTCCTCATGCATGATATCATTTGCCAGCATATACAATGACAGTATTTCAAGGGAGAACCAATCTCCTTATGACTATAGGACTACCTCAGTTTTCAACAGGTCCAAATTCGACCAGAAGCAGATGCTGCAAGGCTTCTCTCATGCAAGGAATGCAATTTCAAGTTTTTCATGTAACAAAAGGTTGTAAGGACAAGTCCTCCTTGGAAATCACTCTGTAATGGTTCCTGGGGTTTCACTTTCAATTTATACTTTCCCCAGGTAAAAAAGGCATAACTAGCAATAAAGATCTCTGTTCTGGTGTTATTCAGAAATCATTTTCATCACCTAGAGGATTCTATACACTTATCCCATTTGATAAATTGATTCTGGCTCTCAGGGACCACTGCAGAGACTGTAACAGTGCTGCATGTTGTTAGTCATTTGATTGCTGAGTGGTGAGGGCAATTCACAGAGGAAAGAGTTCAGTACCAGGGGTTGTCCTGAAAGCTAATTTTGTGGGATGGCTATCGCACTGGATGATCTCTGATTTTACCAGTTGTAATTTAGTGTTGTGAGAACTCATGTTGTCTCAAACTTGAAATCCAGATCCTTTGCGAGATACCAGTACTGCCCAGTCAATTGATTCTCACCCCAGCATTTTCAAAGCCATGCCCAAGGTATTAGCTCTTCGACTCTTGCTGATTTTAATGGAAATACAATGGCTTAATCTCTCTTTACCTCCGCGTTATTTTGAAAATCCATTCCTACAGACTGAATGATAAACAAAGGAGGAAACCTATATACTCAACAATAGGCTATTCAAATTATTCTTGCTAGGAAGAGAGGGTTTGTGGCTGTTACCACATTAAAAAGAAAAGGTCAGTGTGAGGGGGGAAAAAAATCATATGTTCTGTTCTGAGTGGTGCGTAAACATTTCAGTCTAATAATCATAACCTTCCCAGACTTTTATCTGCTTCAAATGTTTCCTAAAATAAAAAAGAATATGCATATTGTCACTGTTAGGTATTAAATGTACTATCAGATAGTGTCAATACTTTTGCTTAGGAAAAAGATATAGAAAATCCGAAGCTGATTACCATGCCTGGAAGCTGACAATAGTCACCATTATCATGCAGAAAGTGCTTGGATTTTCTCTTGACTTTGCTTTATAGCAAAGAAAAAAAGCAATGAAATTGTGGGGTTTTTAATAATTTTACTTATACATCGCACCTGAGAATCAGTTTCTTCATCATAGCTGTAAGCAGTATGTCCAAGGTGTTGGTTTATCAGCTGTAATTTCCTGTTGGATTCTTTCTTTAAATATCCCTGTATTGATGAAAGCAGCTGGAATTTGATTTTCTTCTTGCAATATTACTATGAGTCAAAACCAGCAGCTTTAAATTTGTGCTGAGGAGGTGGAAGTACATAGCAACAGTGTCATGCAAACAGCCTGTAACAGTCAATACAGAGAAATGGAAAAATATTTGTGGACATTGCTACTTATTTGATATGAGTTTGCAAAATTATCATGCAAAATTACCAGCCTGAGTACAATATCTATTTTGCAGTTATTTACTAAAGCAAATATTTTAGTCATTCATCAAAAAATGGACTTGTTAAGGATAAAAAAAGAAGCAGAAAATGGTGGTGAGGCATCAGTAGGTGCATTATAGAAAAATCTGAAATCAAACTTTCTAATCTCATGGACTGCTCCAATGCATATGTCCTGTTAAAAAGAAGAATCTGCTCATTGCTGTCTATGGTAGTCAGTTTTGATCTGAATGAGATCTATCAACCTAGAGTTGATAATGTGATAGGCTATAAAAGACAGTAACCTGCACAAAAGATTGAAATGATGTTTCTTTTTCTCTCCCTTACTCCACTTTGAAGAAAATAGTTCTTTAATCTTTTAATGAAAATCCAAATAAAAAAATAAAATGATGTCAAAAGAAGAAAACAAATAAAACCTAACGATATTCTTTCCATAGTCGCTATACTCTAAGCAATACTTTCTTTTCTCTATATTTCTCACATGGATAATTAGAACCAACATTTCCCTAAACTGAGCAGATTTGCAGGAAACAAAATTATGTTTCCTTGAGGATTCTGATGTCTAACACAGCACATGAACTTAAATCTCCTGAGCTTAAGACCTGCATTTTGCTTCTTTATAACACCATTTCCCCATTTCATCTCACTTGTATTTTTCAAGTTTAGTCGTCTCTCCTGTCATCCATACTAGTCAGCACTGAATTTTTCTTCCACACTGACTGTAGCGTTGAGAATTTTGAAGGCATCTCATGGTATGGGCAAAGAAAGAAAAAAGATTATTAGACCTGAGAGTAGTTGATGCCCTTAGATAAGAAGGAGGAATAAACATTCACCTTATAAAGGCAGATAAGGGGTTTTATTTCAGTCATGAGGACACTAATAGCACATGTGTTTAGGTAGGGCATGTCTTCCTATAGGGATGGTGTGATTGTAGTCAGGCAGTGTGTTCAAGGCTGGAAACAATCCTGAGGAGGCAACATATGACAGCATGTTACATAAGACCAAATGAATGCATTTATACATAAGAATGGGTAATTAATGCTAGCATAGAGAAATCTACCTGCCCAGTGACTAATAAACACAGCAGAGCCAAACCCAACTCCTGCTCCTTGCTGGCCATCAGCAAGCTGTCCATCAAGATAGGGATTAACTGCCACCTCCACCTTCCCCCAAGCATATCGGTACCTGTCAGCAGCTCTGGAGGTGCCTCATTCATGCAAAAACTGGAGCAAAGAGAAGAGATTATTATTTTATCCTGATAGGCATTTTCATAGTACACGGGTTTTCCATTTTAATTTTATGAACTGTCAAAACTCATGTTGTTCACCAAATTATTATATTTACAGATCAAATGGATTCCCCAGGGAATATGGGACAAAATCTACATATTCAGTGTCAGATACTTATTTATGCTGGCCTGCATATACTTGACCTGATTTCTTGTTATGAAGATCCTTACTTATCAGTGTAAAAATAAGGAAAGCACAAAAAGGACCTGGAATGTAATTGTGCAGGAATAGAAAGATGCATGAATCATCAAAGCTGTGTTCAAATCTGTAATTTATTTCTTGCCTGATATGGTTTCACGAGACAAGATAACACACAGCTCATTATATTCTATTACAAGGGGTTGCTGGGAAATACTTTCTTAAAAAGAATGGAAATAACTGGAAGAAGAGAACATCCATGATGTGCACATGCACACACAAGCACATATGGTGAACTACTTTAGAAGTTTATTCCTAAAGTAATTAAGTAAATGACCTGGCAGTTGCACATGCAATGGAGCACTATTTAACTGCTTAACCATAAGGATTTTTCTCCATGAGATGCTACCTTAATTCAGTATGTGCTCCAGACCTCCTCTGGGTACAGGCAAGGCTGTGTTGGAAGGCAACTGCTGTTTGGAATAACTCTGCCTCAGGGAATACTGAAGTATCACAGGTGTATTAAATAAAACAGAGGACAATAGGACAAGGCAGGAGTCTGTTGCTTCACACAGTTCAATGCCATCATTTATGGTAAAGTTTTTTTTAAAAAATGCTTTCTCTGCCACAGCATGGTGCTTCCATTGCATTTCTGTGTGATGCCAACTGAGTCATTTAGAACAAGATTTTAGCAGGTGGCCAGGCTTTGAAGCTTTGGAATGTGATTTGCAAAAGTGCTGAATGCATTAAATTTCAATATAAATCAATAGAAATTATATGCAGAACAGATTGGGGGGAAAAAAGGAAAAAATCTAAATAGTCTGAGACGTTGGGTCCTGGGTGTCCCTGTTGGACACCTAAATTAGTCTGTATTTATTGCCTTTCTCTTGTGTCTCAGTTCAGACTGATCTGCCCTCAGAAATGACCCTGTTTTGAGCAGAGGATTACACAGGAGTCCTCCCCTGGCCCCTGCCCATCTGAGAGGCTTCATGAGCATTGGCTAACAGGTAGATTTTTCAGACAGTTGTCTCAAAAATGTTGTATGCTCACGCAAACTTCAAGGTGGAGTTTGCAAGAGCTTTCCAGAAGAAGGTCATCAGAGAAATTTTGTGAAGGCAAAACTGATGTTTTCTGCAGTTATTATAGGAGAAATTATGAAATTGTTCTGGATGACAAAATAAGAAAAAAAGTGAAAATGAGAACCTGAGGTAAACAGCAGGCAAAGAGAATTTCCATCCACACAGGTATTTTTCCAAGTTACAAATTACTGTAAACAAAATCTTACCCTAGGAAGTACAAGGCAATTTTAGTAATAAGCAGAGTGAGATCAGCCCAAGTTTTAGTAAATGTTTGGGATCTGCTAGCTGGGTGAAAGGATTTGCCAGAAGCTGTTACCAGTGGGATTAAAAAATGTGAGATAATTCAAGCAATCAGTGTTCTTCAGCAGTGGCCAATTTAGTAGAGTTTTCTCATGTTAATTTTGGATCAGTTGGTTGGTTTATTTGCTAATTTTTATTTAATTTCCTCATTTGGAGAGTTTTCCAGATTTTGCATTTGAGGCTGCTGAAAGTGGGACCTTGTTGCCTGGGGTGTATTAGTGATGACTGATTCAGAAAGAAAACGAAAGAAGGACAGAAGTGTCATAAAAAGAGCCTGAATAAAAAGCAAAGGGTTAAGTAAAGCTTGGTTCCTAATGTGAAGACTTGATTGCACATGTGATCTGGTGAAGCTGTTAGGAGGTACAGACAAGAAGCTCTTGGAAGCATGTTATCACAAGAATTTAGCTGTGATTGCAGCTTGATAAATTCAGCAAATGTTGCTATACTTTTACTTTCCACTTGTTAGCTATCTTCATGCTGCTTGGTTGTATACATACATGCCCAGGAAAGCATGCTGAACAGGGAAGGGGAAGACTTTTTTCATAAACCGTTATTGAAACGACTATCAAAAAAAAAAAAACAAAACAAAAAACCAAAAACCAAAACCCAACAAAGCATCAAATGACCTGAAACATGAAAGAAGTGGGTTGTTGTTTTGTTTGTTTTTTCCTGTAAATTGAAGATGGATCTTGAGAGTACGAAAAGGACAGGATTGTTTTTCTTTGCATTCTTTTCCTCTGTACTTAAGGTGATGGAAAATTACTTGTTTTCCATGGCTTGTAGGTGATGGGACCACTATTTTTATAATCTGGTGTTATTATGGCTTATTTGCATCCTTTTTGTTTCATGGCTTTTGAATTAGTTTGGATGTGTCTAAAGTTCTGAAATCCCCACTGTACTTTCCATCTTGCGAAGATTTATATTTTGGTATCTCTTTCTCCTTTGCTATCAGATTCAGCTATGCAGAATTAAAAATAACATTAATGTCACAATTTCTCTAGCCCTGGCGCATCAAGGTCATATTACAATGTATTTGGATGGCGAGCTTTCATTGTGTTAAGCTATGAGTATCCCATGCATATTCTTATAACATTAAAACATGAATGACATTACTCATCTCTAACTATATTTGAGGCTTCTGCTCTAGCATTTCCCTCCATGCAGTTCTGGTTTACTATTCCCTATGATACAAAGAGTTGTAAACCAAGATCCCTCACAGTTAAAAATGATACTCACTGTAAGTCAGTTAACACCTGTCTTTTCTAAAGGTCAGATCCAGGTCTTTATGGGGTCTTTTTGACCTGTTTATACAAAGTGGCAGCATTTGAAAATCTTAGCTTACTGATATGACTACTCTAGTAGTTGTGCTCCAAATAAGTGTCTGGATTTCATCACCTGCGGATGCTTGCTCTATGTTATTTTATTTTTTTCAGAAGTATCTCTTTCTCAGCTGTGCTGCGCTAGCATCTTAGATCTGGAGAGCTGTTTTATTTCTAAAAAAGCAATTTAGAAGACATTTGCTATTGATTTTTGAGTAAGGATTGGTAAAATAGTCCAGCTGAAATATGCTATGCATCTTTGTCCTCAGGTTGGAAATGGTTAGTATATTGATGCATTATTTGCATGTCTGTGCAATTCTGCTTATAATCAGAGCATATCAGAAAACAGCCACTCACTTGGCTGTATTTGCAATCAAATTTACAGGAATAGGTTCTGGAAAATTCAGTTTACTCTGATAACAAGGATTACAAGGTCTACATTTTTTCAGTAGACTTTAATCTGAGGAAATAGTGCATAACTGAACCTTCAAACTGTGCTGTTACTATTTTTCAAAGTGGTGGGATTTTTCTCATAGAGCTACCAGAGATCGTAGTGAACTGCTATGTATATCAACTATGTTCTACCTGGTCCTTGGGGCTGTCAGATGGGGCTTTATCCTTGACTATAAATTAGTGCAGTCTTAAATTTCATAGTGATTCCCTTCTTCACTCAGCAGAGCGGTTACTACAGCTTTTCAGAAAAGGGTCCAGTGTGAGAGTGTATCCTGGAATAAATTAAAGGAAGGAGTAGAAGGAACACTAAAGCTGTCTGTAGCAAGATCTCACACATTTGCTTTCTGGGAATTTAGTTCCATTTAAAGATGAATAAATGAATAATCATACAGTGCCCCAGCATCTTGGAAAAAAATTGTGTGGGTGGTCTATGTGTTTTAAATTCATTTAGCTAAACATATATAACTGGTAACATGCACACATTCACTACTTACTCCAGACTGTTTTAATGTTTCTGCCAGGAAGCTTTTCTCAAGCATGTTTTCTATTCAATTTCCTATTCCAGTGCCTAGATTCAGTACATATGCCGTGCTTCAAAATCTAATGTAATGCTTCCTAGGACTGGACAGGGCACAGTAGATCATCACACCTTGCAATTTTCTCTCCTCTCAGAGGATGTTTTACCTTCCTAGAATTCCTGCTGAGAAGATGTGGTGTATCTGTGGTTTAAATTCCTTAATTCCAGATTTAGTCATCCATTGATTATAATCTTTGGTCTTCTTCAGGTTGAAAGTGTAAAGTGCTTCTTTAACACAACAATTAGGATATTTGGTGAGTCTCTTCAAACTCCTGCCAGCCTCCAGGAAATAATTTTGGTTTTCTGATAGGAACATAGACACCTTATACTGAAGTCAGTACTGTCCCTTGAAAAGCGACGGGAGCGGATTAGGCAAGATTCTTCATGCACAAACTCTATGGGCTTTGGAAGATCCAGGTAAAGGAGGGAACAGGGCTGAGTATTATCTGACTAAGCTCATTTTAGAGGAAAATAAAAGGGTGGGAGTAGGAGAAGTATGCACATCTATGAAAGGTCTGGAATTACAGCTATAGAATGACCCCAGCTATGAATTGATGGAATTAATTTGGGTTTAATCCACTATCAGGCTTGTGTTTATTTGCTCCTATTTGTATACTGCTACAACCTTTACCAGATCTCTTTAATGTCTTTGAATCATACTTCATAAGAGAACAAAAATGCTGGAAGAGAGTTACTTTTTTATTAATTTACCGTATATGTCATCTATCTTCAAACACAGAATCATATCATAGATATTCTACCTGTTGTTGCTGTTGGTTCACATCTAAAGCTTATTAAATGGATTATGACTTTTCTGTGACTTTCTTGTCATGTCTTTTAAGTCCAGTGTACACACACACTTATAGCAACATACTGTCTTTCTAATCTTCAGCTTACTATGCTAAGATTTTAGTAATTCATCCTACAGGTCACATTCAGAAAAGTGGGACACTTATTCCTGTAAGGTTATTTTGCTGTTTTCAACCTTCATGAGATGGTATTTTTATCACTGATCTTTTATGAAGACTTGGTGGGTTTTTGACATTTACTAATCCTGAAACTGCCCAATAAAGCTGCTTTTCTATTTCTCTTCCCCCTTTTGTACTCCTGGCTGGTAATTTTCATGATGCCACAAGTAACACTGACCTGGATTCTTTTCTTGGCTTTTTAAGATTATATGCACTTCCATATTATGAGGTGTTGCTGGTTTTATCTCAGATTTTCTCTTTTCTATTTCAGGAACAGATGTAGTTCCTCAGGATAAAGATAGACATTTTCTCAAGATAGTACAATTGTGTGTCTGCTTTTCTACACATATTTGCATTAACACAGTATCCCCTAGATAACCTAAACAGATATTCTCCCCAAAGGAAACATCATGCTTATGGGAGGAAAGAAAAGAGTTTTAAATGCCTGATTAGGCCCAAAGAGCAAGCTAGCAGTAGCCATCATAATCTGGCCCTGTGTCTATTTAGTGTCTTTGAAGACCAACTTGCTGCACCATGCCACTCCATAGCTCTGGGCTGTCCTGAGCAGAGACAGACATGGCAGCAGCATAATACTGAGGGCTGCTGAATGCTAGGGACTAATACCATCCTGGTATATTGTTTCACCTTCATCTCAAGGAGCTTTGGAAAGTCTAAATTTGAACAAACCGAATTTTGTAGGTAGGTATAAGTGCTGATACAATTTGTTTTACTATGTTGTTCTATAACTCCATTACTTTCAGCTGCTCCTGAGTGAGTGGTCTCAGCTAAGGAATTCAGCTTGCATGTTGGATACAGAGTTGGAATGGTTGCACAGATCATGGGACTTTTTAAATCTCCTAGTGTTTTTGAATGGGAACCAACTATAATTATTGTAGAATTGTTTGAATACAACCAGTTTCACATTTCCACAGCTGCCTGATCCCTGTCATATCAGTGTAGCTTGGTTGAGGTACTCAGTGAAGCTTTGCTGTACACTGGTGCTGGGGTAATTACTGATGTGGCTCTAGCAGCTGGGGAGTAAGGCATCTACTTGCAACCAAGGTCCAAGTTATTCTGCAGCTATAGATGTGTGAAAAATTATATGTTTATATTACTGATTTGGCTCATGCTGGCAAAACTGTTGGTGTTTGGATATGCTGTATCCATAAGACAAAAGCTAAGTACACTACTTAGCAGGCAAGGAGTGACTTGTCATTGAGAAGCAGAAAGAAGCAGGTTCTTAAACCATCTCTCCCATTTTCAGTATTGTGTGAACACATCTTATCTGCTTCATCCCAAAGAAAAGACATATTGGAGTGTTAAAATTTTGTCATTGTACTGCACCAGAAAAGAAGAGAAGCACTTACAGACTCAAATCAGTCTCAGTTTGCGGCTGACAACTAAAAGACAACTGATAAATGATGGAACTTGTCTCTATAGACATTATCAGAGTTACTCTCTCCTGTGAAATTTCACTAGTCACAGCAAAAGAGGGGGATTCAAATTTGATATTCTAACAATAACATGCTTTCTGCTCAGAAGTCGCTGTTTTGATTTAACAATCTGGGGCCATACATTTTGTTCTTTGTTATTTTAGTGTCATAGGACCAGCACATAAATTCCTCATGGTTCCTTCTTTTTGAAACAGAAACTGATCTCACTCTAAATTTCCTTTTTACAGGAGTCATTAAAAAAAAATTGACTATTTTAGTAGTGCTCTATATATTCTTATTGGTCTTCTAAGACCACTTCAGATTTTGGCCCATTTTCTACCACCCTGAAATCCTCTAGCAGTTCTGTGTACAATGCTGCTTCCAATTTGCTTTCAGGGAAAAGCAGTTTCTGTCTCCTCTCCCTCCCCTTTGTGTCTGTTCCCCCTTTTTTTTGTTCCGCCTTTTTTTTCCAGCTAAACATGATAATGGCTTCAAGCCTCCTATAAAATTTCCTAAGTTTGTATAAGACAAATAAAGCACAGTTTCCTAAGTTGCTGCCCTTTTGCATCCACCAAATGCCATTATGCATACAGTCTGCACCTCCAGGCTTCCAAAATTTCAATCCCTACACCACTTGTCATACTATGACTGTATCCTTCTACATTCAGTATTGGTTTTGTCTTCCACTGTATTTTTGACTAACTTAGGAAGTCTGATCCTGATCTTGTTTTTTTGTGCTTAACAAAGCTTCAGCAATTGATAGATTGTTCTAGATATGGTGCTCACACATTGATCAGCAGTAACCATACACCTATTCTGGAGCTGCTTGTGAATAACCTTTTATCTGTTTTAAGTGCTATTTTCCACCAAACCATTCATTTTAGGATGTCTGGAACTTGATGTGTTGAATTCTCTGCAACATTTCTGCCTATCCAGTGGTAGATTATGATCAGATGTAACAAGTGCTAGCATGTGTCTGGCAGATACAGATTTAATTCTTCACATGAAAACATTTTAATACAAATTTCTCCATGTAGCCTTATGGTAACACAAATAATAATCCAACAGTATAGTTTCCAAGATGGGCTTTTTGTTTCTATTCCCATGTGCAATAATAGTCCATTGATTTTGAGAATTCATCTTGAGAGTGTCTATCCATATGTTTCCTGGTCTATGCTGTTCTCAAATATTGTAATCACACCTGAAAAAAACCCTCACCTTGTCTTGCAATTGTATTTAACTAGTGCCACCTTTGCTCTGGGTGCAAATCTTGTGTGACTAGCTCCTGCTATTGTCAAGTTTCTGTAAGTGAATATGTAAAACTTCTTTCAGCTACCCTCTTCCTCTCCACTGATGCACAGAGGCATTCTGATTTGGTGAATGCCTGGTATTCAGACTCCTCTATAAGCACCCCATCCTTCATTTATTTTCCAAAACATCTGCAAATGCCTAGGTCTGTGTACTGGTATGAAAATACTTGAAGATAGGAACTTTATTAACCCTGAAAGCTTTGAAAGTCTCTGTCCAAGCTTGAGTACCATTGTGTGCTCTTCTTTGTAAGTGCTTGACAGCTACTAATAAAGCCTGTCAAGTTTGGCACGAATTTTCTCAGAGATTTTACCATCCCTCCCACTTTGCACATTCCTTTATCTTTTGATCTTTGAAGTTTGGAATAGCTTGGAGTTGACTCCTGTCTTTGTACCATCTTCTTTAGCCCTTCTTTCAAGCATTTTCTGGAGTCTGAAGCTTTGCATTTGTTGTATAATTTGGGTCCCAATTCGTAGTCCTGTCACAGGCATTTTTTAGTATTTTGTGATGTTCTGCTGATGGTTTCTCACAAGTCAGAACATCTTCAATATCCATCTCAATAGATTCAGGTTCTTCAAGTAATACATAGCATTTAATCAAAATTCTCAGGAGTGTATTTTAAGCCAAAGAAGTACAACGTCCTGCATAGGGTATTGAAAGTGGCTTGCCTTGAACCCCTCTTATCAGGGGTGATTTGTAACAGCAAGGCAGATAACACTTAAATTAGTTAAAAGCTTAATGTGTCACTTCATGGATTTCATTTTTTCAAAAATAATCTATTTAATTCTCTTAGTTCCAAACGCAAACAGTAGTGAGATTGTCTTTCAGTGTTAGCAGTTACTATGTTAATAGAACACATTCAGTATCCTTTTCTAATCTTTCTCATCACTTGTTAACCAAATGGTTGAGTTTCTCTTGGAGTTTCTTCCTTTATTTCTGGCATAGAGATTTCTAATTGAACAGGATCTATGGCCAGTGTAGTCATACCATTGAGGAGCCCTTTCTGGGCTCTTTCCTGATGTACAGACTCTGCATCTAACTCTGGCTGCAGCTTGTTTTAAATTAAAAATTGAGTTTAGGCCAAAATATTTTTTTCCCACTGATTTAAATAATTGAATCAGTTTAATTTTTACTTTCAATTTAAGATCACACAGTTCCTTGCTTTAGCTTCCCAATATAAGCTCTCAAGTCTTTTGGACTTGCCAATATGTATTTTGGGTTTCAATTCACTTGTTTGTAGTCCACCTTATAGTCTGCTGCTACAAACTGGCCTGCAGATACTGCCCAGTTACAAAGTTCCTACAAGAACCTTCAAGGTTACTTGCCCAGACTTTGGGAGACAGTCCAAATATGAGTAGGAGCAGGAGTGTGAATGTCACAGGGAGGGAAGCCATGTCAGATAACCAGCATACATGCCAGAAGATTCGATGGCAAGACACTGTAGACCAAGCCTATAATATCTTGGAGTTTCATGGATTTAGCCCTCTGCTACATACACATCTGCCAATCAACCAACCTCATCAGAGCTGGAGATGCCACTGGCCAGTCACAGAATGCTGATGTAACCAGTGCCATGTGTTTGCATGTCCTAGCAACATTTCACTGACTACCGCACACTGCTGCTGCTTACTTGGGTCTGACATGCTTTGTCAGCTTCATGACAGAGGCCAGATCAGTACTCTTTTTGTGTTGTTCTTTATAAAGGAACTGTCTCCCCTGCCACTACCCACTGACTTATCTCCCTTTCTCTTCATATCTGAATTGCACTGCCTGAATGCTGTAGAGAGGCCAGGTAATCTACAACAGCAGAACCCCACAGCTTGCTTTCTGTTTCTCTCAGGAAAGAGAAATGAACTATGAGTGAAAGGGTCTGGGCTTCCTCCTGAGCACAACACTACCCTAATGGATTTTTTCTATCTCTGTGACCTAAGTTCTGAAGAGGAAATATTAAATATCTGTCACTTCATTTTTGAGGCTGTTTAACAAAGAACTGGATTCTCAAAAACAGAAGCAACAAAGGCAGTAATCTCCTCATTCCTGTGTTCAGCAGCTCTTCAATTAGGAATGCCAAAGTGCCCAGACAGGAAAGTTCAGTCCAGATCTTTCTTCCCCTACCTCTTTCCTTATGAGCCCAGACCTCAACTGTATGCATGATAAGAGTTTAATGTACATTTTGAGTTGACAGGGATGAGAACTGAGCAGGCTTAAAGCCTGTGGCTTTGGCTGTGGCATGTTGTATGTTGGAGATAACACTGCCAGAAGTGATACCCTGTAGTTCCTCTTTCCATCTCCTGTGCAAGAGAAAATCTGTTTGATCATAGAGGAAGCACAGTAGCACGTGTGCTGGCACTTGTTGAGGCTTGGTGACTTTTCCTGCCAAGTCCAAGGTAGGTATCAAGTGAGCTAACAGGAGTTGAGCTGAGCTGAGATTTCTGTGTAGCTGGGGAAAGTGGGGGCATTTCTGAAAGAAATGACTGCATTAGGTAGGTAACCAATTTTTGTGTGATTTTTTTTTAAGTACAGGTGCATAGAAATATGCATTCAAACCCATACAAAAACATATTCAGAAATAGCAATACAAAAAAGTTAGGTTAAGGCCAAGGAGGTATTTAGAATATTATTTACTTAAAGAACACAATGCTCCTGCAACTGTTGTATGCTTGGGATTCTCATCCCCTCAAATACGAAGTAATAAACATATGTCTGAAGATTAAATCAAGAATGTATTAGAAGCACTGCTTCTGCTTTGCATTATTTCATGTTAAATACTGAAATTCCAGAGAGGTGTTTTCCTCCTAGGAACTTGCAATATAAATTACAAGAGCAATTATTCAAAATGTATGCAAGAAGTGCATATCAATAAGGGACTCCGCATAATGAAGAATATGATCTGTTCAGCCCAGCTATTTGAGCATTCTTGTTTTCTGCCAAGTCAAAGGATATGACAGTAAGCCAAGCAAGAACAATGTGCAAAGAATGGAAATTGCAACACATATAGAAGGAGATAGGTGGTGTGGTAAAAAAAAATCACAGAGGCTTATACAATTACAATGAGGAAAAAAAAGTAGAAAGAAGTAAGCAAACTAATGACTAAAAATAGAAAATAATGAGTTTAAAATGCCTAAACTAGCTGCTGTTTAAATCTGTCTCAAAAGAAATGATGAGGTATACAAGCATCTAAAAAAAATATTGAAGGACATTGCAAATATAGCTGCTGATATAAGAAAAAGAAATAGAATTTAGGAATTAACAAACACAAATAATGTCAAGGTTATAAACTACTGTTAGGCAGAAAACACAAAAGATTCAAAGTTATGTTTTGCGTGTAAAGAAATTACAATACAAAAATATACTGGAAGAAATCATTAAGAGGGAGTGTAAGATTCTTATAAGTCCAAGTAAAGAGGAGAGGAGCTGAGGGAAATTCTGGCTCTATTTCAGTGCAAATGTAAGGTTTGAAGTTAAGAGTATTTCAGCATAAACTGTCCATCATACAGTAGGGAGCAACTTCTAGTGTTTTGAAGAGTAAAACCAATCACTAATAGCATTTCCATCTCCTTTTATTTTACTCCATAATTTTTACATGTCAGAGCTCAGATGTGATCTTGTTTTCAGATTTTTTTTTAACAAAGGAAAAGAATTTTTTTTTCTTTTCAACTTGTGAAAATAAGGTTACTCTTTCTTCTTGACATTCTTGGTATATTGAAGCTGCTGTCTTTCTGTAGTGCCAGGACACCAGTGACTGTTTCAGATTCATGCCCCAAAGGAGTTCCCATTAAAATCTTGAATAATTAGGGCTTTAGTAGCACAGTAGGTACTGTCCTTCTGGTTTGCAGAAGGACCTGTCTAAGAAATTGTGGCACTTTATACTGTGAACATACAAAGTTGAGACAGATTTCAAATCGCTTTATATTGTCAGAGCAGTAGATGTATCTTGTGTGAGCGTTTCAGCTATTTGTGTATAGATTTTCTGGGAAATAATCTTGAGCAAACTGTGGACTGAAACACTATGCTTTCTCCCTAGCCCTAGTATTGTGTCTGTACTTAGCTTAAGTATGCTTCTGTATTCTTGGTGGGAGCAGTGTGACTTTTTTTGACTTATGGATTGTTTTGTAGTTCAGTTTTTGTTCCTGAAGGCCTGCAGATATCTGGGTGACTGGAAATGTAAAAATCACAAGGACAGTCTACTTGAATTAGACGTGAAGAACCAACAATAAGCACTTCAACACTTCTAAGGATGAAGCATCGTGTTTGTCCATACTGTGTATTAGGATAGACACAGAAGTTACTATTGTATGATAAGCAGCTTTCCTTCATTTGGTGAGGAAAGGAGCTAATTTTTCCTGATTTTTGGTTTTCTTTTAATAGATGATAAAATAGTGACGCCTTTGCAAAGCAGCTAATGACCAGTGTGGACTAAAATTGGTTGGTTTATATTGATGAGATGGTCGGTGGTAAAGGTGCTGTCGGAGAGGAGAAAGAAGCAGCAGTATCTCTTTCCATTGCAGCTGAATGGGCTCATTGGCTTTAAATGAGCTTACATTTCAATAGAACAGAAAACCTAGGCCTGGTTAATTAGACTCTGGGATTTCATAAAAAAAGAAGAGAGAAAACTGAATCTGTCCCTACTGAGCTTCATTACTTTTATATTTATTTTCTTTTAAGGAAAAAAAAAATATTTCTATAGAGAAGGCTGTCAAATTAACGCAGGCATAAGCTTCTCTAAGGATTTCCTGAATATACCATTTAAAAAGGTTATCTTATTAAACCAGTTCCCACCAGACACTTCCCTGTCAAACCATCCCTGCAAAATAAACATTGCTATTTCTGGCCATTGATTAGGTAGGCACATAACAAAACCATGCCTCTCCTCTCTTTGGATATTAGAAAACATAGTCCTAAGCTGGAATTCATTGATGCTTGTGGAATTTGAGTCCTGAGGTAGACACTTCCTCACCAAGGTAATAAAATCTGATAATTGTTACTTTTTTTTTTCTCCCCAAACCCCTTTCTTACCTTCCTGTTTTCTTGGCTGGCAGAACTACATGGAACACATATATAATAACTATGCATAAGTATAATATGACAGAAGGCTGTCTTTTTTGAGAGCGATATTTTAGTTCCTTCATGACATACTTCCAGTTTCCTTTCTGTGCAAATACTTAGTTTCAAAGTCAACTGAGTTCCTGGTGAAAGTGTTATAATATTCTAGCAGCTACATTTCAGATAGTTCAAGCATCTCCTTGCTCCATCTCCTTGACTGGGTCAAGTTCTAATTTTGTTAAACAGATGTATTTACTTGAAAAAAATACTATTCAGAATGCAAACATACATTTATTTTAAGAGCGATAGTAGCAACAGGAAAATGTAAAATGAATATGTTTGCTAGAGTTCATATTTCCCATAGCCCAGTGAAACTTGCAGCACAGGAAATAAATAATGCTGTTGCAGTGATTTTATTCTTTGTACTGGGTCAGCCTTCCAGGGGCAGTTCTGTTCTTCCTCTGCCAAAACTATATAGTTCTCAATATGCAATGTCAGTCTTCTACAGCAAATTCTTCTTACCTGATGGGGCATCCTTCTCCTTTGTTGTATTTCAGTAGGGGTTAAAATGTGGTCTCCAGTGAGCTGTTACTGGATGTGCACATGGGGATATAGTGTCTGTCACACAAAAAGTAGTAGCTAATAAAGATGTCCATATTTCATGTAGCTGGTGAGGAGTATTATGTTTCTCTATCATTTATATCGTGGCAATATCTAGAGGCTTTCATCAAATGTCATCCCATTAGCTAAGCAGTGTGAAAGGGTGAGGGTCATGCAGGGTGGAAAGGAAGAAGAGCTGTGGAGATAACAGAGAAGCAGATGGGAAAGAGAGAAGTGTGGAGTCAGAAGGTATTGCTTGGCCGTAGCAGGAATCAGTGTGCAGGAGACAGTAAGGGAGCCTACAGCACAGCATGGAACGCTTAGTGAGCCAGCATCACGGGATGAAAACTGGCAAAGAGAGTCCCCATTTGTGTGAATTCCCCTTTGGCTTCTATCTGTGGTTACTATGTGATGATACACAAGTTTCATGTCTTCCCAGGTCTCCCATTTCCTCCCTCTTTGCCTGATATCAGTGCCACAGTGACATTCAATGCAAAAATTTAAAAAATACACGACTATTTATAATTAATTAGTAAACCAAAACTCATTTTGCTGAAGGTCTATATTTTTACTCAATTTTAAGTAAAAAATATAAAGCTGTATTTCATAAAGATGCTGTAAAAATCCCTCGTCTTTTCCCCCGTTCTTTCCATCAGCATTGTTTCCTAAATGTTGTCAAATAGGGCATTAATTTAAATATTTTTCCTGTCTTAAAACTGGAAATAGGATTAATACCTATTAGACTATGAACTATTTGTATTTCCAACAGCATTGACTGCCCTGTAGTAATTTGCTACTTTCTCTTCCTTTTTCCCCTTTCTCTTCCTTTTTCCCCTTTCTCCTTTAGTTATAATGTTACCCAGAAGATTATGGTATCACCAATGTGTTTCTATATCTATATATTCACACATTTATACTCTCTTCTTACCTAACAACTCTCAGAATATCTTCACATCCACTGTCTCTTTCAACAGTTGTGTCCTCTGCCTGCCATGGACCTTCTCAAAAAGTGATGACCCATGATGAAAGTGACCTGGATCCTTTCCTCGTATTCCTTCCTTTTTCTGACTGATATTTACTAATGCCAAACAATCTCATTTATTTTCTGTTGTTTACCTCAGTTAAGTGTTACCAGACCACAGTTAGAAGATTCAGAATCAATCCCATGTTACTCACTATGGATAAATCATTTGGTCCATGTGGAATAGCTGGTCCCTGAAGACTCAGTCAACTATAAGACTGTCTTTTTGCCTGCGTACATTGAGTCTACCCCTATTTTAGTTCTCCATAGGGTGGGAAATAAGGAGTTTTAGTGCACCAGGAATCAAGTAGAGAGGAAGGTAGAGAGCTAAGCACAGGTGGCCATGAGTAGAAGATAAAAGGCAACCTGGAAAACTCAAACAATTTTCTTTTCTAAGACAGCAGGAAGCAGCCGAAAGCGCTGTGCCTGTTTGGCTTTTAATCACAACCCAGATTTCTCCTGAGGTAGTACCAACTGTGCAGTCTTCCTTTACTCACAGATCATAATACACAACATCTATACAGCTCTTTTTCTGGCTCTGTTCTCTCCATCAATTTTTCTTCCTTCATCTCTATCTTTTTTGAGTGCAACAGTCTTTGTGTCCAAACAATTGAAAGATTCAGACTGCTGTTCTTGTATTTGCCACACAACAGTATTTTTATCGGAAGATATATTTTCTTTTATTTTTTCCACTATTCTATTTTGTGGGTTTGTTTTTTAAATGAATATGTGACTTATCTTGGAGTCTATAGGTTTTGCTGGGTTTTTTTTCAGTGGATGAATACAAAAAACTTCGTGGTGTTTTTTCAATGCTTCTCTGGAAAACTGTTTTCCTGTCCTTGTATATAAACACAGATTAAAAAATTCGCTTTCATATTTTGTTGATAGAGGTAGATTAGATTTAGTCACTTTGAGAAGGATTTTTAACCTTTCACATATCAGTCAGCCATAAAATAAAAGGAAATAGCACCGGAGACTTGTCATCTCTATGGCTTTGAATTTCCTTTTCTTTCTGATCACTAAGAAATGGCAATTGGTCCTGTTTATTGTCCTTAGAGTAATTCTGTCTTCTGCCTGCACATATTGCATGTCGGTGGTGACAATTTTTATTTTATTTGTAGAACAGAAACATTAAAAAAGCAGTTTTTCCCGTTTCAATTGATTTCAAGAGCTTGTAAAAGTCACTAAGAGAAGCTGAAAACAGAAAGAACACTTCTGCTGCTTTATCAGTCAGCTCTTCAATTCATGCCATCAGATGCTCTCCACAGTGACCTCAACTTTGGGCTCATCTTGGTCATGACCTCCTGTCTTGCCTGGCACAGGGACAGTTGGACTGAGCCCTGACCGCTAGTACTCTACCCTGCGCTGGGATCACCCTCAGCTACCTTCTCCCAGCCCTCAGGGAGCATCTGGCTCATGGAGCACCCTGACAGTGGGCTTTACCTGATGTTATTTGGCATTTATTCTTTCACCTTTCCTTGCCAGTAAACAACAATTTTACTGAAGTGAAGTTTCTGAGCAATGCCTTTCAGATTTTCTTTGTGAATCTCCCACTACTACATGAAGCAAAGTAACAGTTGTTGATTTTAGGTAAATCCATACCCATTCCTCTTTTCTGCATGGACTAATGCATGGAAATGGAAAAAATTCTCTCTCATTAAGGCATGTAAGAGGAAAGGCTGCTTACACACTCTTTCCTGGTTGTGCCCTTGTGAAAAAGCTGGACAAAATCAGGTTCTACATTAAAAAAGCTTACTTCAGTTTTCTATTATTAAGTTGTGACATCATGACTAATTAATAAAACTTTATCCTAGGAACAGTTTGATTGTTCTGGGGTCAATAGATTAATGAAATCTAAAAGGAGGCTTTGCTTTCTAAATAAAGCTTAAATTATAGTAGCAGATTTGCTCCCTAGTTATATTTGTCCTTCTCTAAAGACCCAAAGACAGTAACGGGATTTAGACAAATTACCTTCAGGGAGATTGTATGTACCTGTGGTGGTTTAGCCCTGGCTGGAGGCCAGACACCCACCAAAATCAGTCTGTTACTCCCCTTCTTAGTTGGACAGGGGAGAAAATATATATTGAGGCTCAGGAGTCAAAATAAGGACAGGGAGAGATCATTCTGTCATCAATGATGTGGGCAAAACAGACTCAACACAGAGTGAAGAAGAAAGAAGCTACCTAATTTATTATACTACACGACAAAGAACAGTGAAAACCTGAGTTGGGAACGCGACCAGATCTTAAAACAAATGCAACCAGATCTTAAAACACTTTCCCCCCATCACTCCCTTCTTAGCAGACTCTAGTCAGAATTTTGCTTCCTTCTTCCCCCCTGCTCGCAGTACAGGGCGGGCAGGGACTGGGAGGTGGGGGCTTTGGTCAGTCCCTTGCAATTTGGTTTCCTTCTTGGCTGGGGTGAGGGAGGGGGTGTCATTCATTCCACACCCTCCCCCTGCTGCACAATGGGGTCTCACCCACAGGAGACAGTCCTCCATGAACTTCTCCAACATGACTCCTTTCCCACAGGGCTTTATCTCTTTATCACAATGTTTCTCAGTCCCAGTCCTCCACAGGGTTATAAGCCTTCCCCAGCAAACCTGTTCCGATGCGAAACTCTCTCTCGCTCATCTCTCTGTCTCTGATTCTCCTCATGGCTGCAAGTGTTGGCAGGGGCTTATCCCAACGGGTCACAGCATCTTCTCTGTGTCTCCACCTGCTCCATCCAGCGTGGAGACCCTCCATGGGCTGCAGGTGGGGTCTCTGCCTTTTCCATGGGTTTCTCCATGGGCTGCAGGGGCGTCTTTCTCTCCAGCACCTGGGCTGCCTCCTCCCCTGCCCTTCTCCGGCCTTGGTGTCTGCACAGCTCGTTACATCTTCTCGCTCCCTTCTCCAGTGGCAAAATGCAACCACTTCCGTTTTGTTTTCTCCTATATGTGATTCTCAGAGGCACTATGATTATCTCTAGCAGCGACTTTGGCCTTGAATTGTCCAAAGTTTACAATGAGGCTGGCAGAAAACTCTAACTGCTGCTTACAAAAACCATCTCAGCAGCACAGCCTGACAAAACTGCAACAGTACCATATCACTTGTTGAGCTATGAGATCTCCAGAGGTCTGAATTTATCCCATGTCTGCATAAATAAAGGGCAAAAGCATAGCCTCTATGACAGAAGCAAAGCCCACATCCTTTCTTGAGAAAGTTGAGAATTTAGAGGAGTTTCCATCAAGGAAGTGCCTGATACCAGGAAAGATATCTGTACCTATTGCCCGGATAAAGTCTTCTAATTCAAGTACGACTTGGATTCTAGATACAATCACTAGGACAGAATTCATAAATAATAGTTTGAACATTTTGAAATTAATTTGGTTACATTCATTGATTTTGTGATTTGGTGTTAGATATTTTGAAGAGCTGAGGCCTTCTAAGTCGTGACTTTGCTGCACTGTTGTGTTCTTACTGAGTTTAATTAAGTGGCAGTAGTTTGGTGCATTTACTTAGTTATAGGTTGGCTCAACCAGATAAAAAGTATATAGAACTATTTTACTTCTGTGATTTTGAGCATGTTTCAAGTACCTGTAAGAATACATGTAGCCTGAGCAAGATTTTGGAAAAATCACTTCAGTCTTTTTCAAAAAGTTTATCCGTTCACAGTTTTAGTAACATTTATAATGGATTTGTGAGTTTTACCTTTTTTATAATATCTTCAATATACCTTTCTGATTAGCATAACTTACAATGAAACTTTTCACTTTTAGAAAGTCTTCATTTATGTTGTTATCTCAAAATACTCTGCATATTAAATATAAATATTTTAATAGAAAAAACCCAACACAATAGGTGGTATTTATAATTCCTAGATAGCTGGGCTGATAGGCAGGTATTTCTGAATGCAAACTCTGTATTTAAGTATGAATCTCGCTACAGTTTTCCCATGCCCCAGATGCCACAAAATGAGGTCACTGTGAGAAGCTGCATGCTTGGAGGAGCCTGTGTAAACCCTTCCTTTGCATCAGCAAGTATCTCCCATCCTAGCTCTCAATGATGCCAGCACGATACCTTGAATGAGTAACAACTGAGCAATCTGAATGATAAACTTACAATCTTGTTTTAATAAGTATCCTTAAAGCAAGATGTCACATGTCAGTGTCATCAGTTACTCTGAACAAGATACATTTCTAGTTATGTTCTGGCCACATTTTATTTTAACATGGGATGTATACCAGGCATCTAAAAGCCTAAAAGACTCCTACTGTAGCTCTGCTTGATAAGGTGGGTGCTTTTAAGGCATAAAGGTTAGCTGGGTGATGGTGAACTAAGTTTGGTTTAAATAAGATGATGATTGTACTTAGATTCTTTATTTCATAGCTGTGTTGCTTCATGAATAAACATTTGTGACCTTAAGATAGCAATAAGTGCAGAAGAGTAAATCAATATTTTTATTTATTTTTGAAGTGCTCTGTAACAGTTTCTTTGGGTCAAGTATAATAATATTGCATGAACAAAGTGGATTATTAAAAATTATTCTAGGCATAGCACCTATGTTAATGTTCAGTAACTGTGAAATGATTGCTTAATTTTTAGGTGAGTGTATTATTCAAACTATTCATTGGTTTCTTGGTTTACAAGTGGTTCAGGACTTATTCATTACAGACAATGAAATGCTGTGTTAGAAGGTTACTGAAGTTTAATGATTTTACTTTATTCTACAAAAGCCTTAAACTATTACTCGATTCTCTCACTGGAAGGGTTTAGGTGCTTAGGCGACTCACTAGTGTAGTATGAATTGGATATTTTCCATATCAATGCATAATTTCAAATGAGTAATTTCTGAATGATTGAGTGGAAAATATGTTGTTCCTGAACATTCGTAGTAATCTGAATGTTCAAGTATCCACAGAAAGTGAATAAGAAAGAATGGGAGATATGGCCAAATTTAAAATAGCTCTGGTAGAAAGAGAAACGGCTGTTTATGGACACAGTCATCTTACAAGTGTTAACATTGATTAATAGTTTGTTAACATTGATTAATAGTTTAATAAGTTTTATGATTTTTATCATGAGTTTCATTATATATCACCTTTTATTTTATTTGATCTGGTGTTTTGAAGCCAATGTTAGTATGGCTTGGTATGGAAGAGATAGCATGCTGTTACCTATGGCTTCCAGTTTGTGTTTAGACTTGGTTTCATCGAAGGGCTGTAAAAACAATGACCATAAATATGTGTGTACAGGCTCAGTTCTCAACCCTGAGCGTGGAAAATGCATTCCATACCTTTTACAGGATGTATGCAAACCAGTGATAGCAACTTGATGCAAAATGTAAGATGTCTTCTTTAGAGCTGCATACTTGAAAATTTGTTTCCATTGAAAAAAGGCCAATAAACTCTGTGTGTATTTCTCTTAAGCATTATCATACGAGGTGGTTACAGAAAGGGATGGAAATCATGTAAGAATATAAACCAGTGAAAGAAAATTCTTGACTTTTCCATGAAAGTCAACATCTTAGAGAAACCTAAAGGCTAGAATTCATGGTATTTTTGAGTTGAGTTCACATGAAAATGGAGATGGAAATAACAATCCAAAGATGTTTCTTTCTGTTTCTCTGTTCCTTAGCACCTCAACAAAGCCAGGAGAGAAGAAAGGAAATGTGCTTCTCTTTTTTCTTTTTTGAAGTTAAGAAGGACATCTATGAATTGTTCTTTTAGGAAGTGCAACAAATTCACACTCAAGCATCCAGGAAACTGCTGGAGTAGCATGGAGCCAGAGGGCTGCGTCTTTACCTGTTCTCTTTCCTCTATGTATACTTGTACCTTTCCTTGTATTTGTAGCCTGTTTTCCCTCCATTTGATATGTCTACAGTATTTCAGATCTGGCCTGGATACTTGAGTAGGTTTTAGTTGTTTGGAGCATACATAGTAAGTACTCTATTCTCCTTTATGCCTTTGCACGGTTGCACAGAAAAAGATCTCAGTGTCTATGACTTTCAGACAGGATCGAAGTCTTAACAAGAATATTTCTTTCTAACTATCCTCTCTCAAAAGAGACTACAGTTGAGCTCTCCATGGCAGGAACTACCGCTTACTGTCCATATCCATTCTCCACCAGAGTCTTCTTGCACATAATGTGCAGCACAGCAGCAAGGGCATAAAAAGAAAAATTCCCAAAAACTGGTACAGAGCAGCAAAGATAAACCTCTCTGTTTTCAGATTTGGGTGTATTAATATGTTAAAAATCTTGGGTTTGTCTGCACATATTGGAGCCCCGGAGCACCTTGTGTGAGACAAAAAGCTAAGATTAAGGCTTCCTGTTTTTGTGCATGTGTTGAAAGCTGGATACTTTCCTCTTCCCTACGCACCATTCATTTGGAAAAAGATACTGTTCTTTCATGATTCCTCATGTTCTGGATTTCTAAATATGCAGAGCGAGGATTCTACCCTCTTGACAGTCCAAGGTGAAAGCATGTGTACACCTTTTGAAAAATCAGCTATTGCCTTAGAGAATATACTTATGGTGGCTGATTTTCTGAGGTATGCACCGTTGTGCACCCTGGAGAACCATAAAACCTCTCCCGTGTGAAAGCAGCAACTACACTTACAAAAAGCTGCTCGTGCCAACCATGTCAAGAATCTTCACAGTAAAGACTCCCCAAGATAACGCCTGCGTGATAGTCAGTTAAATTACATTATGTAAATTGCATGCAAATATATGCACCGCATACGATAATTAAAACCTTTCTAAATACATATTTGCAAACTACAATCTGTCATGGTCTGCAAGGTTATAATCTACTTTTTTTTTTTTAAGGAATGGTACAAAAACTCTGAAAATTCAAACAACAGTGAATGATAATAATTTGAAACATAATGACCTATCATTTATCAACTCCGGTTCCTGATGGTGTCACTCATTCAAAAAACCCCACCAATTCACAAAAAAAATTGGAAGCCCTTGTCAACAATTTGCGATTGCATAAAATGTAAGAAATAACGTGCTGCTGCAACTGGTGTCTTCAGTAATCATGAATGGGAAGTGAAAAATTGTTTATGCGATGTTATGAAATAGAACCTGGTAAGAACAGAAAGTTTACTAAGAAATACGACGAAGCGCTTGCAGAAGGTGGCCTTGGGAATTATTTTTACATTTAATCTTTTGATTTTTCTCAGAAAATAGCCTCTCCTGTAGGACACTAGAGTTCAAACTTTAATGGCCTCATGTAGCTGTCTCAAAGGGAGCAGAGTTAAGTGGTAAATCACACTAGTCTCTTTCTGGTGGTCTCTAGTGACATTCGGCTCAAGTCCCGACTGGGTTTGACCTGCTCTTCAATCTATAGCAAATGACAGGATTACAAACCACAGTAGCATAGTAGTGCTGTGTCAGTTAGGAGTCTAAAATAAGTAACTGCATAGTCTGGCATCAAACACTCCTCCTGTACCTTCTTGTGTCTGTCTGTGAGATTGTCATAGCAGCAATCTTCTCTCTCCCTCTTGTTTTCCATTGCCCTCCCAGATGGATTTTGAGTGGTTTTCTCCTCCTACTTCCAGTTTGGAGAGATGATATTCCCACGATGCTTTCACTTGACTTGAGTCATGACTGACCTATGAAGGTCAACAGCTAGGAGAAATCTAAAGGATTGAATTCAAAGTACATTTGAGCCCAGCACAGTTTGTGGGGAAAGGGAACAGGTACAAATCTCACAGCACCTTGTGATGCCAACTGCAAAAACCAGGCAGCTTGGAAAGGTGATGACTCCTGTCTATCTCCATTTATGCCCAAAGGAGCAAAACTACTGGCCTAGAAACCCCCTTTTTTCCCCTTTCTGCTGGCAAGATTTAGTGAATTTGATTCTTCTAGTTTTAAGGAGGTCAGTCAGTGCCCATCAAGCCTCAAGTTACAGAGTGATAGTATAAAACCTTTCACCCTGGTCTTGCCAGCAGTCAGATACAGGCTTATTTGTAGCCACGGGACTAATCTCCTAAAATTGCCAGGACTTGTCACATATGTAAAAGTAAAACTATGCTCTTTATGAATTCATGGTTTGGCCCCTGAGGAGAAGTTCTCTCACCTTTCAATGCAAGCATGTAGTACTGAATTATCAGGATGGATGAGTGCATACGTGGCCTTTTTTCTTCATGTTTGAAATGATATTTAGAAACGGTTGGCACCTTTCAGCTGACTGCTGGGATTGACTGATAACACATAAGTCTGAGCGTGAAAGTCACATTGCCAGTTGCTGACTTGTGCATATTGGACAGTTTCAACCGACATCTTCTGTTTGAGGCTACACAGACACTGAATATCTTGGGTAGAGATTGCCAGAGAACAGGTCCATCCTCCTTCACAATAAGATAATTATTTTTTTCTCTTTTCAGTACATCAGCCTGGTGAAATAAAGACATTTTTTAAGTGAGCCTGCTGTTAGAAGAGGGCATCTAAACAGCCAGCTACCATACTGTCTGTGAATTACTCCAGGCCTGATTCTGCCACCTATGCTCATATTAAATAGCAACACTGACTTTTTCAGTGAAGCTGCCTATGAAATTATTCCACCTGTCACACTGGTACTTTCTGGGTTGGCCTTATGCTGAGCTCTGAGTTTCTGTCCATTCTGTCAGAAGAGCAGGCAGGAGGCCATCACAGTTGTACAACTCCTGCATGCAGGCAGGAGAATCTGTGGTGGATTTTCCAGTGGGGTGCTGTCAGAAAAGACTTTTATAAAAAGAGAAAATTGAATTTGAAGGCTTCCAGGTCTGACCAGCTCTGGAAATCCAGAGCACTGGCATTTATCAGGATCAAATAACAAATTACTGAAACTCCACTTATCTCTATTAAGGGGTTTGTAGCGTTCTGGAATGTCTCTAAATTAGCAGTGTCTGACCACCACACAGAAAGATGGTTTTGCAAAAAGCACTTCCCAAGTAAAATGTCCAGTCTTTTATTTATATAATGCAGCATATAATAATTGTCCTTGAAAGTAAAGTTATTGACATATATAATGAAATGGCATGGCACTTTGTTGAATGTTGAATACTTTGAGTATTGCTGTCCTCATATTTAAATCTGTTAGAAGTTTAACATAACAGCAGGACAGCTGGCAGCCTTGAGCAGTGGTAAGAAGGCATTCAGATACGTGCTCTGCGGGAATGTATATCGATGTGACAAGGAAAGTGTATTGACACGGGCTTTAGTTTTGTGGAAAGGAGAGAAAGGCAAGAATATGGGCTCTGATCTTTTGGTGTGACAATTATGGATGCCTGGGGCTCTGCTACCCTACCTGAGTGGGATATCAGCAGGGAGGCTCTGTGAAGGTTAGAAGTTTGAATCTAACGTTTCCACTTTGCCTAGGCATAGATACCTGTAATATTGTTTTCAAAGTGGATAAAAATAGCCACCAGCACAGGAACAGAACCTGTCCAAAGTAACGGTAGAAATTATTTTACTGTGACTGATTTATTTGATTTTATAGTTACAAGAATATCTGCTGTAGGCAGAAGGATTATTGCAAAAATAATTCATTTAGCATTTATAAAGGGCTTTTTGCACTTAATTTCTTTTATAATTTTTATGACATGGTCAATAAAACAATAAAAGCCCTTATCACGAGTGCCAAATGCTTAAGAAAGCGTTCCCTTTGCTAATACAAAGGGAGTTGAAAAAACTGCCAAGGGTGGAGCCGTCCAGATAGAGAAGGCTAAATCTGTTGCCCTCTACAGCTCCGATCCACCAGATCAAGCCTTACAAGTGTGCAAGTATCAAATTGCCAGTCAGTGTCCATGGCTGACAAATGTTCCCTTTGTTTTGCCATGAAAAGGTGCTACCTTGTACGATAATGACAGGGCAACTCGTCCTATTATGAGGAGCTTTCTTTTTGCTCGCTTGCTGATTTGAAAGAAGCATCTGGAATAGTAATGCTCTGAGTGCTGTGCGGGGAAGCAGAGCTGCTGCATAGTTTAAGAGTTAAGTCCTGAGGAGATGAAAATAGAAAGCCTGATTGCTGGTTGTCTCATCAGCCCTTGTGAAAAGCAGCTGACAGTGTTCATGTTTGGAAGAGGAGAGGAAATTGGAAATCCATTACATTTCTCCTGGTATTTTCAGTCACAGGAATGTATGTAACCGCAGTTCAGAGAACACAGAGAGGCTAATATGCTGAAGCCACAATTTAGAAGTCCATTGTCCCACACCAGCATAATAGTGAACTGGTTAATCAAAAAAATAACTTTGTTTCTTCAAACCCAGCCTGGGATAATGGGAACTAGGGTTTCTGAAAGTAGATGGGGGAGCTCTGGGCTTTTTCCCTTTCCACTAGATTTTTGCTGTGAGTGAATGTTGGCATTTGGATTTGGCATCATGAATGTCAGCCACCACACTGCGGCTTGGACTGAGAGTAGCTTGCAGTATATCTGTGACCATTTTGATTGTGATAAACATCACAAAACCATAACAAAATCAGTTATCTCTTTTTTTCCTGGGAGTGAACACAGTGGTTGCTGCTTTGGCACCCACACTTTTGTCCCTCCCCTACTGTTTCAGTCTTCACACTATAAACCCTCTCACAGAGCTTCAGTTCAGCTGTTGCACAAGGTATCTCTCCTGTTTCCAGGCCAGAAAGTAACACAAAACCTCCAGCCCTGGAAGACAGTTTGGGTGTTAGATATTAGGCCACCTCCTGAAATCTGCAGCAAAGGCACACAGGGAGATGGTTTTGCAAAAACTGCTGCACGTGTTGTTATTTGCTACTCAGGTGGATAAAAGAAAGAAAATAGGTGGAAAGCACTAGATTCTGGCAGCAAAAGAATAGTGTATGCTGCCTTTTTTAATGATATTTCATTTTTCTGTTGAATCAACAACTGGTCTTGTGGTTCTGTCACTGACATGCACGCTGTCATCTGGACTTCAGGATCGTGCTGAGGCCCGGTATTAGAAATGTCAATTTTTTAAGGTATTGTCCTCTGGAACTCTAGCCATTATTCATTTGAATATACACAATAAAAAGGATTATAGCCAGAGAATATAACAAGATTTTAGGTCTCAGATAATCCTCCCACAACTCCTGGTAGTGCCCTTAGGGCACCTTTCAGCACAGCCAGCTTGTAGTTGCCAGGATGGCAGGGCTTGCCTGAGGGACCAGAGGAATCCTTTTTGCTTCCTTGAATTTACTTGAAAGTAGATCAAAGCTCCCATATGAACTTCAACACGTATGAACTTTGTTTCTCTGATTCCACTGCCTTCGTGTTTTGTTGCACACAAAAGTAATCAGACAGATTTAACAGTTTGAGGAACTTAAGAGAGAACAAAAACCATGTGGGGCCAGAAAGAGACGAAGAATCATTAGGTAACAATCTGTGTTCTGTTTTAGGGGAACTTTTCCATCAGCTGCCCTTGGAGAACTTGAAGTACCCTTTTTGTGGTCTTTACAGAATTGTTCTGCTTTGCCTTCAGAGTGAATGTAGTGATTTCCCAAGCTAAACTTGCAGGGGAGAGGAAATAATGTTTGGCTTCTGGAATTTGAGCAGTAGAGAAGCTACCTCCTTTCTAGAAAGCCTTGTAAAAAATGGCCTGATTCACTTCATCTTTTTGACTCACTAATGTTTCTGCTTGAGTCAACAGTTTGCAAACCATAAACATTGTGACAAATAATGAAGTAATCATGCAATTAGGACTCAATTAATTTTGCTGTAAGAGTAGACCTCTTGCTTGTTTTCCCCCCACATAAGAAAAAATAAATATTGTGTCTTTTTCTCCCCTCTGGTGCCAGTTTTTGTGTTAAATTTGGTGAAATCCAGAAAGTTTGTTCTCCTGGTTTTATCACTGTAGGATTTTCTAGACTGTTGATCTGTTGTGAGGCAGAATGTATTGTACTTTTAACTAGTTGCCCTCAGCACATGGAGAAGTGAGAGGTAGGGGGGGATGCAGAGAGTATGAGCTGTGGCTTCTTTCCTCCTCCAAAAGTGAAGGCAGCTTAGTGGGGCAGGGATGGAAAAACTGTCGCTTTTGAACTCTTCACTCCTGTGGCAATTCAGGAGCAGCTGTCAGGCCAGGGCTGTGCCACACGGTTTTCATTCAGGCTATACTGGTACAAGGACAGGACCTGAGTAACCTGCATTGCTGGCTGTGTGAAGAAGTGAGACAGCAGGTACTGCTGGGTTCAGCCTGGCATAAAGAGTCGTTTTGGGATACTGCACCCTCCCACCCCTGTGGACTCTTCAGCCATATCTCACTCCCTCCCATGATCTATTCCCTGCTCCTTGTCCCGCCTCCGCTCTCGTACCACATGAGATGTAACATCCATTTGCATGTATGTCATGCTGCTTGGATATATGAAAACATTGTTCAGTGGGTTTGTAGGCTCAGAAATTTTGGGCAGTTCTACTGCACGGCTTTGGAAACCGCATAGTGCCACCTTAAAGTACAGCTTTGCATGAAAGAATTATATTCATCACTCAGTGGGCTGACAAATGTCTCATGTCTTAACTTCCTGTACTGGAGGCTTGGGTTGAGTGTCCCGTACGGACAGCATTCAGTACATGGGTTTCCTGTATTTCCATGGACACCTGCCATTTTTTCCAGTTGCTCACAGCATGGATGCAGTAGTTAACATCAATGTCAGCTAAATCTTGCAGCTGTTCAGTCTCGTGGCTGGGGACCAAAAAATCCCTTATGCCCAATGCATAGTCACTTTACACCTGTTTGACTAGGACTGTGACAGAGAGTGTTTCTTCAAATCTTGTCTGGTTTTCACTGTGGCATGCCAGGCACATCTTGAGAGGTGGTGGAGGCCCCATCCCTGGAGATATTAAAGGTCAGGCTTGATGGAGCTCTGGGCAACCTGATCTAGTGAAGATTTCTCTGCTCACTGCAGGGGGTTGGACTAGATGACCTCTAAAGGTCCCTTCCAACCTTACACACTCTATGATGAATGTCCCATAAACGCCCTCAGCTGGTACAGTATGCACCTGACACTCTCCTCAAGGCTCTAAGAAGCTCCTAACAAGGACTTTGGCTGTCCAGAGTTGAAGATGCAAGCCTCTTCTGTGTGAAACAAACACTTGTCTCTCAGTGCTCAGTCACATTTTTTTCTTTTTCAACTTTTTGCCAGTGGAAGTGCTTTATCTGCCTGCTTTCACAGCAGCAATGCCACTGATTTGATTCTAAGTGGATGGAACCGGATCTGAGGTGCCAGAATAATCTATTTCTCTTTTGACATGCCCAGCATATTAAAATTAAGCAATGACCAACTTATATTTGCACTTAAATTAGACCATAATAGCACTGCTCTTAGGGGACCCTAATAAGAACTGGAGAGTGATGCTAAATCAATGAATGTCTTGTTAAAAGAACTAAACTGAAACTCAGCTCTTTGTTCAAACCTGTTAAAAGTAGACTTTCCATGAAATAATGTTGTAAAAAAGAGTCTGATCTCTTACATGAATAAACAGAGAAGTAAAATAGAAAGCCATTGTTTGTTTAAAAAAAAAAAAGAGGCATACAGAAGCACACGTTATCACAAATCCCATGCAGTGCAAGAATAGCGTGTGGTTTTCTTTTTGTGTGGTTGATCAACTTTATCAAGTATTCTTATTTTATTCTCTTTAAACACAGTGCAGTTCTTACTTTATGTTTGATTTGAATTACTCTTCCAGCTGTAAGATCCAGGCATGCTGAGACTGCTTCTGCAAAGCACCCAGGATCCTGGCTGAATTTCCTTTCCACTGATGTTATTTCTTTCAGTTTCCATCCCTTACAGGGCAGGCTGAATAAGGTACAATCTCTTCAGTCATAAAGAAGTCACACCAGAAGCTGGGCCCGAGAGTCTTTTCCACAGGGACAAGGATAAAGCCTCATCATTCCAGATGGGTTAGTGAGGACTCTGTGTGAAATCTGTCAGACTGCTCACTGCAAGTCTCCGTCGCTCTGTTCTCCTCTTTCCCTCTCTGCCTGAATTTTAGACATACCTTTAGATTCCCCCTTATTCATGTGCTTCCAAGGGAGCTGGCCTGCCTTTCACCTGGATGGTTTTTTTTCAAAACATATTTCCTTTCTGTGTGTAATAAGTGGTTTTTTTGGCTCTTTTCAGTGACGGTTGGGCAGACAGAGATGAAGTCATTGAAGGTTATGAACCTGAAGCGAATGGAGGCATCACTATCAAACTGCAGTCTCCAGAGGTCCTGTCGTTTGATGACTACTACCTGAAGCTGCGCCTGGACACCAATACCCGCAACCCCTGGTTTCCTGAGTTCTGGCAGCACAGATTTCAGTGCCGCATCCCGGGGCACCCCTTAGAGAATCTCAACTTCCAGAAGAACTGCACTGGTAATTTGTCAATTATTTTTCTGTTTGAGTCCATGCTCTTCAAAGACTTGTCTTTTTATTTCATTTTGGCTTATATTTTTATATGCATAAGTCACTGATGATAAATGTCAACCCCAAACTGTACAGTTATAAATTCCAGTTCTGGTGGGAGTAGGTCTGGCACTGGTTGCACAGCCTCCTCTCAATTTATTTCTGCGCTGTTATAGAGTGGTTTGTTCCCTTTTCATGTTTAAGGGCTATGCTAAGGCTGACAAGAGTGTCCAAGGTTGTAGTATGGCTTGTAAAAGGTAGATAGCTGTTCATTTTTAGCAAAAACAGGAATAAATTAAATTTACTTCTTTTTTTTTCCCTCAAAGATAACTTTTCTAATCAGCTGGATAATGAGAAATTCACAGAAAATATTACAGCAAAAAATGAATTTTAAGGAAAATTGGTGTCTTAAAATTGGCCAGTCATTTGCTTCACCTTTTCTTTTCTTCATCCATTAAAACATTTGCAATTTGTTTCCTCTAAGTAAGTAGCACTCATAAAAAACACACTGTCCTGGCAGACAGAAGTAACTCTTACCTCATAGCAAGAGAAGTATATCTCTGCATAGACAGGTTTTCTCTTCTATGGCAAAATGAAACCATAGGGGAAAAAAGCCAACAACAAAACCCTATGAAGCCTGGCTTCCCATGGATTTCTGTCCTATTCTTTACATCTCCACCACCTCTATTCTGTAGCAGCAATCTCAGTCAGTCCTCATGTGCTTCCTGAGGTGAATGCCCACAGTGTAACAGAATCACAGAATGACTAGGTTGGAAAAGACCTTTAAGATCGAGTCCAACCATACCTGTCCTCCACTAAACCATATCCCTAAGTACCTCATCTACCCGTCTTTTAAACACATACAGGGATGGTGACTCAACCACCTCCCTGGGCAGCCTGTTCCAGGCTGACAACTCTTTCAGTGAAAAACTCTTTCCTAACATCCAATCTGAACCTGCCCTGGCACTTCTTAAGGTCATTTCCCCTTGTTCTATCTCCTGTCAATTGCCTGAAGAGACCATCATCCACCTCTCTATAACCTCCTTTCAGGTAGTTGTAGGTGGTGATAAGGTCTCCCCTCAGCCTCCTCTTCTCCAGGCTAAACATCCCCAGCTCTCTCAGCCGTTCCTCCTATGATTTGCCCTCCAGCCCCTTCACCAGCCTGGTTGCCCTTCTCTGAACACGTTCTAGATACTAGTTCCTCCCTTCTCCATTAGTAACACTTAACAGCAGCTTCCATGTCACCTTCCCCCTCCCTGCCCCCAGTTCTCTTACTAACAGCTGAGACACATCACCAAATGCTGTCAGCGCCACAGAACTGGCCTGATGTTCTGTCTGGCACATGGGACGGCCCAGCTGAGTGCTGAGGGGCCAAGGGCAAGACAGATGGGCTAAACAAATGCTGAGGTTATACTGATATCCTTTCTTTTCTTCAAAGGAGTCATTAACTTTGGACTCTACCAAAATGTTAATTTATATTATATATATTTAATTGGTTTTGAGACTTCTTCAGCTCAGACAAAGGAGTTAATATTGGCTAACAAAGGCAGAAATTACTAAGGTGAGGTTGAATGACAGATGCATAATAGAAATGCATGGCCTCCTTTCTTATGAAAAGCTTAAAATTGCATTGTTTTGGTCATCCCATTCACATAAATAGGTTTCATGCTGACATTCAATACGAAGGTCCTATTTCTGAGAAAATAGCAGCAGGATACATAGATGGGTTTTCAGGCAGTGGTTGCTGTAGATTAAAATTGTACTTGAGCCAAAAATCAGTTAAACGAATTAATGGAAGAAAACCAATAAGGGTTTTGTTTTATGAAAAAAACAACAGCCCACCACCTCAAACTGGTGTAGGGCATCCAAGGGTTGAAGCCACTCAATACTGGAGAGTGTGCTGCAGAGGTACTGTTACAAGCCTGCCCTGGTATTCTGTGCTTCTCAAGGCATCAGATATGAGATAGGAATTCTCTACTTTCTAATAGTACTAGTGAAACACAAAAAACATTTGTCTACATTGACAGACTTGACTGTTAACTGTCACAACTCAGACACTCAAATATCTTTCCTTTCTCTAAAAAGCTTTAAGTTTTTGCATGAAACCTCAAAATGTGTGATACTTTTTAGGCTTTTCTGAGAAGCCGTCAGCTCTTAAATTTAGTGGTAAACCACTGATAACCTTCAGACTTGACTGAAAAGGTCATAAAAGTCTTAAATCACCAAAGGAATGTACTACAAGGCATCTATTGCTAATAATGGCATACCTACAGAGTCAAGAGACCTATCTGACCCCACCACGTTTGGGGGTAATAAGGGTTTTTTTTAACTGCACAGACCTGACTGGTGACTGTCTGGCACAACCAGAGCTTTCTGCACACATGTATTTATCTGACCTCTCAGTAGCATTAATAATGTAACTTCAAATACTAACAGCTTCAAAGCTTGCTGGTGGAGACTTTCTCTCCAAGGAGGTCTAGTATGACAGTGCCAAGAAACTGCCTTCTTCCCCTCTCACAATTTTGGAGACAGGCTTCTTCACAAGCTGTCTGTTAAAAAAGAAGTCTAAATTGCTGCTTCTCTCCTTCACAAAGTATTTCATGCTCAAATTTGAAGGAGAGAATCTATGGTGCTCAATAAATTATAAACACTGATATTTGAAATCCTTTAAAAAATACCAACAGATGATGTTCTAAATTCTTTGTAGCACTGCAAATTTAAGCACTGCTGCTACTACTGCATCAGTCCAGGAAAATTATCAGTATTCAATACTGGTACTGAGCACCTTAATTCCATTGTATCTAATAGCTTTCACTCTTACCTTGTAGTATTCCATCAGTATTCTTGAACAAGGTACCTAGGGTCCTGCGTTATGGAAAAAGCTGAGTCCCCTGTGATCCCAGGAGTCCATTTACATTGTTACCATGCATTACGACTATCTCTGGGTCCTGATCTGTTCTGTATTCCAGAAGTACACTGGTAGTCCTCACTGAGAACAAAGTACACCCCTACTTCTGCATAGACAGAAAGACTACTCACATTCATCTTCCATGTCTGAGGACTTAATGTCTCAGGAAAAGATATAATGAAATAGAAAGCCAAGGAAAAAATACTTGTTATAGAATCATAGAATTGTAGGGGTTGGAAGTGACCTCGAATGATCATCGGGTCCAACCCCCCTGCCAAAGCAGCTCCCCAGGACATATCACTCAGATAGGCGTCCAGGCGGGTCTTGAATATCTCCAGTGAAGGAGACTCCACCACCTCCCTGGGCAGCCTATTCCAGGGCTCCATCACCCTCACTGTGAAAAAGTTCTTTCGCATGTTGGTACAGAACTTCTTATATTCCAAATTGCAGCCATTGCCCAGACCACTGAAAAGGGGCTGGCTGATTCCCCCTACATCCCCTGCTTCAGATAATTATAAACTTTAATTAGGTCCCCCTTAGTCTTCTCTTCTCAAGGCTGAACAATCCCAACTTACTCAGCCTTTCCTCATAGGGGAGATGCTCCAGGCCCTTAATCAACATTTAGGGGAGCGTAGTGTATTTGTAATTACCCAGCAGTAGATTGCCTAGGATCAGCCAGAAGCAAAAAAAGAAGAAAGAAAGAAAAGAAGAAAAGGCAATGTTGTTCTCCAAATACCTTATTAAAAAGATTCAAAATCCTTAGACCTATCCGTTTTGAAAAGGAGATTAATTACAAAGTTTGTATTTGAGAATCTTCAATTACTGCCTGCCCAGTATAATTTGCTCATATACAACCTAATCACTTTACTGGAGCGATTTATTCAGAATTGCCACTGGAATGTGAAGTTCAATTTTTAGCATTCATGGATAGGCAAGGACTTCTCCTCAAGCAATTACAGCTGCTGCATTTGCAATTTCTCACACCCTGTTACTGTTGAGTCAGCACTAACTTGGGATTGCAGGCTCTCTAGGAAGAAAGGGAAAGCCGGTTCCTAGAAACCCCTCTTCTCTGATGACAGGAATTGCTGGTTCAATTCCCACTTTTCATCCCTGAGAGGACAGCTGTTGTCCTTCAGGAATTCTTACATTACACCGAGCTCTGAAGTTGTTGGCTGCATTTTCAATATAGCTTCTCTGGATGTATTAGGACTACAGAGTAGTAGCACAAATTCTTGGGAGAAGACAATCATAGAGACTTTTGCAGTGACTATTCTTCTGCATCACCCCTTCTTACAAAAATTAAACAACTTACTTTCCTCATTTGGATGGGAGCCAAATGTGTGGGAGCTATTTTTGACTCATTCTTTGCTAATGTTGTAGACAAATGCCTTTCTCCCTATCCCTCTCTCTTTCCATCTCTCCCTCTTTCTCCCTCTCTGCTATAGGAGATATTCTTCCTCCACATGATAGGGTTCAAATCTAGAAATGTTGTTATATGCAGGTGTATAGGGTCTGGCTGGAGTGGAGTTAACTTACCCCATAGCAGCCCTCACAGAGCTATACTTTGTATGTGTAGCTAGAAAGGTGTTGATATGATACTGGTGTTTTGGTTATTACTGGCACAGCATCAAAGCTGCCTCTTCACTCCCCCACCCCACCTCAAATACCACTAGACTGTGAATGGGGAGGACATTGGGATGGGACACAGCCAGGAAAGCTGACTGTCGTGGTTTCACCCTGGCTGAGATCCACGCAGCTGCCTGCTCCTTAAAGGAAAAGAGCAGGGAAAAGGGAAGTGGGGGGGGGGGATAGAGGTAAGGGAAGGGAAAAGGAAGGGGCAAATAACCCCAAAACCAAGAAATAAGAGGCCCGTGGGTTGGGATAAGGATAGTTTACTAAGATAACAGAAAGATACAATATAACAATGCTAACAGGACTTTAGAGCAAAAATATATGAAGCTGTTGATACACAATGCAGTTTCTCACCAAACCACACAATTCAGGCATTGCCACCCAGAGCCGTCCCAGAACCCGACCGTCCCCAAGAACCGCGCGTCCCGGAGCCGCCCCAGGCCTTCCTCCCGTCAGCCCCCCGATATCCGGGGCAGGACGTAACTGGCGTGGAATACTCTCTTTGGTCAGTTGGGTCACCTGTCCTGGCTCCGCCCCTCCTTTCTCATGAAGAGCTGAGAAAGTCCTTGACTGTCTGACAGCAATTAACAACATCAGGGTGTTATCAGCACTACTCCCATTTTAACTCTCAAACACAGCATTCCATCCGCTGTTACAAATGAATTTAACCCTATCCTGACCAAAACCAGGCCACTGACCCTAACTGACCAAAGTTTCCCTACCACATGATGTCATGCTCTGCATGAGAAGGAGGGGTAGACATTTGTCTTCCAAAGGAATTGTGGCATAATAAGGATTTTCCAGGGAGTGACTGGACACTGTCTACTGATGGAGGTAGAGAAATTTTTAACTTTATTTCAGTGCATGGTCTTTGATTTTCTTTATTAGACTGCCTTTATCTTGACCCATGAGTTTTTAATTTTATTTTCTCCCTCTATCCTGCCAGCCAGCCAAGTTCAACCCACCACAGTAGAAGAGAGATATTTGTATACAGCCATTCTCCTGTAGTTTCCTTGACATCCAGTAGGCCAAAACCATTTCCAATACAGAGTTGTTCTTAAACTGCCCATGCCACTAAGGTACTTGTAATGTTTTCCATATGGTAGCTACATTCTTTAAAAAACAAAGCATGTTCTGCAGCTCTGCAGGGATCCCTGAATGATCACGAGGTTCAGAACTTTGCACCATTCTTCATGCCCTTTAGATGAAAAGTCAGAACAGAGCAGACCATTTTAACACTAACAGAAAAAATCTGTTTCTGAATTTGAGATACTAAGAATCTACCTAACTCAGGAAGGACGTGACATGAAGTTCCCTTAGTACAAAACCTCAGGCACTGCCCCAAGCAACAGTCACAGCTTGTCTCAATCCATCAGACAACTCAGCCTTTTCCGGATTTTGGAGATTGTTAGGAGATTGTACACTGTCGGCAAGATAAGTGGTAAACTGCGTATGTCAGGCAACAAAGTTCACATACCCTTCCAACAGTCCTATAGGATGTTTTCTCCTCCCTGTTCTGATAGAAATAGCCCAAATGGAAGTGTTTTTCTCTCCACAAAACTATAGTGACAAATATTTCTGTGTTGGACTTGGTGAACCCATATAGGCCAGACTTAAATGCAAGTTACACTCAAGCAGACATGGTGTAGAAAGTGCAATGCAAATGCTTGCACAGAGGTCTAACTGCTCATTTACAGGATGCCTTATTCACCTCCTGGCAAATAATAAAACGGCTGTAGTTTATGTAAACTGGCCAGGATGAGTACTCCTCTGTACCACAAGAGACAGTTAGGAAATTGGTTATGGAACTTATGCTCATAGCATTTTATCTGCTGGGACAACAAAATACATTGGCAGGCGATCAGCGCAGACATTTTTCAACAGAGCAAAGTGGAACAAAGTGGGCAAATTGTGATTCATTCATCAATTCAATTGAGCTTTCAGGAGAAGGATTATTCATCAGTGAACCCATTTGTGGTGGGCAAGAACAAGAAATGTAGATTTTTTGGGGGGCTTGTGAGGTTTTTTTGTTGGTGATTTGGGGGTTTGTTTTGTTTTGGTGTTTGTTTTTTGTTTGCTTTGTTTTTTTCTCTGTGAGAGGTCACAGACCAACTTCCCTGTAGGATGCTTACTCATACCTTGGTCATGCCATAAGGATTTCTGTACCTGATGATTCCCATCTCAGTCCAAGAAAATATAAACAATCACTCTGAGTGCAGCCAGAGCCGCAGAATCACTCAGTCTGGAAAGGGAGCTCAGGAAGACTGTAGTCTAACCCATTACAGGGTTAGAGGGTTGAGAGGTTGCTCAGGGTGTTATTCACTGGGGTCTTGAAAACCCCCAAGGGTGAAGTCGGCACAGCCTCTCTGGGCAACGTGTTCCACTGCTTGAATATGAAAAAGTTTTGCCTCATATCTGGTTCGAACCTCTCTTGTTTCAAGTTATGCTTGTTGTCTCTTATCCTCACACCGTGCTTCACTCTGAAGCACCTGCCTTTCTCTTCTTACTAACCACCCTGTAGGTATGAGGGGCTGTTGTAAGCTTTCTCTGCAGCCATCTCTTCTCCAGGTTGAACAAGCCTATGTCATTCAACCTCTCCTCAAATGGCAAGGACTGCAGCTCTTGATGTTGATAGGTCTCTGCTGAATGGGCTTCAGGTTATCGATGTATTTCTGTATTGGGGCCCACAAACTGTATGCAGTATTCTAGATTTAGTCTTATGAATGCAAAATAAAGGGTGGTGATAATGAGGAGGTAATCACATGCTGCAGCCAATGGCTGTGCTATCAGTACAACCCAGGATGCTGTTTACCTGCCAAGGATCTGTATGGCCTCCATATTCCTGTGTCAACTTTGGTCCTAAGAAGTTGTGTCTTTTTTCCATGTTCTTTCTGCATCTGCAGACTCACTCAGAAAGATGTGAGTTTTCATCACACCTAAATAGTTCTGGATGTCCACAATAAATCTTCATAGCATGTCAAATTGGGCAGAAAAATTAATGATAGCAAAAAAGAGTTAGTGAGGAAGACTTAATATTCCAAAATAGTCATTTCTGCATTGGTATGAATAATGTGGTCATACTTCTTGAGACAAAATTGCAGGGACTATAGATTATTTTTTCACTGTAAAGAGTTTGAATCATTCACCTTGCTTGTTATAGCCAAAGTATGAAAGAGATGAGTATGGGTCAGAGGTGTTTTAGATATCAGAGACCCACACAGCAAGACTTGTAAAGACCAGCACAGTGTTACAGTTCGACTCCAGGAGTAATGTTTGTGGAACATTATACCTAAGCTACTAAATCCAGTAATTTCAACAAATGCTTCTGGAGATTTCTCTGAAAAGCACTCCAAAGTGTTTGCTACCCTTATCACTCACTCATTAAAAGGTTACTGGCTTTATTTCATCCAGAGTCCTTATGGATTTAGTAAGGCTGGAGTTTTTTCTGACATAGGATAATGAAGATCTACAGAGCCTCTACTCATGCCTGTCATGATGCTTGTTTCCCTGTATTTGACTGTGATGTTTTCCTTGATTGCACTTACTGCACTAGATAGGAATATAGAAGACTGATGGGTAACCTTTCCTATCCTTAGACAGTTTTGTACTGGGCTAAATGCACCTTTCAGACTACAGCCAGTCCACCAGTAATATAGTTCAGAGCTGGTCTTAATCACAGAGCTTTTTCTCAAGACTCACCTTAGTTTTGATGAATTTACATGAGAGAACATGGGGCCCTGATTTGCTCATGTCAGTGGACAAAGCACTCCAGAGTGTGTATTTGGTTTTTTCTATGCTGTGCTGAAAGCGTGAAGGCATTTCCGGTGAGAGCTGATCTGAGTGGTTCTTAGTGCTGCAGGTTATAATGTGAGTTGGACAAATGAGCTCCAGCAGATGTTATTGGGGCTCATTCTGCTGTGTCAGAGGTGCTTATAGGTGCTTCTCTGAGAACATTCCTTCAATCTCAACATCGGCAAGGCTGCCCCATGGAGCACCTGTCCCGTGAGACTTTGCGTCGGCAGAAGCATGCACAGGAGGTGCTGCTTTCACTACAATATGTCAGAAAGCTCATAATGAGACAATAGCCTGAGCACACACTTTGCCAGGTCAGTCACTGCTTGTAAATCACTCAGCAGTATATAGGAGGCACATTTGTAAGCTTTTGAAGAAGGAATCAAGCTACTGACATGGCACAAGTTTTTTGAGCTGTGTTGTACCTTGCACATCCTGTGACTTGCCCTCCCTAACCCCTGTTTTGGATTCCCATTATATACTTAAGTCCCTGCAGTGAAGAAGGAGTCAAGTCCTGTGTCACTCTATTTGACCTCAGTATGAGGCAGTAGATACTGGGATTGATCTCACAATAGTGGTTGAATCTGATCTCAGTTTCATGGGTAGCCGGGATGAAGCCTGTTCGGGAAAACTCTGAAAGAACTGTAGTTGCTAGACTTGTTAGTCAAGACTCTTACACAGCAGGTAAGACAGGAGAGCTGTAGTCTTTCTCAGATAAGGTTACAGATAGCTTTTAAGGCTTAAGGAAGAGGATGATTAATAATGTGTTTATCTCTAATAAATCATATTAATTATTCAAAGAAGATGACCTATGACCAGGTTTTTGTTTATTTTGCTTCTAGGTGCTTATTTCTGTGTTTGGAAGAATGCAGCTATGCTTATCTAGTATTTTTTATTTCCAATAATACTTTTTAAACCAGGCTGTCAATCAAAATACAACAATAAATATATTTTTTCTTTTGGGATCTGTGAAAAATTGAGGTCATCATCAAATAAAGGAAAGAAGCAGTATACATATGCCTTGGTAAACAGCATAGGAGACAGTCTGCAGAACGCATACGTGTTACAGCAAGATACGACAAAAATTTTCTGAATCTACTATTCACACCTACATTTTCCATTGTGGGTTTTAACAGTCAAAGCTTCCACTTCTGGGATTAAAACAATCTGCGCGTAGACTTGTGATGTTCAGTCTTCTCTGTTACACAAATAAACCATTAGTGCTGCAAAAGAACAGGACACACGAACCATGTTCCCTTCTGCCTCCTCCGGGCTCCTCCTGTGGATGGGAGGCACTCCTGACTGCTCAGACTGTCACAAGTGCTTTGAACTTCTATCAGGAGCGTGGTAAGGATAAAATCACATAGCTAAAATTAATTAATTTGTTCCAAGAAATCAATTGTTTGTGCAGGTCACACATCAGAACAATTAGCCCGGGTATGAGCATTTAGCCAATAAGTAAACCAGATGAAATAATGCAGGTAACTGATACGAAGACAAGTCCAATGGCCTTCTGTCAGCCCACCTGGTCTTTTATGAGATTGTGTCTTCCATTTTCTCATTTACCTGTAGGCGGAAAGCTTCTAAACTCAGCTTGTAGTTTTCCAGGTTGTCATTACTGGTGGCATTACCACATAAATAAAGGTGTAAAGGAGATACAGTAGAGGCTAAGGGGTAGGTGCAAACCCACACGGTCCTACATGTCTAAGGATACCCTTTGTGCATAAGGATGTTTTCTGAAAAATAGCTAAAAGAGTTCCTAAAATAAATTAATTCCTCTTAATGGATATTGGGCAAGCAGTGGCATAAGGAACAATAAATTATGTGCCTGACTAGTAAACCTTGAACCATACATACCACAAAATTTCCTACTCAGAATAAACTGTATTGGTATCAATAATGACAATAATCTGATGGGAAGTGTGTGCTCCAAAGAATAGGGCTGCCCACTCATACTGGGAGGTGTGGCAGAGCACAGAAATCTGCTAATATGGAGGGAGCTAGGGAAGAATAATGGAAGCAGGTACTGCAGCTATGCTGGTCTGCTCCACTACAGCACAGCAAGGTGTAAGACAAGGTGATTCCCAAAGTTTTCAGCTCAGAGATTTGAGATTCATACAACAGAAACCAGCTTTGGAGGAACCTGCATGTTTGGAAAGAAACTTTAGCTCTGGATCTAGGCTCAGCTCTACAGAGTTGGAAAATTAGGGCTCTACCTATCGTGCTATGCAGAGTACCATCTACTTTCTGCAAAGTCTAGTTTACTCTGCCTGGTTTTCCCGGTTTATTTTATCTAAAAATTCACATCAGAAGGGCCCATGTTCAGATCTCAAGTGCGTTAGCAACTTGTGTTTGGCTGGGCTGGATAGCCCTTTTTTTCTACATTATCACATCTAGCTACACCCAAGAAAAAAGGAGGTGTGCTAAAATGGATGCTTTTGACATTCTTTGAAATCTGAAAGAATCCTGCTTTTGTTTGTCTGTTGAATTTAATGTGTGAATAAAAATGAGGGCCACTTCTGATCTTCTGATCTGCTTAGTTCTACTTTGCTGCTAATCAGTGATGCATTGTCCTCATGCAGACGACATTCAAAAGCTTCTAATCTTAGCTTCACTTTAAATTGGATATTTTCTTTGCTGCTGTACTTGAACACAGCTTTGGGCATATGACCAGTTAAGGGGAAAATAAAGCCAACCCTTATATTTGCTATTAATGTATTGCATATTGGAAGGGTTACAAGGCAATATGTGGATCCTGCTAATAATCGTTTGAAAACTATGCTTAAATTAAAACAAAAACTCTGAGTGTGCCCAGTTAAAATTTATCATGGAGCAACTAGGCACTAGTTAGGGTGGCTGAAGCCACTTTGCTCCTCAGCTCCAGATCAGCTGCCTTTGATGCCAGGAAGAGGGGTCTCTGAGAGCAACTGAATGGCTGCTGAGTTGTTGGGCGCGCGGCGATTGCTCGTGATGCCTATGTGAAATCCACCACACTGGCATGCAACCATGGGGTCCCACAATGCTAGTCCTTCGAACAGGAGGTTTCTTATGTGGGGATACGGTCTATTTAAAAACCAAAGCATAAAACCAGCAGCAAACTTGGCAGAGAAATTTGGAGGGGGGTCTATTTTTGCAGAAGTGAGACACACTGGTGTTCATATTTATACTCGGACAGCTAACATTGGTGTTCTTAATACCACCTCAGTGTTAACATTTTCGGCATTGGAACGGGCTTCCCAAGGAGGTGGTTGAGTCACCAACTCAGGATATATTTAACAGATGGGTAGATGAGGTGCTCAGTGATATGGTTTAGTGGAGGACAGTTATGGTTGGACTTGATCTCAAAGGTCTTTTCCAACCTAGTGATTTAGTGATTAAGAACAAAAGTGAGGAAGAAGTGGTTTGCTCTTTTGAATAATAATAAAAAAGGAAACCAATAGGTCTGGCTGATGGGTCATCATCATGATGGCACACCATCATGCAAGAATGCTGAAACCCATCTTAAATCAATACAGTTTTAAAGTGTGATAAATATTAGATGCATTTCCTGATTGTCTTCATACTCATACAGAACCACTGGAATTTAAAACGGGAAAAGACTGGTTAGGCCAGCTATTCTGTGCCTGCCAGACTGGTAGCCTACTGTATGGGGAGTGCTTGGTCTGATGTAAATGTAAGATATTGACTTGTACCTTTGAAATCCTCATGATCTTGTGCCCATATGCTGAAAACCATGAGCTGTTTGCAGGTCTAGATCAATGGAGAAAGAAGAGTTTATGTGATTTGTTTCACCTGCTGTCTCCATGCCAGATAGGAGCACAGACCTCCAGAGAGGATGAGTTAATTTTATTATTTGCATACTTTATTATTTTTGGTTTTTTTCCATTCTGATCTATAGATACTGACTAATAATTTTGTGTGTTGTACCTGTATTGAATATTTAGCAAATACCAAGACTAGATTTCTAACTTCTTTGTCCCATTCAGTGGTAATGTTTAATATGAAGGTTGCTTATTTTCAGCTCTGAACCAGCATTTTCTGATGAAGATGCCCAAAATTAGGCTCATGAAGTACATGCTCTGAGACCTAGATAAACTGGCCTGACTTTTAAGGGTACAGATCTCCCATAATTCCCAGTAAGTCAACAGCAGCTAGAGAAATTCAGGTATTAATCAAGTCAATTAATTAGCTGTCTGAATATGTATTCAGGTTCCTAATTTAAGTATCTAAGGTGGGTAATGTTCTGAAAGCAGCAGCACAATTACTGAGTTCTGTCTCTTTCTTTCAGATAAAGTCTCAGGCTTCACATGAAAAGCATGACACTCAAAAATTTAATCAGTCCTATTTCCTGTGCTTTTCATTTTTCCATCATTGTATCTTTTAATAGGACATCTGTAAGTGTATCTGACTCAACTCCTTTTTTTTTTGTTGTTTTTAAATTAAGAGTGAAAGGCGTGATTAAAATGAGACAATTAGCATAAAACTCTGCAAATATTTTTTATTAAATTTGTAAATGAATTACATTTTAATGGTGTTCATTCCTGCCTCATGTAAGAGTAGCAGCAACTCATTATCTGCTAGACTGCTTCCAAATAACAGGTCTGTTAAGAATAGTAGTTCTAAATATGTCTTTAATGGAGCGTGAGAATAAGGCAGCAAGGTTACACAGTTACCTGAGGAAGAGGGGAGGACTGGAGGTTGGGTTTTCTTTTTAATTGTTTCTCCACTAGTGTTCAGGTCGTGTAGAAAATAGACTCCGTGGAATCCTGCCCTTGGAGAGACTGGGTCAGGATCCAGGATGTGCTGGAGGGAGGCTGTAAAGAAAGCAAGAGAAGCAGGCGCGTTCCAGGTTTCTGTGGTAATAGACAATCACTTAAATGGTTCCTGAGGCTTTGGGAGCACAGGCTCTTGTGGGACCCTGCAGAGCCTGAGAGGCTCAAAAGTAGCTTTTTGCTGAACTGGGAGTGACAGAAAAAGCTATAGGACACACAGTAAGAGTAGCAAATTGAATTCCCTGTTGTATATATTCCCAAGAATGGGGACAGTATAAAAGAGAAAATAATTAAATAAAAAAGGAAAGAATCAAAGAACAAATTTGGGCTATGGGATTGTAATACCAGATCAGAGTATGTCTTCTGACAGGGCAAAAGCTCTCCTTTCTGTTCATCCTCTTTGTGAATCTTCATTACAACAACTGCGTTACTGCCTACATCCTTTAAATGCGAAGGCTGAGCTTGACCATCCAAATGCCTTTGTCAGCATGAACTTTTATTCAGCTAATGAAATAAGAAGATGGATTTCAAATGCTGTATCAGGATTTGAAATCAGTGTCTTTGCTGATTACGTGTACAAACCATTCAATTGAGGAACAAAAAAAAAAATCAACTGGCATGCTTTATATTCTTGTTTATAAGATAAAATTAATTTCCAATTAAAATAGGAACTGAGAAGTAATATCTTGCTGCAGAAGTTAATAATTTCAAATAAATAATAGAACGTTGTGGTCATTTTTGCAGGCTGTTTGTATACAATCCAGCTTTTAAGAATAGCAAATTAATAATAATAATAACTATTATTATTTATCAAGTTCTTATAATGATTGCGTTCTTAAAAAGGCACTGGAATCACTTCAGATTATCTTCTGTGTTGCCTGTTTCTAGAATGAACATGTAATTTAATGTTATATCCTAATTATCTGAATTAGATTAGATGTTTTTTAGGCCCAAACTGCTTCTGACTCGGTGGATCCCCCAATTTCAGAATCACAACCAGAACTTTGATTTCTAGTTTTAAGCCTTGGGTATTACTTTTGAGTATTTGACCCTTAGTACTAATAAACCACTGTCATTCCGTGCCAGATTCCTGGTCAGTTCTTTGAGTCCTTCAGTAGATGATCACAGTATTTTGTTTAGGGATGAATTTCCATAAACTAGAAAGGCTAAATATTCTTTTCTTTTTTTTTTTTTCATGATCATTGAACAGGTTCAATATCTTTACAGCTTAATCTCTTAATGCTAGTGTTAATTCCAAGCATCTTGCATAGTAATGACCATTCATAATTTTGTGTGTGTTATAACAGTCCCAGTCTGGCATTTAACTGCAGCCTTGAGAAGGATGGCACACAAGTATAAAATCATGTGTCTTTTCAAACCATTTGAATTGATACAGAACTGTGTTTACCAGGGAGTTCACGATACAGGAATTGATTTCTCTTGAATAGAGATAGCTATTCTGCTCTTCTATCTTCCAGTTTATTAATTCCAAAAGACAAAAATTAAGATAGTGGCCAAAATGAGGTAATCAATGACCTTAAAATGTATCCTTTTTAATTTTGGGGTTTGTTGCTTGGCTGGTGGACATTCTGTGTATTGTATTTCTCAAGCTGATCGCATTACAGGAACATGCACAAACACCAAGGGTGAGGATCTTTCTTTTTGTTTTGAAGGGAGCAGTTTTTTTCCCCTGCATTGAGCTATAGTCTGTATATCCTTCAGTTTCTGTTTCATTAAAAAACAGTCTTCACTGCAGCGCTCTTTCATCATGATCATTCCACTACCAGCTAGGAACAAAGAGAAGCAATGCTAAAATTTCCTGCCAAGCCTTTAACAGCTTACAGCAGCTCATATCCACATAACAGGTTTCAAAAACCAGGTTGCAGGGTTGGTTGGAGGAAACAGAATCTCAGCAAATCATCCTTATAGGGCTGTAAACCCTAGTTTCTTAAGTAAAAAACAGTCTTCAAGCCACAATGTCATTCCCAACAGAAGCCTTATTAGACTGATGAGCCTCTGTCAAGCCACCTGCTAGAAGTGGATCTCTCCAGACTAGCATTTTACAGTATGTGTCATATACATTAACTCGTAGATAAAATTACCTGCTGGTTATCTAGTTTCCTGCTCTTTTCCCTGTTACTATGGATAGTTTGTGCAGACGTATTCTTGCAACTTTTCAACTCTGTGATCAGGTACTTTCAGGTCTTACTGACAGGAACTAGAAATGAGTGGGGACAATCTGTGTAGATAGCAACCTGTGAAGGTGCAGAGGTACACCTTGTCAGGGGCAGCCTGGTGAAGGAAGAGACAGCCCTCTCCTGGGGGGCTGGCATGCATATGGCTGTGCCGGTAGCTTGACCCTTAGGTCATGGTACATCTTATTTCCCTTTCAGCCCTTTCTTTTACTGCTAGTCAACACAAGAGACAGAGCAGGCAACGCAGATTTATGGAGAAGGGGAAAAAGGACTTTTTCTCCACCACAGGCCTGTTTTGCACTCACCTGCCTCCCACTCCAGTGACGCAGTGCTGGTGATGCCACGCTGCCAGCTGCTGCAAAGGCTTCCAAGCTTCTCTTAGCCTCTTCCAAAGGCAGAGAAGGGCTGAAGCATCACACATCAGCTGTGAGTGTTTGCGAATAATATCTCACCTGGACATGCTCTGCCTGCTCACCCCAGTGCTGTCATGTACAGACATCAGGCAGGCCCAGCCTTTGCATTCACTTGAAGCCGCAGCAAGCCTTTGGGAAATGACAGTCTTCTCATCCCCTGCTTAGCTCCTTTGGGTCACTAGAACGGAGATGTAAGAGGAAAGCTCTCTACTCTCTTGAGTACTGGCACATTTGAACACAGCTTTGTCATCTCTCACAGCATGAGCATGAGTTATGTGCATTGTCACTTGGTTTTTACATCTTAAATCTGCTTTTCTCAGAGTCATATAGTTGTGTGAGAGAGTGAAAGACCATGGGGAGAGGCAGAAAGGGCAGGGAGAGGAAACAGGCTTCAGACTTTTGTGTCCGCTGAGCCAAGTTTGCACACTGGGAAATACAGGAGCAGTTAGAGATGGATTTCCTTGTTTTGTTCCCAAGTCATGTGGTGGATGGGCTGGACCTGCGAGTTCAGACTTTGTGTAGGGCTGGCAGCACTGCTGAGTCCCCTTTCTCCTGCCCAGTTACTCTGAGACTCTTCCTGTGTCTGATTAATGAGTGAGTCAGCAGCCTGTGCAGTGATTTCTTCTCATAATATTTTAGCTTCACTGTGGCACTGTTGTATTTGTGTATGCCAGCCCCATTACAGAGTCTTTGACACTAAGCTCTTAAACCCCTAATGTGCTTACATAACATGATATGGAGAACCAGGAAAGTAAATTTAATTAAACTATTTTCCCACTGCTCCTGACAGACAGAGACAAAAGGAAGACACTTCTTTCAAACACTAAAGAGTAATGTGTCATCCCCAGAAAAAGACAAGGAAACTGAAGACACTGGTTGTGTATAGCACATCTAAAAAGGGGGCTAATCTTCTAAAGCTTAGGTGTGACACATCCAAAATGAAGGAGAACCTGTGCCTTGATGGCTGAATTCATGTTTTGGTTTCCTTTAGCCATTGGGTTGACATCTGTGAAAGACATGTTAGTAAAAGCAAGCTAAAAAAAACCTGAATGCTTTTAAATTCAGTATCATCTTTTTCCAGAAGAGGGTTTATTAGTTGTTCGACCAACTTTGCTAGTGAAAATAAATAATCCATTGCATACAAATACTGCTGCAATCAGCATCCTGTTAAAACCTTAGAGAATCTTAGTACGAATTTTTGAGGAGCTTCTGCTGAATGCCCAGATTTTGAATGGCTCTCACTTCTCTCTGTAGTTTTATACAAGAATGGAAGTACACTAATCCCAATTAAAAAGCAACTTTCACTAGATATAACAAAGCAGTAGTATCTGGGAGACCCATAGATTTCCCCGTGCTCAGAAAGAAAATAGCAGGGTATCTCTACTGGTAACTGTAATTGTATCCTAGCTTTTCAGGGAAAAATACATCAAATATAATTGTGTGAATTGAATGTCTTTGCTTGGGGAAATAAAAACCATTTGAAGAATGGAAGCGAAACCTTTCTGATTTAATGACATCCTGAAAATGAAGTCTGCAACCCTGTGAACTCCATTTATTGCTTCATGAGTACTGTAAGATGTCAAATGTTTATCAGCGTGTTTTGAAATCTGGCTTAGAACCTGCATTTTGTAAGATACTCCCTCCTTTTAGCTGCCCCTGTGAATGCTCCGCTTCCTCTCTTCTTGCCAAAGGGCAGAGCAACTTGCAATTCTGTAGAGAGTGCTGCGTTATTTTCTATAGACTGGTGACATGATGCTTAGGAGGCAGTTAAGGAAAGATCCCTTTTCTTAAATAATACATCCTTCTATACCCTTACATGACAAGTAGCAGAGCTTCATCCGGTCAAACAAATAGTTCACATACAATGGGAATTGAGTTACCTGGTTTATCTTGTGTCTTTTTGATAGCTCTTCTATCGTCCTCCCTAAATGTCCTACCTATCATCTTTTTCAGTCTATTTAGCTGCCTCTTGAACTTGCCTCCCTGCTGCAAAGATGAAGCTGTCAAAGTAGGAAGTAAAGGGGTAACTGTTAGGATTATGGTCTGCTTTTTTTGAAAACAGTATAGTAACAAGTTTACTGGAATCAAAAGCCATGATGGTATTATTTGTTGTAGGTTGAAGGAAGCAATTGTTATGGTCTGTGACTAATTATTCAGCCTATCATTCTGTCTCATGAAAGTTACAAATAATTTTTTAATTGAGATCTCAAACAGAGATCAAACCTGAGATTTTCTAACCTTCTTTTGGCTTGGTAAAACACATAAAAAAAATTTTCTGTGGTCACATTAGCTTGCAAATAGAGACAGAAAGGTCATTGGGACAACCTACGACAAGTAAAGTCGGGAGCCCTGATCCACAATTGCTTGTTCAGGTCACCAGGTAGCATTTCCTGGCCTTTCCCTCATAGGTAGTCAGCTACAGCTGGAATTGCCTGGAAACAGGCAGTTGCTTCTGAAAATACAGCTTCAGAAATTGTTGTAGCTGTATATTTGATTGTGAGCTGAAGGAGATGGGTATTTGGAGTGTTCATACAGAGTAACTTGACTTTTGCTAATCTGACTTGTTGGTGACTTACATTTGGACACGAGTGCAGTGGCATGAACAAAAGCCCTCTTTATACCATCAAGTAGTGAGGTTTTCATTCAGCTATACAATATTTATGAACAGAATATGCTTGTTATTAAGGTGATATGATGAGAAAAAAACAGCTAGTGCATGGGTTTTCAACACACAGTCATTATCCTAACTACATGCAGAGACATTATAATCTGTGTTGTTCATTTTGCAGTGCCTTAAAGTGATATTTGTCAAATAGTTTTGTTATCTTTGTTGATAATGTAAGGGATGTTATAAATAGAATGTAAGAGGGAGTGAGCTGACAATATTTGTAAAACACCTGAACCAATAACAGCAAATGAATTTAAACAAAGGAAACCCTTTGCAAAAAATATTTAATGGAATCTTAGTTTGGCACGGTTATTCAAAGGATTAGCCATTGCTAAATAAAATGAAAAAAAAAAAAATTCAAGGAATTGGCAACAAGACAGAAAGGTAGAATGTTGCATTTTTTCTCCTATGTGTCCAAAGATAAAACCATAATTAGAAAATTAAACATTCAAATAAAAGTGTGGTAATTTTCCTAAGAAGTCAAATAGCCTAACATTCCACTAAAACCACAGTAATTTAAGTCTGTTCATCATCTTTTATGTGCCATTTAGTTGCCAAAATTTTCTTTAGCTTTTAGCTCTAGGGACCTGGACTTCAAATCATAGAATGTATTAGGTTGGAAGGGACCTTTAATGGTCAACTAGTACGACCCTCTGTGCAGTAAGCAGGGACATCTTTGATAGATCAGGTCAGTCAGAGCCCCATCAAGCCTGACCTTGAGTATCTCCAGGGACGGGGGCTCTACTACATCTCTGGGCAATCTGTTCCAGTGATCTACCACCCTCATAACTGATCAATTCAGCATGTTGGCCTTCTGTCCTGTTCCTTCCAAGATCCTATGACACAAGTTTGTGGTGGTCAAAGTTTGTCAGGTTGTCTCTAACATGAGACACTGAGAGATGCATGACTTCCACTGTTTTCTAAGGGCATGCTATGTCACTAGCCCGTCTCTACACAAACTTGTACAGAGCTAGATGGGCATCTTTGCTCAGAGTCATAGGGGTCTCTTTTAGGCGGGTGTTTTTTAATTTGGTTCAGTTGGAAGGGATGTCCAATAATCATCTAGTCCAACTGCCTGACCAGTTTAGGGCTGACGAAGTTAAAGCATGGTATTAAGGGCGTTGTCTAAATGCCTCTCAAATACAGACAGGCTTGAGACATTTACCACCTCTCTAGGAAGCCTGTTCCAGGGTTTGACCACTCTGTGGTTAAGGTGGTCTGTGTTGGAACTGAAGGAAAACATAAGAAATCTGCCTCTGTGAGTTCTCAAATGCACATGGATATTCACTGCAAGCCTGGGTAATACTTGACCAATTCATAGTGTAACCCCTGAATTGCCACCTGGCATTTTGTGGGGGAGCGCTCTTTACTCTTTGGCACGGCCCGGTTGTACACATGCAGCTCAGGTATGGGAGATTTATTTTATTTCATCTTTCCAGTGAAATTCAGCTCCAGCTGTGTTTCCAGAATAATTTTTTTTTCTTAAATGAGTGTAACTTCTCACCAGGTTGTAACTTGTAGCAAAGTTAAAATCTCATATGGCCTGCCCATGAAGCATATCAATGCTGGTAAGGACCACTACAAATAAAGAAGGCACTATACAAGATTTATAAGACCTTGAGACCTCTGTCAGGACCAGTAGAAAAAATGATAGCTCTCATAATAGTTGCTAACCAGACCAAGACAACAAAATCTCTTTTTATGTGACCTTGAACATTCAGCAGGTGCCAGTAAAAAACCATAAAACTATGTGCTTGTTCCAGATGAAGCATTATAATTTTTAACAATTTTATTCAACAGATTTTGGTGGTTTATTCTAATCAAGAGTCATCTGTGAACAGACTGTGTTCTTTATCAAATGCTTGTGTTTGTTCAAAATTTACCAACTGGCTAGGTATTGATCAGATTTCCCAACGAAAATGTTTTTACATTTCTTTCCATCCCCAGTTCCTTCCTGTCCTAGCCTTTCTGAGGACTGCAAATGAGTAATGCTTTGTGCTTAATTTCCTGTTGAATATGAACATAGACTTTTCCTATCCTTACGCATGAAAGTTTACTAATTTCTAGCCATAATTCTGATAGTGTAGTTTTTCTTAATTTCAGTTTGTTGTGGGATTTGCACGAGTACCCGCATTGCTCTCAAGAGTGGTTTTAGCCCCACAGTGACTTCACAGTGGAGGCACTAGACTAATTCCTGTTTGTTTTCCATTCAGGTCCTTCTAAGTACCTAACTGAGGCTAATATTGGTTAGATTTGAGGCACATTATAGTAAAATGAAAGACACACCGAGTTTCATGAAATTTTGGGCTATCCTGTCTTCCTTGCCCTTCTACTTAGGTATTAGTTTTAGCACTTTTTTGAACCTTTTTCAGTTGTGTGCAACCAGAGCATGGGGCTTGGGTTTTTTTGTTTGTTTCTTTGTTTGGGGGTAGCTGTTTGTTTGTTTGTTTTGTAGTATATCTGTGTATATACCCTCCCCCTTTTTTCAGCTTTAAATTTGACTGACAGAAAAAACCAAAACTGTAATAAGAAAAAAATGATCCAAACTATTGAAGAGTGGTTAGAATGAAATTGTTAAGGGAAGATTTGCATTGCATCCAATACAAAAATAAGTAAGTATGAAATGTAGGACACCTGAATTCTTCAAGGTCATTGAAAAACGTAATAGTCTAATTTGAGTCACTTCAATTAAACCAGTACTCACATGGCTTATAGGATTTTTTTTTCCTTAGCTTAGTTAAAGATAAGGTTCATAACAATGACAAAATAAAAGAAAACAAAAAAGGAAAAAAAAGCTGCTAACAAAATACTTTTCTATTTTTAATGTTAATAAACTGTAGTCTTTACATTAGTCTTTGTAGATCAATGGTATTTTTTCCAAAGGATGAGAGGAAGGAAAAATAAGTGTTTCAGAGTTGAGAATTCTGCTTTACCCTTTGTTGCATTTCAAAGTTCTGATGAGGAAAAATACGATTTTACAGAGATATCCTGTAGCAAACATAATGTAGTTCTTGCATTTATTGAAGATCTGTCCTATGAAACCTTAATTGAACATTGATTGCCTCTGTTTTGTCTATGGATGAGCATAATTACATAATTTCATTTGTTTAAAAAACCCCTCACACGTTAGTGATTGGCATAAGTGACGTTTTGCAAGCACAACTGTATATCAATAACTTATAATTATGAAAATTAAAAAAAAGAGATTTTGACTGCAGGAAGTTAATTTTAGGTGAAGCATGACTTCTCATGCTGGATTCACTATAAGATATCTTATTTACAGATAAGGATGTTTATATTGCGGGTCTATAAACAATTCATTATCGTACGATGCTTCAGATGCTGCTTTCCACTACAGTACATATATAAGTGACCTCAAGTCAGCCACCTCTGTGATGTGGGTCTATATGCTTGGAGCCTGAACATAAGCCAGATGTTCACTCCTAATTAGTCAAAAGTAAATCCTCCTACCATCAAATATTTATTGTCTTTGGAGTTATGAATATTAGATTGAAATATGAAAAACCAAAGGCATGCTTTGCTGAGTTAATAAATACTTGAGGGAAATGGCCTCTTTTTAAAACATTGGCAAGTTGTGTTACTTGTAGTTTTTTACCTCCAGCAGACACACAAATACTTGCCTCAGGAAATGCACATGGATGCTATCATTATCTCCTGCAAGTGTCCCTGATGTTTATGTTTCCCTTTTCTTTTTTAAACTAATGGATAAATTAAGGTGGTATCTGAGACAAACTCTCTTGGGTAGAAAAGAGTTGGTAGTGAGTGCTGTGCCCTACCAGTTACTTTGTAATCTCTTCCTCGACTTGCTGCCTAGAAACTTCACAAGAAAGGGAGGATTATTATGCCAAGTTTGCCACCTCTCTTTCACCTAGGGGGGAACACATTCATTTTCTGTCTACAAGAGAGCAGAATTGTCGATAAATTCACAGTGTATTAATCCTAAAGGACTCATCAGCAGATAAAACACACCTAGGGACAGCATATGCAGACTGCGTGTATTCAAGCAACAGATGTCTAGACCGTGCTGTACAGGCTATATGCAGTGCATAAGTGAGGGTCCGTGTAGTGGCATACTCTTTGCTTTGTTGGGTAAATATTTGGCCAGCTTACCAATTCCGTTCTTCCAGTGTTTCAGAACATGGGTCTGAATGGCGTTGGTTTCACGCCATTTGAATGGGAGCTATGAACCTTCTCCTGCAAAGAAAGTGGCAGATATGTTGCCTCTGGGAAATATTTCTCCAGCTGCTCCCTGTTTGGTGGTGCTGGTGGTGACTGTCTGACAGTGAGAGGAACACATGAGCTCATTAGTCAGACTATGCTATTTTCACAAGGCTTTTTTTAATTCACCATCACACTGTTTGCTTTGTTCAGCTCATCTCAAAAACACTTACTGAAGCAAGACTTTCTTGCCTATTTGCAATGAGTGTCCTGTGTAAGACACAGAGAAAGAAACCTATCTCTGCCATCCTAATGAATCCCCAGCTGGGTTGTAGGGCAAATAAGCTGAGAAGACCTACCAAATCAGAGCCTCTTCCAAGGATAACTGTAAGGGTCTTCATGATTTGATTTAAAAGCTGTATCTACATTAGAGGAAGGGACTATTTTTTAACCCAAAAGCTTCAGTGAATTTATATATTCTCCTCTTTAATTCAGATTAAAATGACAACTATCTTCTCCAACCTGGCTTTGAGAAGTGTCACTTAACACCTAGTCTCTCACACATCCTACTTCTCTAGCATAGGCAAGGTGTTACTTAGACAAAGTAACAGGGATTGGATTGTAAACGCCTGTTAAACACTGAGTAACGTGGGAGGTCTACGGATAAAAAGCATCTTGCAGCTTGGAGCATATTGCAATAAAATTACTCAGGGGGAAGGAAACAAAACAGGGATGTTTGTTACCTCCAGCTCCCTCAGGACTCCTGCAGCACAGGCCCTCCATGACTTTGGGGTCAGCGCTGACAGTGTTGGGAAGTGAGGGAATGGTCGGGGACCCAGCGGGGTCTGAGGAGAAATAGAACCACAAACAGTACCTTCTGTCAGTGCCTGCACATCAGCAGATCTGAGCTAAAGCCTACCTGTGGGGAAAACCTTCTCTGACACATTGTTTCTGCTCAATGGACAGAGACTTTAATGTCTGCTCATACAGGATCTTCTAACCTGCAGTTGCATAAAAAGTCCTTTAGAGTCATGAACTTTGTTTGACTTTCTGTAGCAATCCCAAATTGGCCTACCTACTACTCCTTTCAGCAAAAGTTCTTAATTCCGATAGCTTGAGAAGTCATGCTGATTTGTGTTGTTTGCTTGAGGGACATTGCTATCTTGGCCCTCAAAAAAGAAGAGATTTCAAAAAAGAAAATACCTTCAAGTGTGACAAAAAGTCAAATTTACAAGGAAATTGCTTTAAAATATTGTTCTAGCTGAAATGCATCATTCTGATGCTGGGATGTTTAACCCTTCTTAGCATTAATAACATTGGGAAGTGACAAACAAAAATTCCAAAAAGGACAAATAAAAGCTGGCAATTTCATTAAACTGGTGCTTTCTCATGAGGCATTTCACTGTCAATGAATTAAAGATTTCTGGAGGTGGGGGGGAGTGAAAAGTGGTTGGCTTTTTTAATTATTTAATTGAAATCACTGACTGGCCCCTCAATTATGCATCTAAAGCTTTATAAAAGAAATAAGAAAATTTTTTATCTCTCACTGCTTTTTCATGTGTTTATGTTACTACAGTTTTGTTTATAACAAACCTTTTTTTCTTGCTGTTTTAGGAAATGAAAGCCTAGAAGAAAACTATGTGCAGGACAGTAAAATGGGATTTGTCATCAATGCTATATATGCTATGGCTCATGGGCTCCAAAATATGCATCATTCTCTTTGCCCTGGACATATTGGGCTGTGTGATGCTATGAAGCCAATTGATGGCAGCAAGCTCTTGGAGTTTCTCCTCAAATCTTCATTCATCGGTGTTTCTGGAGAAGAAGTTTGGTTTGATGAAAAGGGAGACGCCCCTGGAAGGTATAGAGATGTTTCAACTCAGCTAATTAAACCGGATGTTGGGAAGGGGGAATGTTGCTGGGTTTGGTGATGGAGATTTCTTTGGCTGCTTTGCTGAAGCTTGCAGCATGCATGCTATAAGGCATAAATGGAGTTATCTGGAATAGTCTTACCAATAACCAGGAATAACCTTGGTAACACATGATATTTTGAAAGCTACAGTCCAGACTAAGACAGGAGCTGCAGTACAACCTGTAATATGTCTAATGTTTCAAGACAGAACAAACCTTGTATCTTATAGATTGTCTGAGGAACTATCGGGCCTCACCACCAGGATTTTAATAAGGAAATAGCCTAATATAAGTGCTTGGAAATTAATGAGGCATTTGCTTGCTAAAGTTTGGAGGATAGGGCTGTAGATCACATCCTTTTCCAGCTGCTGGTCCAAGTGCCCCAGGGACATAGCACTGTATCCTTGCCAGAGACTATTTAGCTATTTAGTTCTGCTTGATGACCTCCTTTGTGCTCTCCTTGTTTCACCCCAAATAAGCTTGACTGTCCCAGAGTTTAAAGTCAGGTCCAAGTAGAGCAGGACAAATATATATATATATATAATTATATATATATATATATAATTTTTTTTTTCTTCCCAGAAGGTACTTTGTTTCACCCATTTGGGGTGTACTAAATCCCAGCTGTGGCTGCGGCTACTGTCTCCCCCTCCCTAGCAGACACAGTAGGTACTCAAGTAATGGGTGAGACAGCAACTTCATAGACTTGGATGTCACTTTTTTTTTTCTCTTATAGGAGCCAGCTGACAGAAATCTTTTCATTTAGTTCTGTGGGTTCTATCCAACTATTTTAAGTGAGACACTTCCCAGATGGATTTGTTTTTGAGCTTTGTTTTTTGTTTAATTCAGCTGCTGGAGCACACAATCCATTATTAACTGAAACCTACTCAGGGGTTACTTCATTGAAGTTAGTTTTCCTAATGAGTTATTAAAGTGTTATAAAAGACTCTCTCACTCCATCTTTGGGCTTATTGCATAAATGCATCTAACTGCCAACCCTGCACAAAGAGAGTGCTCAGCAATAAACAAGACCTTGCTGCCTGGCATATGCTTTCAAAGTGTATCCATAACACACAGTGGCCTTAAAGTAACTCCTATTTCTATTAATAGCCTTTATTAAATAAAGTGATCAACTTTTTTATTATTTGCTATTTGCCATTTTTATTATATTTAAACAGTGTATAAATTAAAACATCTCATTACATTTAAACAGTAAGAAAAAAACTGGTCGGTTTGGTCTTCTCAATGAGCTCTGTATACTTCAGATTTTTTAAGTCAAAGACAGACAAGTTAGGTCAGGGTTTGAAAGTAGAGGCAAGTGATTCCTTTACAATCAAACACAAATGCATAAATCAAATCTCTATACATATCACTTAGAGAATACAGAGAAATTACTGCTTAGTGTAGCTTTAAGTTTATTAGACATGATTTATCTCCATAAAAGCATTTCTCCAGCCTTGCATATGCTGCTTTGCCTGCCTGTTAGTTATCTGATTTGATGTTTGGGTGTAATTTTCCAATTTTAGCCCAGATCTTATTTATTGTCTTGTCACCTGAGAGCATTTTCACAACTTTCATCAGTAGCATAGAATTAGAATGAACAGTTTCTGAATTTAAAACATAGGAGGGTTTATATCATGTTATTTCTCTGAGTAGGTCAGAATGATAGAATTTATTCCATCTATCATTTTGGTCTATAGCAAGGTTCATTTCTCTTTATTCCTTGGCCTATTTAGATTTTGATGGGTTATTTCAGTAAGGTGAATTTTTTGTTGTTGTTCCTCATCTATATTTTCACAGCTGGAGTTAGCAGGTTTGGGCAAGAAAGTTCAATTAACTTTTTTGCTGTTTATGCTGTGACCCTTGTGTCAGTCTGTGCCATTTTTGACAGAGGCGATATCGTATCAGAGAATGGTGACGTGCATATGAAATGTGATCTGTACAGTCTATCACACCTTTTTATGCCAGCAGTAGTTTATACCCATGCAGAACTGTTAGCTCCAGATTAGCCCTAGAATTTCCATAGCTCCACATGGAAAAGCTCTTTGTGGATGAGTATAGTACCATACCACTATATCGATACCTGAAAGAGCTTTTGTACCTCAGCAAAATGAAAAGATAAAAGCCACATACAACGCCTAAATACAGCAGAGTAATGGATCTGAAATGTCCTAATTTTTTTAGCTTTTACATGCCAGTGCAAGAATGCCACTCAAATGTGTAAAAAGGTTTTTTATACAATGTTACGGTATCGTGTGAATAAATCAACTTCACAGGATGGAATAAATCAGTACTCCTTCTTATAAGGCAGCGACTTTCCTCATACTTTATTTCAAATTCTGTGAGGTTCTTTGAGCATTTGACTCTCATAAGCTCCTAGTTACAATCACCATGGGCAGAGCAGGTAGAGATGCCTGTATTTTTTTGCTTGACACTCTTATAATTTCCTATTTTGAACCCCTTATAGCTTCGTCAAACCGTAACCATTTGTTTAGTTATAACTCTTTTTCTATCTCAGACTCAATTCATGGTTTCAAGCTTTTATCAAAATGAGATTAGAAAACATGAAGCACTTTTTGAAAGGTTTATTTCTTCTGTGCAAAATCTTGTCTTTGAAGAGGTCTTATGCAGAAATGTGAAGCAGAGCTTTATCAGAAGGGCACAAACGCAGTCACTTAACTGACTCCACTGCCTCTGGGAAAAATAATGTGGCTGTAGCTCTGGAAAATCAACAGCTTTATGTGCTCGCTATACTGTCATTAAGAACATGCTGGTAAAATTGCTGAACTTTATACTTTCACTTAGTACCTTCCATTTCCTTTCTCAGTAGTAATCATGTAACTCAAATTCCCAGAAATGGCTGGAGAAGATGTGAGGAATGCAGTAATCACAGGAAGAGAGTGTGCACAGCAAGTTCCATCTGAAAACCTTCTTCACTCTGAGAGTGGCAGAGCACTGGGACAGGCTGCCCAGAGAGGCTGTGGAGTCTCTTTCTCTGGGGATATTCAAAACCTGCCTGGACACCACCCTGTGCAACCTGCTCTAGGTGACCCTGCTTTAGAGTCCTGCCTTGGCTCTGTGTAAGCACTGCTCAAGAAGAATGAAAACCGCTCTACATAATTAGCTCTGTTTTCAGCTCAAAGCCAAACAGTAGCCCTGTGCTAGCTACTATGAAGAAAATTGACTCTGTCCCAGCCAAAACTTGTTCATATGACAGCACCTATTTGGTCACATTATTTCCCAGTATACTGGAGAGTTTGTCCTTATATCAAAAGAAAAATTCATTTTCTTACGAGCAGAATGTTTTTGTGGCTTCTGTAAATACTGCCATCTGTGCGTGAAATCCAGCTGTGTCTGTGGTCCTTGCTCTCTTAGAGCTTCAAAACTCCTCAATAATCGTTTTTATCTTGGACATAGCCCAGAAACGTGAAAGCTGTACATATGTGAGTGAGGGGATGGGGGTAGGTATTTCAGCACTGAGCTCATCCTTACTCAAATCAGAATTTTTTCGTTAAGGAAAAGAAGAAAAAGATAGAGAACTTGTGCACATCTCCATATACCAAGTGTGTTTGTTAGACCACATTTCTCCTCTTAAAATTCAAGCTGCATATCATAGCTGCAAACATTGTACTACAACTTGTCATATGCAAGACTGTGTAAGAGCTTTTAGTCTGCATACCTTATTCTTTAACAGATAAGAAAAGGGAACAGCATTATAAGAAAATATAAGAATGGCTTTCAACCTAAAATCACCTCCCTGAAATTGTCAGCTCTTGATTGATATTGCATTAATGCCACTCTGTGTCTTGTAATATGTTTTTTGCAAAAATGGAAACGATCCATGCAGGTTCAAAAATTCCATTAAGGGAATGTGAGGTTTTAGTAATCTTTTTCCCCCTTTCCTGAATTCATTAGCCATCCTAGAGTAACTGATTTTCTATCAGTCTAATACAAGGTCACACTAAAATCCAAGCAGGTTCTTCTTGCTAAGAAGAGGCATGTACATTCTTGCTCAATTTCACTCCTGTCTGTTGAATCTACATAATGAAATGCGCAGCTCTTACTGTGTCTTGCTATCCTGATTCTTCACAATCAAAAAAAAACAATATTCATTTTATGTTTGTAAGTACTGGGATATGAGAAGGAACTGTTTCCTAGGGAATTTGAAATTTACTCTTTTCTAAGCAAATCCCTAATTAGTAGCTGATTGCCAACCACTGGAGCTGCCTCCTGCTTGGAGCTCCATTGACCTCAGAGGCAAATCCTTTCTCCCTTGTGATTCAGTGGAGCTTTGCAGTGGTGCTGACATGATCTGAGCATGCATATTTGCAAGACCAAGGTCTAAATACAGCTATAACATGCACTTCTTTAAGTAATCCTTAGCTAGAGAGATCCCAAAGACCCAATTAAGAAAAACAGACACCTAGGGAGTAATTCTAGCATTTCTTTCCTTTGTGAAATACACAGAGTCGAAATTTTGCATGTTTGAACCTTGGAAGGAAAAAGAAAGAAATTGATATGTCTCTCTCTTTGCCCACAACCAAGCATCCTGGTTTGATTTATGGCTTATACTTTGCTTACTTTTCATTCCTAAAGCACACACAGATTAGCAACACTCATTATATACAAGAGAATTTTTTCCCCGGAGACTGAGACAATCCAGTGGAGTAAAACAAGGCAGCAGCTCCCAGGACTGGAAAACAGAAGATGCTTTGTGATTTTCAGCTCCAGTGCTGATTTCTGGTTCTTAACCCTCTTTCTCTTGCCCTTTTCTAAACAAAGCCCTCCTCCTTTTCATCTTAAGAGCCTGAGCTTTAGGTCCAGCATCTTTTGTGTTTTTTTCTCTCTGTGCCCACTCCTATATCCATTCACCTATTCTTGCTTATTTCCTACTGAGCAATCACCATGGTTAATCACTGCTTTTGGACAAGCCACATTCTGTGGGCTAAAGAAGGAATGGAACAATTAGCACTAAGGGATGTGCACACATCGGGTCCGACACATGGATGGCAGTGATGGAGACAGGGAAGCTGAATGTTTGTTGTAGCAGTGTTTCATGCTTCCTTTACATTAGCCTGGGGAAGTTCACTCCTAATTGCCTGGGGCATGGAAGTAAATTTTGTGCCTGAGTTGCTAACTTTTCCCACCAGTCTCACTGGGCTGGGCAATATAAAAAGTAGAACTAGTGCATACAGTTAACTTATGTCATACAGTATGGTTAATTTCAGCATTTCTACTGATTACTTTAGAGCTCCCAGCAGGTGCTATCCTGCAACCAATCTGTATGTAGGCACCAAGCAAATGTTATAGACATCTTGAATGATGGCTGAAAACCACACCATCCAGACAGTCAGTGTCTGCATGTACATTTTCAGCAGAGCTTGCTGTCTTTCATGTGCAGTTCTTGCTGGACACACAAGTTGTTACCCACTTTTTATGTAAGCAGGGCAGGCAATTTGTAATTACATGGCAGTCAGAGCTTTCATTTCTCTTGATTCTGCTGTAAATCCTACAGTGTTTGATGTTTCTACGAAACTCTAGTCCCTGGTGTTAGGGGGTGAGATGAATGTTTACAGAGGCAGAAGAAGAGCAAGGTAAATATTTATCCTTTGACTTGCTTTCTCCTTTTTTCCCTTGCAGGTATGACATCATGAACCTGCAGTACATAGAGCCCAACCGCTATGACTATGTCCTCATTGGGACTTGGCACGAGGGTGTGCTCAACATCGACGACTACAGGATTCAGATGAATAAGAGTGGAATGGTTCGATCAGTGTGCAGTGAGCCTTGCTTGAAGGGACAGATCAAGGTGTGCTTCAGACATTCACTTTCTGCTATAGAAATGTGAATAACCAGTCAGTTTTTTTTTTTTTCCCCTAACCCTAATCAAGGTTCCTTCAAGCCAAGGGCAGGACTTCCCTTTCTTCAGGAAAGCCAAAAACATAGAAAGACTCCAAGATTAACATTATGCTTTTATAATCTCACATACACACCCATGTTTTCTAAAACTGCCTTTTGTAGTGATGCAGAATCTTCTAGTGTGACAGGATTTGAATTTCACCTTATGCAAGAAAGAAGATTTTCACTTAGTCATTGCCTACAACATTCAGTGGCTGTGATTCACTTGGGGGCTGATCCTGAAAATAACATGACCCATGGGAATCCAGTATTTTGTTCCAGCAATAACACCTGCAAGAAAAAGGATTAAAAAAACCAACCAAACAAAAAAAACCCCTATTTGTATCTCATGTTCTCTACAGGAGGTATGGAAACAAATGAAATCACTCTGTGTTTACCAAACAGTAGCACTTGTATCAAGCTACAAATAATTTGCCACCTGCCATGTCTGGATGACATAAAGACATGCTCCACCACTATGAAAATGGTATGGATGCAGTAAGTTTAAAATGGCAAGGAACCCATTCAGGAAAATCACCTTAGAGAATACCATCGTTTCTAATCTCATTTAATAAGCACATTTGCAGCTTTTTAATTCTATATTGCTACTCTAAGCAATAAGTGATTGATGATTTGGCAAAGGCGTAGTGACATACTCTAACAGTCTTGGAGGGGAAACATAATCGGTATTTACTACTCTCCAAAACATCTTTTCCCTGTTTTTGAGACTGTGCAGTTTGTGTATATGTGTATATGTAAACACCATGCATACAAAATGCCAGCTTCGGCTCCCATTGAAGTCTATTGGACTCTGTCCACAGACTGCGGGAGGAAATGTTAACAAAAAAAGCCCATAAAACCAACATTCAATAAAACTAACATTTTGTATTTCACTATTGCACTTAGCTCTGCATATAGATGGATAGGAAGATCCTGGAGAGAACGCTGGATTCCTCCTTTCTGGGAAACAGAGCTAGTCTTTCTTGGAGCCCCATGAGCTGGAGATAACCCTACTCTTTCTTTCAGCCTCAGCGGATGAAACTAGGAGTCAAGACGATGAAATCATCTTGTCAACATTGGGTCATTACACTTAGTAGACTTCACACCAGAGAACAATACAGCTTTCAGGGACATTTGTACTCCAAAAGAGCTGTTCCAGTGCATGCTCTTGGTCACTGCATATTGGTTTTATTTTTCTACTAGGACCCACTACATCCTTTTGCACTGTATTTTTTAATTTGCTCTTATCTGAATTTCAGTTCACACCACTGTAATGAGCCCCAAAGAGACTTCCATGTAAATTGGAATCTGCGTGTGTGTGCCTGTGCATGTTATATATGTATATCTATGTGTATATGTACGAATCACTCATTGTTCTAACCTTTGACTTTGTTTACTGCTTCTTACTATGCAATAGATATTAAGCATGGGCTGAACTACTTGTCCTAACCTGAACCATCTCTCAGATTAAGCCTATTCCCAAATTTGATTGAAAATATAACACTCACCATGCCTCTGTACCAAAGAAAAAATGGTCTTGTATTTTTAGCTCAGATCCACTCCCCTAAAACAAAATAGAATTGCTCCCAGAGATTATTCTCTAACCTTAAGCACAAATGTTATTATGCAGGGCTAGATACAGAGAGACAGGATGTGTGTTTTCTAGTCATTCGAAAAGTTCTGCATGCAGGAATCCTGCTATATTTTAAACAGTGCAGGTGGTGCCTGTTTTCAGGTGGGGGGGGGGGGGGGGAGGGGGAGCTTCTGTGTTGTTTTATAGAGGATTGTAACTGAGAATGCATTTTGCATTATAGGTGATCAGAAAAGGAGAAGTGAGTTGCTGCTGGATTTGCACAGCTTGCAAGGAGAATGAATTTGTTCAGGATGAATTCACATGCAAAGCCTGTGAGCTTGGCTGGTGGCCAAACCCTGACCTGACAGGTAGGGACATGTCTCTCCAAACACATTCCTATTTTATGGGGCGCAAGGAGAATGGTGTGTGTGGGGAGTAAGGTTGTAAATGCAGAGATATTAAAGGTACACACTTAAACACACATCCCAGTGCAGTTTAGAGTGAACATTTTGGGTGTATCTTTTGGCTCAGTTCAACAGGAGTAACAATAAATACAACAAAATTTCTACCAAGAAGAAATGACAGTCTGTCTGTTCCTCCCCTTCCGTTAGCATAAGCATTGATAAAGCTGTTAAGACTGCTAATGAACTTAGCAGCATTTGTTGCAATTTTAGCAGTGTTTATCACAAGAGCTCAGTGCATCCTTGTCAGATTGACTTGATACTCCCTCTGATCGTTCTGATGGGTAATTAGTTAATACCTTATCTGAGATTTCCAGCCAATCAGTAACTGACTGCATAACTGTTTGGCATAAAGACCATCCTCTCTGCACATGCCAGCAAGAATGTCAACAGAATCCTAAGAAAGAGTGGCAGAAGAAAGGGAAATGGCTAGAATTGGACTCCCCTGTGTACACACTCTAGATGAGTGATGTGCTACGGCATCTTTCTGTTACTTTGTACCTATCAAGGTCAACTTCCACACCAGCTCTGGGCTTTGCAGTAACCATTACCCCAAGAAAATAGATGTAATGCACTGAGAAGCACCACCTTGGCCTTGGGGTTTGCTTTGTATCACTGTAAAAGACTACTGGCACCTTTGCCCCACAGTGCATATGCAAATCTTGGCTGCCAGTATTCATCAGGGCATCATTACTAGTTAGGGAAACAGTCCAACTGCCTAGCTGAAGATCAGATGTGCAACTTATCACATTTATGTCCTTTAATATGACTGGCTGGCATCTAGATGTTGCTGCAGTATTTAACATGAAGTATTAGACAAAATATTCAAACCTTGATTAAATAGTTCCAAGAGATGCTGTTAATCTGGTCTCAGAAGCCAAGTGAGCTTTCAGAGGATTTATTTTGGTAGAGAAAGCTGACCACTTCTCCAGCTAAAAAGACATTATTAATAACAATAAACTTGGAAACTTGATCCATTGTAGATTGGTATTCTATGGAAAATAAGCTAAGGTCATGGCCCAGATGTGTGTGTATTTGTCTATGTGCCATATCTCTCTCACACACACCCTCACCCCCTCTCTCCAGTGTGCAACTGAACCTACTTCAAACAGACTGGCCAGGACACAGCAATCTCAGTGATCATTCAGTTCCTCAGAGTTTCATGTAAGTGGGTTGTAGGAAGAGGAGTTCTTGAAAAATACCTTCTGTAAGGGCCCCAGTTGTGGAAAATTGTCTTGTATTACTAAAACCCAGAAAATCCATCCTTCATAAATGTCCTGACCATTGGATTCAACTCCCACCTCCTAGGAGACTGGTGTCTGCTAATTTTAAAGCAGATATCCACAGATAACTGGTTTCTGTTAGTCTTGGAGGTTTGCAGAATTGTTTGTGTCTACTATTCAGGGAAGAAAACTGGGACTTCTTTTCAATCAATAAGGCAGAACAAGAACATAGCGAAAGATCAATGTGCACTTGAACGAATGTGGTTCAGTGCTACCAGCAGCCTAAAATAGCTCAAAAGGGGGCATGTCAAAATGACAGGCACTGCTGAAAGGAGTTGAGGAAAGCATCAGTGCTGGAAAAAAAATCTCAGGGGCATGTTGCAATCTATTAACTTTTAATGAAATCAGTAGATGACCTGCTGATTTGTGTTTCTTCTCAGCAAGGAGACTGGACTACTGCTGTTCTAAAATCACAGTCGCATCAGCCAAATGACAGCATAGCCATTGACTGATTTCCTAGAGAACATCAAAATGGCAGTCTGCTCCATCACAGCTTCTTCATTTTGTCTTATTGAGGAGCAAACTTCCTTTTTTAAATCCCTGCAATTCATTTACTTGAATTGTGGTACAAAGTTGTGAAGAGAAGCTGATGCCATCCTATATGTTAGAAAAGGGAGACTGAACTAAATGAACTCTGGCTCTTGAACCTAGTGGAAGTCACCACTGTTAGAATTTAATTTGGAATTCTCTTTTCTTGCCAGGATTTCTCCCATTAAATGTGTTTTTAGTGCTTGATTTTGTGAGTTATATTCATACCCTGCCAGTCACCATAGCATCTAGACACAGACATTAGTTTCTCGCATTTCAGATTGTTATTCCCTTTGCCTTAAATCTTAAATGCTAAACATGTATGCAGTTTTAGGCTAATTTTCCATCACAGATGGGGGCTCTAAAATTGTTAGTCCCTTTAAGAAACCAAAGCACATACTAACTCGTTGCCTAAGACATGCTTTTCCAGGTGCTCATTCTCTCCATTTAAAATCAGTCTCTGCTGCGCAGCAATTCTTTCCTGGCATTCTAATTTTATTGTAAATGTAAATTATTTTTTTGCTTCCCCTCAGTATGTATTTGGTAGAGTGGAGTCAGAAGACACAAAGGATTTCTTATCACAGATTATAAAATCCTGACCAAACAAATAGTCACTAAATCCAGAGTCATAAGGCTAGCTCACAGTGTCACCATAGTATCACAATCTAATATATGGAGAACAAATGTCAAACTAGTAGACCCAGTTTACAGAAGGTATCTTAAATTATCAATAAAGCAAGATAGGACTGAAAGTTTTGTAGAGTTCTTATGAAATTAATCCTAAAGCTTTGGGGCCATCAGTTACTTGGGATGTTAATGGCCTTCAAAAACCTCTGTATTGTCTTATTTGTTTTGCAATATGAATATAATTTTTTTAAAAAATTAATTAGCTTTTTGCTCTAGGAAGTAAGTCATGGTTAAAGTGCAGGGAAAGTAGTAGATGAAAGCTACCTACCAGTTTTTTGTTGGAAACTTTTAACTACGAAGCTTTTGCTACTAATTCTCTGGTTTTTTTTAAGTTTGGGTTAGTTGTGGGATTTTTGGTTATTTTTGTGGGTTTTTTAAAAATCTGTAAGTACACCATTTCCTGGGTACCCTCCCCCCATCTCAACAAGGCTCCCCAGACCAGTTTCTCCTGGATGGGAAATGACCCACCTTCTCAGGTGCTGACAACCAACAACTGCGTGCTGATCTAAGCAGCACAGGCAGGTTTTTGCAATGCTTGTAGCATATGTGGCTCTTGGGGCTTGATGGTGCACAGGAGGTACAGTGATTTAACAAAATACATTTCTAAGACCTTATATAGGATAAATTTAAAGCAGCCGATAGGTTTAACTGCCATGCTGCATCAGGGCTAAGGCTCTGAAAATATCATTTAAGATGGTATGAGTTTTGCTTGATGCTGCTAAGCTTAAAACCCACACTGAAAATCCACCTGTCCAGCAACCACAGACTGGCTTCTTGTTTAAGAAGAGCTTTGTATGTATTAATAAGCAGGAGCTTCCAATTCTAAGTCTTTTATTAAATGAAGGAAGGAGCCAACTTCCATTCAAGGCTGCTGCAGCCAATGGCAATTATTAAAGTTCCCACTTTTTTAATAAAAAGCTTCCTTTTAATATTTCAATATAAAAATACTCTTTGGAAGAACAAGTTTCCTTTCCTAAGTCTCAAGCAGACCACTTTGAGTGAAACAGAATTAATTTCCTTTATAAAATAAGACATCCAGTTACACAACTACTGTTTTTGTTTATTACCTGTAATTAAGTAAGCATTACCCGTAGTTAAGTTAGCCTGTTAGAGACAAAGAGTACAGAGTTAAAAGATATTCTTTCAGTTTATATGACATTGGAAGACATTAAAAGTTCAAGCAGAATTTTTCCATGTCAGGACTTTGTCTCAGGCTGATTTTTTAAAAATTTCAACAAAACCCAGTTTTCTCTTCTTCTGTTTCTCAAAATGAAGCTATAGTAAAACTGTTTAAACCTGATCTTTACCTTTGCCTACTTCTCCTGTATTTGGAAGGAGGGACTTTACATTTTGGTAGAGATGCCAGTTGGTAATTTTCTGTCACCCTGTGGCAGATGCTTACAAATTGAGCAAAACTGTGAGCCTCAGAAGCTTTTAGCTCCCAGATGTTGGTTTCTGCAGGCTAAGGAAGAAAGGGCTGAGCAAGACACTTGCTCATTAAAGTATCAGGGTCCTTGCTAAGATTTAGCAACTGGACTATGAGGCAAAAATGCCTCACTTAGAAACTTGCTGGCACCAGCCCTTTTCTCTGCTCTTCTCAGTCACATCCAACAACCCAGGCAGGCAGACATGATTAGCAGCCAGTCCCGGATGTGGAAACCTGGCCCAGCAGTGATTATAATGGAGACATCTGGGTGGAGGGGTGAATGGCTAGGGATAAAACCAGACTGGGAGGAAAAATATTTGAGAGACAGGGGAAAGGTACAAAAGGTGGCCTGGGTCCAAGAGAAACTGATGGAGGACAGAAACAAGAAGCAGAAGGGGCTTTGAATACTTACCATAGGATGCCCAATCACATTAAAAACATTTTGGCACTACTGAGTCAAGAACAGAAAATAGGAAATGCCAGAATGAAGGTTCTTTTTAACTCAGCTTCACAACTGGAACATCCTATTAACACAGAGGATTTTATTTTCTCTGTAATGTTTATTGCTGGTGTTGCGTCTTAGTCACAGTGAGGAAGGTAGCCAGAGACTCTCGTAACTTGAGTATGGGAGAGCACTTAAGTACCATCTTAACTGAACCTACATTTGCACACCTGTGCTAGTTTTAAAGGACAGCCTTCCAGTTAGCTTTTGAAGGTATGAATTCTTTGTGGGTTTGACTTTTCCATAAGAATGAAACTCTTATGGAAATTGTTTAGTGGAAAACAATCAGCAGAGGGTTTGACAAAATGAGAATAAGGTAATGTTGAGAGAAACAAAACAAAACAAAAAAGCAGAAATGTACTAAAACCATAGAGTAGCTGTGGTGTAATTTCATTACAGCTTTGGATTTATTACTGTTTTTTTCTGCACATGGATCTCCAATTAATTTGTATAATTCACAAAATAAAAAAAATCACAGAAATGTAGTGGGTCAAGTTATAATGATTTTGGTACAGATTAAAATTAGTCTGAGGAAATAAAAAGCTGCCTATTCTAATTTGTGCCAATCCTCTGCCTGCTGAAATGAAGGGATGGTGCTGGGTGTGTCTGGGTTTTCTTCCCAGCTCTGCCTTTGATATACTGAGCTTGGCAGCAGGTATCTCAAGGAAAACTACAAAAATATTCCAAATCTCATTTCCCTTTGTAGCAGCATGTGCAAATGTTTGAGACACCCAACATTGATGCCTGTTTTTTCAATTGTATTTCATCCATACTTTTCCATGCTGCAGTTCACTCTTTGTACAATGGTTTTAATAGTTTGTGACATGTAGGCATAAGGTATGTTTGGATTGAAGTGGGAGCCAGAAACATAAAAAGTCGCCTTCAAGCAGCTACCTTTCTAACACTCCGTTTCTCTTCTGTTCACTGCAGGCTGTGAACCCATCCCTGTAAAGTACCTCCAGTGGAGCAATATAGAGTCTATTGTGGCTGTGGTCTTTTCCTGCCTGGGGATCCTGGTGACCATGTTTGTCACCCTTATCTTTGTGCTGTACAGGGACACCCCTGTTGTCAAATCCTCCAGCCGGGAGCTCTGTTACATTATCCTTGCTGGCATCTTCCTGGGTTATGTCTGCCCTTTCACCCTTATAGCTAAACCTACCACGACGTCCTGCTACCTCCAGCGCCTTCTGGTGGGTCTCTCCTCTGCCATGTGCTATTCTGCCCTTGTGACCAAAACCAACCGCATTGCGCGCATCCTGGCAGGCAGCAAAAAGAAGATCTGTACCCGCAAGCCACGTTTCATGAGCGCATGGGCCCAAGTGGTCATTGCCTCCATCTTGATCAGTGTGCAGCTGACACTGGTGATAACGCTGATCATCCTGGAGCCCCCGATGCCCATCCTCTCCTACCCCAGCATTAAGGAAGTTTACCTTATCTGCAACACCAGCAACCTAGGCGTCGTGGCTCCCGTGGGCTACAATGGACTCCTCATCATGAGCTGCACGTACTATGCCTTCAAGACTCGCAATGTGCCTGCCAATTTCAACGAGGCCAAGTACATTGCATTCACCATGTATACCACTTGTATCATCTGGCTGGCCTTCGTGCCTATCTATTTTGGGAGCAACTACAAGATCATCACCACCTGTTTTGCAGTGAGCCTGAGCGTGACAGTAGCGCTGGGGTGCATGTTCACTCCTAAGATGTACATCATCATAGCCAAGCCTGAGAGGAACGTCCGCAGTGCCTTCACCACTTCAGATGTGGTGCGTATGCATGTAGGGGATGGCAAGGCACCTTGCAAGTCCAACACTTTCCTCAACATATTCCGGAGAAAGAAGCCAGGGGCTGGAAATCCAAAGTAAGTGATTGACTGCAGGTACACATCTATCTGTATATGTCCCTCTTTTTGCCATCCTCTCTTGGTTGACTTTAGTCTGCTGAATAGTAAGGTATGTAACAGTTTTTAATCTCACGGGTAGGAGAAAAGCTGGAAATGGTCCTTTAGACCCAAGCCTTAGCTGGACGTTGACATGTTGCTTTGTATTTCTCTCCTGCCCCAAAAGCAGCCCTGTATACAGCTCCCTCTACCTCTGTGGCAGGTCAGGCAGTGGCAGAGTAACCAAGTAACCAAGCTCCATTTGCTGCTTCTTCCATCTCTCCGTGCATGTGATGGGGATCTTACACCCCTAAGTGCAGTTGATGTGCACTATGTTCAAACCAAGGCGCTATTTTGGGGAAAGGGGACTAGAAATCTATGTCTGAGTGGTTGTAAAACACGTGTACTTGTCTAAGGCCACTGGGATACATGTGTGTGAAAGCTGGGGATGGAACATTAATTTTTAAGGTAGTGTTTTGTGACAGTCCTCATGGTTGTGATCCAAAAGCATCATTCATACTATCCCTACACTCTATTTAACATTCAGAATTATAACCAATACTCTTAATCATCATTAGTGTGAACTTGTCCATGTTCTCAAACCCAGTGTTGGTGTGAAAGTCACATAGATCAACTTACGGTGAAAACTTGCATCCACATCTATCGAAGCTGTTATTTTCCTTGCTAATAATAAAAACAACCCAGCTGCAGCAGAGGGGGAGAGAGAACTGTTACTTCAAAGAGCATCTCCCTGTGAGCAGCTGTCTGAACATTTGCATTCTTTATTATCTTATTGCTTTTTAATCTTTAAAGAAGCACCATAGGGCTAGAGATGAGCTTAGATTATTTTTGTCCCAATTAAAAACATTATCAAAATAATAAAGGACCAGTGCAGTCTATGTTTCTAAGCTTGCTGATATAATTAAAATTAAGTTAATTTCCAGCTCTTTGGGATCTGTAAGTTTCTCTGAGTCACTCCAGTTGGTTTCGATTCAGCTTGCATAAGAACTGTTTTCATACATCCTGAGATGGAAGGGATAAGGATGGAAGCAATACCATACAAAACTCATGCTGTGTTCAATTTTTCCTCTATGCTACTTCAATACTTTTTATTTTGTTGCCAGATAGGGGGTCAGAAGAGGAAGGAATGGAGACACAAGTAATGCAAATACACAGCTCAGTGTGCTGTGGAGGCCACAAAAAGACTGACAGCTTCTGAGCTAGCTGGAGAGGGAGCTGGGAGAAGCAGGCAGCCCTGGGACACCCCCAGCAGGGAGATGGGCAAAAATCTCTGTAGCTCAAGATCTTGAATTCCATGCAAATAGAAAGATGGAACCTGATTCACCATCCTCTAACTCTGGAAGTTGGATGGGGTCTCATCTGTCTGTAAGAAACTAGTGTGGTGTCTCTGCAGTGTAGTCTCTGGCTAATGCTGTTGGTATCTTTAAGGTGATATCTGACTGAGAAAAGGACTATTGAGTATTTTAGATCTCGAGAAACTGAGTAGCTAATTGTTTGTTGTGCTTGCTATTCTTTTACTTTCACCAAAAACCAAAACAAACTTTAAAGTTCCAAATACAGTGGATTTAGAATAGAGTTCATAATGTGAGCAAATACATAATCTCATCAAAACCCGAGCTTCCTACTCACCTTAAAAAGTAACGGGGCTTACCCCAGGTTTTTAACAAGTTGTTGCATAATCTCAGTAAGATTTTTGTGACTTCTCTGTTGAGCCTGTGTGAGTGGTCTGACGCAAAAAAAACCAAAACTACAGAGTTTTAAGGTCCTCTTCTAAACAAAAAGCTGAACAACTAGTCATTAGGTCTCCAGTCAAGCCTCCGGATCTTTTACACAGCAAAATCCCAACCTCTGACCTAAATCTCTTCTGAAGTTACTGTCATGTTCTGCACCTGAACCAGCACAGTTGCGGAGGTGTGCTAGGATTGCTGGTGGAGGACAGGGAGCCTCTCTGTACATGGGCATGGAGAACTGAAAGTGATGCAATGTATGGGCTTGCAGCTTTGGAAGTTAAATCAGAAGACAGCACAAAAAATAAATTTGAGGCTTTGTCAGGTATTTTAGCTCCTAGTGGAGTCCATTGCAAGGGTTGTGAAGACACTGCACTGACACGGATAAAGGAGTATGAGTCAGTAAGGAAACCAAGAACGTAAAAGTAGAATTTGATGGACCCTTTGAAGCACTTGGATAAATTCAAATGTGTAGTCAGGTCCTTTCTGAATCAGGGCCTGAAACTACTGAAACATGCCTAATGCCCACAGGAATGGCCTCCAGACTGATTTTCAATCTTTTATTTTCTTTTTTACTTTTCCTATTAAACTCTGGGATTATTTGCCAGTTTTTTAGTAATTCTTATCCCCGAGTACATTGCTCTGCTTCTTGACTCTGTAATTGTCCATCCTTATAGCTACATTTTTTTGTCTGAAGTGGCCAGCAGTTCACTGCGCAAGACTTTCATTTTCCAGCTGTCTTACAACTTCCCATTTGTTTTCTTGCTCTTCTCTCTCTTCCTGTCTGTATCAAACCTCTCATCTGCTAACCCAGTGAATTCCAGTTCCTAAAGAGAATAGTGGCATCCATCTAAATTAAGTTCATGTGCAGATATAGAGTTAAAACGAGTTAGTTTTAAAAATGGAAACTAGTTTGCATTTACAAGGACAAGTCAAGCTTACATAAGCCTTGATAAAGCACTCACATGTGATGTTGTGCTGTTAGTTTAACTAGTATAGCTTGGGGACTAGACCAAGCACTCTCCTTTTCTCCTTCCTAAAGTAGAGCAAAAGAATTAACTAGGCAAGTCTATTAACACAGAATCTATGAGTTGATTCAATACCTTTATCTACATCAGGTGCTAAAACAAAGGTCAGAAAATCCTCTGGAAACCTAAATGTCCCAGCTGAATTACCAGCAAAGTCCCAGTGAAAATAAATTGTTTAGTAACACTGGTCTTCACTTAAACAACAAAGAACGCTGCCTTTACTGGGATGTTGCACTCTAAAGATGCTGTGTGCAATCACGAGGGCTCAAACTCTATCTTGCTCAGTTGAATTAAATTACAAGCAATTACAGCCAGCATGGTTTTAAATAGAGCTGGGCTAGGAATTTTTCAATGGAATATGTTTTGAAGAATCACAGAGTCATTAAGTTGGAAAAGACCTTTGAGATCATCAACACCAACTGTACCTGTCCTATACTAAACCATATCCCTCAGCACCTCATCTACCCATCTTTTGAATACATCCAGGGATGGTGACTTGACCGCCTCCCTGGGCAGCCTGTTCCAATGCCCAACAAACCTTTTGGTAAAGAACTTTTTCCTAATGTCTAATCTGAATCTGCCCTGGAGCAGCTTGAAACCATAAGAAAAATTTCCATCAGAAAATTGTGGCCATTCAAAATGTTTCATTGAATTGGGCTTTGATGGTAGGGATCTTCTCTGGGCCAGGTGGAGTTTTCTTTTATCCCCATGGAGAGATGAAGGCATTGGGAAAATGTGAAGAAACTTTACTCCAACAGTTATTACCTAAGGCACTGACTTAGGTTAACAGCGTCTCCTTCCTCCTTCATTTCCCAGGTGAACACCTTATAACCAGACTGTGCATTGCCCCAGGGACTCTTCTCCTTTCTCTCTGTTCTTGACCAGCAATGTGTCCTGGAACGGGGTGGGGGGGGGGGGGGGGGGGGAGGGAAGTCTTGATACAAACCCTAGAGAAATACTTAGTATTATTCTGTGACAGAACTTGAATCTGGGTCTGAGAGATCCCTTGCGAGTGACTTCAGTACTGAGATACTGTCAGTCTCTTTTCAAGTGAATATTTAAATATTTATAAAAAATGGAACAGCTCTATCAGGGGAGATTGAGAGAGACTGATATCTGCTGCTTTTATTGAAGCTTTGTGGGGACATTTATTGTTTGAGTTTACTGCTTGATGACATTATGAGATCCTGGCTGTTGCAGGATGATGACACAGCAGACTTTTTTTTCCCCCAGCTGTGAGATTATAACTTTGTCATATGGACCTTGCTGTCATCATTACATATGTTCTTGACCATAAATGTTGGTTTTGGCTATGAGATTCAATCAGCTTGAAGAGCAGCACTCGTGTACAGTGTCTGTGTGCTTGCTTCACTGAGGAATCAATGCTTTCTGTACTATGTGCAGAAAAAAACAACCAGTGACACTGAAGATGCTGATCTTGAGGAGGGTTCAGGAACACCTTCTCCAGACAGTGCTTCAAATGGACCCTGCTCAATGTGCAGGAGCACTGGAGCCAGTAATTTGGGTAATTAGCTCCAGATTTGGTGGTTGAGGCTTAGATGTTCCTTTGGTCTTCAAATATAAATGATTTTGAATTTATGGTTGAGAACGCAGGTCTGGGCACTATTTTAGTGCATTTTGAATCAAAGAAAGTAAGGATTTAGTTGTCAATATAAGTTGTGTAGCAAAATTTTAATTCATAAGAAGGCCAGCTAGAGAGGCTCACCCTGTGGCTGGGACTCCACATTAATGTGTAAGCCACCTGCTTCCCCCCTTGTAATTTTAATCTATTTGCATTCAGTTACTTTTCCTCCAGCTGTCTGCTCTCAGAAACAAATGTCTGGTTTTAGATACTCCCAAACATGTACTATATCTTTTTAACATGTTTTGGAAGTCCACGCCTCTAGGCTGCTTTCACAGGCATCCATTCTAAGTAGTGTCCAGGCAGTCACCCAAGCTAAGGGTCTCTCAAAATTACTTTGTTTTATTCCAATAAGAAGTGTTGGGCAACTCAACATCCCTGAGTATGTTCTTCCTGCTTCCTTTACAGAAGCCTGTTGCTCTTCTTCATCCTCTCTCCCTCTGTACTGGGACCCTACATATAGTTTTCAACTCAGAATCAGGTTTCTCAGTCACTTCTAGTAACACGTCTGTTCCCTTACCAAGGCTTAGGGAACCATCTGGTTTTTGTCTTGCTGGGTGTAAAGTTGTCTCCAGGTATTCTTAAGTTACTCTTTCTCTTTAAACTAACTTGCTGAGCTGCCATTTCATCTTGAGCAAGCCTTGCTGGCATGCCATGTTTCTCTGGGACTCATTTCACTTGGCGACTCACAGTCCAAAAAGGTTTTTGGACTCCTCAGCTCCTTCATTTTCAAAGCCTCCCACAGGCACACAGTGAGGGGAATTGTAGCATAAGTACGTGCAGAAGGCAGGACATTTTGTTTCACTGGGTTTTTTTTATGGTGGTGGGAGGAGGCAAATGCACAGTACAGCATGGCAAGAATTGGAGCTTCCAGAACCAGAGTGTAAATGTGCAGCGTGTTCAGTGGCAGTTGTACAAACGCAGATCTTTTACAGCCTCTTGCTTGCTCCAACTTAAGTGCCTTGTCTTAGGAAGAGATGCTCAGGAGTATTCCCTCTTCTAGCTTTCATGATTAAGGGCCTGGAGCATCTCCCCTGTGAGGAAAGGCTGAATTAACTGGGGCTGTTGAGCTTGAAAAAAGAAGGCTAAGAGGGCATCTTGTTAATGTTTATAAAGATCTGAAGTGTGGGAAACAAAGGAAAATAGCCAGGCTCTTTTCAGTTGTCTATAGAGACAGGACAAGGGGCAATGGACTCAAGTTGGAGCACAGGAAATTCCGCACCAACTTGTGGAAGAACTTTTTCACAGTGAAGGTGACAGAGCACTGGGACAGGCTACCCAGGGGGGTTGTGGAGTCTCCATCTCTGGAGATATTTAAGACCCTTCTGGATACCTGTCTGTGTGACCTGTTCTAGGGAACCTGCTTTATTAGCCTCGATCTCTGGAGGTCCCTTCTAACCCTACAATTTTGTGAATCTGTGAATTATGTTACTTACCCCATACAGCCAATATGTCTTCTTAAAGAAAAGGATTATGGAGGCAAGGGTGGAAGGGAAAGAAATGTGAACAGAAGACATAAAAACTCTTTTAATGTAAGTAAAACAATAGCTTTTGTCCTGACCTCTGCAGGTGAAAGTGTGTTGAATAGAACAAAACCAATATCAACCTGGCACAACCATGCAGGGAGTTTTTCACTCTGTCTAGCTGAAATGCTTCAAAAGATCTGAAACGAGAGTTAATAGAAAGTGCAGTGAGGATTAGTAATAACTGGTCACCACTGTACTTTCACCTATTAAAGAGAATACATTGCTTAACTCCTACACCTCAGGACACAAATCCAATCTAGGAAGTCTACAATACATTTAAGTACTTCCTTTGGTCCTAAATTGTGTCCCCCAGCCTGCAGCATGTAAGAATTATCTTGCTGTACAGATCACTGTCTGATGTAGTTTTATCTTTTTACAGCATTGCCACACCAGTATAGAGACAATCTCAGAATCTATTAGGAAATGGTAAACTAGGTTGCTTTGCAACTTAGAAGATTGATGCATTGGGTAAACTTCTCATGTCCTGTGATAGCACTGCATACCCAATAAGACACTCCCTTTATTTTTACTGTTACAGATTCCAATTTTACCAAATTCCACGGTGCTTTCAAGAAGGTCTTTAAACTTGCTGGGCCTGCATAGCCATCCTGCTGTGGCTTACCCCAGAGGGTGGAGGCATGTTATGGAAGAGAGTTTTGAAACAACATAAAGCTTGCGAGACCCTGCAAGTGGGACATAATATAAGGATTAAAATTAAAAAATAAAAAAGTGGGGGAAAAGTATACAGTACAGGTTAGATTGTTTATTTAAATAATTTCTTTGTCATTCTATGTCTGATCTCTCCAGTAACCTGCCAATAAGACGTTGGCATCAGACCTTGTTTTCGGTGCTGACTCAGTAAAGCAATTGCATCATGGGGTGCAAGGTGCAGTGCCGCCTGTGGCTGCATGGCTCCCAGCTCCATGTCAGGGCATGGGGCTCCCCAGCCGCAGGGCACTTGGTTCACCATTGCGCCCCAACCAGGGCATATCATGGAGGAGTCTGGCTCCTTCACAGTGTGTAAGGAGATGTGGCAGCTCTGGTGTGGTTCCCCAGTGCCGTAGCTGTCACAGGGAATCCAGGTGGCACCTTGCTCTGGCCTGACGCACCCCCTCATTGCAGGTCTCCCTGGCATTTGCACCGTAGCTTCTGCATGCAGTGTAGTCATAGCCCTTCACCGTTTTCTGAGGTTGCAATGCATCTTTTGGGAAGCATTTTGTATCCTCGCAAGGGTAGTTGAAGGTTTTAAAGCCAACTCCTCTCTCTCAGCAATTGGTACGTTTGCTGGCTTTGCTGGGTTATTCACTGGGCTTAAATTAATGATTTTGTGGACACATGGTGCTGTGACAGGTAACAGCTCTTACCCAGTCCTCTGGGGTATGCGTTGTGAATTTCAAATAAGAAAATTCAACAAACTCAGTCAAGCTGCTCAGTCCTTGTCAGTATATTGATTTAAGTGAATATTTAAAACTCCCAGAAGGCAGTTATATGTTTCCAGAGGGACTCTTACAGTTGGTGTTAAAGAATTGGAAAGTAAGGGAGTCTGAAACTTAATAATCCAACAGTCATTTCTTCTAGTCCTGCTGCAGGGTTGCCCATTAAATTTGAGCTATGTGATTATATCTGATATTGTCCTCTGTAGCCTTGAATTTGCATTTGTTTTAATAGATACAATGCACCAAAAACCCCACAAAATAGGTGACAGAGAACTCTGAGATGTCATTTCCTCACGTTATTTCTAGTTACTGAAATTAATACTAAAAATTATATTTATTTAAAACCCAAACATAGCAAAAGTGTATACTAAATCATATACCAAACTGTGTACCTGTGTATATACATATGCAGTATAACCAGTCTGGAAATAGACTTTTTCCTGCTAATAAGAAACAAGGGGCAAGGCTGCAAAAGGTACTGTAAGTTTTCCTTGCAAATTATCCCAGCTAAAGGGAGTCCCAGCACATGCACAACCAGTTCCTTGGCAAGCTGAGGAGAAGGTGCAGGGACAGATATCCAACATGGGTGGGACAGCTGTCATCAAATAAAAGCCAATAGGTTATGGGCAGTTTAAGCTTATTCATCTGTGTTGCCTTCTGTAAGCAAACAGAGGCTTTCCAAGTTTGCATTTAAGAGAAACAAGTGAGAAAAACAATGAGGTTCTGCTGCGGCCTCCCAGTAAGGGCAGTGGGGATAACCCATGCTCAGATACAACACAGGATACCGTACCTGCAGCTGGGTTCACCTCCAGACTTCTGCTGCTTTGTCACCAACCACAGCCACACATTACTTGGACAGTCCCTTTGGGTGAAAGGACTGTCATGTAAAATTTTACATAATTCCTCCCCTCCTTGGAAGTTCCCAGTCCAGGGCAGCTGCACGCTTCCTTTTCATGGGTATTCACAACTGCATTCTCCCAGGGGATTTTGACCGGACATAAACACAAGGAATGATCTCTGAGTGAAGCCTGATTCTTACCAAAGCACTCCCAGAAAACTCTGCTTTACAGCTCCCTCTCTTGTTTTGCTGCTCTTAAGATGCTGAATCACAAAACGTTTCACTCTGCGGGCACTGCTGTAGCACCAGGCAGCGTTGTATAATGAATCTCAATACTTAAACACAGCGATGCACAGATACACAGCTACATCAGAGGGAAGCCTCACAGTTATGTGTCACAATCTCTGCTTCTTGGCTGAAGGGAAGCAATCACAGCACTACAGAAATCCTGGGTAAGGCTAGTATTTTTCTTGGCATAAAACAGAGGAATAAGGACACCACTTGTAATCGAATTTCTTGCTTGGCTGGATCACTTCTTACGTTGCTTTGTATTGTTGTATTTTTATACATTATTTATTCCATTTTAATTCTGAAATGTAGCCATAGCAATCCAGTTAGGATGCTACAAAAATACACCAACCCAACAGTGAGCGATACAAACAACTGCATTCACATGGAGGTATAAGCAAGTGGTGTTTATCTGCGTAGCACAATCTTGTGTTGTTATGGTTGGAATTCTCGCTGTGAGAAAAATAAGGAAGAAATTGTCTCCTCTTAAGAGTGTCAGGTAAATAAATAGGTGTTGGAGGCTGCATCCAGATAAGCACCTAAAAACTGGCTATTTCCCTATATTACATGTAGAAGTCAGACTCCAGCTCTTGTAAGCACGTATTTAGGAAACAAAATACCAGAACCCACCAACCCACGTTTAAAGTGGGGAGTGGTCCAAAATATAATTTTAAATGCACTAACAGCCATTCCTTTATATAAATCAGCATTTTACAATTGAAATGGAATTAAAAAAACCCTCTATGATACAAGTGTTCAACAGGCTACTTTGGCATTTTTTAGGTCAAGAATGCATTTTACCTCCTTCCTGTCCTCAAAGGTGTGATGTTTCAGTCCTGTGCCTCAGTTATTCAACTCCTCTCAGCAGAAGGAAACGGAACCGTGACATTTTATGAACACATGATAATTCATGTACAAACACTCGCTAGAACAAACACACAGGATATTCTGTATGTGTTTATTCTGGAGGGATCTCTGAGCCAACATGTGACTACATTGAGCTACTTTAGAGGTGAACAAAAATTAGGTTACTGAAGGATATCTCTGATATTCTCTAGATAAGGATAAGGCTGTAAACCAGCACAAGCGCTATGCACATCGACAGTTAATACAGGGGGTTGTTTTTTTTTTCCTCAAATTAAGATGCAGACTGAAAAATATTCTTGGTTTGCCCTTAAAATTCAGTGCAAAGTTCCTATTTTGAAATGCAAAAGCACTGCTAATTTATTTAATCCTTTTTCATGCTTAGTTGCACACAAGCACATAAGTGCCCAGGAAGAGGACAGCACTCCTGGATGTTACCTCTTTTACTGACGTGAAAGGCATCTCCCATTCTTGCTTGTCCACTGAGGTCATCCCTGCCTGCAATGAGTGCTCTTCTTTGCCCAGGGATACCCCACATAGCAAAACATTGCAAGCCAAATTGCAGATGCTGAAAACGTGCTGAGAGAGCACCTGAATTTTAGGAAGACTTTGTAATTGATAGATGAATCACATTCCTGGAGGGATAGGACGGTCCATCTCTGTTAAGGGACTGTAGGTGTGTATGGTTTTCTACCTTGTTAGAAATTAAATTGTCTGAGCAGGGTTTTGTCCTGATTTTGTAGTGTTAGTCTCAGCCCAGTGCTGCTCTACATACCATTAGAGAAGTACCTTCACAGTCCTTGGTGGATGTCACTAGCATGTAGATTTTGCTTGCTGTGGGAAGAGACCTGCATGCTGCTCTGTCAGCTGATCAGGACCGTATTTTAGAGCAAATTTGTCAGGATGATGCCAAGGCACAAAGACGGGACTATCCTGACTTCTATCATCACTGTAAATTGGGGATGCTCTCTACTACTCTTCCCAATCCTAAGGAAGGTTAAAAACACCTCAGGCTAGCTCATGCTAGCATCTCCCCACTATTTGGCTTCCAGAGCTGGGAGTATTTTTGACAATGGGACTTCTACTAAACTTTGGAAACCAAAATCAAACATCTTCAGCTTATATATGCCCCAAGTGCATGAACTACTTTTGTCTCTGGCGATTTAAGATTTTGTAGAGAGAAGACTGAGTAATTTCAAAATATCAATCTTTTCTTCCTGCTTGAATTTGTCTATTTTTTATAGCTAGTACAGTTCGATTCTTTTTTCCACTTACCTTCTGATACTTGCAGCCAGAGCAGAGGTCTGACCACATTTATCCTCTTTTCTACCAATTATCAGCTCTGTGCCCCAAAGAATCTGAAAAGGCAAAAGCAGTATGACCAGGTCTTTGTTTGGCATTTTCAGATCCAGGTCTGGAAGTCTGAAGAAATAGTCTTTATGACAGATTTGACATCCACACTGAAGACATTCACTGTCACTAATAATCCTGGCTAACGACATAAATTGTGTTCTCTGCTATGCCAAAGGACTCTTAAAAAAACGCTTTAAGTGTGGGTTGGAAAGGAAAGTATGTTGTATCAATAGAACATCTGCCTCCACATTGAAGTTGTTAAAAGACTTTTTAATTTTGAAATAAATCAGCTAATTCTTCAGAGCATATATGTGCTCTGGCATTCAGCCTCCCACACCTGACAAGCATAGGTTAAAAGGCATTATCACTGTAAGCAGCAAACAATTGTGCAGGCTAGAAGTAATCACACAATTTGTCACTTTAAAGCCCACTTGAAAACTAAAAGCTCCATGTTTCTTATTACTCCATTATAAACAATTTACCATTTCTGGCTCACTGCTTCGGTTATCTCTCCTTCTCTGCTCTGTGGCTCTTCTTTTGTGGATGCAGGATGTGGTTTTCTTTCACCCAGTAAAATTAACCTTACAGAGAGGAAAAAAAAAAAGTGAATTACTGACTGTTGCATTGTCCTTGATCTATTTCTCAAGGTGAGATAAACATTAATGTCAGCACCGGAAAAAAGGTGTCCCTGCTGCCTTGGTTTGGGGAACAGGGCAAGAGTTGTCCCTCTCAGCAGCAAATCATTAGATTAGCTCATCTCTGTTGCAGTACCACAGCCAGAGATGTCAAGGCTGATCTTAAACTCAAGCGAAATGAGTGTCCCCTGATCTGAGTCTAGCAGCTCCTCGTTAGTTGGCTGCTTGATGGTGTTTGCCGTTTCAGTCTCATCAGTCCCAGGTACCCTTTGAGAATCACAGGCTCAGGTTAAATTCCCAATTGTAAGCTGCCTTCTAACTAGTATACCCTCATTCTCTTTCCCCAGCACTACTAATCTTTCCTCATCCTTAGCGTCTTACAGCCAGGAATATCTGCTCTTGCTGCTTTCTTAACGCTGTTATTAGTCTTCTGGCCATTTTTTTTTTTTTCACGGCACAAGTTGGATCATTTCAAGTGGTTTGGTTCAGCCTGTTTTGGCTGTCTTGCAAGCCTTGTATTCCCAGATCAAGGATTGTCTGGAAATTGGGACTGACTCCATATTACTCATTATTTTGCTCCCTAAAACCCCCAAGCCAGCCAAATAACCAGACAGCCAGCAGCACAATACCCAAAAAACCACCCAAACAAACTAGCAAGAAAGCAAATCCCAGAGTCTGTATAAAGCCCCATGTAAGGATTATCCACCTTAGTTAGAGAGCCACGGCAGCCCAGACAAAGGCAAAAAAGCTCAGCGAGCAGCTGAAGCACATGGGTGGTGGTATCCCCACCAAGCTGTGGGCCGAGAGGGCTGGGCCAGCAGATACTAACCCCAAGCCCAGGGGCTGATTAACACCGACAGCACACAGGGACAAGGCGGCAGCTCCACAATTGCCCTCGGCAGCTCATTGGTACGTGGTATGGGCTCATGGGGGTATAGTGGGTCCTCACATGTGCGGGCAGTTGGATCGTGCGTGTGGGCAGTATAGGCTCCCGTGGGGTGCAAAGTGTGGCCCCAGGGATCTCTGTACACCCCATGCAGTGAGAAGTCCTTCCTCCTTTACTTTCCTATATTGTCTGAAATGTAAAGTTACACACATTTCTTAATCCTTAGGGTTATATACGTTATCTCAAAAATCTCTCCTGCCACCTTCCTGGACAGCCAAGAGATTTGCCTGAGGCTGCTTTGGGCTATCATAGCCTGTAAATCCACAAATGCTTTAAGCTGCCCTGAGCCAGAAATGACACCCACAGCGTTCCTTTATGCCATGATGTCCCTGCAGTTATGCAGGGGCAAGAGCCTCAATGGCCATGCTGTGAGCTGCAGTGGAGGACTGATCTTTTTTCCCTTTTTATTCCTTCTCCCCCTTCCCCCCCTTCTCTTTGTGGTTTAGCTGTGACCTGGATTAGTTGTCCCTGTCATTCTCTGCCAGCTGACTGAGCAATTGCACCAAGGGTTGTGGTGGGGCGGAGGAATGGGTGGAGCAGGGGGGGTGTCCCCTGGGCACACATCTGGCTGCTACTTGCCGAGGGTGACCTGAAGTGCAGCCTTGGCTCTGTCTGCACCATGCAGCTCAGCGCAGCATCTTTCCAGACATCCTCCAGGGACTCCGCTCTCCTCGGTGACTGTGACCCTTCTGTCCTCTCCATCAGATGCTCACACCTCGGCAGAGAGGGTGTGTTGTGAAACCTCGCCTGCTCCTCAGTACTCCATGGGTGATAATTATCTGCACGTCTCACACTGCCAGGCAAGGGTCACTGACCCTATAACCTCTCTCTTATTTGCAGTGCTCTTTGTGCCACAGCACCTAACACTTTCTTTCTCTCCAATACCTGTCACTGTGCCACTGATTAGCATAATTAAGTTAAAACTCAGAGCAATTTTTTCCAACCATCACCCAGCTCGGAATTCAGGACTTGGGTTTTAAAAATGAATTTGTACTGGGAAATATGTTTAATTTCCCAACTTCATCTATTGGCTCAATGAAATATATTGCAGAAATCTTCTATCAGATCCTGGCTCATACAAAAAGTATTGAAAATTCAGCTCCTCTTCCTACTCTGGAAGGGACCAAAAAGAACATGGTCTTGCTTCTTTCATGTAGATACCTTTTGATCCTGCCATGACCACCATGCGTAAAAACTCATCTTTGAAGGACACAAACAGGAGATGAGCATGCTTCTGCCTAAGAAGATGCTACATTTAGAGAGACAAGAGGATTTGGTTGAGCACTTTCCTGATCTGGTTCCACATATAAAGCGTGCTTACCTCCCCAGCCACCTTGCACACTGGCTGAGGAGGTGAAAAGCAGGATAGAAAGTTTGTGGCATTGCTGAGCTGTTCCTTATGAGTGCAGAGGGCAGCCTGCCAGAATGTAGGAGCAGGAACTACTCTGGGATTTGACAGTAGTGTGCCACAGAGCACATGACACAAGGCTTCTCCTTTCCTGTATTAAAGGTAGGGGTTATACATGAGTTCTTAAAACCAGTGAATGATTCACTGTAAGTATCAGCAAGGCACTTGTCTTGAATTTCCTCCTCGCTTTCCTTTCTTCCTAATGTTATTGATGGTTGCTTCTTTCAGGTTAGGTTGTATAAAATCCACAGCTGTGTCCTTTTCTGTACGTTTTTGACTGTGGGGAATGTGAAAGCTTTTCTCAGAGCTTGGGCAGCATCTAGCATGGGGGATCTCTGACTGTAGCTTCAGATGATAGGTAGCACGTGTCCTGTCCTTTGGTTCTCTTGAACACCAGACAGATTCATTCAATTTGTGTCTGTTTGGGGAGTCTGGATGAGGAGAGAGTAATTCCAGATCAGAAGGTGAATGTTTCTAGTTTCATAGCTGTTCAGATATAAAACATTACAGATAGCAATTTACACTTGCCTACAATCCTGACACAGCTGTTTGCCTCGTGGGATGATTCATTTACACTTAAGAGAAAAAAATAGCGGCAAGAGTGACTGTTCCCTCAGATCCATTATATTCCTCACTGCGGATTTCAATAGGCCTGTTACCTACCCTGAGTGCTGAACGACTGGCTAGAAGCATTTTTCTGCTTCAAAGAACATAAAGTAAAGCAATTAATCCACTCTCTTCAGGAACCCTCTGCACTGCCACCCTGCTTCCTCTGCCAAGCTCCCTGTTACTGCACCCAGAGGCTCGTTAGAAAGCAGTTCCGACACTTCCATGATGGTATGCCAGGTCCTCGTACAAACGCACAGAAGATGCATCCTGCCCCTGGGCTCAGGATACAAATAAACATCCTTAACTCGGCAGCAATTACCCTTGAGAAGACTGCTCCCAAAACTACCCATTAATCCTCATGTTGTAAAGGCAGGCAGGCTACCTAATTTTTTTGGTAACCAGAGAAATGTATGTGAAGTTGCATCGCTGCATGCAAGGCTGGGAGGAAGAAGAGTGGATATATTGTCATAATTAATAATAGAAGGAAAAAGGAGAGGTACAGAGATCTGGGCACTGATTCTGAATCAGAGCTCTGCATAATTAACACACTATTAGTAAGACAAAGCAAGCCTACAAACGAATGCTTTAAAAGCATTTCTTATTATTCATGCAGTTGGCAACTTGACCATTGCAAAATAATTCACCGAAATACACTCAGCACACGCACTACATTTCCTGTGACACTAGAAATCCAAAGGTCTCTATAAATCCAAATCCAAATTCTACTGAAGCATGGATCTTGAAATTTAGAGCTGATTTCTGTAATGTATATGCTGGGTATCACCATATGAGGTTCTCACTTGACATTGACCAAAAGGCAGACCATTGCTTTGATAGAGCTTGACAGCATTTTAACAACAGCCTCCCACAGAACGCAAACCTGGCAAGGCATTTGGGGGTTGCATACTCTATTACTTGTGATATCTGTCTGTGATTTTGGCTGAGTGAGGGGCACAACTACAGTCCCAGTAAGAAAAGGGTTTGCTGTATTTCGAGCATCTTAGGAACCATTTTGGCCTGCCTGAGGAAGCAGGTCCTTTTCTCCCTTCCACAGGGGAAGATTTCATAATCAGATCTACAGATGCCCAAAGGCTGGATGGCGAAATGCTTTGAACTTATTCAGGAATATAACTGAAAAAGAAAAAATATAAAGCGGGTAAAACAAGGTATAAAACTGAGCAAGCCAGAAGTGACAGCAAACCGCAGTAGCTGAGAATAGTCTGTTGACTCAGAAAGACCCAGGTCCCAAGTAGTGCTCTGAAATAAGTGTCTTCCACCTTTTCCAGGGTCCTGGAGCAAATCTCTCCATGGCTGTGTGCCCTCTGTTCAGCATGCAGCATGGCACGTGTGCGAGACTTTTAGGACTGGCATTTTCTCTCTGATAATCAATTGCATGTTGCTACTTGATTTGTAAAATTAGTTCCTGTGGATGAATAAACTACTAATTTCTGACTTCAGACAAAGCAAACACAGGATGTAGAAAGCTCCTGTTCTGTCAGCAGGTAAAGAAAACTGGAGGTCTGTAGAAATGTTGGATATTCGGTTTAATCAGAAGTCTAATAATCTCTGTACTGTAACTTTAACAGGGTGTAGGAGAGAAAGCATGGTAGCTAAGTTCCTAATTATGATCTCCTTTAAATTGTCAAATCTCAGAGACCTCATTACACCTGGCAAGGAACTTAATTATTCTAGAGACTTCAAAGTGAGTAGGTTTACAAAATTGCTCAGCAGTATGTTTTATTTGTGTTTTATTCATAATAGTTCAGAAGTCATCTCCAGGCATCTACCTCTCCAAAATGGGTATGCATGTATTCTGTGTACATCATGCTGTGCTCCCATGCTTTAGTATGTGGTGAGAAGAATGGCTTGTTTGGCTCATTAGCAGCTGTACCGAGTCCGTACTACATGCACATACCACCCGTGAATCTGTTGTTTTGAGGTAAACAGAAGTCTGGCAAGCATGCACTATGATTGTTTGTTTGATGGGGAGAAATGCTGGATTTTGGTTTGCATTTTATTTGCAATACAATGACAACTTTTTTTTTTTCCAGAAACTCATTGATACATTCCATGTGCAAAAATACCCGAGATTTTTGTCAAAGCACGCGCGCGTGTGTTTATATTTTTATTGATACTGGGGAAGACAAGTGACAGTTTGCATCCACTTGGTAGGGTAAGAAAGAGGAGAAAAACTAAGCAGAAACTGTTTTATATTAATGGCCAAACCTGCTGCAATCCCTGTTGGAATTGCCATTGCAGATAGGGTGTCTAGGAGACTCTTCATGTTGTGTCTACCTCAATAAGACCAATGTTTCCCTGAGAAAAAAGCAGCACGTAGGATGTAATCACATCTAATGAAAGCTGGTGACTATTCAGCTAGAGCTAAAAATTGGAAAAAAGACAAGGAAACGTTTAGGAAAGCAGATCATGGGGATAAAAGAGAGAAAGGAAAAAGCAGGAGCTAACTGTGTATTAAAAACTCCACCAACAAAATGGTGATGATTTTGTAAATAAGATGCGAAAGGCAGATGCTCTTCTGTCATTATTTCACCCTGCGTTGAGAATACCAGGGGAGAAGTGACACTGACAGCTAAATGCGCAGCAGCCCTTGCCATCTGGTACGCAAAGTGCATAAGGGCTCAGCAGAGGAAGCAGGGGCAAACACCCTGAGAACCCATTTGAAACAAAATTGTGTTGGAGCCAAGGAGAAACCTGTGTGCAAGTCAAGGTGACTGGCCCAAAGAGCAAGAGGAGAAAAAATGGGAAAGCCCACAGCGGCCCTTAGGCGTAGGTGAGGGACAGGCACCCTATTGAGTGGTATAGCCACCATGTGTGCACATGTGTATAACCACTCACTGGGTGTCTTTTTCTTTTCAATCTTCAGGAAGAGGCAGCCAGAGTTCTCGCCCACCAGCCAGTGTCCGTCGGCACATGTGCAGCTTTGAAAAATCCCACACTGCAGTGAATGTGTAAGAGAAGCTGCATGACAAAGAGTGGTTTTACCCCTTGCTTTCTCTTTCTCATTGGTTTGATCATGTCTAATGATGGGACAAATGTGGTGCATGCCATTAAAGATGGGAAATTTGCTTATGTCCCCTGTTTTGCACAATGCCTTAATCTGATTGTCCAGATGTGATGAAGAGGACACCAAATAATTTTTTGAAGCTTTTTTTTTTTTTAAAGCCTTCAATTTTATTTATATATGTCTACAACTTTGCAAATACATCCTTTTTTGTACTAATTTTATCTTCTTTTTCCATTTAGCCAACTTTTTTTTTTTACAGTTTTGCATGGAGATGACATTATCCTGCGTGCTTTAAACAACAATCTAGTGTCTGTCTCACAGCAAGACAGCTTTGCTGTGCACAGCTCTTGCTTACTGTGCTTGTTAGTGAACTGCTGCTGCAGAGCCAGCAGATGGAACACAGAAAACACTGGTTTGGTGGGATTCTCAGAACAGGGAAATCAAGAGCAGGCCCATGTAAATAAACCCAGCAGAATCTGACCCAGGAATAAATAGTTGCCCTGAAGTATCTTTAAAGAATAAAAATGATTTCTTTTTTTCCCCCAGTTATAATTTCTGAAAGATACTGAGATTCAGAACGTTCTGTGTTCAGTGAACTGTAGCAAAGTTCAGCTTTTTGGAAACAAAAAGTGCAAATACTGCCCCTCTCTGAGCAAACACAAACCTTCTGGAGAAAACATGCTAACTGTTGCAGAAACAGAAAAGCCTTGCCTCATTTCTTCCAGGACAGATTTATGCTCGTTTCCATCTGATAAGCTGCAGATGTGAAACAGTCCCACTCCCTGCCGCAGGGAAGGTTGTGCAGCAACTAGGTGGAAAGCTGCTGGCAGTCTCCTGACACAGCATTTTGAGTGGTTCCATCTCTCTATGGCCAGAGATGCTGGTTTGGCTCCTCAAATCAGCAGCAAAGCATTCTAGCTCTGTGTACACTGCCATGCTACTTGTGGACAGGTAGCAACGATGTTAATTTAATCAAATATGTCCCTCTGATCTGCAGATCAGAAGAAATACATGCGATGCACTGTATATTTGGAGTAGTAGTGATGGTTTCGCAGGATCTGTGCAGCAACCAGATTTGCCAGCCTGAAAGGCAAGCTTCACAAAGCCAGTGTAAGGAGTAGTACAAATATTTTGTTATTAGCTTCCAGTTCAACAACAACGTGCCCTTCTTTTCTGATCTGGAGCAAGTGCTGCAGCTTCCCAGGGCACAGATCGCCAATTGTCTAGAAAGACTGATGATGCAGTGGTAGCCCAACACATGAGTACCAGTAGGAGGCAAAGAAAGGCGAATGCAACAACAGATTGTATTCAAAAAGCATGGGCAAAAGCTGTAAAACTCCTGAGCGCAGGGAAGGCTGCACCTCCTGCTTTTTGCATGGCAGCATTTGGGATTATTTTTTTTTCCAGAGTGTAAAAAAAATAAAAATCCTCATTTACATGAGCTCCTGAGAAACACCTCTGGTAGGACTTTAAACTCATCAATGGGACCTCAAAGGCCTGTGGCATCTGCACAGATAAGAAAGACTTCAAAAAACAGCAGAGCTCTTCAGACCTGTCAAGCATGAAAGCTGCTGTTTTGGCTTCTCCCCTCCGTCCCTACCCCTGAGGCTTCCCTCTCCTTTCAGCCAGGGCTTATGCTTACAAAAGCCTGGCAGTGATGTGGCCAGGAGAAGAGCATATTCCTCCACCAGTGATCTACTGCCCAAGCTCCCTGTGGCCACGCACTCTGGGCTGAGCAATAGGCATGTGTCCATCCTATCACCAGGTGCCCATCACCACTGCCTGGACTCGTGCCTGAGCCTCAGTCACCAGAACTGCAGCAGTTTGCAAATCTGGATTTTCCTGAGGAAGCCCCACTTCCCTACCCCAAGATGCTAGAAATCACCACAGGTGCTATGGTTTCCCTCACCTTCCAGCTATAAATGAATAGATGTAGGGATTTGAAACTCTCTGGTGTTTGATATACACAATACTAAGCATCAATCATTCTGCTAATGTTGATCGTCATTCTCTGTGTGGTCCTGGAGATGGCTAGAAAGGCAGAATCATCAAAACATAGACTAATAAAAATTTGCTATCCTATTAAAGAAACAAAACAAAACAAAAAACAATCAGAAACATCAGCTTTGAGTTTCAGGGCTCTTTTCTTCTGAAGCTGCATATTTGTTACCATGGAAACTTCCAGCTACACCCAGAAAACCCACAGGCTTTACTAGCTGCTTTATCTGCTGCAGCATATTAGGGAGAGCTGTATATTACTAACGATGGGCCCCATGACTAAGCTTCCTGTGGCAACTGGGTTAAGTGTGCAAGCAAAATGCTGGCATGTTAAGGCAAGTCTGATGGCTCTATGAGTACTGTAAAAACTGTTGGGTGCTTATTTAATTTTCAAGTATACCAGAGAATCTCACACATTATAATGGGAGAAAGACCTCCTTGACTGTTGACTGCTACTGCAAGGGCTGCACACTTTTCAGCAGCAAATACACAGAGCAACAGGCTTTTACCAGTTCATTAGGAATTCATTCCTGCTCTGATACATCTATTGACTAGGAGATATCTTGGACTTTCAGTATAATTCTTCCCTTTTATAATTTAATCTAGGGCTCTCAGTCGTGCATCTTTCTATATGCTATGTGAAATACCTTTCAGCCTTGGTGCTAATGCTTTTCAGATGTCTGAAATCAAACTGAATATATTCAATTATTTTTGCTATCTCTCATGCACACTCTTCTCTGTCCCAAATGATTTTGGTTGTTTGTTGGGTTGGGTTTTTTTGCTATTCTGTGTACAGCTTCCAGTTTGTCAATATCTTCCTGGTAAAAAACCCGGTGCCCCAAATCATTTTCCATCAGAACCACAGAGGATTGCAGAAAGCAAGGACAAACCTCCAACTGTCTTAATCGCTATTAAACTGCATCCACAGGAAAGACCTTCTAATCTCTGTACCATGGTGTGATGCTTTTGAGTGGGGAACACAGAATTCATGGGCTGGTTTTGTGGCTTTAAGATATTCAAAAGTCATTAATTAGCGTCTCTTATTCAACAGTAGCTCAAGATCTTTTTCAATAGTATTTCATTTGATGCAGTGTTTTTGAAGGTTGTTGATCTTCACAGCCTTCCAGCCCTACACACTATTTTGTTTTAGTTGCACCCACCTACACTTTTCCTAAATTCATGTCATTCTATCATTTTCTTCCCATGTTTCTGAGCTTTCCAGGGCCCTTTGCTCAACACATTGTAATTTGCAGTTTTCAGGTTCTATTAGCTCTGCTCCTTTTCGGGCCTGTCTGAATAAATGCCTCAGTTCAGGTATGTTGTTGGCTGCACTGTCGTATACATTTATTCCAATGCGCAGCATGAGAGACACCTCCAGATAACGCAAATGTGCTTCTCCATTGATACCAGAGGTTCTATGACGATTTACACCATGCTTTTCCTGTCCACTAACTTTAAAATCCTTAAAACAATTACAAAGGCGATCCAGTAGGATGTATTCAGTCTGAATGTTTAGTGGTGCTTACATATCGAAGACAACAGATTCGAAATCTGTCCCCATGTAAGAGCACTTTTTAACTCCACTTTGATTTGCAGGTTTCTGATCTTCATTTCTTGAACTCTGGAAGAATTTACTTGCTATTTGAGATGCACTGTTTATTATCCTGAACTTTGTCTGATCTATTATGGCAAGCTGTTTTCTCCAAGCAATGCATTGGCTATTTGGTATTTTTTTCAAAATGCATAATGACGAGTTTGCGAGCTGCAATGCTGCTTTGCACTTTTGAGGACACTGGCATAATGTCAAAGCCAACAGACTACAAGCAGATTGCAAATATATTTCTCCAAATTATTTGTACTAACTTGTTTTGAAGCAGTTTGTTATAGCAAAATGCTCTGGTGAAACAAGAATTTCTTCATTAAAAATTAGAACATTTCTCACCTCCCCCCCCAAATTTACAGTTGCATGAAAGTGCTTATGTACATACACGTAATTATTAAGGTCCAAACTTAATATTATTTCATGATATTTTCTGTATCTCACCCCCTGGATTTGGTAGAACTTCCCTGCCCTGGAACCAGGTATGAGCCTAGCAGCAATCCAGTTCCACGGCAGCAAGAGTATAAAGTGGCAATCCCCACTTCTGGCTCCTGCTGTCCCTGTCTGGGTGTCCAGGGCATAGAGATCATGGGGAGGAGCTGGCACCCTCTGATCCTGCCCTGGGGATCTGATCTCAACCTGGGGATGCTGTGGATGGCAACCAGGACCACGTCACAGCATATTCTGGCTAGACATAGCTACTGCATCCACATTACAGTCTGCATATTAGCATTTCAATTCAAAGTAAGAAAAGAAAAATCAATTAAAAAATCAGTTATCAATAGGGTTGATGTACATTAGAAAGCTTATGGGTAGCTCAGATCAAAGTAATGTTTAACTTCTACAGCAGAATAACTAGTGAAGGGAGTAACTAGGTTGGCATAAGCTAGTGGAAAGGTGGAAGGCTGGAAAGGTGGCTTTGGGTTTCTGCTCACCACAAAAACACCAAACCTCATCAGGTTCTGCCCTTGTGAGACAGCCTGACAGCATTATGTTTCCTTGTATTTTGTGTAGCTGTTTCTACCATACATTTAAAGCAGCTCTCTAATTTACATAGAACATTGTGTCCCATGCCCAAGGCATTTTTTCTTTTTTAAAAAAAAAGGGGGGAGGGACAAGGGAAAGTTAGTTTAGTAATTTAAATTTCCAGAAACACCAGTGGGAGGTTAAACTTTGCTGTAATTATACAGCACCACAGAAAGCACTGGAGGCACACTGTGCGAAATGTTGTAAGGTCCTCATCACTGAGACAGAGATTACAGTGGAGATGGACTAAGGCTGCACTTTCTTTGTGACCGTTTTTTTTAGGTGATAAAAACTGATACTCATCAGGCAAAATCCTGAGTGTACACCGGGTTTAGAACCCCAGAGACTGGGGTCAACAATGGTTCTTTCCATCTCGTGTGAGTTACAGAGAGGTTAAACCTGGGTTAGCAAAAGACGTGAGTCCCTGGACACCGTGCTCTAAAAATTAGGTGTGCAGGAAAATGCTAACCAGGCTAGCCTGCTCTGCTAGTGAGAGGCAGGGTTGACTGCTGCAGCCCCAAGAGGAGGGTCCTGTTAGGCACAGGGAGGTTTCACTACCCTGGATTAAAAGCAGTTCACTCCCTTAATCAAATTTTGTGCCCCAGTGGCCTTACTGAAATGGAGACAATAATGGAAGAGACCCCGGAGACACCAGCAAAGCTCCTGCAGTGTGCTGCACTGCAGGTACCAGCCTTGAATTTTAAGCTTGTTAGCTTTGGTCCTGGGAATTTGAGGCTGCAGCCGGACACAGTTTTGCTCAGGCTCATTACTGCTTTGTACATGACTGCAAGGTTGGAGAGCACTTGTGGATGGCTCACTGCCTTTCTGTGGGCAGGGCAGAAATTCTTCTCCCTGCTTCTCTAGGAAAGCATCCATCAGCAACTGCTGTTTGGGCTGAGAAAGGTTTTCTCAAGTGCACAGCTTTTGGATGGAGCCTTTCCTTCACTCTGCTTCCCTGCTGCCTCCCACCTCTGTGTAAGTGCTCAGGGACAGGACTGCATGCGCTGCTTTCTGGAGCTCGCTTGTCAGGTGTCTGGGAATGGTGCCTTGCTCTGTGAAGGTGGGAGCATCACTTGTTGACTGGGCAGTACCCAACCCTGACCTCAGCTGGTTGCTGAATAAGATAGTTCAGAGTTTGGTTTGGACCTAATTTTTGCTGACAAAGCTGATAAAGCCTTCTCAGGTTGTATTAAGTGTTCATTCCTAAGATTTTTAGCTTCATAGAAGGGACCACTAAGTCATCCCAATGCTTTCTACTGTCTGTGGCATTTCAGTTACTATAGGAGTAACCTACAAGGAGGTAGGTTTGGCCAAGGTATCAGTCTGAAAATGGAAGAACATGTATCACTTCTTTTATAACCTCTTCTACTGGTCTGTTGCCTTTGATGCTCTGAAAAAATCCAACAGCTGTATTTCATAAATCTGTGCTCTAAATGTTGTCCCGCACCACCAGACCTGGCCCAAATGACTGTACCCCCCAACTCAGCAAGCTTAAGATGTTCCCTCAGCTCATGGCCACTTAGACAAGATAACAGACCATAATTCTGGCATCCTAAGGGGATGAAACAGGATGAACTCTAACTGATTAAGTAATGTCCCTTTCTTTTTAACTGGAGGGGTTCTTTCTCAAGCACTTTGCCTTTCTGCATCTTCAAGGTGCTTCACTCTGTCAGTGACAAGCACGACATCAGATAAGGAGCCATTTCCCAGCATGTCAGTTCCTAAAGTTAACCTCATCAGCACACATATCACTCTGATGGACAATTTCATGTGGTATCAATGAGGGATTGTTATACATAAAACATTCAAGGCAAAAAAGACAAAGGTTCAGGCACAAAGGACTGAAAGTTCATCTAATTCTCTGCGTTCTGGATCTCAGGCTGTATCTTTGCTGGCAAGAGGATGAGAGCGCTGCACAGACTAGATTACCTTACACCCCTGGAGCAATCATCTTCCACCTCAGGAACATTCAACCTCTAAGACATAAAGAAACCTTTGCTATCCAGTGTCTGTTGTAAGACATCTTCAGGACCTTGGTGTGTGTGGAGAAATCACCTGTTGTGGCATGCTGAGACCCAACATTGTTCCCAGGAAACCAACAAGACACTGGCAGGAGCCGGACTCTGTTCTTAGCTTGTGACTGGACTTGAATCTGGGGCACTCTTAGTCACAAACAAGAGCAGGATTTTTGGGCAGCTGGAGATACCTAACAACAAATAGTAAGCCACCTAACAAGCTGTAGGCGTGTCCTACAGCTGGGCAGGACTATTTTAGACCACAGACTCAGATTTGGTTGCATCAATTCTTTTAAAAACTTTCTGCAAGTAACTGTGTAAGTCTGAAGTTGTTTTCCAGCTTGTTCAGTGTCTATAATTATCACATGTAAGTACCTGAAAATGACTGCCCCAGAGTCATGCAGAGAGTACGTTGTAAGGATGGATGCATGTGTTAAAAACAACACTCTGAATTACAAAATAGTGACCAATCTGCTTGTGAATCCCATAAAAATTCACACAGGAAATGTACTTAGGTCTATTCCCCCAAAATACAACCCCCTAAAAAAGCTCTGTTGGAAACTGAGAAACACCAGCTACATTCAATGTATGGCCTTGCCTATAAAGTAAGCCTGTCTTAATGTATTGAGAGGATATCCAAGAACTCGTATGAACATTGAAGAAATAGTACTCGGTGTATTACACTGGGTGTGCCCAACTGCAAACCTAAAGATCCCTTAAGACTCCAAGGAGTTCACTTCTAGGCAGTAAGTATGAAGTCTACATACTATGGGAAATTGTCTGTCTCACCTCTTAACTATGCAAGTGAACATCATGTTTGCAATGCCTCAACTGCAATCTGTTTTGGTGCCGTCTCCTGCCTTTGCATGGAAAAATCATCCCTGCTCCCATTATACCAGGCAGATTATTTTGATCTTCACCTTATCCAACAGATGCTTCCTTCAAAAAAGGTAGTGACAGTCACTTAGTGAACGGTGACCATGCATCCCACACGCAGTCAGAATTGTCATCGTTGCTTTGCACAAGTGAGTCGATTCCTATCTCACCAAGATGCAGTTCAGGTCTGAGCTTTTCCAGGCCCATCTTTGCTTTTTGGCTAAATGTCAATTAATACCATTCAAGATGTCATGAAACCAGGATAACAAACATTTTTCTTGCATGTTAATTGTTAATTCTGCCTGACTGTGTTGATCTCGGTGTGGCTCCCTACCAGCTGCCCAGCAAAACAGAGCCCAAGTATTTCTTTGACAGTCTTGTGACCCTGTCTCAAACATGACTTGCTACCAGAGTAACAGTGCATGGACTCAGTGAGGAGAGCAAGGTGAGGGAAAGAGCTGGAACGAGAGACTGAGGAGCACAGTATCGGAAAAGAGAGATTTCCCAGACTGACCCCACAGAGAGCCACTGTGGCTTTGTAAAACTATGTGTCAGAAGGACATGGGAGCAGTGAGGCCTGCCAAGCAGAGGCAAGGTACTTTGTCAACACCAGCGTTCCCTGTACAGCAGCTTGGTAACAGACAAATCCTGGTTAAGTGGTTTGTTCACATTTGGGTATCGCAGTCCTGGCACAGTCTGATTTAAGTGTTGCTGGCCATTGACTTGGGCTCGGTGAAGTTCATTACAGAGAGTGCTACAGAAGAAAGAAGTCAGAAGAGCAGACTTGGAGAGTGAGGGGGAGGAAAATGAACTGAATAGGAGGAAGATCTGAAGACAGAGGTAGTGAGTTCCTTAAAATAGCAATGCTTGCTTTTGATGCAAAATACAAAATCTTGGGAACAAAATGAGATAGAGGCTAAACAGATGGTGTGAGGAGGGATTCAAAAGTGAGATGACGCACCAGAGCTAGATATGAAGAAGTAAATGATGCAGAAGTGGACTTAGTGTAAAAGACAGCAGATAATCATCATGTGTTTTTCAGAAAAGCCCTTTGCAGTATTTGTAAGCTGTAACATCAGCAAAACACAACATGAGAGCACTTGACTTATTTTCCTCTCTACAAGAAAAGACTTGTTTTGAAGTCAAAGCAGACAAAATGAGTTTCTGTGTGAAGAGCTTGTAGAGCTTGGTATGTTAAAATATTACTTTAAAAATCTTTCACGCCCAACAGTTACATTAATTTGCTTATCTCTATAGCACTTCCAAAAAATGTTGTATCACAGATTGTTTTGATCGAAATGGGAATGCTTCTAAACCTCCATTCTTATCTCTTCATTGAACACTATATATAGAGGTTTCATTCTTCAGCTGGGAACTTGCCATTTTTTCCCTTTAGGTTAAAGCTCTAAATCCGAACAGCTCCAGGACCTACCAACTACGTGCTTTGGGGAGTTATGAATTTTTTAGGTTGGCCTGATCTTGTGAGCCAGTTCCCACAGAGGTGGTGAGTCACAGGTCTAATGCTTGGAGTTTGGAGCTGGAGATGAACTTCCCAGCTTGGATCCATCTTAAATTATTTCTTTTTCTCCAGGAATATTTACTGCTCAGCAAAAATATGCCACGCCGTCGTGTACATTTCCCTTCCTTTTGCCTGATTTACAACATTATCTCCATTGTACCAGTTTCTTCCAGCTATTATCACAAAGTCAGTTGTTTTTGGTTTTGTTTTTTTTTTACAAAATTCAACTGGTAATTATTTACTCCCTGAAAGAGAAGCGCGGGAGTCTGAATGAGGAAAAGCAAAATCCTCAGAACAGTTTTTCAGGCTGTATGTAAGGGAAGAAATCTCCCCTGGTGTGCGCAGTAGCAGGAGGTAACACTGCTGTGCCAGCCTCCCACCCAGATTGCCTCCCACCTGCATCGCAATCACAGGCACTGAAATGTAATCCTTTGTTTGCTTCTGCCTCCTGAGGGATAAAACCCTGAGATAAGGTCGCTTTGCATAAATCATCTCAGAAATTCTCTCTGGTCTCTGGTTTCCACCCAGGTGATGGATGTCATAATTTGTAAATGATCCCAACCTGCAATTAAACAATTGCTCAGCTCCCTGTCCCACCAGTTGCTAATGAGATACCACTCTGCTTTGAGTGCTGTTCCCCGCAAAGGTACAGGGCAATGCAAAAACAACCCAACTATACACTTTCTCAGGGACAGACTTGACCCTCAAGCCCTCCTTGCTCAGCCAAACAGCCCTGCGTTTTGATGGGATCCAGCCCGCGTGCAGAGTTGGAGGGTTCAACTCGTCTTGATCATGTCGCTGCTTGTTCCTTCACCCACATAAACCAAATGTTTTCAATCCCAGCATTTTATCACGGTTTGTAAATAATAGTCACTCAGGAAGAAGTGCATTTGCCTCCTACCTGATGGAGGCCCTGGGAGTCCTTCATTTCTGTAATAGCTAATCTGTTCCTAAGTGCAAAGGGGGAGGCAGGAATGAAAAGGAAAAGGGGTTAGTAACAATTCCTCCCCCTACCCAGAGTGCCAAAGGCTGTGGGTTGTTTTTCTTCCAACAGTTTGGAAATATTTCCTATAAGCTGTAAATCAGGCTTAATTAAAGCTCTTCCTGTGACTTTTTCCCTCTCTTTTTCCTTGCCCCACCTGCAAGGTGGGGTGAGCAAACCTAGGTACAAAATGATGTGGTTAAAGCCCTCAAAACAATGTCAGCTCTCCCAGAGCCCTTGCTATGGGCTAGGCTTTCTAGGCTGGCTGTGGGGTGGATAACCAGCGGGGAGTAATTGCCTTTGGATGAAAATCACAGTAATTGCTGCTGTTAAAAGACTCTTCTTTCCTTCTGTAGTATTTCCGGGATGACACGAAGAACTGGAGGGGGGAAGCTTATTAATGAGGCAAAGCAATCAGTATTTTTGTAGGCTTGTTTGTTATACTGCCTGTGTCTACGTAATCTAAATGCAAATAAACCCATCTTTATTTTATTCATAGTTCTAATGGAAAGTCTGTGTCATGGTCTGAACCAGGTGGAAGACAAGCTCCCAAGGGGGAACACATGTGGCACAGACTCTCAGTGCACGTGAAGAGCCAGGAGACAGGGTGCAATCAGACAGCGGTGATCAAACCCCTCACTAAAAGCTACCACGGCCAAAGCAAGAGCCTGACTTTTACTGACATCAGCAGTAAGACTCTGTACAATGTGGTGGAGGAAGAAGATAGAGAGCCTGTTCGCCTCAACCAGCCCTGCAGCCCCTCCATGGTGGTGCACAGGCGGGTGGCAACGACCCCCCCGCTGCAGGACACAGCAGAGGAGACCCACCTCTTCTTATCTGAGCAGCCCCCCAAGACCCTGCCCCTGCAGCCGCAGTCTCTCATGGACCAGCTGCAAGGAGTGGTTAACAAGTTTGCCACTGGCATCCCCGACTTCAACGCCGTCCTCCCTGCACCCAGTCTGGGGAATGGCGTGCGGCCTCCCTACCAGCCTCCCCCGCCACAGCAGCTGCCCCTGCCACCTCTCCAGGTGTCTGCCTTCAGCGAAGAGCCCCTGTCTCCTCCAGCTGAGGAAGCAGAGAGCGAGAAGCTGAAGCTCATTCAGGAATACGTCTATGAGAAGAACCCAGAGGAAGACGAGGATGATGAGGAGCCAGCAACCAGCAAACTAACTCTGGAAGACTCTCCAGCGCTAACACCCCCGTCCCCTTTCCGGGATTCAGTGGCTTCGGGTAGCTCTGTGCCCAGCTCTCCCGTCTCAGAATCGGTGCTCTGCACCCCCCCAGACGTGACCTATGCCTCTGTCATCCTGAGGGATTATAAGCAAAGCTCATCCACCCTGTAGTCGCTGCAAGAGACAAGACGAGAAAGACTTTGGCAGCTGCCTGCTGGGAGGTCCTGGGGAGACAAGACTCCCAGGGCTGGGGGAAGAGAGAACAGATAACAAAGTCACATATGACAGGGAAAAAACTTCATCCTGCACTTAAATAAAAGGGAAGAAAAAGAAAAAAATCCATTCTGAGGGCTCAAAATTCTCTAGCTGTTAAAAATAAAGATACTGTATTTTGAGAAAATGATAGGAAACCATAACAAAGCACAAACCCGAGAGACAACTTCTATAGCAAAAAAATTAATAAACACACAGGAAAAACAAAAATCACATTTAGTCACACCCTCTCTTGGCAATGCTTGAAAAGGACTATGGGAAGTGTGACCTGGAGAAGACATTAGCATGTCTCATGACTGCTATCTGTCTGCTATGGAAGCAGCACACCCAGGAGCTGGAAGGGCAGAGTGTGGTGAGGAGGGACGAAGCGACTTGTATATGAGACATATATGCATAAATATTTTTTCCTGCTTTCTATAGGTGGCATAACTGCGTGATGTGTTTTGGGGGAGAGGAGCTGAGATAATGTGAAAGAACATGGCTCTTACTGACTTTTGTCTGATCAACTTGTTCTTCATTCTAGGCTGCTTTTTGAGGGATCTGGGCTTTTTTTAACACTGACTGTGAACAGGGTGAGAAATGTGATCAAGTTAAGACTCGAGACGTATCTGAAGAAAGCCTTTGCTGTAGTACTTGTAATATGATAAGGACTTAGGAAAAACTGCCCTTTTGTATAAGATTGCAAACCATGTGGCTAAACTGTTACACAACATTTCCTGTAGCAGAACAATATTTATTGACTGACTTTTCATAATGCAACATATTTACCACGTGATGACATCATTCTTTTGTGTTACTTTGGAATCAAATACATTGGAAAATAGCTGTATACTTAGAGCAACAACTATTACTCTGAAAGCAAGGCAATTCCATGCTGGGGGGGTATAGACTCAGTCTCGAAGCAAGAGAGTGAGCGTACGGTTGTGTCTCTGTATGCGTGTGTACGGTATGTGTGAAGCGTAATGTCCATAACTACAACTGGAAGACTGTCGTATAAACTATGAATATTTTTATGTTTAAATCATGTTTTATATCGCATTGTTACAAATATTCAATAGATCTTTGAAGGTTTGTATGCTGTGCTAACACTCTTTTTTTCATATACAAGCTGAGACAGTTGTTACCCTTATAATAGGGTGCTTTATTTTGCAGATATTTTATGAAGTTAATATATGGTATTAATAACCAGTGCATTGAAAACCTGTTATTTTACGTGTTTGCAGCAAGTGTGGTTAACAACAATAATAAAAAAAGAAAATGCAAAAAGAAAAAAGAATAAAAGTCTGGCTTAGAAATCTTGCATATGCAAGTATAAAGGTGAGATGGGAAAAGTAATTAATCTATTTTGTTGCTTCAGATAATTTAAAATAAAACCAAGTCTGGACAGGAAATTTCATCAGTGCTTAATGTGTGCATAAATTCCCAGGGTTTGCTACAAACAGTTCTTTTAATCTCTTTATGATGTTTAGTTGTGTGCTCCTTTCATACGCTTTCATGTCTATTTAATATACAGCGTTATATCTTAAAGATCACTTCCCAGCAGTTGTAGTTCTGTCATTCATTCCTCCTGCTCTATCCTTCAGGTGTTTGCTAGAGATGGGCTTAATCCAAAGCTCTCTAATGGCTAGCATGTTCAAAGTCCAGGTCTAATTGCTGTGCCTTGGACTTAATTATATTTATTATTACCTTATTTATAAATGTGCATATTACATATATACAGGGCAGAATTTTAGCTGCTATGAACTTGCATCAGTTTAGCTGAGGATCTGTCCCACAGTTCTGCTCTTTATTCCCAAAGATATTTTTAAGGAATCTCTTCTTGTTAGTATAGTTGCAAAACCTGATTTTAATCATGCTTCTAGTGGATATTCTGTTAAGGTTTTTTTTCTTTTCACTTGAATTTGAAGCCTTGCTGCCAGTCATCAATGCTTCTCTGAAGACCCAAATCTCATTGTTTTGCTCTAATTATATTGTAGAGGTATTAGAAGGTTTGGCTAGTGCTCTAAACCAGATAGAGCCTTTTTCCCTCATCCTCTTTTCCCTATGTTTGCCCCTGTCAATATGAGGAGTGGCCAGTTGCTATCATTGTCCCCGTGTGGAAAGCATGAAATGACTTTGCCCAAAGACACGGTTATGTCTTTGTCAGTAGATTGATGTCTCTATAATGAACTAAAGACACCTGAGGGTCAGTTGGTTGATTTCTTTCTGCCTGGGGCTTTTTAGGGAGATTTTTTTGGTTTTTTTTTTTTTTTTAGTGCTGATTAATTTTTTTAGTGCATTAAAGCAAATCAGAAAATTGCCATATTTTCTTTGCTGATCCCCTCACTGGCAATGAATTCTATCTTCTTAATATAAGAGTTGCTGTGCTGTTTCCAAAAACATCCACTGTCAGTAGCACAGAGCTAGTACTAAGAAGCCTTGAAGAATTGAAATAGATAAGAAAAAGAAACATAACAGGCTCATACAGATGGGATGCAACAATGTGGCAAGGTACTATCGTTTTCATCTCTGTTTTGAACATATTAAGCACTGATTTTATTACTGCAATGTAATTATATCATGAGTAGGAGTTTTCTTGAAATTCAGTATATTAGCTTTTAGTTTGTAATTGTTAAAACTGGAAACATACACATACATAAATATATCTAAAGAGCAAGAACTCACCTTGTGTATGTAGTTGTATGAGCTATGAAGCTTCCTGTAAAAGTTCTTTCTTTTTGGTCTGTCAAATGCTTGATGAAAACTGCCTTTTTGTCAAAATGATCTTGAAAATGCTGTAAAATAAATATTTTCTATTTATTATTTAAAAATAGAATGCCAAAATTGTTAATTCTTGCTTCCTAAGTAGAAAACAGCCATGCCTAGTAATTAATTGTGCCACGCTGTTTCAGTGTTATGTGAGAGAGATGGTGGGATGCTCAAATGGAGGTAGGTATTGATCGGGTTGTTGCATGTATCTGACATGTTGGAGGGTTGGAAAATTTTTCGTTAGAAAACAAAATCCAGATTTTTAGCTTTCTAGTAAAAACTGAGAGCACCGTATGTATGCATTTGAGCTGGCCTGTCGTAGAAGGGAATTTAATGGGAAATGACAGGAAATTTTGGTCCCCAAGGATGTGGGAAACACCAGCCCTCTGCTTAGAAATATTCAGTGTGTTTGGGACATCAGCTTCTCTCATCAGGGAAACTCAAATATGCTTTCTTGACAGCATTTCTTGTCCATCCCTGACACCTCCTCCCTCTTTACTTTGTTGCCTCTGTATAGAGCCAAGTACTGGGACTCTTGAATCCTGCTCTGCAATCCACACACTGAGGCTTTTTGGTGACTCCTGAACTTCTGTGTGCCTCAGCTCAGGGCTCAGTAAGATGGGAGCATAAATACTTTTTCTGGAGACCTGCTGAGATTTTCAGATCCAAGCGACACTAAACATAGAAAATCTAGCTCTTTCTCTCTTTATACTTGTGAATAGGATTGTTTCTAGTAGCTCCTTGGTTTGGATCTGGCCTCGTGGGAGCCCATGTCTGAGGAGTCAGTCCACTTACAGCCACTGGAGTACAGACAATGACATGACATTCTGTGGTAAGTGCCAAAAGTTTAGTCTGTTTACTTGTGGAGGTTTTTTTGGTTATGGTGGGTTTGTTTGGGGTTTTTTAAAATTTTTCAATTAAGTCTAGGCAGTCTATGTCTTAGTAAAGGTTCAGCTGATCAACTGGACTTGGTTATAAAAACACCTTCAGGGTGACACAGCAGTTGCTCCCCTCCAGAACACTCAGTGCAGTGCTGCTGCCAACACCATTCTTGCAATCAGTTACTGGATGTTTGTGGGACATCCCAGCAGTCACATGTGGCTTTTGGGGGTACTTTGCACAAAGAACACGGGGGAGAACATTTGAGAATCATCTAAGAAATTGTTATCTGGTTTTTAACTAGCTACACATATGCTGTGCAAATGAACCCATTTTCAAATTGCCGTATTCGCATAGGAGGTTAGTACTAATTGTTTTATGCATGACTTTCCAAACAGTCTGAGTAGCATAACAAGCCCTGCAAGTCTTACTTTCTTTTTGATGCAGTTTCAGTTTTTGCATTGCTGTGCTTTGAGCTTCCAGTGTGGATGAGGATCATTTTGGTTTAAGTCATTCTAGACCACATAAATATTTCAGTTCATATTCTTTTTTTTTTTCCTAATTTCTCCACATAAACATACAACAATATGAACATTACCAGAAAGAGCAGATTGGGCAAAATCTATATAAACAGACTCCAGTAGATATGAGCAAACAACAGTTGGTGGAAGTGCTAAAGGAAAATATGTAGAAGGCCAGATGCTCCAGCCTGTTAAAGCTGCTTTATTAGTCTCTAGATTTCCAGAGCAGTTCTTAATGTGTTTTAGTCTGACAAAGGAAAAGACTACTCCACTGCTCTAGTCATTTTAGAGTCCTTTGGACCCAGACTCAAGGGCAGATAATGTGATGGGTGGAAAGGGCATGGAGATGCATGTCTTCAGCTGCATTTCTCTTAATCAAACCTAAGAAAAGGCATTAACAAAATCCTAGACTGGGGAGCCACAAATATGAAAGCTTTAAATTAAAAATAAGCAAATCTGAATTGTCAAGATAATTGAGTACTGCAGCAGATGGTTGGAAGATAGAAACAAATTTTCTTTAAGTCTTCAAACGCGTGAAGAATTCACAGGGTAGAATTGTTTGACTTCTGCTATGCAGTGGGTCAGATTAAATGATCATAATATTCACAAGCTGCCAAAAATCCCATCTAAAATAGCTTTATACTGAGTAAATGGATGACCGGTCCAGGACCACAGAGCAGCAAAGCAGCTTAGTATACTTGAACTTTAGTCTCCAGCCTCCTGCTGAGGACAGCATGTTGGTGACTCCACCTAGCCCGGTTCAGGCTTATCTGCCCAAGCTCTGCTCAGTAAGCTGGGTCTCTGGACCCAGGTTAGTCAGGTTGCTAATAACTGTTCTGTGCAAGGTCTGAGTGGCTGTTAAAAATGTTTCTTACATGGGAGTGGGGAAAGCGTGGTTTTGCAGATTGTATTGTTGTGGTGGGGTTTTTTCCCAGATAAATGAGTCACTAGACACTTGGCAAGTACCTGTCTGCAAATCACTGGGAGGGAGAAGCAGACTCTGTAGTCAAGGCCTATTTTTATCTATGTAAGATTTCCAACAGGGACATCAGCAAAAAGGGAGTTAAGAAATGCCATGAAGCCAAGTGTGTGGTACTACCACAGGTCCCATATCTGGACCTGTGCCTACATTTTGGTGATCCCTCCAAGCTCCCAGAGATGGTAGATGAGAGCAGGGGTGACTGATAGCCATTTCCAGTGCTACAGGTAAATCACATCCAACTCAAAAAACAAGTATTCTTTGCCTTCAGTAATTCAACTTCCATTTCTCAGTAAATGCCACAAAAGAGGGCATCTCCCTACCTGAGAGAGAAGGTCACTGTTTGCTTCCAAGAAAGAGTATCTGTTACCTATTCAGTTTCAAAGGTGGGCGTAAGCAGTATATCTCTGCAGAAGTAAAATATCATTGTGAGTTGTGGGTTTCCATAACCAAAAGGCCTCTAGGTAGGTGGAGAAGCAGCTGGCACAGACACCAGTGTAGACAGATAAGAGTTTAGGAGTGGTATGTATCTATGACATTCAATCCACCCACTTATTTATTGCACACCATGCAATATGTAGGTGGCATAAGATCCATCCCCCCACCCACGCCACGGTATGGTGTATGGGACTCCTACCCCCCTGTGCTGCTCAGAGACCATAAGAGAAAGAGGAATCCATGAGATCTCCTTGATGGAAACATGGTATGCCTAGGGGACTGCCTCAGGTCAGATTGGTCTCTGGTTGGCTCCCTCTGACTCCCTGTTTTCCTTATGGGGGTGTCTTTTCAAGGCACAGAGAGCTCATTTTCTTTGCAGGTACCAGTGAGAGCACTTTCAGTGCTGTGGAGAGCCTCGAAAGAAGTAAATATTTTAACAAGAAGTTTCCTCACCTCCCCTCCAACAGACTGCATGAAGGCTGAAGTGAGACCAGTCTCCCCCACTAGAGCTAAGCAGACCTGTTGATGCTACAGCTGAAATCCGGGGGAGTGGTGAACCATTCCTTTCCTGCATGTCCAGCAGCACATGCTGCCAGGAGTCTGTGGTGTCTCCATAGCCCCTGCACACGTGATCTGGGAAAAAATCTTGGCCGCTGCTCCCTGGGCTGCTGGTGCTGGGAGGCCCGAGCAGCACAGAGGGTTTGCTGTAGCCTTTGCTGTCCTCAGCGACACAGGGAAAGAGAAAAAGAGAGAAAGTAACTTACTTTTATCTCTCTTACAAGAAAGGCATGCAGGACTGTGTTGTGGAGCCAGCGATGTATCCCGAATGACTTCAGCTAGAACCTCTCTTCTGACAAAGTCCTGGGATTTGTATGGACCTAAGATTTGGCCCTTCATTCTTTAGCTGCTCTTGTCAGTCAGCACTGAACCAGACCGCAAAATTATCAAAACAAAGTGCTGAAGTATCATCACTGGGAGTGATGGTTCAGAAACTTACAGGGGTTTTTTTAATGTGCCTTTTAGACTTAATAATGCACTGACAAATAGATGTCTCTCTGTTTGGGGAAGGAGGCAAGAACTGATGTGTTTATATAGGTGTTGCTTGAACATTTAAGCAGAACAATCCAACTGTATTTTAATATGGCAAGTACCTTGGCAATTTTTAAAAATTTTTATCTTGCAGGGGGTGGGGGTGCAGAGAGCAGGGTGTTGGGATTTTTTTCCTGATTAAAAATAATGCCTGGGATACCTAGCAACATTATTAATTATGCCAGGATTTTCATGTGCATCTGTGAGATGCTAATTTAAAAACGGAATCCTTTAAGTGCTGAGATCCCCAGTGTGTATGAATCAGCGTTAAGTCCTAAACTGTGTCATTTTTCCTTGAGAAGCTGATCTGGTACCTGTGCTATTAGCTTCTGAGTTTCCTATAGATTCATCTCCCACCTCAAGCTCCATTTTGCAGTTGTGAAGATATTTGGATTATCTCTGATTTTGCTGCTGCTGCTTATTATTCTTATCATTTTGTGCAGTGCCTTTGCACCAGCCTTGGCACAATTGCAAGGTGGAAGTGCTTGTCAGGCTGTAATTCCTGAGCAGTGCTGAGAGATTTTTTCTTTTTGGGAAGTGGCTGCGCTGCCTGTCCTCCCCTCCACCCTGCTCTTTGCCCTTGAGCAATATAGTTGTTCAGTTTGAAAAACACAAGATCAGAAAGTTTTGCCCTTTTTTTGTCCCTGGCAGCAGGATTTGCACAGGCCCTTGGACTCAGTGCAGTCTGGCAGGAGTCACGCTGTTGGGGATGAACTTGGTGCATCACAGCCTGGCCCTGAGCTCTACCGACAGTTCAGTTGTTGATTCATTTAGCGACTTCAGGACTTTCATCTACCCAGGGGTATTGCAAAGCTACATAAGGGAGCTGGGTGCCAGTATACAATTAACACAAGTAAAAACTGGGCATGGAAATCCTTCAGACACCTTTGAACAATCAGTCTGTTTTACCCTTCATTTCAGGTTTTGACACAAAAGGAGGGTGTATAAAGGCATGAGGATTTCCCTAACCCTTTTGTTCTCTTTCCCAGTTTCATCTCAATGTCACTATGTTACTAATGTTTCCAGGTGCTAATGGAAGATTTTGGAGGTCTGTGAAAGCTGGTGGACTAAAAAGACCATACAAAGAGGGGGCACAACAGACACATCAGCTGGGGCTATCTTGGGTGCTGCACCCATATAAATCATCAAATTAGACCATAATACTAATTGTACAGCTAGACCCCAGGAGAACAGAGATGCCAGCAGTCTAAGGAGAATCACAGAATCACCTGGGTTGGAAGAGACCATTTAGGTCATGGACTCCAACCACAGCCTAACCCTGCCTAGTCCATGTCAAGATCACGTCTTTAAGCACAACATCTACACAACTTTTAAATACCTCCAGGGATGGTGACTCCATCACTTCCCTGGGCGTCCTGTTCCAATGCAAAGCACACCTGGTCCATGAGAGACTGAGCACTGTGCAACCCAGGAGCATGATTAGGACCCAGAGAACAAACAAACTCCCTTGCAGAACCCACTGCTTTGAGACATTTGTGTTGTACAGGTTTTCCATCTGCATTTATAGCTCTCTGAGCTCTGCTGGTTGTCAGGAGCCTCAGCACCTCTGCTCAGAGCAGCATGAACAACACACAGCTGGCAGAAAACACTGCAGCTAGCAATATTTACCTCTTGACCTCAATTCCACAGCTCAATTGCTAGGACTTTCTCTTACCCACATGCCTCATCTTCTTGTCACAAATAACCTTTCACCAGTGACACAAAGAAACAAGCCTGAATGAAGAAATGGGGAAGAAAGACAATTTTCTTTGCAAATCTTCTTGGTAATAAGACAGGTGCTCCTGGGAACATCAGTTTACAGCGGCCAGGCACATCTCCCAGGAGGGTTCCCTGTGCATGCAGGAGACAAGACCACTATTTGGGTACACAGCCCAGGGATGTCAGAGTGGATGGAGCCCTCTCAGGCCCTTTGAGACTGCAGGTAATTTCACAGGTGCTGTTCACCAATGCAACCAACATTCATGGGACCAGTTTGGGACAGAGCTTTGAGAAAGGCAAGGACAGACAGTTCTCACCATCCTCCTCTGAGGGACTCAGGTCAGGGTGTCCGGATGAGCATAGGACTTGCTGCTATGTTGGGGACAGCCTGCAGCTCACCCAGCTTCAACCAGTCTTCATCACCAGGTGCTCCTGAGCTCCAGCCCTGACTCTTCCCAGTGTTTTATCTCCTTCAGCAGGGGAAAGTACCTGCAGGAATTTGTGGGACTCTGGTTATTTTGTTTGCTTGCTCCAGAGGTCTCTGTTGATGCATTTTCACCTGGATTCTAAGCAAAAGCAAACTGAAATTGGAGCTGATTCTTGTTTCTGAGGGCATGGGACCCAGTGGGTGCTCTGCTCTTACTGTCCTGGTTAGGAAGAGAGTAACAGTGTGGGTATTGTACATACAGCACACAGTGATAGAAACAAAGGGATACAGGCTGCATGATTGCTCCCTGTGAATTATTTTACCCTGGTATCTATGAAATCCTGGCTAAACCATGAAAATCTGGAGCTCTGTCTGGGCTGGGTGGGAGAAGTGGTGCACTCTGTCCATTACACCTTTACACCTTGTCTCCGATAGGCCAAGTTCAGACATACCTGCCAGCTGATCATTTTCTTTGAGTTTGTACCCACTGCCACAGTGGATCAATTTTGGAAAAGACAACAGAAGAGAAGCAGCTCCATTAGACAACAAGTGCATCTCCTGGCAAGAAGAGCTGATTCCCAGACATATCAGCTACCGAACTTCATAGCTGCAATGTTAAAAGCTATTTAAATTTTCTCCTTCTAATCCTTTAAACTCAATCCAGCCAAGGGTAAGAGTAATGCTTACCAGGGTATCAAGAAATGAAAAGCCCTGTAGTGTACCAATCCTGGATTTCTCCATCATCTGCTCTTTTGAGGAAATCTCAACTCTTATTAAAATTTTTTAAATGGTGCCCAAACACCCAAATTTCACAAGATTATTAATGTGAAGTGACCGGGACAGAGGAATCAGGGTCCAGCTTCTAATCTAAAAGTTAAAGGATATAGTGGCAAAAACACTTTCTTCTTTAACCCAGGTTTGACAGTATCGCTGCATCTGTGGAACATTTCAAAGGAAACTTTTATCAATCCCTACCTGGAAAGGCCTGCTCGAGTACTTTTAGGTAATTCTTTTATTAGGCAATTCTTTTATAATTTAGTTTACCTTATTGCAAAAAATAAGCCTCCTACAAACTGTCAGGATATATATGTAAGTTGTATCACAGCACTCTCATCAGCTATTGGGCACAGGTTACGTACTGCTTGACCTAAAGGAAAAAAGGGAGAGGATTCTCCAATTATGAGCATTTTTCCTAAGGCCTTTAGTCATGTTTCCTTCTTTACTAAAGAAACCAGCTTTAAAAATGCAGTAATGTGGGTTTTCTGCATTGCCTGACTAAGGCTGAACGCCTAAATTGTGAGTTAATGCATGACGCTAATCATCCAGTCAGGCCAGTTTTGCTAACTTTTCCAAAAGGTAGTGCTCTTCAGGGCAACTCAGAACTGTCACGAGTGGCTAATTTGCATTTGAACAGGTTCAGACAATGTAAAATAGTCTTTAGCCAAAGATTGGGTTTGACCTATTGTCTTTAGTTTGAGAGGAAAGCCGTGTGTAAACCCACATTTCTACTGCATCTTTTCCTGGAAATTTGTTGCTAAATATTTGTCAACAGAAGATGGAAGTGTGTTTGCCCTAAAGAAAGAAGTAGTGTAAAGCTGATTCCTTGGGGGGAAAGGGAGATTCTGCACTGAGGCAGGAGGCCCGATATTTGTAAGACAGTATCCACTCAGTAGTGATTGCACAGTTCAGTGCTCACCATCAACAGTCACCTCAACCTATCCAGGAAAAGCAGTTACCACTTTTAATCCAGTAACTGAGACACAAGTCCACCTTTAAGTTGTCAGTAAGCAGCTCTTTCATTGAAGAATATGAGAGGTAGAACTTACCTTCTCATGCCTCCTGAAACACAGAAGTTACTCCAGACAGATTGAAACCTCACAAGTGTCTGCATTCTCTCTCACAAGTACCTCCAAGATTTTTTAAACCAGTAACATGTCATCTTTCAGAATGCTTTGTGCACACCCAAACAGCTTAGTCCCAAGTCCTTTCTGCCTTCTGAGGTTTATGTCATTGTTCAGCCTGGTACAAGATGTTTGGGCTCATCAAAGGCTGGCTCCTGGGAGGTTAGGAGCTCTCCTTTCCTAGAGCCTTACAGAGCATAAAATAGTTGTGGATTCAGCCTGCCTGTCACGTAGTATGGGATGTAGCACTGTCCTCCCCATTTGGCAGGTGAGGGGCCTGACACATTGTATACTGACACCAACATTTGCAAATATTTCCCTGAAGATAAGCACTATCCTCTTATTTTGACATGTAAAGAAAAAAAAATAGTCTCTTTTAGTTCTGATTTTCCCCTGAAGTTAATGGCAGCTACAGATACTGAGCAAACATACAAAATTTGGGTTGTTGATCTAACTTCTAAGGGATTGAGGTGCCTTTCTGAAGAAAGGATTCAAGCTGTTTCTCCAAGGGGAGGAACTTGTAGCACAGGTGGGTATCTGTGGCAGAAAAATAAGTGATTCTCCTCTTTCCACTCTATGATAATTTATTGATACCCACATTGAACATTAAAAAGCTACACTAGTGGCTCTTGGTACAATCTAGCACCAAATCTAGGATTCTGAAATTGTACATGTCCAAAGTGACACTGCTTCTTCATCAGTTGCTCTGATTTCTTTTTAGACATTCCTTAGGACAGAGCTTTTTATTATGTCAGTGCATACCCATCAGTCTTTTACAGGATCTCTCCCTCTCTTTCAGTGCAGGGGGCAAGCTGTGCTCAGATAGTGAGAGGCTTCTCAACATTTTGTTGTTCTTCACTGATGAGAAGGTGAGCAAGCTTTCTTTGCTAACCATCACTCAAATTTAGCAAACAAATTTTATTTTATAATAAGACATGGGGACACTATTAGCCCAACAAAGGTGTATATAAAACCGAGCCAGAGAGAAGTGTCAAACCATTAACCGTGGGTCCTCAGGTTGGCCAAGCTGCCTCAGTTTACACAACATTATAATATTATTTAGAGATCATAAATAAAATCACAGCTATGTTACTTCAGTACTATATAGGAATGCCCAAAGCTGGAAATCAAGCCTAATATTTGAAGCTGATGAAAGACAGTCTTCTGCCTTCTCTCAATCCCCCTCGTCACTTACTACAGGATTTAAATTTACCACATAAAGTTGATTCATCCCTAAAACAAGTTCATCCTGTTATTGAATAGAAAAGTAGCCCATGGGAAAATGGTGTTTGCTCCCACCTTTAAAAGCTGTCTTCACATGTCTACACAAAGGAACAAAAGGAGGTTATGCTTTTTAAGAGTTCAAGTTTGCAAAGGGTGCATGTTAATACTGTTCCTGTGGGCAGAATCTGCCATCTCTTCCAAGCTGAAACGCAGCCTGGGGTTTGCACCCACCTGCAGAGCGGTGACAACCTCACGGTGGCTGCTTGTGGCTTGGGCTATGCCAAGTCATTGCATGGTCCTTGCAGTGGCTGAGTGGCGGTAAGAGATTCTCACCAATGCTACAGGGTGGTGGGATGCTTCGCCAGTGAGTTTACAGCTTGCACTGGGGCCACTGGCTCACTCGGGAAGGAATGATGTCTGTGTCAGATGTGTCTTCTTCCCCACCTACAACTTCTCTGCTCAGGGGAGAGGGTCCTGGTCCCCATGCCCAGTACATGTACCCCCTTGGCAGACACATTGCAGGCCTGATCCCCGTCGTAAATTAAGGATGAATTTCAGCACTTGCTAAAGCAGCTGTGGGATGAATTTTTTTAACTGACAAAAGGAAATGCTTTTAAAATTTGAGGTGGCTTGAACTGTTAGAAAATAACAGCCCACAGAATTTAACAAAATTTCAAGCAACTGCAAGCCAAGTCTCACAGCAGGAGATGCTGTAAAACTTTAAGGCATTACCAAGATACCAGTCTTCAGTAGCACATGTTTGGGTAGACCACTAGCCAAATTCAGAAGTAAGGGAAAGCACCTCTGCTACTCTTACTTACGTTGAGTGGGATATTTCTTGCAATTCTAAACCACTGTCAAGTAGTCTGTCTTGTTGAAATACTAGATGCATCCATTATCCCCTGACATTTATTGTGACTGTGTGCTATTTAGATGAAAGATAAGTTATACATCTGGGAATTACTTGACAATATAAAAGGTGTTATTTTGTGCTTTTGTTGCCATTACAATTAGTCAAATGAGAGGCAATCACTTTTCTTTTTTTCTTATTTTATAGTTCACCTGAGAAATCTGACAACTTCTTTTGCTAAGCAGTGCTAATTTTGATATTCTGACCCATTATAGGGTTGGTTTTCATCAGTCTAGCAAAGAGGGTTGTCCTGGTTTTGGCAGGGATAGAGTTAATTTTGGTTTTGGTAGCTGGTGTAGTGCTGTGCTTTGGATTTAAGATGAGAATAATGTTGATAAAACACTGTCTAGTGTGCACAAATGTCCATAAAATGTCCACAAAATGTCTATTGAGTTCACTCAGCACACAGTCTTGTGCTCCATCTTACCATGGTGATAACTGAGGACAGGAGAGGTGGTGTGATGCATGGAGTCACGGTGCACCAAAGCCACCTCATGTTGGGTCACTGCTGCACTTGCACAGCTTCTTGTAAGATTTATTCTCCATTGATTCAGGTGGTTCCCTGCTATAGCAATCCTTGTAATGTGCAACTCAAATCCTGGGTTGCAGTAATTTAAAGGTATTTCCATTACAATCTCTGTCCCTGACCCCTTGAAGCCAGACCATCAGGTTCAGCATTGCAATGAACTCCCCTCCCAGCCCCTGATCCATCTTGGACTTATCCACAGACTGCAGTCCCTTAGGAGTGTACCTGCCCCAAGTAGAGCCTTATTTGTGAGCCACAGCCCCTCCAGGACTATACATCCTACGACATAGTCACAGCCACAGCTGCTTTGAGGAAGTGCCCCTGTTCCAGTGCAGCCTTTTCCATGGGTCACAGTACCTTCAGAGATATATCTGCTCCAGCGTGGCCTTGGCCATGGTCACAGCCGCTTCAGTCCTTTCAGAAATAAACCTTCCCTGTCATGGGCTCAGCCATGGCCACACTCTGGTGCACCTTCTCCAGTGTGGACTTATCCTCGTCTTGCAGTCCCTCCAGAGGAATACCTGCTGTGGCACAAACATAACCACAGCCACAGATGTTTCAGAGTGTCCTGCCCTCAGGTGGACTCATCCACAGGTCATTGCCACTTCGATTCAAGTTCTCACTGGAGTTCCAGCCCGTCTAGTCCAGCAGCACAGAAACAACAGCAATGTCCTGGCCATCTGCCAGCCCAGGCACACGGCCACTGCTCTTATCAAAATGTTCCCAGGCACAGCAGAGCACGATGATAAGCAGTACAGCACTCCAGCAAGCACTGAAAGCAAAATACAGCTGCTAACGAGCACTATGATACAGTAAAGCAAGCAAACCCCATGGCAAGCACAGGGTCCTGACAATCAGCAATAACAGTATAAAATCAATCTAGCACATTCCAGTCAAATCTGTCATTATCTTGAACGTGTCGAGCCCCCATGCTGGGCACAAAAAAAGGACTGTTGGGGTTTAGACTCAGCTGGCCACGAAGCACCACACAGCCACTTGCTCACTTTCCACACCCGGCAGGATGGAGGAGAGAATTGGAAGAGTCAAAGCGAGAAAAATCATGGGCTGAGATAAAGGCAGTTTAATAGGTAAAGCAAAAGCCAGGCACACAAGGAAAGCAAAACCAGGGATTCATTCCCCACGGCCCATGGGCAGGCTGGTGTTCAGCCATCCCCAGGAAAGCAGGGCTCCATCACATGTGACCATTACTTGGGAAGACAAATTATACCATTCCAAACATTGCCATCCCCCATCTTTCTGCTTCCTCAAGTCCTTTATAAGCTCAGCATCACGCCATGTGGTATAGAATATCCCTCTGGTCAGTTGGGGTCAGCTGTTCCACCTGTGTCCCTTCCCAGCTTCCTGTGCACCCCCAGCCTCCTCACAGGTGGGGTGGGGTGAGAAGCAGAAGAAGCTTTTGATCTGTGTAAGTGCTTCTCAGCAGAAACAAAAAACACATCTATGTAACAAAAACATCTCTATATTATCAACACTGTTTCCAACGCAAATCCAAAACACAGCCCCACACTAACTACTGTGAAGGAAATCAACAATCTCTGCTGAAATGAGGACACACAACAATGTTTTCAGTTGCTGTCAGGCTGTCAAGGACTTCAGGTTCTCACACTGCATTTGGGTGTGGGGAGCACCCAAAAAGTTGGGAGGGCACAAACCTGACCAAAAAGATATTGTATACCATACAGCATCATGTTCTGTCTATAATTGGGGGTTGGGCTGGGGTCTTGTGCAACATCAAGTTCAGGAGGTGAGGAATTGTGCAGTTCATCACTTATTTGGTATTATTTATTATTATCATCATCATCAATATCTCCCTTTTTTTTTGTTTGTCCCATAAACTGTTTTTGTCTCAACCCATGAGTTTTTCTCACTTTCATTCTTCCAATTCTCTGCCTGGAGGGGCTGCATGGGACTTAGTTGCCAGCCAGGGCTAAACCACATCAAGGATTCTGTGGTATATTTTAATAGAGTCACATGGTCAGACATAATATGCAAGACACAAAATGAATCAGAATCATAGAATGGTTTGGGTAGGAAGGGACTTCAAAGCCTAACTAGTTCCAATCCCTTGCCATGGGCTGGGACACCCTCCACCAGGCCAGGTTGACCCAAAGCCCCATGAAACCTGGCCTTGAGCACTGCCAGGGGAGGAGCAGCCACAGCTTCTCTGGGTGGCCTGTGCAAGGCCCTCACCACTCTTAGAGTGAAGAAATATATGATCTAAATCTCCCCTCCTTCAGCTTAAGGCTGTTACACATTGTCCTATCACTACAAGGCCCTTGTAAACAGTGCCTTTTTAGCTTTCCTTCAGGTACTGGAAGGCCACTGTAAGGTCTCTGTGACTTCTTTTCTCCAGGCTGAACAACCCCAAATGTCTCAGCCTGTTCTCATAAGAGAGGTGCTCCAGCCCACTGATCATTTTTATGGCACTCCTCTGGACTTACTCCAACAGGTCCATATCCTTCTTATGCTGAACACAGGTGGGATCTCAGAGTAGAGTAAAGGGGGAGAATCACCTCCTTTGACCTTCTTTGGATGCAGCCCAGGATACAGTTGTCTTTCTGGGCTTCAAGATGGGGCACATGGACCTTCTTGTCCAGCAACACCCCCAAGCCCTTCTCCTCAGGGCTGCTCTCAATGCATTCTCTGCTCAGCTTGTAGTTGTGATTGGGACTGCGCCAATCCACCTACAGGACCTTGCACTTGGGCTTATTGAGCTTCGTAATGTTCTCATGGGCCCACCCCTCAAGCCTGTCAAGGTCCCTCTGGATGGCATCCCTTCTCTCCAGCGTGTCAACCACACCACACAGATCGGTGGTGTTTTCAACCTTGCTGAGGGTGCACTTGATCCCACTGTACGACAAAGATGTTGAACAGCAATGGTCCCAATACCAACCCCTGAGGAATGCCACTGATCTCTACTTGGACATGGAGCCATTTACTGCAACTCTTTGAGTGCAACCATCCAACCAATGCCTTATCCACTGAGTGGCCTATCTATCAAATTCATGTCTCACTAATTTAGAGACAAGGATGTCATATGGGACAGTGTCAAATGCTTTGCACAAGTCCAGGTAGATGATGTCAGTTGCTATTCCAGTATCCACCAATTCTGTAACCCTGTCATAGAAGGCCACCAAATTCATCAGGCATGGTTTGCCCTCAGTGAAGCCATGCTGGCTGTGAGAGTTGTAAAATATGCAGCAAAGATCAAGAACTCTCCTTCTTTACAATAGCTTCTTCCATGTAGATGTCCTGGCAGCTATACACACCCAGCCCTGTCCCACCTGACAGCACGTCCGTTCATTTTTAGTTTAACTATATGCATGTGCCCTGGTGTTTCATGAGCCACTTTCTGTGGAAGGGAACATAAGCCGCTGTGGGTAAGGGGCTGTCAGGTCTCTGGCATCTCTGTGTGCGAAATAAAGGACAGATTTATAAGGACACCAAAATGCTCTAATACTTTAACTCATAATTCACATTATTTATGAGGATGCACTACTTGCTTAATGCAGCTAGATGAAACGTGATGTAATAGTCCCTATTGAATCATTTACAAATGGCAAATAAATGGTATTGCCAACTTGTTCTTTCCTCTCATCCAAAATAAAACTCAGTGAGCTTTGTCATGGCAAGCAAAAACCCTTCCCATCTGCAATCTGAAAATAAAGAACATTTAAATATTCGTGTTGTTTAAAAAAATGCGATAAAAGTTATCCTATATTTGTTAAGACAGTCAAGAATCTCACTGAAGAAAAACAGGGAGAAAAAAAGAATAAATGCTGTAAAATCTGTTTATCTTAGACTATTTCCTTATGGATCTAGAAACCTATTTGAAATAAGAGACAAAAAAGGTCAGGATTTTAAAAAATTTTAATTAAACCTTTCAAAAACTTAGAAATATTTCAACTCTCCCCTTTTACACATATAAAGTTAAAAAAATGTATTTTATGTAACTAGCAAGAGCACGGCAAGATGTACTGGGAGGTAATCAGTCAGAAATAGAATGTGTGCTTGAATCTTCTGCTTAGGTGCTGCATTGCTTAATTTCTTCTCCCTGAAATCAAACTTTCATCCTACAGACAGGACACCTGGCACTTTTTTTGATTCCACTAATATATAACTCTCAGTTCCTGTGCAATAAGTGAGCTTTCTTTTATTGAAAGATAGAAAGAAAACAGTCTTTTGTATGAACTTATTTTGACTGGTGTATCTAATCACAGTTGGGTCTACAGGGTCAATGGGATATATAGGTAAATCACTCACCTTCAGTAGTGTTCCTAAAAAGGAACAGTTTATCAGATACTGTGGTCTCATAACCTCACTAAGTCATTAGTCTTAGTATGCCAGTGCACACTTGCAGTTGAACACCAGACCTTTTCATTTGGGGATCGTTCACAAAGCATGCTTGGCGATATGTAAGGTAAGGCTGACAAAGCTGACAGTATCCTCTAAAAGAAAGAAAAAAAAAAGAAAAGGAAAAGATAGTCTGAGGTAAAAAAAAAAAGAAAGAAGTATTTTCACAGTACAAAAAAGAACTTCAAAAAGATTTCAGAAAGTATTATCTTGGCTGCACTCCAAAGCACTTCAGAGTTGAGTGCCAAAGGATTAAGTCTCCAGTAAGATAAAAATACCTGTGTATACACATACACACACACATGTAAAGACATTCAATATATGTCTAAAAGCTTATTCAGTTAAAATTAAATGATTTTGAAGTTCTTCTCTTGGTAAATGTGAAGCAAAATAGCAATTGTAAGTGTAACTGTGGTAACTAATCAAGGTCGGTCTTTGGCCAGAAGGGGCAGCTGCCCAGCAGCTTGGCGAGTGGCAGGTGGCCATGCCCATTGATTTCATACCACTTGTGGTTTATTAAATGTCTGTCTTCTGCACCTAGGAGAGAGAACATGGATTTAATGAGGGAGGGAGTGACCTGGAACTGACAAAGCAATCTCTTTTCCTCTTGATTAAATATTTCATTAAAACTCTGTGCCATTCAGTCACCTGTAAGTCATGATGAGGCAGGGAGGAAATCTGTGCTAACCAGCTAAATGTCTTCCATGGGATGACCAAGAAGAAATAAGAAAAAGGGTTGAATTTCAGCATGTGATATTTAAGATCAATATAAGAATAATTCTTCCTGCAGGTGAACATTATTAGTAGCCAATAAGATTTGGAAGATATGATGTGTTTGCTATAAATATTCAGTTCAGGATTCCAAACCAGGCCTGGAGGTTAGACCTCTCCTCTGCTGTCCAGCACAGTCACTACTGTGAAAGATGTCTCTGGTAAAAACTAGCCCAGCTAGGTCAATGCATTGGCAGGCACATTTTGTCAGAAGATAGTGGACACTTCAACACCTGCAAAGAGGTCTTAAGCTGTTGGGTTTTTTTTTCCTCCCAAGTAGTAAAAATTACCACAATTACTTAAGTGGGGTAGATTTTTTTATGCAAAGCATCACAGGAAGGTTACTGGAGGAATTCTGTCAGGGTCAGACAAATGACTGAAGGCAAAAAACAAAATGTGAGTTAGCACGGGGTTTCTTTTGGTGAAGGCCAAGTCCTGTGATTAAAATATATGCAAACAGAAAAAGAAGGGGGCTTCCTGTTTTGGTGATTTTGTATCCTCGGGTGGTAAAAGAAGGCATTTAAGGGAAGTCTGAGATCAGTTTATGAAATGATAACATTATCACTGTGGTACTTTATCACTTTGTAACATCATAGGACACACCATAACTTAAAAAATAAATGAAAGAACAAGTAAGCAAGAGAATACTCCATGATTACAGGCCAAGCAGATCACTGGCTCCTCCAGTCGAATGTTCAGTTGTAAAATTTCATACATTCATTCAGAATTTGACTGTGTATAGGGGAGTTTCTCTGGGTAAAGTTGGCCAGAGCAGTGCATCTTGATTAATTTGAGGAAGAAGGATTTTCAGCACAGTTAAAATTGTCCGTACCTAATATTCCTTGGTACTGTGGAGCTATCATCACTTTCTATGAAGAAACTATAGCAGTGTTTCATTTTAGAGTGGTTTGGGTATTAATCTGCATCTATCTGCACGATGAAAGCTCTAGTTTGATTGCTTTGAGTTTGCTTTATCCTCCCCTTGCAAAACCTCGTATCTAGACGTGTACCTTCCCGCTATGCCCTAGCTTCCTTTGTCCACATTTTCTGTAAAGGAGGTATCTCCTATGTCTCTCTCACCACTTCCAGCAGCAGGATGCTGGTTTACAGCAGCCCAGGTTAGAATACACATTATTGCATGTCGAGTGCTGAGGTCAGGGATGCTGTGTGGATTTTTGTGGAAGGTAAAATTCAGATAAAATCTATGGGATGTAAGAAACTCCGAGATGTTTATGATCTTTCTGTAAACATTTGGAAATTGGGATTTATAATGACAGTATTGACAGTATATTAGCTGGAACACCTGTTGAGAGCAAGATAAATGGCCAGTCTAGACAGAATATGAGGCTATTACAAAAATGATGGATGATCTTATTGCTTTTTGGAGATTAGCTTAAAACTGCTGGAAATTCCCCCTACTGTTCACTGCATTTCCAAATTACCATGTGATCCTGATGGTGAGATACTGAGGCATATATTACATGACCTGTCTAAGGACTGCATAATGAGTAGAAAGAAATACATTTGATATTCTCTTTTTAGTCTGAAAAATGAACTTTCAAAATATTGATGTCCTTTAGATTAAATAATTCAAATACTCATTCACTGAAATAAATAAAACTATTTTACCATTCTAGATTTTAATGCTTTAGTGACTAAGGGTGAGTGTGCAGTAATTATGTGCTGTAATTTGGACAAGTCAAGCATTAATTTTTAATTCAGCAACTGCACTGTTTCGGTGTACAGATTTTTAAAAAATGGGGGAAAAAAAGAAAATAAAAGGAATAAGTCACAAACCTGCTTCTGATAGCTAGAATACAATTTCACATGAGGATTGATAAAGACACAGATCTCATCAGATTGTTAAGAAAACACAGTATCGTTTGAATCTAAGCTGAACAAAGCTGTCAAAAGCTTTTGTCCTTCTGATGTCAATTCAACAGATTGCAATATTAATATGAAAATGTCACAGATGAAAGTACACAATTAACAGTAACATTTGAACTACCATTTTTATTAATGGTATTGGTATTCTTTGAAAGCTAATTCCAAACACTGGCACAGAAATAATTTAAAACATGATTTAAAGAGCACAGGGTGATAAATCACACACAAAATAATCCTTTTTATAGAAAAAGACATCATTAGCTCTTTTGCACACAAACTGCTTTCATAACACTACTAGAGGAACACATAGTCTGAGTTTGACTATGTGTTCTTAATGTTTTTCCCACTTACGTTACCCCAAAGGATAATTTCTTCTTGCATTTGGAAGGTGAGTTTTCATTTTCATATCAAAATTTGGGTGAGGATGAAGCTTGTTGCAGGTAAGAAGAAGCGTCAGCATTGTGGCACCCTCCTCCCTGACAAACCTCTCTATTGGCAAGGTTGAGGAGATGATGTGGGTCAGATCTCGCTTCTTCAAGTGCACGAGGTTGATGGATTCAAGGCAGTACCTTATGCCCTTTCAGATTCACTTTATATTTGCCACAACCGTCATGTGGTGCAGGTCAGCAGTGTTCCAGGCACGGAGGCTGCAGTCAGACAGCCTGCAACATGCAGCACAAGTGGCAGGCACGGTCGTTAGGTCTGACTGCCAGGCAGCAGGTCGCTGTGCACGCATAGTGGGACGGGGTGCAGGCCTCTGCACCTCCACACCTGCTGACTCAGCATGTGCCACTGTATGCTGTCACCCCAGTGCCTGCAGGGATGCTAAACAAAATAAATCAGGCCTCACCTCTGGCCCTGGAGCACACTGGCATGGCACAGTTTGAATCCCTATGGCTAAAATCTCTTCCTCTCCACCACAGAGCAGTCATACTTGCATTGCCTTTGGCATGGCTCCCGGCAGTGCTGGCCCCTGACAAATGCCCAGGAATTGCTTGAGAGACTCCTCAGAGGCATGCACCAAAAAACATGCCGGGAGAGCCCCCTCCTCCCTTTTCCCTTATACGCAGGGGGGTCTCACTAGCTTTTTTCCTTAAGGCATCTCATCACAGGCAGCCTCAAAGGAAGCTTAATAAGGTGCACAAACTCGGATCTTATTGAAATCAATGTCCTGCTAAAAAAAAAACCAACCCAAAAAAGTCACTGAAGCATCGGCTCCTACTCAGTAATGTCCAGAAATAATTCCAGACATTTGATGTGGTCTCTCTGTTTTAAAAATGCCAAGCAAGCCACAGCAACAGTATTTAAAGGTGTGCAGAGCAAAATACGTTCCAGATTACTTTTGCAGTAGATTGAATGAATTGTAGCCTTGCAAGACAGAAAATTTGAGATGGTTGAAAAGTGCTGTGCAGAGGAAAAGAAGAAATGTGAAAAATATTTAATTTACAGTGTCCAGTGTTTGAAAATTATTATTTTATTAACCCTTCCAGAAGTTCTCATATTAAACATTGTTGAATTGGGGGCTCTTCCTTAATTCCGTCTCCGTAAGAAAAAAACCTGATCAGACCATATGATAAAGCTCCTTATTCCTTGAGTTTTGTTAGTTTGAGATTGGGAAACAAAACAAATGCAAAAGTTTCTATGTTAGACTGAGCACGGGACTGTACTTGAACGGTGGTGGGAACATGATGCTCTTGAGTGTCGTGTATTTTACTGCCGTGCACAAAACCTAAATTTATTTCTGTTCAGTCATTGGTCTTTTTTAGAGGATACATGACAATAGGTATCAGCTGCAGTGAAAAATTCAATGAAAGATTGCTGGAAACCACAGCAGATAGCAACACCAATCCATAGATTAGCATTTCAGTAGTATTATTCTTTGGGCTGTGCAGATGGTGGTTTGCTTAGAGCCTGCTCTTTTCAGGCACTGGCCCTAGTTTCAGGCACTATCCATGCCTTATCTCATTTGCATCATTTTCATCCAGAATAATAGTCTTTAAATTTCACAACATTTTCACGCTCAAGGCTGCCAGAACAACCTAGATAGTGCAGACATCTGGAGAAAAAAAGACAGACAGCTGGAAGCGCTATAGATTATGCTCACCCAAGCTCTGAGTTTTCCAGTCCTCTCTGGTTTTAAACTTTCTTCTCCCTTTAGTGGAGGAATATAACTTAGTGCTCTTCCACACATCTGAATCAACTGATGCCAAGGACAAAGCAGATTACTTTCTGAATCAGTCAAAATTGGTTTCTAGGCTCAATACTAAATGGGTGCTATGACCTGTGCTACATAGGGACTAGTTGATACTCTACACTGTCCTACAAGTCTGTGAATCTTTTAATTTATGAAGACTGCTACTTTGATTTATCTCTGTTGACACTGCAGTATTCCAAAGTTTGCCAAGAGGTTGAAGTCCTGGAAAAAATTATCACGGCCAGCTTGATACAAAGCTCCTAGACTCAGGAGCTTTTTCAGATAAAAGAGGGAGACAGGTGCAGGAAACAAAGCCCAGTGTGACAGATTATCCATCACATGTGGCAGGGACAGGAGATGGTGCAGCCAAAAGAGCGGCAGCATCTATCAGCGGTGGATAGGCTATGCATGCTCTTGCCAGACTGCTTTCTTCCTCCTTTCCCTTGTGTTTGGATGAAATGCTCACCACGGCCCTCATTGGGGATTTTGCTGAAAATGATTCTTCTCTCTCTGTTTTCACCCTGCCCTTTAACAGTTCTTTCTCATCGTGATGTAGTTTTCAACCTGAACACTAAGTCACGGTCAGCTTCTGTGCCAGGTATGAGGGTGTGAATTTAAGCATGTAAATGCGGTTGCTACCTCGGAGGCAAGTACCTGGCAGCATTATTTACAGGGCTGTGCTTTGTCCTCCTGGGGAGCACAGCCATCCTCGCTCTGTCCTCATCACGTGCTCACACAAGCAGGCAAGGCCAGAAGCAAGACTTGGAGATTTTTATACACTTCTGCATAAGTAGGCAGGAATTTTCAGCAAAAGGAGCAGTGCCAGTGGTATTTTTGGTTTCTATAGTGTAATTCTAGTTGTTTCTGCTTTTCCAAGAGGTAAAGGCTAGGGGCACATTGATGTTGCAGTGAGTCTCACTGGCTCTCACCTTGAGGTGGGTGTTAGGAGCTGCTGCTAAATGGTTTGACTTTCTGATATAAAGTTCTTTTACCTAAATTTGCTTCTACTTAATTTCCCAAATGTTCAGAGTACTCTTTTTTTTTTTTTTTTAATCTTCTTGATATTGTTATTTTTCTGGAAAACATTTTTCAATTAATCCAACCTGCAAGTGAATTGAAAATCCAGTTTTCCACTGCTTATTCCACCAATAGTTTACTTTCTGCGAGTAACATCATCTGGTATTCAGTTTGCTTTCTATCAAATAAGAACCACGATCCTTTGTAATCCTTTTTCTCTCCCTGTCTCTTCAGTGGAGAGAGTGCCTGCCACTGTGCTGAGGGATCACACTTGGCACAGTGGAATGCTCGTCCTCCAAGTGCTGTTTGACTTAATATAAGAATACATTTAGCATCATTGAAGTAGAACCCAACAGCCCTTCTCTTCTCTAATAATTGCGTGAATGATGAGAAAATAAAACTTGATCTTCAGATCAAGTATTTTCAGAGCAGTTCCCAGTATTTTTAAAGCTGAGTGAAGTGTTAATTTTATTCTTGTGAGGCAGCCATTCCAGATTAGAAGTACTTTATATTGACCTTATTTTCATAATGCAGTTAACATTTTGTCATATTGGTTTTCATTAAACTGCATGGAGCCTTCACTTTAATAAACTGTGATTCCCTTAGGTCAAGAGATACAGGAATCACAACAGCATGTCAATATTTCCATGTTAAACTGACTTCTTTGTGCTCAGAGCAATATTTTAGTATTTAATAATTTTAAGATTCTTTCCAGTGATGATAAATCCAGTTTCTCAGTGCCATTGATGCCTACAAGTTTTAGCAGTAAACATCTTACAAATATAAGAGCAGCAACATTAAAAAGCACCAGAAGGCATCTACACAGGATACATAAAGATACACAAGTGCTGCCTGACCTTGAATACTCATCCAGTGGTTGCAACACAGGGCTGTGTTCTGCTCCTGTATTTTCTTTGGACCAGCTCTCCAATCTTTGCTATGTCACCATAGCTTTTTGAACACTATTAATGTGTGAAAGGATAAGACTGATAACATCTCGGTTTTGAAGTGCTGTATTTTTTTACTATATCCAAGACCCAGTTCTTCAAGGTGTCTATTGCAATTTCCTGAGCATCTGTAGACTAAAATGGATTTTGTGAATCCACAGTAAGATATGCACAGTACGTTGCGGAATAAACTCCAGAAATGGAAAGGACGTTGCTGGGTGACCTTATTCACTAAGTGGATCAAAATGACTGTGTAAAAACTTTTGATGAAGATGACTTGGTACACGGTTTATCTCTTTGGGCATGGTCCAAAGCTTATTTAGCTCAGTGCTCTATGCAAAGATCAACTTACGTAGGTTTAGATTGCACTCTGCATCTCCCTTGAATCCTTTCAACCACTCCCCTCTTTCAGACAATCTCAGCTTCATTTATCTGGTACTTGTTTCTTGTCCTGTCTTAGCTCCCTCTTTTCTTTGAAGTGCCTGTGGGAGGTTGTCTCTTTACTCTCTTCACAAAATACTTTTGTTGCATTCTCTGAGTCCAGAAGAAATTAATAAATAAATAAGTTCAAATACTTATTCTCACAGTAAGCAGTACACAATTTCATTCACAAAGTTTAAGTGCCAAAATCAAAGGTGTTGTCATGATCTACATCCTTGATTCTCATTTTTGTGTGGCTCAACCCCACTTGAGAAATGCCTTCCAGAAGCTTGGAGCTCTGTGCCATGCTGAGTGCAGCTTCTGCCTCATTCCTAGAGGCTACCTGGAGACTGCTGCCTCGGCTCCTCAAAGCTCCCCTCCAGATGTGCAGGGCAGGGGCACATCTGAGCTGGTCTTGCCATGCCACCCCTTATCACTTGGGAGTGGCATGGCGAGGATCTCATGCTTGCATTACAGAGATTCATCTGCTTTAACTAATTTACATTGTGGGAAGTCATACCACAACTAGTGGACGCCAGCATGCTAGGAAGAACTGGAGCAATATTATAAATAACAATAATAACAACCTTGTCTTGCTCTGAACTGACACATAGGCGGGGAAGGTGTGTCAGAACAGATGGCTTGATGCATACAAACAATACATTGTGAATATATGACCAGACATGACAGCCCTTATTGTTTCATACACCCAGACTTTATGGGAAAAGAAATACCAAAGCTTTTGAATTGTGAACAAGCTTTTGCTGCAAAGCCCCTGAGTGGACACTTGGCACATAGGAATAGCTTCCCTGACAGTGTGGCTATGCCAGCTACACAGACAACATACATGGAGCTGACAAAAGTCATCTTCCTTCTGTAGAGTTACAGCCAAGGAGGCTGGTTGCATAGTGCCATGCAGTAAGGTGACGTAACTCTTTGCAGTGCCCGCTGAAACTGCTACCCTGAGCAGGTCACACAAGACTTTCCTTCCAAAGGAGCCACGTTCTGTCTTCACACAGCCATGGGATTCAGATCTGTCTTTCAACTTGGTAGTTCACAGTAAAGGAGTTAAGTCAGCCTGTAAAAACATCAACCAGAATTGATTAGTCATTCTTAGGATAATTGTCAAGCATTTGACCTGACTGCTGTGAAACTAGAATTTATCCCATTAAGAAGTCAAATGCTTTGTCCTGTTGCTCTCTGTTCAAACACTTGTACATGGAGAGCTGGTTCAGTAATGGCTGACCTTGCATCTGCAGAAGATCCTCGTCCCATTTTAGCAACTCTAGTCCCCTAATCAAGAGTGATTGCTGTCCTCTAGTAAGCCAAGAGACAAATGTCTATTGCAAAGCTTAGAGCAAATCAAAAGCTTGTTCACAGGCTGCTAGGGAACCGTCATGACCGGACTGTGAGATATCTGTGCTGAATTAATTGCTTGTGAATTATGCAAAACATAAAGCCTGTGAATATTACCTCTGACATAAACACACTGAGCTCACTAAACAAACTATTTGGAAGTAGAGAGATTTGCTACATAACTCATGTGACTCTGGTGAGATGGAAAGTGAGGCAAAGGTTGTGATTGCATTTCAGGTTGTCCATTTGGAAGAACAATCCTATGTAACCCAGGGGCAGTTTTATGTACTCTCTGAGCAGGAGTTTGAAAACCAGAAAATACTAATAAGGTATTAATAATCTCTAGTATAAATGGATAGCAGACAATTAGCCAGATGCCCTTTTCCTTGCTCATTGCTACTCCTGGAATTAGAAACATTGACATCCTAATGTTCAGCTAGATTGTTATTCAGCTTGAAAAAAACTTTCAAAAGATCCTGATCAGATATGGATTGGGGCTTATTAATTTAATTAATTCACCTCCTTCACTAGCTATGGAGCTTAACCAATTTAAAAAAACAAGCAAGCAAAAAAACCCAATGAACCTGGGCTTTTCAAAACACTAGGTATGGGTATTTGTACAATTATTTTTTTCTTAAAGTCCTGTAGCTACCTTTTTGAAAAGTATATCATAAGTATTAAACAGAGATGTTGTGATTTAACCTGCCTGGCAGCTAAAACAACCCCACAGCCATCTGCTCACTCCACCCCCTCAGTGAGATGGGGGTGGGGGAGAATCGAAAAGAAAAAGGTAACTCTTGGGTTGAGATAAGACAGTTTAATAGGACAGGAAAAAGAGATAATGACAGTAACAATAACAATGATAACAGAATACACCAAACAGTTGATGCACACCACAAATTCTCACCACCTGGAACAAATACCCAGCTAGTTCCCAAGCTGCTCTGCTTCCTAGGCCATCCCTCCAGTTATATACGTGGGGCGGAAGAAGACATAACACTACAGCATAATCCAGATTTTACAGATGTGAGCTAGGGGCTCCTGAGGTAGTTGGAGTCAACAGGATAAGACATATGAAGCACCTCAAGGGATGTTCCTCTAAGAAGTTGACATGGCCAACAGCCCATCTGAAGTGCTTCTACATGAATGCATGCAGCATGGGCAACAAACAGGAGAACTTGAAAGCTACTGTATTGCTGGAAAGTTGTGACCTAGTGGCCATTACTGAAATTTGGTGGGATGAATCCCATGACTGGAGTGTGGCTATCAATGGCTACAAGCTGTTCAGAAGGGGCAGGTGAGGAAGGAGCGGTGAAGGTGCTACCCTCCATGTTAAGGAATGGATAGAGTGTGAAGTGATGTCTGTAAAGAATTGCCAAGAGGAAGTTGAAAGTTTACGGGTAGGAGTTAGAGACAAGGCAGCAAGGGGAACCTTGTGGTTAGTGCGTACTACCGTATTAATGCCTCATACAGATTTAATGGGTGGACTGTCCAGTGGATAAGGAATTGACCAGATGGTTACATCCATAGGGTCATAGAATCATAGAATTGTAGGGGTTGGAAAGGACCTCGAGAGATCATCGGGTCCACCCCCCCTCCCCCCCCCCCCCCCCCCCACCCCGCCAAAGCAGCTCCCTAGGACATATCACTCAGATAGGCATCCAGGCAGGTCTTGAATATCAATGGCTTGATGTGCAGATGGAGAGCATGATGAGCAGTGTCCCTCAATAACCTGTACTGGGACAACTGTTGTTAAATATCTTCATCAGTGGTAGAGATAGTGTGTGTGTGTGTGTGTATATATATATATATATATAGTGATATCAACAGTGTCATCAAGAACACCCTCAGCAAGGTCACAGATGATGCCAAGCTGACTAGTGCATTGAGTTCACCAGAGGGATAGGATGTCATCCAGAGGGACTTGGACAAGCCAGAGAGGTGGATCCGTGCAAACCTCATGAAGTTCAACAAGGACAAAGGCTAAGTCTTGCACTTGGGTCAGGACAATCCTTGTGCTACTAATACAGGCCGGTTGATGATATGATAGAGAGAAGCCCTGTGGAAAATGACTTGTGGGGTACTGATGAGTGAAAAGCTGGACATGAGCCAACAATGTGCACTCATAGCCCAGAAAGCCAATTGCATCCTGGGTTGCATCACAAGAAGTATGGCCAGCAGATTGAGAGGTGATTTTCGCCCTCTGCTCTCGTGAGACCCCAACTGGAGTGTCCAACTCTGGAGGCATAAGCACAAGAATGACATGAACCTCTTGGAGAGGGTCCAGAGGAGGGCCACAAGGATGATCAGAGCACCTCTCCTATGAAGAGGCTGAGAGTGTTGGGGGCTTGTTCAGCCTGGAGAGGAGAGGGCTCAGGGGAGTCCCTACTGCAGCTCTCCAGTACCTGAAGGGGCCTACAGGAAAGCTGAGAGGGAGTAGGAGGAGGATTCAGGGCAGTGTTTGCCAGGGCATGTAGTGATAAGATGAGAGGCAGTGGTTTTAAACTACAGCAGGGTAGGTTTAGATTAGACATTAGGAAGAGGATCTTTGCTATGAGGGTGGTGAGGCACTGGAACAGGTTTCCTGCAGAGGTGGTGGAAGTCCTACCCCGGAGATATTCAAGATCAGGCTTGATGGGGCTCTGAGCAACCTCATCTAGTGAAGATGTCCCTGCTTACTGCAGGGGGGGTGGTCTAGATGACTTTTAAAGGTCCCTTCCAACCTAATGCATTCTATGGAGCATGATGTCATATGGTACAGAATATTCCTTTGGTCAGTTGGGAGTCAGCTCTCCTCGCTGTGTCCCCTCCCAGCTTCTTGGGCAATCCCAGCCTCCTTGTTAGTTGGGGGGTGCGAGAAGCTGCAAAGTAATTGATGGCTTGGCAACAGCTGAAAACACCCATGTGTTAGCAACATTGTTCTCATCCTAAATCCCAAACACATCCTTATACCAGCTGCTAGGAAGAAAAGTAACCATCCCAGCCAAAAACAGGACAACAGATACTCAGTTGCCAGGACTTCTGCCTGGAGCAAGTTCTTAATTTTCTTTTCTATGTTCATACAGTTGAGAGATGTGAGACAATGAGGCTTCTGTAGAATAGCTAGAGGTTGAGGGAATAATGCTACAGCTTAGGTAGACTGAGCTGACAGTCATTTATCTTTAACCGTCTGTTTCTAACGATGCAGACAATAGGCAGCGGTATTTTAGACAACCCCCACAAATAAAAGTATAATTATGGAGAAATGACAAATACCTACAGGAAAAAGGAGCAAAATTACACAGATCAGCAGTACAGCGATAAAAATTGGCCCTGACCCAAGTGCTGTGCCAGTAAGAAAGACAAGAACGTCTTGGGAGAGGACCAGAGCGAGGATAGATAAGCTATTGTCTTTGCTCCTCAGCTGATCAGCCAGCTGGCAAAGCACTCAGCCCTCCTGCCTGGCTGCCAGCTCTCCATGGGCAGAGTGAGCAGTGCTGCTGCTGCTCAGGAAGGAGCTGGCAAGCCAGGCACATGCGACTAGGGCCAGCTGAGAACTGGGACACTGTGATGGAGTACACACTCAAGAAAGGAAACGTCTTCAAGGGTGCTCCAATCCCACACAAATGAGAAGGGAAAGGGAAAAAGAGATGCTTATCTCAGTGAATGGTGAACCTGAAGACTTTTGTCTGCAAATACAGGTAAAGCGATTTGGGAATTAAACTCAGCTTCATTCTCACACAGTCATGGTAGTCACACACTGTACTTGTATTCAAAGTACATTATTTCCACACTTTGTCTTAAAAAAAAATGATGACTGGAAAAAAAAAAACCCAATATGATTACCAAACCACATTTTGCTAATGTAGATCCACCGAGCCTGAAGGTCTTTAAAGAAGTGAGAATACCAGATAGAACATTGAGATGGAGAGAATGTGTCATTACAGAAAAAGATAGGACATTTTTGTTTGTTTTGTTATGATTCAGAGCGGTGCCACCCCTATAAGACCATTATCCAAATACCTGCAGAACTGAGGAGCAGTGGGGATGAGAGGATGCAGCATGACAGAGGGAGCTACTAGCTTTCCCTGGGGTGAAGGCTAGAATCTTTTTGTTCTTTGGCTTGCTTGAAACTCAAGCAAACCTTGCCCATGCCAGGTGTCTGCCTCAGGCTGAAAACCTCTAGAACTTGTCAGCAAGACCTGTTCAACCATTCCTCAATAATAAATTAGAGGAAAAAAATACAAATATGTCCCAAGTCAAGAAGAAAAAAAAAAAAAAAAGCCTTTCTCTTGCCCAGAAATGTTTGAACTCCTGTGCTTGGCAGCAGGATCTTGAAAACTGACACAGAGGTAGCACAAATCAATCTTTACATACCCATTAAAAACTGCTAAAATTTGTCAGGGGCCTCTTAGGCACCTCACTTCAAACATTAATTTTAGCAACTAGCAGTTAAAATCAGCTGTAAAAAGAGACATATAGTTACAACTTAAATTCCATCATCATCTCCACATAAATTAGACTGAAACTGTCATTTACTTAATTCATAATATGACCTGTGCCGTTACATCTGCTCACGGTCTGTTTAAGGCACTGAATAGCACTGAGTCAAACACAAAGTACAATAATATGGTTAGTTTAATTTAAAATCTCCATCAGCAAAGTTTGCCTTTTTCAATAGGAATAGAGAAAGGAAAGGACATCTTCATCTCTGTCATAGGTGTGAAACTGCAGGAAAAATGAAGTGGAAAGCATCTACCTATCCAGCTGGAGCTGTGACGAGTGAATAAACATGATTTCTATTTACATTTGCATCCATATTAGCTGTATTTGCTGGTCTGGTGTAATACTGATCTCTCTTATTCTGTGTCCTACCACACAAAATAAGCAGCTGGCTCCACGTGACAAAGCTAATGCATGTGAATAACATCTAGAAAGTGGGGTGGATGGGATGACTCATGGTATCTGAAGTTCCACACTTGCTTAGATGTGTAAACAGAATGGGGACTTGGTATTACATAGTTTCAAGAAGGTCACAAAAGACTTTTTGATTTGATTTTTTTCCTACTTTTGGTCTATGTGTAATATACAACAAATGTTGCTGCTTTAAAGGATTGTTATGAATTAATTCAATTTTAAGTAATTTAAATTAAACACGTGGATCAATGCATATTTTCTTTATAGTAGTGTCCAGTTCTCACTCTTGTCACTCTAAGTGTCTATGTAATTTGGTATCTATGTTTCCCAGTCACATCTTACTTCAGTCATGGTTCTGTAGCTGCAGATACCGTTCCATATGGTACAGGAAAATTACACTCATCAACCAAGGTAAGCTAAGAATGATAAGAATAGCACAAAATATGGTTTTGTCTCATCAACACAAACATAACTGGGAGTTTCTAGTGCTATCTGGTGTTTCAGAACTGGTTTAAAACACAAAGGGTAGACCATGTCTGGTTGGTGCTTATTGCCGTGTCCCCCCATGCCCAGCTGGAGATGCTACCAGCTGCTGCTAGAGCAAACCTCTCACCCTCATCTTCAGCTGCTCACTGCCTTGAAATTTGGCTCTAGGTACCACTGGTTAGTGACTATCAGATAGGCCACAAACTAGTCTTCTATGTTGATAAGATTGATATCTTATATTTATCTTATATATCTTATATTTTGATATAAATGGCCCTGTCTTTGTGAGGTGTAGGCACTGTGGATGGAAAGTAAGGGCCTTGCATGGAGGAATTTGTGTTCTATTCTTTGCACAGGGCTTGGGAGTTCTAAGGACAATTGGGGGTGGAGGGGAGTGTGATCAGTGAATGCTGGAAAAGGTCTTGGGGGAACTATGGGAAATAAGTAAGTTCCCATACAAACTGGAGTGAAGAGCTAGTAAGGAAAGAGTTTACAGTAACACTGCAGTATTTCACAAGCAATTCTGTCTTGGTACCCTGAACATGGGCAATTGCTGCTCTCCCTCCTGGCCCTCAGTCTTCAGACCCACAACAATGCCAGTACTCCTATTTTGCCAAAAATTTGCCTGCCAGTGGTGCTTCTGGGGAGCATTGCACTGGTCCAATACTGGAGTACTGAACTGTTACATTCTTCAGAGTGCTGATAATGAAGGCATTCTCCTATGCAAAGAGGGAAGTATAAGTATTTGCAGTGGAGAGCATGCAAAAACTGTTTCTCTCCATCTGTTGTCTACCTAGATGTAAATTTACATAAAGAAGGCAAGGAAGAGTTCCATGGATCTTCACCAACTTCACTACCACCTGCCCTCACATCATGTGTTGCAGCCACAGCCAGAGGACCAGAGAGTCTCTCAGCCCCTCTTCTGGCTGCAGCAGTGTCCTGTCCACTCATATCCTCATTCCTGAAAAGGCTCAGAAGGCTTCTCTAAAGAACAGAATTAATGACAAAAGAAACATTGCCCAGAATTTGCATATCAAGAAGCCTGTAAGTGTGGAACAAGTAAGATTGATAGCTATGTAAAGACAGCAGTCCAAGCTCCACACCATTCATTTGCATTGATTACAGATTAGTTAGTCTGAGGGAGGATATCCTGTCTTCTGTGCAAGACCATCTGGCCTCATGCAAGAGGCCTGTGCCTCTGGTCATGAGGGTTCTCTCTGATGTTTGCCAAACACTGGCAGATGTTACTGTTTGGTGTGACTTCCTCATGGCTGGTTTCTCTTCTTCTTCCAGGAAAAAGTATTCCTCTATTACTTCATTGTATAGACCATTATATCATGGGTTTTCACAAAACCTCAACATTTGTATTTCTAGATTTTCCAACATATTTTTTTGATTGTCTAATAATAGTTTTGCCTGAAGGCATCCAACATACATTTTACAACTGACACAGGACAGCAGCTGTATTTCCATAACCACAACTTTCTAGTATAGTAGTTGTCCTATTGCAGTCTGTGTGCATGTTATGAGTTTCAAGTCCACATGATACAGTTAAATTTGTGGTCAGGAAGCAACAGTGTATCATACTGCCATGTAGGAAGTGAAGCCTCAGACAGGTTAATACTAGCACATAATCTTAGCTTTATTATGTTCACTGGTGCTCTCAGATAGCTGAAGGAGAATATTTTCAGCAGGCAAAAACTAAGCATGCATTTGTTGATCGTAAACTTGTATGTTTGATGTAACATAAATTCAGCCCTCCCATGCATGCGCTTTGGCTTCCAGCATTTTACTTGACTGTGGTGGTATTTTTCCAACAGACCCCTAGCCTTGCAGGCATACCTCGACCTCTGCTGTTTGTATGTTGCTGCCACTAAAAGCAGTACTTTGGGTCATTTCTCTAGAAAGCCACTGTTAAAAGAAAGCATTCTGTGACCTACGCTGCTCCAGGCAGTACAGTCTGTCCGTTATAACAATGCTCTTCTATGACACAGATTATTCTTTTTTCCCCTTGGCTGTTGGGAAATGCTACACAGAGCAGAGGAAGTGTCCTGCCAACCCTTCACCTGATCAGAGGAGTACATGGAGACAGGCAACACGGGATGCAAATCTGCTCAGTCACAGGGGCCAAGCAGTACTGTACTTCTTCACATGGATGAATCTTCCATTTGCCATACTCCTTTCATTTTTCCAGCCAGTCACACCACCCCTTCAGCTATGGATTTCTTTCCTAATGCTTCTACAAGAGGGGAGTAAACATCCCTCTGCTCCAGGCAATGCTGTGCCTCCTGCAGCTTTCCTGGTCTGACCAACTGGCTGAACCTGCTGCTCTCCCTTCCTCACCACAGGCTGACAAGAAGAAACATGAAGATTCCATCACTCAGTTCAGAGAAGAAAAGACTCAGAAGAACAGGAAGGTGAGTGTGAAAGGGAGAAATCATGGAAAAAAAAAAAAAAAAAACCAAAACAATAAAAATGAAAGGCCTTAACTGAAGTCAGGTTAAGAAGAAAGGTCATGGGAAAATGAAATACATATAGGGAGGGAAAAAACCCCAAACCCTGAAAAGACTGGAAGCTATTAAAGAATAACAGTTGGTCTGATGAAAATAGAAAGCAGATAAGGCACAAGAGTGTTGTAAAGGAAGTGGAGGAGAGACTACCATGGAAAGATTAGAAGAAGCAGTCTTGAAGGAAGAGAGATATAAAAAGACGTTAAGGATCAGGAAAAAAAAAACAAGCTACAATGTCATCTTACAAGCAGAGCTATTTCACCAGCCCTTTGGTATTCATCGTGTGATGATCATTAGGCTATTAAATGTTCTAAAGCATTTCCAGTGAGCAGCCAGCTCCTCGATCCCAGCTGCTGTCGGAAGCCAATGCTCTGACATGTGGATAAACTGATAATTTAACAAAGGCCCCCAGGGGATGGGTAGGCTAGTACCAGCAAACAGCAACTGTAAAAAAAAAAAAAAAAAGCTAATTTTTATTCAGACCAGCCTCCAGCCTTCAGGTTGAGAGGATACCAAAAGCTTGTTTTGTAAGATTTACATTTTCTCTTCCTCATTCCTCATATCTCCAGTGCAGAAAAACAAAACAAATCACAACAAATCCCAAAACCTTTTACAATTGCTATTTGAAATCTGAAGCAGGCATCTTATTTAAAGGCAACCAACCAGATAAGCCAGTTAAAATGGCACAGTAACAACTCTTTCCTGGTCTCCCAGTGTAGGCAACTGGAGGTAAAATATAATAATGAAATCCCAATTATTGTACCGGGATGCCAGGAACCCTTGTTCAACAGAGGATTTTTGCTGTCTTTCAACCAGTAAAGGCGTGTCACTTAAAAATTAGAATTACATGCAAAAGACCAAGGGACACCAAAATTTAGCTCACAGAATGAAGATTATCTACCCTGTGCTTGGCGGATGGTGATTGCATTTTATTCTACAACCTCGTGCATGGCTGATTATACTGCACCACAGAGAGACAGAACAGTAATAACAAGACTGCAAATGACTGAATTTTGCCAAGCTGCTCCACGCAGATATCAGCCAACTTGAATGAAATGAATAATAATGAAATTAAGGCAAATTATTAGTTCAAGCAAGATCCACTGCTATACGTTTGGCATGCTGTAATGTAATTAGAACTGATCAAACTATTAATTGTGGAAAATTATTAGTCACATTTTGCCCTTGTTTCTGTTACCGACTCTTCTGTGAACAGATCATGACTTTGATACACTTCTTTGTTTTCAGTGTTAGTTCTAATTGCTCAAAATCAGTACGTGAGGAAAAAAATTACCCTACAAGCTTCTTTTGTACTGTTGCTACCAATTTTCAAGTATACTGAAATACTCATATTCAGTTTACTAACAATAGTACAGTTGCTCACTTAGTTGTCCTACATGATCTATGTTCCCTTACAAAATGAGGAGGAGGTATGAAGAAAGTAATAGGAGTAATGGATTTCTATGCCATGTAAGACAAAGAAGGTAGTAGGCAGGCCTAACAAATGGTAGGAAATGATTAAATTTTCTACTCCAACTATGCAAAGAAAAACAATTTATCTAGCATTATGAGAAGCCTGCAGTTAGAACAAGTATTCCACCCTCTGCCACATAATGCCAGAATGTGCCTGGTAATCAATTGACATAACCCGCCAGTACAGTAGGAAAGCGCTATAGTCACCATCTGACAGCTATTGAATGAGGACACAAGGACTACATCAAAGCCTGAGGAACTAGGCTTCTGCAGACACATCTTTACTTGCGCATGTGACAATCCACTTCTGTCCCATGTGAAAGAAAGAGGAAATTTCGGCACCTGGAGGGGGTGTGTGTGAGATCTTCAGTGCACTCCAGGCTATTCCCACAGCTGAATGGACCCTAACTGTGCATGCAGACAGACTTCCATAGGATCATAGACTGGTTTGGGTTGGAAGGGAGCTTAAAGACCATCTAGTCCCACTCCCCATCCTCATGGGCAGGGACACCCTCCACTAGACCAGGCTGCCCAGTTATATCAGTCTCAATACAGCCCAAGAGGTTTACCAGAACCAACAGTGGTTAAAGTACGTGTACCTGAAATAAAGTGTCTCATATTCATCTTTGGACTCACAACTAATGACAAAGTTTCTGGTCTATCTCATATTGTGCCAGAGAAGCTGTGCTACCCCATGTCAACCCCCTCCATCAAAATACCAAGTAAATTCTAATTTTTGAGTAATGGTCTTATCTTAGTTTATATTCTGATGTTATTACTTTTGCTGAAAAGTAAATACTAAATAGAGCAATTGTGTGAAAATTAATATAGCATGACAGCTTAAGTTAATAAATTTAACTCCAAAATGCTAAATACAATTTTTCTCAAAGAAATCTAGCCTCTTTTTTTGCTTCATTTTGCCAAACAGCCATTCTCTTCACCCACTCCTATCTACATTACATACATCAACTTTGTTTGACGTGGAAGTAGGCATGCTTCAAGCCAACTGAGAAAGTCTGGATTGTTTTACTCAGGCCACTAATTAAAAACACAAGAAATGAATCAATATATACAATAAACTGTAATAAAATCAGGGCCAACATTTTGTTTGCTAGATCAGTTACCAGATACTTTAACTGCTTTGTTTCTTGTTACAGCCACCCTGTCACTCCTAATCTGATCTTGACTCGGGCTCCTAGCTTGTGTGCATGCGCTGTGCCTAGAAAGTGACTTAACATTTCCCTTTCAGACCAGACCTTGCCACTCTCTGGCACAAAAAAACTGTGTTAAGGTGAGTACATGGCATCTAAATGCTACAGGAATAAGCCTCTACTGCTGAGTTGCACAGCTCCATTCTCTCTCTGCCTGGAGCTGGGTGTTTCATTTGGAGAACATATTAGCAAAGATGTTTTGGGGTTTTATTTTTTTTTCCTGGCACAGTCTGCACACGTGATCATAAGGACAGGAAACTTGTTTTATGTTGGGTTCTATCAATGTGCATGTTTATTTACTCCTTTGTCTGATTATTACTGAAAACACCCCCATGTTTTACTGGGCTAAGTTAGGAGCAGAAGAGAAACAAAGTTTGTCGTAGGCCTTTGACGGGTATCTGGCAGATGAAGAAGCGATTTCACCCGCTGTTACCTGAGCCTTTTATGTGTGATGGCCTTCTCCACGTCACTGCTCTTACCTCCACCCTTGGCCTGTTTGCACAGGGTGAGCTCCGCACCATGTTTCCCCGCTGTGCCGCCCCAGGCCTTACTGCAAGGAGGAGGCAGGCCAAGCAGTAGAGGGACGACCGTGGGTGTGAGCGTGGGTTACCGGGCACTGCCACCAGCAGACACCCCGATAAAGCTCTCCTCGTCCCACGAACCTGTTTGCCCTAACGTGCTTTGCAGAGCAAAGGGGTGAAAACTCGAGTGTCATCTACAGGAAGGGTGATCCACTCTTCCCGGCCGCTCCCCAGGGCACGGCTGGGGCCCCGGGGAGCGGCCGGGGAGAACGAGGCGGGGTGTCGGCCTCCTGCCCCACGGGCAGCCCATCCCAGCCGGGAGAGGAGCCGAGGTAGCTGCGGGGGATACTCAGAGACCCCATCCCGCCATCCCCACCCACTCCCGGTATCGCGGAGCGGCGGGGCGGGCCTGGTCCCTCCCCCTGCCCCTTCTTCACCGCCCCCCCCCCCGGGCTTTTATAAGGGCGCGGAGTTTCCGCGTCCTGTGACTGCAGTCAGGTGGTTGCGGGTTTGTGTTCCCTCCCTCCCTTTTTTCCCTGCCTCCTTTCCTTCCCTCCCTCCGTCTTCCCCCGCTCGCCTCCCCCGCGGTGTGGGCCGGCCCAGCGGCGGAGTCAGCCGGGGAAAGTTGGAGGAAAGTTGCCGGCTGGGAAAGTTTAGAGGTGGGAGAGCCCCGCGTCCCCGCCGGGCCCCGCTGCGCTGTGCTCCGCGGGAGGGCCGAGGATGGCCGGCGGGGAAGGACTGGGCTCCGGCGTGCCGGAGTGTCGGGAGCATCTCTTTAAGGTGCTGGTGATCGGAGAGCTGGGCGTGGGTAAAACCAGCATTATCAAGCGGTACGTGCACCAGCTCTTCTCCCAGCACTACCGGGCCACTATCGGGGTGGATTTCGCGCTCAAAGTCATCAACTGGGACAGCAAGACCCTGGTGCGGCTGCAGCTCTGGGATATTGCAGGTAAGGGCCGGGGCGGGAGTCGCTCAGCAGGGCGAGCTTCGAGAGGGCAGAGGCCGGTAAACCCAGCTGTCGGGGCTCCCGGCACCCGGCCTCTGTGCAGGAAAGTGTATTTTGACAGTGAAGCCTGTCGTCTTGGCTTTTTCCTTCCCCCTATTACTTGCAACCATGCTTGTCTGCGTTTGGGGCATAGTTAGAGGGAGTTCTTGATGAAGAAGTGACGTTTCTGACTTGTGTGTTCCTCTTAGCTGATGTTGTGGGGCTCTTGGCATGGCCCAGGGTTTTACAGTGGTCTTCAAAAAGCTTCTTTGCCCTGTTTGCTGGTTCCAGGGCTCTAGGAAGGTTCCTGCTCGTACTGCTCCTCCTGACTCCCTGCCCAGGCTCTTCTGGCCTTGTTTATGATTACTGCTTAAATTCATTCCTGACTCTGTAGCACTTCTAGAGGAAATAAATATTTTTTCCAGCTAGGTTTTGTTCAGTAAACATGTCTTACTGGTTGAAGGGAACTCAGCTAAAATTGCCCTGTACTAAGGCAACGTGCCCAAACTTTGTCTTGGGAGTCACCTATATAATTGAAAAGTATCTTGTGTCCCTGCAGCATGGAGTGAGGGAATAGGACTTCTATTATGCTTACTTATGTGTTCAGATCATGGGTTTGTGTAACAAAAAGCTACTTTGAGCACCCAGAAGTAGAAAGCCCTGGTCACTTGTTCAAACTACACATCATTCTTCTTCTACATATAATTCAGAAATGTTCTATAATACCTCTGTTTTAGACTCCAGCGCATACCTAACATGGTTAACTTTGTTATGCTGCAGTGTTAAAGGCTAGAGAAGAAGCAATGTTCTGTTGTGGCCTTGTAAGAAGTCTGTCCCCTTGACTCCTTGATCATCTCCAGTTGGTATTTTCTTTCTAGTTTTGTGTGCAGCCCAGGTGTTAACCTGCAGCTCTCTTGATCGTTTTCCACTACATTCAGAATATCTTCTTGGATATGGAAAAGTAGCCTTTACTTCAAACTCTGGTGTTTAAACTTGTGCTATGGGAAGACACTAAGTTAACAACTGGTAGTTACCATTTCTGTGGATTTTAGCTTTATGAAGTGGAAGCTCAGGAAAGAGGAAGAGTAACATGTGGCTGCTGTAACCCTGTGACAGACCAGCTGTACAACAGCTACTGGCCTGTCTGCTCTAAAGATTATCTTAAAATATTTCAAATATTATTCCTCTATCTAAAAAGCCTGCTTCTTGCTGCCATATGCTGAAACACGCCATAGATCTCTGTGCTGCTGGCCTGTAGGGCAAACTAAAATATTTTCCAATTGCTGTTTTGGAGAGAAAGTAAAATATTGGCAAGCTTTCTCTAATGATGTGTTCCTTTTAAAGATCAGTTTTAACCTTCTGTAAATCAATTAGCAGTATTGGTGCAAGCTGCTACAGTGCTCTGGATGTATTTTAGCAAGTCTGGGGTTCCAAAGACAAAAGAGAGGATACTATCAGGATCCTGGGGCTTGGCGGGCTGCCACGCTTGTGTTTAACTTCTCCTCAGCCCTTGATTTCTGAGGCTGGGGCAGGCTGTGTGATTTGCCAAAGCAATCTGTTTCAATAGGCTAGGCAGAAATTCAGCTGAAGCTTGTGGCAAAGTTGAGGTAGAACCTATTTAGATTATGGGAAGTCCTATTAATACATACAGGTATTAAGTTAAAGATCTAGCGGATGGTATTTTTCACTCTTGGTTGTTGCACTTAGTGTATTTTGGAGGCTGCTAGATGAAGACAGAGTTAAGAGCTGCTGACAAATCCTTGGATGCTTGTGGTAATACTGCTGATAGATTGAAGAATTAAAATTTTTCCTGTCACTGAAAAACTTTTCCTATTTTAGTGTGATGTACTTATGTATGAAACTCCCGACTAGCCTGTTCCTAGCAAAAATGACAAAGGAAAATATGACTATGTTGGTTTTCTTTTTCAATTTGCACTTCAATCTATTATGTCAAATCTGCTAGCTAGGCTATTCTGTTTCCAAGGTGCTGGGGCTCCTTCCTCAATTGAAAACCAAGGCCAAGAAGAGAAGTAATCTTAGCCTTTGTGATTGTTTTGATTGGGCTATGCTTAGGCAGTGTGACTGTAACTGTTCAGACTGCTGGAGAACTTGACATCTTGGTTAAACTTTAATCATTACAATGAAGAGGATTTTAGTATCCGTAAGTGTTGTTTCATGGTCTTAAAATTGCTAGCATCCTGGACTTGGGAATGTGTTCTGCAGCTGTCTATAGTTGTGAACACTAAGTACCTGAGGATGTTAACAGCTTTATACAGAAATTATTAGAGAACCAGGTGGAAGATGGCTTATATATAGTCATAGCGAATACTCCCTAAAGCACTTTATTGAAGTGTGTAACAAAGTATCTGAGCATGTGATAGTCATTCCTTTTTAACATGTCAGCCTCGCTGTCTTTTGGCTTTCAACAGCTCATGTAGATAATTTTGTCTGCTGGTGTGTGTAGACAAACAGCCTTAGATCTCTAGAACGGATCTAAATCTCATGGTAAGTAATGCTACATGTGACTTCCCTGCAAGCAATGTGGTGTTGGCATTCAGACTTGATTTTGATGCATTTAAAAAGGCTTCTGAATTAATGTCTAACCCTTAAGCGTAGTAAGGCATGTTATTTTTCACTAGATCAAAGGTTGTACTTAACAGTTCACCATAAAAAGCTGTCCTCAAAGAGCTGGGTGCTGCAATCTAAGGTTCTGTTCCTATATCAATGATAAGAACTAACCATGTAGTTTAGTCATCAGCTAAATATTATAAAGCAGGTACTGTGCAGGCTTCTGATGTGATTGTAGCCAAACTGATGAATGTTGTGCTCAGATCTGCGTTGTACTGGGTTTCTGAGTGACTTTAACTTCTTGTGCTAGTTGAGGGTTTTTAGAGATTAGGTAATTCTGTCAAAAAGAGCCTGACAGCATTATGCTGCCTATGCTTCCTAGTATAACCTTGTTGTTGTAAGGTACAAAGTAATAAAAATTCCTGCAGCAGAATCAGTAGGGAGGGGTGCATGTGTGAAATATTGAAGGGAAAAGAAGGGTACTGTTGTGCCTAGACTTGTATTCCAGAAATACTCAAGCATTTCAGTTTTTAGACACAGGTTGTAGGTTCTGGAATAATGGAGATGAAAAAGTTGAGAAGCAAGACTGAGCAGTCACTGCCAAACTGTCTTGGTTACAGTGTGAATTATTCTGGAAGAAGCCAAATAGATTACGTGCATGTTCTTACAGGAGCAAAACTTCTAAACATTAGTTGCCTTGAGGCATTACTCTTGTTTTTTATCTTGACATGTGGAGTTATGATAAATCTCTCTTCCTGGATAAATTCTGAAAGTGTTAGAACCAGATTAATCCCTTTGATCAAAGGACATAAATAACTGGCAAAATAATAGGTGATAGGAATGAGTCATTGTGGTAAAGAGATACAAAACAAAGGAATCTTAATGATAGGTAAGTGCTTTAAAGTCTGTTTCGATACACTAGAGATTCTCACTTGACAAGCATGCTGTTCTAGTGAGTGTGCTGCAATGACCACACTGTAGTGTAGGAAGTGAATATAGTGTATTGATGAAAGTCAGATCTCTGAAAGAATGCTTTTAGGACTTTCCATATCATAAAAACCTTTGATCTGCTCTAAGATCATCTGCTCAGCAGCCAAGTAGTGTTAGCTGCTGCTTGATGATCACACTGGCTGTCACTGTTACTAATGTCAGCCTGCAGCAACATGCAACTCTCTGGAGGGCAGGGGTGGTAAAAGTTACAGATGACCACTTGAGCTTGGCTTCTCCTGAAGAATGTCACTAATGGTAACTTGTAGGCAATTTTTTTGTTTCTAAAGCTTTGGCTGAGCTTTTCTTCATTGCCTTCAGCATAATAGCACCCTTCTTCCAGGACTTCATTAGAATTTCTTTGTAAATGTGTTTATTAAAACTAAAATACTGCTTTAACTAGAAGAGAGTGGATACGAAATTGGCCAACTGGAAGAGGAACAATTGCACTTTGGTATTCTAAATACGGTCTACACAAAGTGAGTGTGGAGTAGAGGTGAGAGAATCTAGGCATAGCCTGTCCCCAACAATGTGGGTTTTTTCTCACTGTTATAAAGATACCTAATGAGTATGAGGAAGAGTTAAAAATGTACAGATAAATAACTGCATCAGAAATGGATGTGGAACTTGGAGCTCGTATTTTGGAAATTGTTTAATGATCTGAGGTTATTTTCTAGTTTATATGGTGATGGAGGTTCCAGCAGCAGCTGCTTTTGTATGGAGGTGGGAGCACTGTCATTCTGGTAATAGCAGAGAGAGGCCAGAAAACACCTGATTCAGGGTTGGAGAATCTTATGTGATTAAATCCAGACTGATGAAAAAAATTTGAGACCTGTGACTGATTTCCAAATGCTGCCTGCTTGAACACATCTAAGCATAAATCTTGTATGAGGAAAAATTACTTAAGGATGCTATTGGCTGAAAACATGCGAGTCCAGCAGAAAAAGGTTGAAGAGGGGAAAGTAGAAGGCCTGCTCACATTGAAAGGTTTAGCACACTGCCTTAGAAGCAGTAGAGGCAAGAAGCATAACTGAAGGTGTATTGTAGGTTTCCTTCTAGAAACTACTTCTCTGTGGGAAGTCTTGTGTGGGTGTCCTTTCTTGTGACTCCTCTGGAACGGCTGAACTAGAGCTCTCAGTTGAGAATGACTTGCTGTACAGCAAAGCATCCAAATAAGCACTTAACATGTTAAGCTTGTTTCTTGGTGTCTCTCCAGGCTTCAGATACCTCTGTATACAGACTCTGGATGTCAGCATGCTTTTTAGAAAAAAATTCTTCTGTTTATTTTGTTTATGAAATGCTGTACAAGCAAGGTACAGTTATTAGTTTTCCTGGTAAAGCAGTTTCTTCCTCTTACCAGTGGCATATGGAATCATTCATATTGGTGTGTGTGCTGGCACTATATTATATATCAACACAAAGTCCTGTGTATGTGATCTTGAGCTATACTTCTTAGAGACTGTGTGCTGATGGAGTTCCATAAGCGTATGGAAAATATAATTGTCTTGAAGCTAGTGTTGTAAGGCAGTTCAGTATGGTGATTTTGATTATGCAAGACAGGAGTGTTGACTTAGTTTTCAGTTAAATGGTAGAAATTAACTGAGTGTTAAAGTGTCTTGGAAATAAGCTTAGAATTTCTCAGACTTTTCTAGGTGTCCTACAAGAAATGAGGTTTAAATTCTGATCTTGGAAGACCACCTGATCTAGTACATGCTTAAAAGAAAGTTTGCTGTATTGACCTT